>NC_083515.1:8785000-9410000 GCF_032362555.1 Amyelois transitella
TCACCACCGTAAAATATACGGTAAGCGAAGACTATTTCAAATACACTTCTCGTTAGAAAGTGTCAATTTTCCTCACGGCGCATAGAAAATCGTCGATGTAACGGATGGAAGGTAATGTTATGATAATCACGTCGAGCAGAATGGTCAAGAACGCAGGTGATTGTGGTTTGTATGAGTCAGCAGACTCCATTGACATTCTGAACTAGTCTCGTTTTCTGATGAAGCTAATACCATTAATTTCTTAAAGGTTTGGCGGGAAAACCAGTTGGACCATTAAGATTGGATGAAATAAATTTGCTTAAATCCATCGAATTGTCCTTAGCACATTCAACAACATATCACCCTACCAAAACTTTCTGCAAATTCGCCTCTATTACCGCGCCATAAAGTTTGATTGTACATTTATTGGCATGTGACGAAACCTTATGGTGCAAGGAGGCGTATACCGTTGCTTTGAGCCCACATATAGTTCGAGAACCTTATTTCTCAACAATGTTGTTGTCTTAATTACAACTTTATCACCAAGAATAAAGGTGTACTTACAGATATTAATCAAACAAGCATCTAGTGTAAACTATGGTTAATGAACTGTAAGCTAACGGTGCGTTTAATTAATTAACAAGATGACATCTCTTACAACAGCATAAAACACAAGCTAAATTATATTACACTGTTGTTCTAGTTAATAATATGCACAAACAAAAGTTGAAATATATTTTGGGAAGACTATTGTAATTCTTACGAGCATATATGTAGATTCCATATCAAAAATTCCGGATTTACAAAGAGGATATTAGTCATACCTTTGAAGATCGTTTATCTCTCAATGATAATGCCAAATTCGTTCTCAAATATCACAAAAGTTAAAACAAAATCAACTCTTGAACAAACATTCGTTTTCAAAACACTAATCGATTCAATGACGATTGGACATGAAAGTGAAAATCGATTCTTGTATGCAAGTAATTATGCAACGGCTAGGAAATGGAGCAAGCATTGTGATCTCGATACCAACGGGCGGAACGAGGCGGGGCGGTGCATGTGCATTTTGCTGTTGCATCTCGCGCACTAGACCTCAAATCTTATGACATACATATATAGTGTAGTCTGTACCCCTTGCGGTATAGAACGTACCAACAGTCTTGATAAGACCGCCACGGCCACGTTCAGCTGGATGGAATTGAGATGAAAATAGTGACAGGTTGCTAAAATGGGTTAAGCCTACAAGAAGGATCTCAAGTTTATTAGCCTTTCCCTTAGTTCCTCAAATCTTATGACAATGTTTCAAATTAATTAGTTCGATGATGACACACCAACTATTAGCATTAGAGATCATTTATTCAGTAAATCTCTCTCTCTCATCTTGGCGTGACTTGGGGCCGCCATATTTTCCGTTAGCATTTGTTATAAAGAAATTTGTTGCTTTGATTCTTGAAACTCATGGTAGGTTTCCCCGTGGTATGGAAGTAAGGCTCTAAAAACATGCAGATTCAAGCAACTAGATGTGTGAACAGACCATGATCGAATATAGTATTAATTCTTTTTTCATCAGAGAGTATTGACGCACCCGTACCTATTATTGACAGTTTAAATATTGCCGACGATTTTTATTTTATGAGAGGGTGTTCGAGTGACTAGTACCTACTCAAATATAGAAGAAGGCAAATGAAATCATTGTTCTTTTTACACTGTCCCACTTTCACGTTAGAAACTTTTAGATAATTTCCATCACTACATAGTATAAAACAAAGTCGCTATTTTAGTCTGTTTGTCTGTATGCTTAAATCTTTAAAATTACGCAACGGATTTTGATGCGGTTTTTTGTAACAGGTAGAGTGATTCAAGAGGAAGGTTTTTATGTATAATAACATTTATAATTTTGAACCCGTGCGAAGCCGGGGCGGGTCGCTAGTTCATCATAAAATAATATAGGAGCATTATAATGTTAACTTTCGATTGGTTGCTTAATCAAACTTTAACACAGAGCATAGTACAGTACAGTACGCAGTTTTACTATGCCAACTCAATAATGCAGCTAAATTAAATTTTAGCTAGGTTTATTATATTTATGCTTTATTCCAATGCTTTGTTTTACAGTCAGGTACTATCTCCTTCAGAAGTGTGTTATGTACAAGCCGATAAAAGCCATATCGATAATACTATCTCCATAACCGATAGTCCAAGTGCATATGAAAACGATATATGATGAGTTGCTTCCATGAATTTCTGAGCCACTTCACTTTCGCCGAATTCCATTTCGATAGTATATCTATCATTAGATATATCTGTTCCGTTAGATTTAAGAATGATGTCATTAAAGTATAAAGACTATAAATTAATTCATAGGATTCTTCAAAATTGTGCATAAATGTATTTTTATGTGGTATTTATGGGCTAAATTTAATTCCATAAATACAATTCAAAATTTTAAAATTCAATACTTTAAGTTTGATCATTTGCTTTCATAAATTTTAAATGAAGTCTTATACATTGGTATAAGACATAATATAAAAAATATAAAAAAATTAACTGAGAAATTTAGAATCGTATTGACGATTTTAAAATTCTCAGTTAAATTTTTTTACCTCCACTGGTTCTCAAGAAGTTCATACTACTTGAAGGAAGTAACGTTATTTGAAAACTTTCAAATCCCCAAAACAATGTTCTGTACGTGCAGTAATAAAATCATAACGACCCGTACACAAACGAATACACGATACGGGACGAACATTAGCCAAAATCGTAAAACTGTCGTAAAGTGAACAAATTAATTTAGACAAGAGGGGTAGGCCGCCTCAGGCTGTTTCTTGAGAAACGTGTAATGGGGTGCTAAGGTGAATCCCCTGTTTTACAGAATAAGATTAAATATACATACATAATATAATCAAGTCTATTTTATAACCATTGCGGGGCAGACAGAGCCAACAGTCTTGAAAAGACTGATAGGCCACGTTTAGCTGTTTGGCTTTATGTCGCCTTTTCCGAAATCCATGGGAAAGGTATGGAGTGGTCCTATATTTTTTATATAATAATGCCGGGAACAAGAATAAATATTAAACAAATAAATAATTAAAAAGTTCCAGTTTTGGTTTGGTCGCAGCTTAAAAAACCTAGAGCTACATCTGAACTGAAAGGATTAACTTTAAAAAAGTACGTTGCAGATGATGCAAGCCCTGGTACCTACAAGCAATCTTAACATTACAATCGGTACCGCAACACGACCCGGCAGTGCGTCGAACCAAGTGCGTAGGGTTTCTAAGTACCGTTGATTTCTGATATCCTAGTACTAAGGCTTCCATGCAGTCGAGGGTGCAACTTGTATTTGTTGTTTCATCATACTCCTAATTAATTCAAACTACACTGACGAAGCAGTCATTCCAAATTATAAAAATACACGATGCATGTATAAAATCAAATACATAAAAACAAATTCGCTTCATCCACATTCATAAGTCTCTTGATGCAAGGTCGTCGGCTAAGGGTATTCTTTTAAAATTTCGTCAGTACATCCTGGTTTCATCAAGGTATCATGACGCGTGCCGTGCATCGACCCAGACACGTGGGGTTTCTAAGCTCTGCTGATTTCTGATATCCCAGTCCTACGGCTTCCATTGCAGTTGAGGGTGCAACTGATATATATGCATCGGTTTTAACTATGTACTTCGATTTATTTCATTGTAACAACAGGTTAAACTGATATTTTTTTAGTTTTATAATTGATTTCAATGTCCAGGCTTGTTAAAATACTCGTATATACGTAGAAATGTTCGGTTGTGTGCCCACATTATTAAAAAAAAAAAGAAAATAACAAAGACCAGCATCCATCTGATAGAAGTGGCAAAAACAACTTGAAAAATCGTAACTTTTTCAAATTAATGGAATCTCATGATACGAGAATAAAAACCATAAGCACTTCATTCTTTTTTTTTATTAAATAAAAATCTGGCAACAAAACAAAAACAAGTCTAGAATAATCAAAAGGAAAATCTCTCAAAATATTTTAAGGATAAAATGCGTTCGTAACATGGTCCGACCTTCGAAAAGGTGATTGTCCGAATACAAAGAAAAGACTACACATAGTACTGCCGACTCTACGTGTATCTATATAGTACCTACGTATTCTATGAACCTGTCTTACACCTATTAATCATTCGAACAACTAATACACCATAAAAAGATAATTGCAGACGAATTGTCAGTTAACAGTTAAATTTGAGTGGGAAATTTTTTAATGTACTTAAGATTTCATGGCACCTTAGACATAAAATCATTCAATTAAACTATAAAGCCCATGAACATTTAATACTTGACGATTATCCATCATACATAACCATCACCATCATCTTCTTCGGTCATTTATGGTCCAGTCTTGGACACACACGCCTCTTCAATCTCCATCCACGTTGTGGGTCAATCTTGGACCTTTATTTGCCTTTTTATGTAGAACCAAAATAAGTATTTACCAAAGCAAGCGTTTTTTCTGACGACCTTGATTTACTTATGCACATCTCGTAAATATAAATAAAATATAAGAAATTTATTCATAATAGTTTAAGTGTTTGGCAGTATAACGTTGAGATATATCTTAATTCGTGTAATTAGAATTATTAAGTCCTAATGGTGAAATGAAGTACACAATAATAATATTTTATGGGCTAGAACACAAAAAAGAAATTTTAAAATGAAACATGATTCAGAAAGGGATATAACAAAAATATATTCTAAAACAGCCCGACATAGAGCAATAGAAGAAGCGAAAACAAGGCACACAACGCAACAGCGTTATTCCCACAAATGGAATAGACGATTTGTTAGATTGTATTATACAGATAGTAAAAAATAAAAAGCAAATTTTAAATCCACTACTTAGTAACATATATTATAATGGTTTTATTCAAATAAAGTATAATGAACGCCGTTAAATTTTGTGTCGGGCTCTTTTTATGGTCCAGTTAGATTTTATAAGGATAACGTCAAACTGGCAATGCTTTTTTGTTTTTATGAACTTTTGACTCTTTTTAAAGGAATTTTAAATCAAAAGACGAATAAAAAGATCGCGAATCGATGGGTAAGATGCCGCTCCCACCCGCCTAATGGAAGAAGTCACAGCACCTAATGTTTATGTAACTTGGACGTCCAGAAACGTCTAATTATTTTATTATTATAACCTATTACATTATGAAAATAGAAACGGCCAAGGCGACATAGTAGAACTGGACAAGGAGTGGTTGAACGAACTTTTAAGACTAATCGTGCAACTACTTCCGATTCGCGGAAACTGATAAATATGCGGAAATATTGTCGGCGAACTTACAAAATACTACCATTACCACGTACTTAAAAAGAACATCTTAATAGCATCTGAAGAGAGTTAATTTAATAAAACTGTAAATTTTGTACAAAATACCACAATTAAACTACTACTACTATGTACCTGTGTCATTGATACATTTTTCTTCGCTGAAATGTATAACGTTGGTGATATTAATAATTTTGTGATTCAAGATTATTTTTACTTAAATTTATTTTGAAATTCGAATTGTACAGATATAGATCACATACACATTTGAGATGAAGATGACGTCACAAATGTTTACTGGGAAAACTTACGCCAAGAATATCAAGATTCTTATTGATTTAAAAGCTAATCAGGGAAAAGACTAATTAACTTCGGATTTTTCTTTAAGCGATGGGCGATGGATGAACCGTGCATTTTCAGTCTTTTCAAGACTGTTGACTCTGTCTTCCTTTTAAGGGATAAAGATGATGTACATTTTGAATGTATGTCTTATTGAGTTACGCTACACTAGAGAGGGTTAAACAATTCTTTTAACAAATAAATATCACAATAGATGAAAGAATAACCCGCGCATTAGATTGTCTTAATAAGCGTTTGACCAAACACAAAATTGGTGTCTGGAATAAGAAGGAAATTGTGGGAGGCGCTCCATTCAGGCGTCGACGCCTAATAGGGGTTAAGATGGTTGCCCTCACAACGAGCATCGCGCCATGTTTGACGCAAGCATGTCATACACTCAAATTGGACGGCTACGGACGATAGACCTTTATGTGAATCTATGATTGAAGTGTTGGGGATCCACTAATTGATTCCAATCAATGTAATGCTAATGAAAACGTCAATAATATGATTGGAATTCACATCGGAAAGAGGACACGCATTGATTGGAAGAAACGTAGCAATTGAGCACTATTAATAGAACATTGTGATAGCTGATGCCCTTGTAAATTAACCGTGACGATGTCAATGAATTGACCACAGATTCAAAAAGATAGACAAATGGCAGTCTTAATGATGACAGTATTAATAATACGACCGATGATATGACATTACGATATAACCATAATTTAGACGCCACAGATGCAGGCACTCGTAATAGCAGAACCACATGCCCCATCTTTATTATACCATCGAATTAACATTCTTCAAACTATAATCGAACGTGTCTACGTCTGGTCAGTATCAAAGCCGTCTGCAGTTAGCTATAAAAACCAACCAATGTATACAATGGCAATCAAATCGGCATTCCGCGGTATGTAAATAACACTAACTAAAGCAACCAAACTAGTCTTAAGTAAATATCGAATTATATAAAAACAATAAATTTTGTGTATTGTACACAATGGATTGACGATTCTAAACATGTTTTCCTTACGTTGGAATTATAAGGGTAGTAACGCTACACAATTCATCATAATAATCATAATATTTTGAGTTAAAACAATGAAAAGGTTTATCAAATAAAATGTTTCCTTCATCTTTCGCACTCCTTTTATTAACTAAGGCTTCCGAGCACTTAAGATCCAATATATAAAGTAGTGTAGAGAAAGGAGAGTTAAAAAATACAAAAGATGTTGGCATGTGGAATGCTGTTCACCAGGTTCACATATTGGATGCCACTATTAGAATACGTTGCAGCGGTCCGTCGTGATTACAGCGCAATTTTTAAACAGGTTTTGTTGTTATACCGTTATTGTTGTATAGGGTCACTCAAGTAGGTACATTTTTAAATATAAATATTATGTACATATATATGGGTTAATTAATAAATGTTAACATTAGTCATACTACTCAAATAAATTTTAATTTGGTAGCATTAGTCGAGATTAACGATAGTGTAGTGTGCCGTGTGGTTCCCGGCACCAATACAAAAAAGAATAGGACCACTCCATCTCTTTCCCATGGATGTCGTAAAAGCCGACTAAGGGGTAGGCTTATAAACCTGGGATTCATCTTTAAGGCGATGGGCTAGCAACCTGTCACTATTTGAATCTCAATCCTATCTTAAAGCCAAATAGCTGAACGTGGCCTATCAGTCTTTACAAGGCTGTAGGCTCTGTCTACCCCGCAAGGGATATAGATGTGATTATATGTATGTATGTATGTAGTCGAGATTAACGATAGTCTACAATCAAAATGAGTGAGCACAGCTACACATTTATCATTAACCGAATCAAAAGTTAAATCTAACTACAAACCAGAAGGCTTTCTATACGTGAGAAATTTCTAACAATCCTTTTTCAATAATATTCCCATGCTTTTTCATGAAGAAAAACAAATGGATAAACTTAATACATTGTGGAACTAAGTCATTTAGCGTGTTTAGACCCGCCCTGTTCCCAGGTGCGGTTCTAACTGGGACAAGTAACTTGTTGGACTAAAAGCAGTCTTTATGGACGCCTGTGTGAACGTAAAAATAAACACTGATGATTCATTAAACGACAAAGTATTAAAAGGCGAAAGATAAAATTTATGTAAGCGACAAGAACTTTAGTAGAATTGAAATTTTAAATAATATGACTATAATTTTACTGTACATAGTGTTGGCACTTGATCGTCGTAAATGCTCTTAATTATCACTTTCATAATGAAGGCAAATGCTTCTGATGACTGAGTAGGGAAGATAATTAAAAAAAAAGTATTCAAATTTTCAAGAATGCAAAATTGAATTCATCAAATTTACATAAAGTCCTTGATGGCCACATTGAAATGCAAACAACTTTTGACGGGATTAGATGTACTTATAAGCACAAAAATTACGCGAACGACACAAAATTACTAGGTTCGCAAGGGGTATCAAGACCATTCTTGACCATTTCTTCTGATTCTCCATAGAATCAGAACCAGTAAGTGCGAGGCGTGTCTAGTAAATTGGATCAGAAACTAGAGAATATCAACTGAGACGCCGATTGTAATGGCGAACTGGTTTATCTTGTTCGTTACATCATTGGCTTTTTACATGATCGCGAGTGCGGGATGGCAAATAGTTACCTTGCAGAAACGAGATAGAAAATACACCTACTTTAATAATGTTGCACTCATTCGCGTGGATATGTAAAACGGGGCTATAGTGCCTTCTAAGAATTCACAGTTTGATCTTTTCTTGCAGAAACCATTAGAGATATAAGGAAAAAGTCTAGTTCTTCTTAGTGGCTCCAATTTAAACATCTGTATAAAAATATTTCGGAAGGGAATTAATTAGATGATCAGTTTCGTGCTGGTGACGAAATCCAATTTGATTGTGACTGTGCAGTACTTAGATATATTATGTTAAATATTAGGCTTGATACACCTCCGCCATTTCTGATACTTTATTCCTAATTTGATCAAGTATTTGATCTTGTGTGGTATGATAACATACATACATACGCCTATATCCCTTCCGGGAAAAACAGATCCAACAGTCTTGGAAAGACTGATAGGCCAACTTCAGCTATTTGGCTTAATAATAGCCTATCGCCTAAAAGAAGAATCCCAAGTTTAGAAGCCTTTTCCTCGGTCGCCTATTATGACTTCCATGGGAGTGATCCTGTTCTTTCAGAATGGTGTGGTATGATTGTCAAAAATTATTCCAATTCCATTAGATGCACAAAGAGAGGAAACGCGGTTTCCGGGTTAAATGAAAACTGTTTATTGTCTCATTCATTACGAATGTTGGCGTAGCCACCCACGTTGATTGCATGTTGTTTAATGGTAATGGTTACATTTCATGTTTGTCTATACATAGTTGTCCGTTATTTTTTGTTACTATGATCGTAATAGTGAAAGCTTCTTTTAGTGAAGTACAAAGGGTTTGGAACAATGTTTTAATTTTTATTTTTGTAGGCTTCCTATATATAACCTTTAATTATCACCTCAATTGCTATGAATTTTCTGAAGTTCCATCCGTTCATTATTAGACTTATCTTTCTAGCAGCATTTTTGTACAAATTTATCTATATACGATCAATTATAGTTTAATAGTACAGACCAAGTTAAAATTATAATCATTTAGCAAATGAACTCCACAAATGAATCTCATCCCAACATGATTTACATTTTGTTTAGACTGCCGTGTGGTTCCCGGCACCAAAAGAAAAAAGCATAGAACAACTCTTTCCCATGGATGTCGTTAAAGCCGACTAAAGGGTAGGCAACTCGGGATTCCTCTCTTAGGCGATGGGCTAGCAACCTGTCGCTATTGCATCTCAATTCAATCATTTAGCCAAATAGCTGAACGTGGCCTATTGGTCTTTTCGAGGCTGTTGACTCTGTCTACCCCGCAAGGGATATAGACGTGATTATATGTACATATGTATGTTTAGACTACACGTCTAACAATAAACCTGGCGTTGTGTTCATTAGCTGTTCTGATCTCGTCGCTGGATTAAATACTAATCCACAATAGTTTTAGCGAGATCAATGTAATCCTTGTGAATACAGCGGCTTCACTTGATAACGTTTATGAGAAAATATATGAATAACTTATGACTAGAGCGGAGACAGTCTGATTGTACCTCACTAGCTATAACATCGAATATTTGTCCTTTATTTGTTCTTATTTCTTAAAAAAGTTAGTCTTTTTTGTATTTGATTTACATTACTTTTAATTTTTTACGATTCTTTTTAACGTTAATCAATATTTAATTTTTAACGACTGCAACTGATGACTGTTTCAGTACTAGAGTAGTCAAGTATATTCTTATATGTAGTCAAGTACTATTGTAACTCACAGTTATACTATTATTCGCCTTCCAAAATGCATACAGATATATAGAATGTACCTTTTCTACTCTGTACTGAATAAAGCATGATTAGAAATAATGTGCCGTGTGGTTCCCGGCACCAATACAAAAAAGAATAGGACCATTCTATCTCTTTCCCACGGATATCGTAAGGCGATTAAGAGATTAAGCTTATAAACTTGGGATTCTTTATATATATATTTATGTCGCTATTGCATCTCAATTCAATCATTTAGCCAAATAGCTGAACGTGGCCTATTGGTCTTTTCGAGGCTGTTGACTCTGTCTACCCCGCAAGGGATATAGACGTGATTATATGTACATATGTATGTTTAGACTACACGTCTAACAATAAACCTGGCGTTGTGTTCATTAGCTGTTCTGATCTCGTCGCTGGATTAAATACTAATCCACAATAGTTTTAGCGAGATCAATGTAATCCTTGTGAATACAGCGGCTTCACTTGATAACGTTTATGAGAAAATATATGAATAACTTATGACTAGAGCGGAGACAGTCTGATTGTACCTCACTAGCTATAACATCGAATATTTGTCCTTTATTTGTTCTTATTTCTTAAAAAAGTTAGTCTTTTTTGTATTTGATTTACATTACTTTTAATTTTTTACGATTCTTTTTAACGTTAATCAATATTTAATTTTTAACGACTGCAACTGATGACTGTTTCAGTACTAGAGTAGTCAAGTATATTCTTATATGTAGTCAAGTACTATTGTAACTCACAGTTATACTATTATTCGCCTTCCAAAATGCATACAGATATATAGAATGTACCTTTTCTACTCTGTACTGAATAAAGCATGATTAGAAATAATGTGCCGTGTGGTTCCCGGCACCAATACAAAAAAGAATAGGACCATTCTATCTCTTTCCCACGGATATCGTAAGGCGATTAAGAGATTAAGCTTATAAACTTGGGATTCTTTTCTTGAGCAACCTGTCACTATTTGAATCTCAATTCTATTATTAAGCTACAGAGCTGAAAGCTATCAGTCTTTTAATGACTGTTGGCTCTGTCTACGTCGCAAGGGATATAGACGTGACTATATGTATAATATGTGTGTAGAAATAATGAAAATGTAAAAACAATATAAAATATTAAGTTTAAATGCCGGATTGAACAACATCCAAGGTGATACACTTGGTTATCTACAGCGTATCAGTACATCGATAATGTTATAGGCTAGGCAGGGCGCGGTTTTACCGACCTTGATAAACTGAAGTACCATTGTTTATGATCCGGCCTTTAATTTTTATGGAATTAATATAATTATACATTATATATAATAAATTAAGCTGTACATCGCATATATCGGTTATTACAATATAACATTCGATGGGAGTGCATATTGAGGAGAAATGGCCAATGCATTTTGAATACATTCAAAATGCATTGGCCATTTCTCCTGACGATGAAGTTTTTTGGCAAATGAATTATTATCGGTTACTGCCTAACTACTTACGCGGTCGCTAAACCTTTATCTTTATTTAAAATAAATAAAAAAAATTTAGTGGTGCAACAAAAACTTTACTTAACCGGAGATTTGCTTCAGCTATCTGCAGAAAAAAGTAAGCTCATTTAAAAGATTCAAACGAATCGTATAAAATATATGTAACTATATATATGATAGGGGATTTCCTAAATTTCTTTAAATGGGAATTTAAAAACGGTTTTATATCTTGTAGTGATTCGCTGACAGTTTATAATCCTAGAAAAATACTATGATTTGGGTAGTACAATATAATAATCATGAATACTACTTATTTGTTGCGATAAATTCATTAGTATATTATCTCTTTAAAAATGTAAGATATGGCATTAGGTGTGGTTAATTTAAGTAGTTTGATAAGTACCTTTTACCTTAAGTACAATTAAGTCATACCTGCTAGCATCATCACTCGTTAAAATAACAGGGGTAAATTGGAGAGAATTCATAAGAAAGTTATGATCCAAGAAGTTTTATCATAAAACGCATTGGTTTCAGATATGCACGACATACATGTTGGCAGGAAGAGATCTCACTTAGGAATAACCCCTTTGTATTGTACTACTGTTTTATATTTGTAACGTACTCATTTAGTGAACATACATACATACATATAGACAGTAGACAGACAACAGTCTTAGAAAGACTGATAGGCCACGTTCAGCTATTTGGCTTTAAGATAGAATTGAGATTCAAATAGTGACAGGTTGCTAGCCCATCGCCTAAAAGAATATCAAATTTATAACCATATCCCTTAGTCGCCTTTTACGACATCCATGGGAAAGAGATGGAGTGGTCCTATTCTTTTTCTGTTGGTGCCGGGTACCACCTGGGTAATTTAGTGAACAATAAAGCAATTACTTACTTATTTACTTAAATGTCAATAAAAAAAACAAGATTAGTGAGAAAAAGTTAATGAAAGGTACTATGCTGTATTAGCTACCTTCAATCATTTAAAAAAAGCAGTTTTTATTCCCGTTGATTCAGATTATAACCCGACCACGGCAATTCGGAATCATATCGATTGAACGTTACAATATCTTATCATTATCGATAAGCCAATCGGTAACCGTCTTGTGTACCGTGTCATGTTCACGATATTGCTAGTATGTACATTTATATGAGCGTCACCGAATTTTATACGACAAAACTAAAAAAATGAATGATTCTCCTTTATATGAATCTACAATTCATCATAAAGGACTTCGCACATTTTTTTAAACTATTAATAGCTCTGTACTATGACTATCAGCTCCAACTATTACTCGATAAGGGATATAGAAGTGAGTGAGTGAGGGAAGAGAATAAAATGAGTAGACAAGCGGTCCGAAAGTTATAACAACTTTCATATCTTTTGAGGTATTCCAAACATAACAAAATTTTCATTCTTCAATTTGCCGTGTGGTTCCCAGCGTCAATACATAAAGCATAGGACCACTCCATTTCTTTTCCGTGGATGTCGTAAAAGGCGACTAAGGACTAAGACTGTATGTATGTACTTAATTTTCATAGTAGAATTAGAGTGAGTAATCTAGCTTTCGTGAGCGAGATTACAAACTTACAAAAAAAAACCCAATTTTTTTTAAGTGATGTATATTAGTTAACACAATCCGTGTAAATTAAACTAAAGACTTTTACGAAATCCTTTACTATCATCATGTCACATCTGGTTTGGATAGAATATAATTAAACCACACCTCTATTTTCGTCGGGAATTTTATGTGAATAGTAACGTAAGTCTATTTTTGTTACTGTAGTCAGTAGATCTACGAGATATGTATGAACATCAATGAATATACAACGATACTATTCTATTCTAAGTTTGGATATTTGTGAAGTTGACGTTGTTGAAGAAAATGCTGCAGTGCAGTTTGTTACCGCTTTTTCTGCACTGACGCCTTGGAAGCGGCAGTAAACTTTTAAGAAGAAGTTTTAAGTAATTCATTTGACGTCAACCAATGTTGTGAAATCAAAATATTTGACAATTATTAAGCCATATATGAAGTATCCTATAATAATGAATAAAAATTTTTAATTTAGAATTTGAATACGTTTATAAAGCTGTTTGTTTATACTTATCTAACAAATTGGGCGTTAAATAATATACTTATTTGTAACGTTTCGGCCTACTTAACTGCCATATTATTGACCGTTTCACATAATTAATAGTGATAAAAACAGCTTAACTTTATTGTTAACGGTAGAAACATAAAAACGTATATTAAAACAATGTAATAAAAGTCCATTTTGTTTTGTAGGCCGATGCCTGGTGAAGGTATAAAACTTAATGGAAATTTATGAGGAGTATATTTACATCATTCATTACTCTATTCATACAATTTCGATGGTTTAGAGTTTAGGAGCGAACGGAGAGGAAGTTACTTTGCAGGGTTCGTGGCAAGAGGAAAGATCTTCTGCCTGCCTCTGCGGTAAAGAAGAATTATTGTAGAGATGTATTTATATAACTCCTAATTTCTGGCGTATTGTCTCATATGCGTCCTCGCTAAGGAAGAACACCATACCATGCCATACCATGCCATTATCACAATTCTATAAAAATTCTAGTACCTAATTAGTCAAACGGAGCGACTCTGTTTGGTCCATAAGCTACGCTTCAAGTGTGAAAGTGTTCATGCCCTTGGTCGCCTCTTACATCCACAAGACACTGAGTATTACAATTAATTATTACAAAAATGCGAAAGTTCGAGGTCAAATATGGGCTTGTTCCTTGACCTTGTTCCAAAATTTCCCATATGAAAGAGAAAAACGGGAATTTTATTGTAACAAGAGCGAAGCTGCAGACAAATGCTAGTGCTATCTTATCTTAATTTTCCAATAAGTACCTACTTCTAATTGTTTTGAACATTATTCGAGTTACAAGGTTCATCAACCCTAATGAGAACGTCTGTTACGTCACATTCTAATCATAAGACATGGCCACTCGATCATTTGGTGAAGTATCTGTCCTTGAAACAATCTGTACAGCGGCTTTTTGAACCCGCACAATTGGCATGAATGAGACTGATCAGATATTTCGTTGCTGTTATAATAAGAATGACTAACAAGTATTGAAAAATACGAGCCAAGTGCAAGTACCATTAAAATAAAAATACCTAATAATACAAATTTTAAGTTAACTTTAGAGAAAGTAGCTTTAGATTGATTTGCAACCACTGACTATGCTTAAACAGAATGACTAAGTGAAATTAATTCAAAGCATAAAGTTTCATCTAAAAAGTTACGTAATTGTTTTTTTGTAAGTATTAATTTTACTTCCGTCTAAAACATCTAAATTAAATCCTTCTATGTAATATCATAAATGCAACGGTGTGTTTGTAACACTTTCACGCGAAAACTACTGAATTTCTTGAATTTTTGTTATAAAGCTTATACTTTGGAATAACAAAATAAGTTAAAATGTATAGAGATTTAAGGCAGACAAAGTCGCTGGCAATAGCTAGTAAAATATAAGGCAACCAAAATAGTATTGCTATTAGGCACACTATTTAATTAAAATAAAAAGATTTAAATAATGTGATACTTTTTATATGAATATTTTTATTTTAAACTTTAATACTATTTATTATCAAGTTATTGTTGGATTACCTCACCTGTCATCTGCATGGTATAAATTACATACAAGGTTTTACTTTCATATTCTAAGTTTACATTAGATTTTAGTGAAATTCTCATAATAATAAATGCATTAGAAACTAAATAAAAAATTTTACTATAAAAATCATTCTGTTAGTACTACTTTTACAAAACAATGAATGAGTTATCTTTTTACGTGCAATATTACTATAGCCCTGACCTGTTTTCAGTCACCAATATAATTGGGCGCGCTGTAAAAATTAACTGACACATCTAATCTTAAGCAAATACCTTATGGCAGATAAGGTTTGATGCAAACATTTTGTAATTTAGGTTAACAAGTGGCAATGGATTATTACAGACATACTTTAATAGCCAATAAGAGTTGTATTTGGGAAGCTTACTATTATAACTTTGCTACTACTACTGATTAATGACTAATTAGTGAGTAAATATCTATATCTGCTTTGTGTTGTTTTGTATGTTTTCTCTAATGGTGCAATAAAGAGTTTTATCTATCTATCTAAATAATAGAAAATGCATACCTAGTGTAATATGGAGACCCTGGATTGTATAAAAGTGACATTTGGAATGTTTTTTCTTTAGAGTGTTAAGAGGAGAATTAATATGAGTATATCCCAGCTAATATTATAAATGTGAAAGTTAGTTTGTTCCGTCTTCACGCTTAAGGTGTCTACAAAACCAGTCTAGTCTAAATTTACATAGTAAGTTCTACATAGTAAGAAAACAATACTAATATCAAATAGAATCAAAATTTTAAAACAGTTTTATGCTGGGTTGAATTCTATGTCAATTTTTAATACTGAATATATACTATTTTAACCACAAGCTAAAGAATTTATAATAAGTTACTCATTTTCCTTATTTCATTGACTGTTATTTCCTAAAGAATTATTGTATGGAAATAATGACATTCAAGTTTTAATAGCATATAGATAATTGCTTTTGCTTCTTAAAATACTAGTATATTCAACAAATTTGGAATAATTCACATACCTTGCGGAAAGCAAACAGTTCATTCTGAAGTTTCTGCCTTTCCACTGAGGGCTGTTGCCCCTTCCCACGGATAAACTTTAGCATCTTGCCGGCCTGCAACAAAACAACCACTTAGCACAGCACTCAGGCACCACAAACAAACAGACAGACAGGGCACTCTCCTACCATCATATCATAGTAAAACACGTTACACTTGTACACCGACCGGCATCGAAAAGCCGACTGACTAATTGCCTTACCGCAATGCACGGCTACACCGCTTGCCTCAAGATAATGTTTTTCTTGAAATCGCCAGATAACCAATGACAGATAACGTAACGGGCATACAATCAAGCCGTATAAAGACGTATTTGAAATATTCTTTGGGCATTTTTGTCACCACCAACAGACAACGCCTGTTAGGACAGGGTTAGTAAAAACATACAATCGTGGGAATCATTCATACAGAAGCGATGTAGTAATCCAAAAAATAACAACAGTACGCACCTGAAGGCTTCAGTTTGGAGTTTTAGTGATAAAATCCAATATTATAAAGATAATCAGACTGAATATTCACAAAAACGGCGTCAGACATACACACAAACATGAAAAAGCACTCACAAATCCACAAATATGAACGTACGCGAAGCAAACCCACACTGACGCATTGACATGAGTGACGTGACTGGTATTCCTTCTGGGTTGCCATCTTGTTTTATTTTATCCCCAATAATGTATTTTAAATTAAAATTTCCCATATTCCTACTTTTTTGCGAGATGCCTAACAGACTAACAGACCATGGGATGAGTTTAGAGTAAACAATGGGGTTTAATTTTCAAACTAAAATAGATTTTTGTTCCTAAATAAGTTGTATTCCGTATTCAGTTTGATTTGTAATTTGTAAGGCATTTAGTTGATATCTTTCTGGAATAAAAGGTAGAAGCGAAAATATTAAGTATAGTTAAATAGTAATAGAGAGATCGTGGCAAGTGGAAAGAGGTAGTCTCTGCCTACCCCTCCGGGAAAGAGGCGTGATTTTATGTATGTATGTATGTATGTTAAATAGTAATAGACCATTTTGTGTTCAAATCAAGTAAGTCGAAATATTACACTTGTATGTGTTCGGTTTTACTTTTTTCACTTAACAAAACTAAAAACATTTTTTTATTAATTTAAAAAATGGTAAGAGTGCAATAAAAGTAGAAAGATTTCAAATTTTTTTTTTCAAAAATATGTATAACCTTTTAGTAACTAGTAACATACGGTAATTCGCATGGAATTACTCTACTCAGAGAGTACTAGATATAGATACTGAAATACTGTATTTATAAAATCGATAAAATTAATGTATTTTATATATTGAGAATTATTATTTTTTTTAACGCTTAATAAAGCTAATTAGATTAAATAGACCAACAGAATAATTGACGCATTATATATTTGGATAAAATAATTAAAACTTAAATAAATGCCTACTATTTTCTAGCCATAAAATAAGCAAATATCTATTTTTGAATGTAAGAATTCATTTTCTTCATAATTAATAATAAAAATATAATTATGAATAGTAAAATTTTATGAATAAGCTAGGTTGCATCGGAACTTAGGACTAGTCCCTACTGGTGTTTATTTTTATCTTAATCATTGGTAAATTATTTGTTGGCAATACGCAGGTACGTTCGGAATAAGTACTTACGAAAAAAAGTTAAATAAAAAATATTATTTATGCACATAAAAATTACGTAGATACTAATTATAACCACTTTGCGGACATTTATAATTTATTTTTAGTGATTATTTATTGCCAAAATAGTAAGTATGATAAGTTATAATGATAGTTTTACCATGGCCACGATATATACGTCGAAAATAAATTAATTCTAGTTTCTGAATGCACTTCAACCATAAAAAGACCGACAAAAAGTTTGGGATTAACTGGCTTGGAAGTGATTTGATTTAGGATTTGGGATGTGTGTACAAAAATATATATCTAAGTTTTGATCTTTTCAAGCTACTACCTTAAGAAAAGAATATACTGACTAAATAGCTAGCCTAGCAAATATGCAGAACTATAAATTGCTCAAAAAATATTGTCAGGTACTTTTAGATAACTGGCTGTTAGCTGCTGCTGCCGATGGTGGCTTAAAACTCCATAGCTGATACCCATTTTCCTACTAATCTCTAGTCTATCTAAAACGCTTTCACGCCTAAACTACACAACCGAGTTTGATAAAATTTTGTATAGAGGTGACTCTTTAAGAAAAACATAGGCTTCTTTTATTGCGAAAAGCATTACTTTTACGCTTCCACGGCTATGCCGCTTGAACAAATTTTATGAAACTTGGAACGAAGTTCGTTAAAAATCTTATTGCAAACGTCAAACATATTGCTCATGGAAGGTCATTTCAATGGAGAAAGCCTTTATGTATCCTCTACCTGTACCTAACAATAAAAATATAGGTAAGTGATATTTGTTGGTTAGTTTTTTCGATGTGGTCTCAGATGGCCAACCATGTTCGTAATTCGTGAATAGCTGCAAACCTCGCAAACACTTTATTAATCTTTATACATACATAAAATATACTTAGTCACAGACAGAGCCAACAGTCTTGGAAAAACTGAAAGGCCACCGTTTAGCTGTACGACTCAATGATGGAATTGAGATCAATATAAACTTGGAATTTTCTTGTAGGCGATGGGCTAGTAACCTGTCAATATGGTTGCCAGCCCATCGCCTATAAGAAAATTCCAAGTTTATAAGCCTGTAGCGGGTATTAGGTTAAGTTTAAAATTTGTTTTATAATTAATATTTAAAGTTTTTTATTATTTGTAAATTATATCGTATTTAAGTTTCTGCTGAGTCCGGCCCCTAGAATACGGTCCTGTCTCTTAATGGAAGACCTAGCGCCCGGCTATTTGAAATCGCGGAGTCTTATATTTTTTTGTATAGTTTTATAGTTTTTTGTTTCTTTCCGCATTTTTTCATTCGATTATTTTTTATGTTGGAGAATTGTATAAATAGCACCCAATATATATTTATTTTGTTAATCGTTCTTTTCTTTACATAATTCGCAAGTTGTTATACCTAAGCCTATCCTTCCATCCATCCATGGAAAAAAGATTAAGTGTGCGGGGAACCACACGGCATTAATCTTAACACTGATTTTTTTTTTAATTCACCAGTACCCGAGACAGACGACTTAGCATAAGGAGAGAATTTGAATGTAGTAAAAAAAGTTATCGTTCTTGTTTCAAATCACACGTATACAGGTTTCTCTTGAGTCGCGAGGGTGTTTAATACCTATTTACTTATGCATGTCGTTTTTTTATTGTAGTTAACGTATGTTTATTATAATTATTTTATTTTGTAATTTGTGTAGGTGTTTAAATATAATTATTTAGTTTGACCCTTACTAAAGTTCTATGTCAAATGGTTGACTGGTATATAATGCTTGTATCATTAAGTCCGCCAATTGTGCTATACATTTATACATACATACATATCATCACGTCTATATCCCTTACGGGGTAGACAGAGCCAACAGTCTTGAAAAGACTGAAAGGCCACGTTCAGCTATTTGGCTTAATGATAGAATTGAGATTCAAATAGTGACAGGTTGCTAGCCTGTCGCCTAAAAAAGAATCCCAAGTTTGTAAGCCTATCCCTTAGTCGCCTTTTACGACATCCATGGGAAAGAGATGGAGTGGTCCTATTCTTCTTTTTATTGGTGCCGGGAACCACACGGCACTGCTATACATTTATATTTTGAAAAAAATATTTAATAAAATAAATATACATATAGGGATCGTACTAATGAAAAGATATAGACTACCGCTCCGGTAAAGAGGCGTGATTTAACGTAGGTAGGTACGTATGTAAATGTTTGTTATTAAAATCTTGATTCTCAAGTGAAGTCAGTGTTAGTAAGTCTTGTAATATATGTATATATGTATAGGTAGGAATACAGAAAACGGGAGAGTAGAGTTTGCAACTTGCAATGAGTTCCATTCAACCGCGGTAGCATTTACCAATTCTGCGTGACATGGAAGTAGGTACCTTTTTTTTTTTTTTTTTTTACTCGGATTTATAGTATACGACTTCAAAAAAAGCTTACAAGACGCTGATGCTTCTTTACGCGACAGAAAGGTGATGGGCTAGCAACTCTTATCTAAATCTGTAGCCATCCAGCTGAACGGGAGGCCGTGGCTTTTTGACGACAAGCTTGCATGAAGAGAGTTGTAATATGCCAACCCCACCGTGATTTTATGTATTGATGTATATAAAATCAGAACGAGAAAGGTTTACAAAAGGAGATTGAAAACTGAGAGAGAAGAATAATAATCGTGTCGTACTAAAGTCGTCACTTATAAAGAAGGCAGTCGCCGAGACGTTGTCATGGTAACCATCGATTGCGGCGCATCTTGCTTGCATCTAATAAGCGTGGCGTGTCCTGTTTGAACGTATACACGTGGAAAATTGTGTTAACCACTGAATGCTCTTATGCCCGTGTAGCTGGTGAGGTTATATATTTTATTAATTATGTAAAGGAACTTACTTATAATAAAGTAGGTATAAAAATAAAGTTTTGGTAAAGTAAAGAACCTACCTTTCTTTTAATGGGTTAAATGCCCCCCATTACTGATAATCCCTGTCCGTCTGTCTGTCACCAGGCTGTATCTCATAAACTGTGTTATTTCTGTTGCTGCTACAAATACAACTATATTTTTTTTTTATTTACGCTTGTTATCATTTGTTTGTGTTTTCATGCTTTCTCTGCACATTGTGAACATCCTGCGCCGATTGTGAAAATTAATCAAGGGAATGGGGGTATAAATAGTTCTTAAATTAGGCCAGCGTTCAGTAAAGAGTTTGAAAAGAATAAACATATTTTTTAAAGTTGCCCATCTAAAAGGATTAATATAAAGTAGGACTGATTTTCAAGTGAGCTTTCATTTCATAATTATTTTAGCCCCGCCAACGAGATTTCCGATGGGGAATTATTCAAAATATCCTGAGATCACAAGCCAGCGGAATTAAATTCCTTGAAGACGGCTCGAAGCCGAAATACCTTCCCAAAAATCGGCAAAGCGCGAATCTAATGTAATGGATTCCGTCGTAAATTCCTATCACTACTAATATCCTAAATGTTACTTTCAAACTCTATCTGTTACGCGTTAAACGCTTAAACTACTGAACCGATTTTGATTACAGAGATAAAGTTGACCCTGAGGAAGAACATAGGCTACATTGCGAAAAGGGGGAGAAGGGGTAAGAGGGTATGAAATGTCAGTGAACAATACAAATCATGTCTTTATCCCTTACGAGTGCACAATAGATTTATTAACTTTAAAAACAGAGTCGTCACTATTCCCATACATACATATATGTTCTACATGTAATCACGTTTTTTTCTTTACAGACTTTGAAAAGACTAAAATGTTTGATCGAATTGAGATTCAAGCAGGTAGTGACAGGTTGCTAGCCAATCGCCTAAAAACTCCCAAATTTATGAATTAATCTCGTGAATGCTTTTTACAATCTGCACGCAGAGAGAAGTATCTGGCACACACTATGTTTTTATCTGTTTTCATTTTCTCCTTTTGATAAGGAACCCTAAAAATGGCAAGGAAATGAAATCAAATTTCGCCGTTGCTTTAATAGGCTTCTTTAAGTTGGCTTCCTCTGAGATTTTGTTTATTACGACCAAGTTTGCTTTACTCTCGACCAACAATTCGACTGTAATCGTATTCTTTTAAAGTTTAAGCCCAAAAAATTTTCGGTACTCACCTGCTGTTTTAAAGTTGTATTAAAAACGTGTTAAAAAATTAAAAAAAAGCCTTGATACTTTTACAGAGAGGTGAGGATGTAGCCGTGACTATGGCAAGGAGGAAGAAGAAGACTGAAAATTCATCGATTACCTACACATGCCTTTCTCTAACACCAAGTAGGTTTTAATACTGCATTGTCTGGAATGCTCGCCACAAAAAGCCACGTGCTCCGTCTGAGTCCATTTTATCTCCAGACAGATTTATCAGTGTTCCGTGACGCCTAAAGACAGTGCATTTGCAGTGTACAGGGTGTTTTGGGAGATCTTTAGGTTTTCAATCTGATAGTTAGCTGAAATAATGTATTTTTTTTTATTAACAACTAACAAAATTCGACTGATTTAATGATATTGGCACAGAGTAGTCGCGCGTTAGGATTTCATGAGAACGGTCGAAACGCTTCAGAATGAATTGAAATAAGTAAATCTGTATCTATACTAATATTATAAAGCTGAAGAGTTTGTTTGTTTATTTGTTTGAACACGTTAATCTCAGGAACTACTGGTTCAAATTGAAAAAATATTTTTTTGTTGAATAGACCATTAATCGAGGAAGGCTTTAGGCTATATAACATCATGCTTCAAGTATTAGGAGCGAAGAAATAATGGAAAATGTGAAATAAAACGGCAAAATTTATTCACCCTTGAGGGATTCAATGATGCCCAAAATAACTATTCAACGCGGACGGAGTCGCCGGCACAGCTAGTCTAAGATAAGCTTCCATATTTCTACAAATTCTCTCAGCAAACGTTTAGTAATTTTTTAAAATATGAAAGTGTCAATCGGTCGATGTAACACAATTTGTTTTATTATTCAATCCAATTGACTTCACCCTTTATCCATAAAAAAATAAAAAAGATTTGTATTTGTGTTTGTAATAAATAAAATCAAAACCCACTGAATCGAATTTGACGCAAAATTGACACAGATAAAGAAAAGGTCTATTTTTTTTTGGAAAATTCCCGCGGTATCGAAACGTCGCCCAAATCCAATATTAAATATTGACCATGTAATTCAAACACCCTAAATAACCTGTCTGCGGTTTTTACTCGACATCGTTGGTTTCCAACTTTATCCTCACTCGAACACATACAGATTTAATAGATATAATACTTGGTGGTCAGCAATAATAGGTATTTAATTTTATTGTGCCGTATGGTTCCCGGCAACAATAGAAAAAAGAATAGGACCACTGCTTCTCTTTCGCATGGATAGAATTGAGATTCAAATAGTAAGTGTTTGAATCTCAATTCTATCTTTAAGCCAAGCTAAACGAGGCCTATCAGTATTTTCAAACTGTTGGCTCCGTCTACCCGACAAGAAATATAAACGTGATTATATGTATGTAGAAGTTACCGTCCATGGAACTCTGGTGGCAATAGAGGCGAATTTGCAATAAATTTAGGTTGACATGAAGTTGACAAAAATTATAGGTTTCCAATATGTAAAATAACTTTTATTGATTCAATGCCAATGCTTAGGTCGAGGTAGGACATTGAACCTTTAGGGCATAATCAAAATGGCCGCTTTGCTTATCTATATATATAAAACTCTTCCGTTACTGAGTGACTGACTGACAGACAACGCACAGTCGAAACTACTGGTCGTAGACAGCTGAAATTTGGAATGTAGGTTCCTTGGGATATGTAGGGGAGCACTAAGAAAGGATTTTTGGAAATTCAACCCCCAAGGGGGGGAAAAGGGGTAAAAACGTTTCTATGAAAAATCTTATTCCTTGGGTTTATAAACTTGAAACTTGGCATGAACACGTACATAGGCAAGTAAATATGTTTGACATTATAAGTTTTTTCAAACTACCCTCCAATCGTGATTTAGGGGGTGCGATTGGGTGACTGATTTATTAACGCACAGCCGAAACCGCTCGGTATAGGAGTCTGAGATTTTGAACAGAGGTTCCTTTAGTAACATAAGTGAGCACTAAGAAGGGATTTTTGAAATGTCAACCCCCAAGGGGGGGAAACGGGATAAACTGAGCCGGGGCTGCGGGAAAGTTCTAACGAGATACCGTGGCCCCGGAACACAAAGGGCAACTGAAGGAACGAGGTGGGTTTTAGTCAGTAAAAGTCTGACACTCCCTTCCGTTCCACCCAGAGCGGGAGAAGTCATTTGATGATTTCCCATCCTTAAAAAAAAAGACTTTGTATGACAACTTTCAGTCGTCTCTTTAACATACATAATAACATACATAATTATATACATACATGCATAACATTCATAACATCACGCCTTTAAATCCCTATTTTACCCTATTTACCATGTTTGAATGTTTCTATGAAAAATATTGTTTACAAGGAAATCCTGTAAGGCCTCTTCGTCCTATAAATCCTGTTTTTTTTTTCTTTTGAGACGATGATTTTGTCTCGCTTTACTTTTTCTATATAGATTTGTATGTATACTAATATTATAAAGAGGAACAATCTATTTTTTTATATGTTTGTTTGTTTACACATGTAATCGATAAACTCCGAAACTACTGAATCGATTTCAAACATTCACCATTAGAAAGCTACATCATCCCTGAGTAACACAGGCTATATTTAATTCCAGTTGTAACAAGATTTCAGCCTGTGGAAGAAAAAGCCCTGTCGAGATCATTAAAAAACGCTATATATAACCGAATTACACGTGGGCGAAGCCGCGGGCGGAAAGCTAGTAATAGGTATAATACCTATCGTCGCGGTTGTAAGGAATTCGCCCACAAAGGTAGGTATGCGTTCAATTAGAACTGTAACTACGATACTATGCTATCAGGTTTAAAGCATTTACCTGAAACTAGTTTAAAGTTAATCTGTACTAATATTATAAAGCTGAAGAGTTTGTTTGAATATTTGAACGCGCTTATCTCAGGAACTACTGGATCGAATTGAATTTTTTTTGCGTTGAATAGATCATTTATCAAAAAGGCTTTAGGCTATATAACATTACGCTGCAAGTATAAGGAGCAAACAAATAATGGAATTTGAAAAAAAAACGGATAAAATTATTAATCCTTGAGGGCTTCAATGACACCCAAAATAACTATTCCACGCGGACGAAGTCGCGGGCATAGTAAGTATAGTCACAGTAGGTACCCATGAGGCAGAAAAATATATATGTTTGTGTATTCTGAGATCCGGCTACAAACATTAAGTAAATTTGTACGTAGGTACCTTAGATAATTAATTTTAAGTATAACATTTCAGAACCCATCGCTAATGATGTAAGGCTTTATAACTGGAATTTCCCGTGCTTGTAAACAATATTAAATATCTGAATTATACTCACATAATTCATGGAAATCGGATTAATATATCATTTATGATGATAACGCTTTTGGCCTGTAGTACAGAAGCTTAAATATTTTCATGAGTAAAGCTCATTTGTATTAATTTTATTTTATTTTGCCGTGTGGTTTCCGACCCCAATGGAAAAAGAATAGAACAACTTCATCTCTTATCCGTGGATGTCGTAAAAGAGGACTGAAGGAACTTTATTTGAATCTCAATTCCATCTATTCCATGAAGCCATACAGCTGAAGATGGCTTTTCTACCTGCCTACCCTTATCCTAGACACAAACTAGGATAGACAGGGTAGGGGTAGTACCCTAGACGTAATAAATATAATACGTTCGTTTTATGTTTGTAATTAAAAAACTATATCAAAAAATCACAAAGCTGTGAAACACAGACCAAAGAGACTAGTGAAATCCGTTGGTTAGAATATAAGTTTCTTAAACTTTTTTTTAATAACTCTATGATACAATTTCTTAAAAGTTTACTGATTACAAACTAAAACTACTATAGTTTCAGTTATATTATATTTACTGTTATTTCATTTGATGACTTCTATCTATTTTTGAATTTAATCATGATATTGAAAATACAAATTCATCATATTGTTCAGCGGCAGCAGACGTTTGCCAGATTAGATTAGATAATCAGAATCCAGGGTAGAACCTTCTTTGTGAGGCATACAAAGGTTGACTGACGTGCCATTGTGCTAAGTGACCATAGACATAAAAAAAATTGGTACGCTAAACTAAATATATTTTATTAATTTTGGTGAAATTTATTCATAAAATTTTTGAAAATACCGCCGTTAACCACTTCCAAGAAATAAATTAAGGAACCATCAAGCAATTGATTGATATACAACAGAAAAAATGCCCCAATTCACAATATTATTAAAGATTTGTATTTTCGTATGATTGTAACGAATAAACTCAAAAACGACTGAACCTATTTTGATAAAATTTGGTACACAGATAGAATAGACCCTTAGGAATAACATAGGCTTGTAGACTTTTTCTGAAAATTTTCACGGGAGCGAAACCCCGCGTGATAGCTCGTTGTAACTTTCTTATAAGTTATTAAGTTTTATAATATAGGTTGGCTGGCTCGGTTAGGTAGTTAAATTTCGTGAAAAACAGAAAGATTTTGCAAGAATCAGTAAGTACTTACATAAAAGGTGCGTATTAATGCGGTAATAGACATCCAAAAAACGAATAAATTCGCTCTTTAATTCAAATCTCAAGTTATTTTGGATTTTTATTAAGTAGACTCTAGTCTAGTATTAACTATTCTAATATATGTATATCTCTGGCAACTCGGAAGGACGTGGAATGGGGAATCTTGCCTACAATAAGACTCGCAATTCATCGTGACTTGTACTTAAAACATTACATGTTAGCAAAGATTAAAACACATTCCTTCAGGTTGATGTATGATAAGTGAACTTTACCATACTTTTTTGCATTATAAAATATGCCATTTTCCGGGAAACCTAAAATTTTACTGTTGATAATGTAAAAGGAAAAATGCGATGATGATACCTAGAAAGAAAAATAGAATTTTAATTGACCTACAGTTTTAAATATGTACATTTATAAGTAGTCGGTTCCGGGCATTGACGTGAATTAAAACAAGCTAGACATTAAGACAAGCCATAAAACTATTTAATTAAGGACGTCCTGGTGAAGGGTCAGGTCAAAAGTGCCCGAAACCGCCGAGCTTGCATGAAGAGAGTTATGAATGTGGATGAAGCAAAGGAAATATGCAGGGATCGTGGCAAGTGGAAAGAGGTAGTCTCTGCCTACCCCTCCGGGAAAGAGGCGTGAGTTTATGTATGTATGTATAAAACTATTTCTCTTGTTACAAATTTTATCAACCAACTATCTGTGCCCGCTACTTCGTCCGCGTGGAATAGTTATTTTGGGCATCATTGAAGCCCTCAAGGATGAATAATATTCCCGTTTTTTTTTCACATTTTCCATTATTTATTTGCTCCCTATAGTTGCAGCGTGTTGTTATATAGCCTAAAGCCTTCCTCGATAAATGGTCTATTCGACGCAAAAAGAATTTTTCAGTAGTTCCTGAGATTAGCGCGTTCAAACAAACAGACTCTTCAGCTTTATAATATTAGTATAGATATCTTACTCAGCGAGATGTTATGCACTGAGCAAGCCTGAGCAAGGGTCTGCGCTCTGTGCTAGCGTGTTCCCAGTCACAATAAGATGTTAGCCGGGACACTCCAACTAACGAGCCAGCCACGTTCCGAACCTCCCCGGACAATTTGTTGCCACACAAAGATGATTTTTCCTTGTGAAGCCGGATATATTAATTAATTACATTTTATGTAAGGGATATTCTTTGGTAAGGGCTAAGTGAATGAATATGTTTATATTTATTTGAGAATTGGCCGTGTCTTTCTCGGCACTAATGAAAAAAAAAAGAATAGGACCACTCTATTTCATTCTTCTTCTAGGCGGTGGGCTAACAACCTCTCACTATTTGAATCTCAATTCTTTCTTGAAGCCAAACAGCTGAACGTGGCCTATCAGTCTTTTCAAGACTGTTGGCTCTGTCTACCCCGCAAGGGATATAGACGTTATTCTCTTTTATTTTGTAGTTTATAAAGGTTAAACCTCAGGCCGCATAGCATACCTAGTGGTAGAGTAAAAGAGTACAAAGAAAAAACCAAATTCAAACATAGGCTACTTATTTCAAAAACTCATCATCATCCTACGATAAGATCAATTTGTTTGATTATAAAACTTAATTTTATAGGTTTATCTTCTTGTACTCCTAGATACCAGAGTTCAAACTAGGGTATTTCATTCCAAAAATCATCCCCCAAGCATGTATTGTGCTTTTTTTTTTTTTTTTTTTATTTATAACACAGATTGAGTTAGCCTCGAAGTAAGTTCGAGACTTGTGTTA
Source organism: Amyelois transitella (assembly GCF_032362555.1). Lineage (NCBI taxonomy): Eukaryota > Metazoa > Arthropoda > Insecta > Lepidoptera > Pyralidae > Amyelois > Amyelois transitella. The sequence goes on from NC_083515.1 coordinate 8,813,168, forward strand.
CGAGATACTAACTCAACGGTACTATATTTTATAATAAATACTTAGATATATAAACATCCAAGACACAGACCAATCAGAGAAAGTTCGTTTCTCATCATGCTCTGACCGGGATTCGAACCCGAATTCGAAATTCGAATTCGCTTTCAAAGTCATTCACAAATATAGCTCTTGCTAAAATACTAGGAAATAGTCTTCTTAAGCAAATTGGAAAATAAAGGTAAGTATAATAGACAAAGCGGAAATGTTTTCTTAGCACAAAAAGGTTATCTGCAGTCAAAGGTATACTATTCCTGGCAAAATGTTTTTTAAAGTCAATCGCAATCGCTGTCGTACTACTGGAACTGCATTATTCCTCGAAAGTAAATTTGAGACTCGTTTTAAAAAATATATATTAATGGCTAATGTTTGCGCCAATTAGTTATCTGTGCGCAATTTCCATAGTGTAAAAAAAAGAAAAATTTTCCCGCCTTTATCGAACTCTGGACACGATAAAAAGATGTGTATTCGGTCGGTGTTCGGAAAAAAGTTATACTTTATTATAATCAGGACTCATCAGCTAGGGTACGTCTCATTGTATTTAAATATGTAACAAATTAAAGAAAGCATAAAGTGATAACATCAAAATACAGCACTTATTCTTATTTCCTGAAGAAAATGCTATCAGGATTATGGTATGGTTTTTTGAGTATATTCATATTTTACAAAACTTGTTGCTATAGATATAAATAGTACTGAATTGTGGATATATTAAAATCTCATCATGCTTTAAATATAAAAAAATCAGCAAATTATTATTGGCAGGTACATATGTACTTTTAAAAGACTGAAATTACGTTTTATCAATAAAAAAAGTAATGGTTTTTTAATTACATCCACACATATAATATATGAATCGGTCATATTGCACTAGTTAGTTACAGTAGGTAAGTCGTGAAATCATGATGTTATTTGTAATACTCCTTTTAATTGAATCTTTTTGGACCGGTTCTGTTATCACCGTATATAATTACAAGCCGCAAGTTCAAAGTTTGCAAAAGTGTGCGGAACCAGACCCACCATATGATTTAAAGACCCCTGTAACTGTTAATATAGAGTTTCAGAATAACAGTAAGAGAATATTAAAAGGAAACGCAACGGCAACTGAAGATTTAATCGGATATTTTTGGAGATTGAAAGCCGTTGTTGAAAGATTTGGGAGACCGTCGAACTTGAAATTTGAATATAAAAACCTGACCTGTAAAAACGTTCTGGGAAAAGCAATTCTTATTTATACTAAAGTGAAGTTCAATCCGACAAATTGTGTTATAAAGAAGGGCAAATATACAATAAATAATTTGGATTTGTATAAATTAGACATGTCCGCTTCGTTCGTGCCCGCGAGAGAAGTGGGGTTGAACAACTGGTATTTGAGTTTGTATAGTCTGCGGGGGACGGCGTTTTGTTATCATGTCAAAGTGCTTATAAGTTAGGTTTTTTAAAATAGACACGTACTTAATAAAGAACAAAAACACAAAGAGAAGAATATCATAGTACAAAGGCTTATGTTGTTTTTTTATTAACACAATACTTCCCGAATCCATCAGGACATCACCAAGTCGTTCTAGTTTCAAATCGCAGTTACGAGTATACAGGTTTCTTTTGAGTGGCGATGGTATTATATATCGCTGCATCTATTAATTTATGTATATTGCTAATTTATTGTAGTTTTATGTATGTATATTATTACTACACGGAAAATAAATTTAATTAAATCAAATCGAGTTAATGTAGTAGGAACAACGTACGTGCATCCAATTTCATTGGCTGACTGCAAGCGGATGCATTCCAGAATGGATCTGGGAATACGATCTAGTTCCCCGCTAGTATAGACTAGTGGATATAATCACGGAACGTAATAGGTATATAGTGTACCCGAGCGTTAGTTTCAGTGCTAACCTATGCTCGAAAACTTCTTCACAATTTTTTAAGTTCAACCCTACGAGAACTATTTCACAACTTTTCAAATCAAAAACGCAATCAGTCAACCGAATCTGTTCCCCTGCAATTGTTGCGGGGGTCAAATGAGAGTCGCTTCGAAAAATCTGAGTCACCCAATCCAGGATCGTGACTGAAGGCGCACCCAGGCCTCTAAAGAGGTGAGAATGTAGGCAAGAGTAATAACAGGAGGAAGAAGGGTACCGAAGCGTTCGTGTGCCTTGTGGTTTCCGCCACTTAAGAATAGGACCATTCTTTTGTCACACAAATGTCGTAAAAGGTTATAAAGGGAATAAAGGAATAAAGGGAAGGGGTACATCAAAACAATACATGGAGAGGCTAATAAACTTTTAGGCGTTGGGCTACCAACCTGTTACTACGAGTATCTAAATCTCAATTACGTCTCTTAGAGATTGTCTGTTTACCCCGTAAGCAATCAAGACGTGATATGGCTATGTTTGACAAAAACAAGACAATTTCAAAAAGGATAAAACTTTTCAATTTTGAAAGCTTCGTGAAAGCTGCGATATTTCCGGGCACGTTATGAAAGCTTTCTATCTCGACAGACGGTGGCATACACCTGTGTATTCGGTGCTTTAAAATTGTAGAAGATATAATATTTTTTCTAAATTCTCGCCTATTTATAAGTAAAGGAAAATAGCTTAAAATGAATTCGGAAATATGACTAATGAATAAATATGAAAACAGATATGTAAGTGCCGTGTGATTCCCGGCACCAAATCAAAAAAGAATAGGATCACTCCATCTCCTTCCCATGGATGTCGTAAAAGGCGACTAAGGGATGGGCTTACAAACTTGGGATTCTTTTTTAGGCGATGGGCTAGCAACCTGTCACTATTTGAATCTCATTTCTATCATTATGCCAAATAGCAGAACGTGGCCATTCAGTCTTTCCAAGACTGTTGGCTCTATCTACCCCGCAAGGGATATAGAGGTGACCATATGTATGTATGTATGCATATATAAGTTGTTGCACGCTTATTCTTACGCCTTAAATCTCTATAAATTTTAACTTTTATGAAAATCCTTTCATATGACGGCCTCTGTGGTTCAGCGGTAGTACGCTTGTCTGTGACACCGGAGGTCCCGGGTTCGAATCCCGGTCAAGGCATGATGAGAAAAGAACTTTTTCTGATTGTCCTGGGTCTTGGATGTTTATCTATATAAGTATTTATTATAAAATATAGTATCGTTGAGTTGGTATCTCGTAACACAAGTTTCGAACTTACTTCGAGGCTAACTCAATCAGTGTAATTTGTCCCGTATATATGTCCCGTATATATTCATCCAGTAATTTCTATTGATGTATGGTATGAGAGGGACTAGAACTTTCCCGGGTTTTTATTCTCGCGGGAACTCCTAAAAAACTTCTGGAGGTTTATCTATTCTATGTGGTTAATATATCAATTTGTTTGTAGGCATTGAGTTCTAATCTATATTACGAGTATGTAGTCTAGACTCTAGACTTTATTTCTTATAAAAATCTAAATAAACAAATCTTTCGCGGCATTATCAAGTATAAAATCTTATTTAAAAAAATTACCAAATATTTTCAATGGCCAAATCTTCTTTCATGATTTTACTAAAGTAAAAGAAAATATTATTCAAAGAATCCTATCGTCGAAGTTTCCATCAAGTGAAAACTGCGAACTAGGCGCATACGTCTAGCTCAAACCTAAAAGGCTGTATGTAAAAACGACAAATATAAAAAGTATAGAACTGCAATTTAAATTAAAATGCGAAATTGCAAAGACTGATACGTACATACGCCACGTTCAGCTTTTTGGCTTGATAATAGAATTGAGATTCAAATAGTGGCAGGTTGCTAGCTCATCGCCTACAAGATGTATCCCAAGTTTATAAGCCTGTCCCTTAGTCGCCTTTTACGACATCCATGGGAACGAGATGAAGTGGTGATATTATTTTTACATTGGTGCCGGAAACCTTGGTGCTCTGGCTTCCCTTTTATTACCAAGGGAAACTTTATAAAAGCACGCACGTAATCTTCTTCTAGCTAACCTCGGCTACTTCTAGCTGGATTTCGTGCCTAACTTTAAACTCACGACCCGACGAGAACCGACGAGATTTGTCTTTTTTTAAATGAAAGCTTAATTTAATTAATATTGTTGTTAACATATGCATGTTTTATCTTACTTCTCCATACATAACCTGTTACTTTTTATCAAAAACTTTACTATAGGTAATTTAAATGAAATAGCAGGTTGACTAAGCATATCTGCTTAGTACATACAAGGAGAGCGTAGAGGGAAAGGTCGGAGTGGGAAGACCTAGACGAACGTATCTTGATCAAATTAACGACGTCCTGGTAAAGGGTTTTTGGTCAAGAGTACCCGAAACCGCCGAGCTTGCATGAAGAGAGTTAATGAATAAAGGGAGAATGTGGATGAAGCGAAGGAAGTATGCAGAAATCGTGGCAAGTGGAAAGAGGTAGTCTCTGCCTACCCCTCCGGGAAAGAGGCGTGATTTTATGTATGTACATATATATGTAGGTAATTTAGTCTATTGTACAAATCTGATAGAATGACTATTCTCTTCTCTCTTTATTTTGTATTTCAAGGTACCACCAATGCGGGCCCGATACGCCCGCAACTCCTGTCGACTCCATGCATCCAATTTAACTTCCAGGCATTACTAGCGGTTTCCTCAATAGTTCTTATATTCCTGTTTAAATTTTAAAGTTCACTTGTATTTTTCACTTCTACAGTACCTAGGCGTCTTGGATTATCATTAAACTCTTAGCGTTGATCGCATTTTGTTCTCCCTGAAGAAGAAAATAAATAAATATATACGGGACAAAGTACACTGATTGAGTTAGCCTCGAAGTAAGTTCGAGACTTGTGTTACGAGATACTAACTCAACGATACTTTATTTTATAATAAATACTTATATAGATAAACATCCAAGACCCAGGCCAATCAGAAAAAGTTCTTTTCTCATCATGCCCTGGCCGGGATTCGAACCCGAGACCTCCGATGTCACAAACAAGCGTACTACCGCTGCGGCACAGACGCCTTCAAAATGGGCATGGGGTCTGTTTCTAGCATGAAACATCATACATACACTCACAACTTACATTATACATAAACATATAATCACGGCTTTATCCCCTACCGGGTAGACAGAGCCAATAGTCTCAAAAAGACTGTAAAGCCACGTATTAGCTGTATGGCCCAATGATGGAACTGATATGCAAATAGTGAAAGGTTGTTCCCCATCGACTATATAAGAAAAATCGCAAGTCGCCTTTCCCTTGAGTCTTTTACAATCAGCATGGAAAGAGAAGCAGGCGGCGCACACTATGTTTTTTCTGCGTTACCAGACTAGCACGAAAGCTTCTTGAAGATTATAAATCAGGATGAAAAAACTGTTACTGTTTAAAGTTGTTAATTGCAGAGTTTTTGAATAGTTGTTCTAATTTAAAAACGACAACTATATCTATGTATAACTAATCTCTTTTTTATGAAAATGATTTATCTAATACTAATTATCAAGCGCAAGAATTAAGACTTAAGCTGATTATGGTTTCCTTTTGACATGACTACAGCCCGGAGTCCCTCCGTGTTTTACACACACTTCGGAATCATGAGCAGACTAACGTTAGAACGTATTTTAATTTAAAATTTCAAACGCATAATGTACCAGCGGCCGGCAAAAGTCTTGAGAACTACTAAGCGCTTAATTTGCACATAAATAAAATATGAAAATAAGAATCCTCGGCCCTTGCGTCGCCACAAAAACCCTTTTAAGAGCCAGATGTTCATATTTATTCATAAGTTGAGTACAGTTGCGAGTACTTCTGAGATAAGCAGGCCCTCTATTTATAATGTGGCGCGTTTTACTCGGGGGTTTTATCATTTTTATAGAAACGTTGGAAGGTATAACATAAATAGTACATTAAACCGAAAATATGAGTGTAGTTGACACATCAATTTATTTGCAACATTCTTGCAGTTTTTTTAGGTGGATTATATTTTTATGTTTATACGATATGACCTTATCCATACTCCGTGCTATTGTTTAAAAATTACATGGAAATCGGTTCAGTGGCATTTACGCGAAAGACGGGAAAACAAATACAGAAACACACTTTAACATCTATGATATCAGTATGGATTTTCCATTTAATTTTAAATCAAAATCTTACATTTTGTATCACACAGACTGATTTTCTTCTGTCCAACCTCTGCACAGGGAGCTATCGACAATTCTTAATTAAAATTATGCGGTAAAAAGTTGAATGAATGAATGATTTATTTTGCAATGAATGAGCCATATCAATGAAGGTCCCAATCAGTAAATTTGGCATAACGCTTCAGTGTTAAAAATCTTACTTTATCCGAGGTATTAAGGATATAAGATACTGGATTTTTTCATAGAAAGACAGCTGTTTAAGCTTTGAAATGGAAGACAAAATAATATCGTAGATAAAGAACCGAAAATAAAAAAAATAAACAAATCACGATAATTCCAGTCGTGTAACATTCGAGAAAATTCTATTAAATACGGGAAAATTTTCCATTGGGCAACTCAAGTACCGTAGCTAAGTAATATAATATTAAATCCGACGCAATACATCAAAACCAGAACTAATAAACACGTCAAAACAACTTATTTATACCTGAAAGTTAAAACTTTCCTGGAATTCATTCTTTGATAGGTATATATGATACTGCCATCTCATTTTCTCGTATGAGCGAGGGAGATAACTACAGGTTAATCGGGTCACCGTAGAGATGGACATTTTGGACTGGATTTGGAAGTTAACACAATATCTGTCGGGCCATAGCAACGTGGATTTGAAACTTCGGACCTCCATTAACGTAAAGCCACTGAAAGATTTATGTAATACTAGCGACCCGGCCCGGATTTGCACAGGTAGCATTTATAAATATAAACTTTCCTCAGGAAAACCTCTTTTTAACATTTTAATCAGGAACTAAATCCGTTCACAACTTTCCGAAATTAGCGCATACTTCCCAGAAAAATAGAGGTAGTGAAGTGATTTATCTTCAAATGTCTGGCAGAGAATGCATTAAGCCATAATTAACCTGTTGTTAAGTCAAGGCTTGGCTTATTAAACAAAGCCTGGCCCAAAAGCTAGTATTAATATCAGTTAAGATAGTAAAAATTGTTAAAACAAATTATTAAAATTACTACTGTGTATAATGGCTGTGTACAATGGCTTGCAAAGACCTTGACCCTCATTTCATATTGGTAAGATTATAAAAGTTGTTAAATTAAATTATTTAAAAATATATGATATATATGTGATTTATAATGCACAAAGCTGGCAAAGATCTTGACCCCTCTTTAATTTTTGATTGTACGAACTGGGGGTCTGGTTACTCAGCAGCCGACTGTACTTTGAGCAGCCTTGTGAAGTCAACTATGAGTCATTACAGTTTCAGTCCAACTTGACCTTGATTGTTGGACGACTCACGTAGTTTGAGCTATGATTCAGATTACCGCGTATTCCATGACGAAATTCAACCCAATTCCACTTTCACAATGAATAGAACAAGTTTCAGTTAAACAGTTCCCCGAAAATTTAATATGAGTTCTGGGAGTCTGATAGAATCAAGGTTAAGTCGACTCGTTTTCAATAAATTAATACTTTATAAATAAAAAGTATAGTTTTTAAGAGGTAAGTACATAAAATTAGTTGTAAGAATTTAGTTTTAAAAGTTTATTAGTTTCAGGGGCCATCTACAAAGGAAAACTTAAAGGTTTTTTCGCAAACCCCGTGGGAACTATTGTTTTTATCGGGATGAAAAGAAACCCTATTATTCCCTCTATATACTCTTATAAGCAAAATTCAAGAAATTTGTTTCAGTAGATAACGCGTGAACAGAAAACAAACAAACAATTACTTACTTTCGCGTTTATAGTATAGTTGGGATACATAATATACCAAAATAATAAATATAAATGGTTATTTACAAAAATAATAGAAACATAAAATGCATAGTGCAATAAAGAGTTTGTACGATGGTAATAAAATACTGAAAAAAGATACTGGCCACTATAAAACTTGTTAAATGCTGACCTCATACAGTTAGAGTATAACTTTATTTTTTCATAGGGAGAGCGCGTTCTTTTCCAGGCAAAAAAGTCCATGGAATTTTTCTACCGGATGATTTTACTATCACTATTAATTACTCGAACTGACTTTAATTTTGAATAATTCCTTTAATCACAATGTAGGCAGGCACTGAGTTGTCGTTCAGTGCACGAGTTCACTAAAATTCATTTTAAAAGTCCAATAACTATCTATCTGCCTACCCCTCCGGGAAAGAGGCGTGATTTTATGTATGTATGTATAACTATCTATTTGTACTTTAAAATATGCATGAAGAGAGTTATAAATGTGGATGAAGCGAAAGAAGTAAGCGGAGATCGTGGCAAGTGAAAAGATGTAGTCTCTGCCTACAACTCTGAGAAGTGGCGTGTTCGAATGTATGTTGTAAGTAAAGTTTTTTAAAGTTCATTTTGATACTATCTCCAATTTTTTTTATTATAGGATTAGTCACTTAGAAATTGTTTTGACTAAAAATGTGTATATAGAAGATAATTTACACGCTTAAAATTTGCACTTCAGAGCGGTGAAGATATAACCAGCACGAACGCCACTAGGAAACAGAATTTACACTCACCCATATTCAAATCGTAAATAACTCGAATTATAAGTGCCGGATTAAAATTAAAATATAATTAAAAGTTTATAACTGAATCAGTTTTGTTACGTACGCACTCTATGCAAATAAATAATAGTTACTCTAAGATTGACCTACTTAAAACAAAAGAACAGCGAAAACTCCTACTTTTATTACGTAACATGTAGGACAAAGAGTGTGTTCAGATTCACCTAGTTTCGTAGCACCGTAGCAGCTACGACGTAGAGGCAGCTACGATAATTCGTAGAGGCCACTTTGATTGGCTCAATCAATAATTTAGAGGACAACTTAATCTTTTAAGTAAAAAGTTTTAAGGTTTGAAACAACAATAGTCTAATAATTAACATTTACATCTATGATAACATTTCTCGTGAATATTATTTACATTTTAGATTTGAAAGTATTATTAAGAGATCGCTTTAAGTGATAAGGTCGCCTTTTATATATCACTTAAGGTTACTATGTTTATATGTCGTGATTGTGAATTTGCTGTAATTTATTGTGGTTCAATAAAGAGTTGTTGTATTTTGCCTTTTTCTTTCTCTGTCTAAGACAGCATATAGTAACAAACCAACAACTAAATTATTCATATAGAATCATCACAATGAAATCTCTAAACTTTAGATCTTTAGAAATTCCCACGCGGGGCCAATTCCACCTACGGCACTAGTTTAGAAAAATAAAACAAATAAGTGAAAAGTATCTTAAATCTTTAAGGTCTAGCTACTGAATAAATAGTACATAGATACATATCACTATCACTACATATTATGAAGTTAAGTCTCCCTATTTTTCTCTGTCTTTATACTTATAAAATCTTATCTCGAAAAGTCGTGGACGAATTTTGTTCCTATTTAAAATTATCAAACAATAGTTTTCTGAGGAAGGTTTGAGTATATCTATCAATGATAATAATAAAATAATTAACTTTATTAATTAATCTATCGCAAAATGAGTCAAAATACAAACAATCGGTATGAAAACTGCTCATATTCCAGGTGGAGGCTGTATCGGGCTAAAACAAAGGTCTGAAGGGCGGCTTCCGCCCGCTGCCACGTATCGAATGCCGCCCTGACGGCGACCCGCCCAACACCAACCAACGGACAGAAGAACAATAAAGAATTAGCAACGAAAATTTTGCAACTACAAAAATTTTACAGTACAAACATACAGCCACGTCTGTAAACGCAAGTTTCCTTGCAATTTATTCACTGTTTGTAAGAGTATACATACATACAGTCAAGTCTATATCCCTTGAGAGGTAGACAGAGCCAACAGTCTTGATAAAACTGAAAAGCCACGCTCTGCAGTAATAATAAAAAACATGGCGTCTTAATTTTTATATGCCAATCTTTATTTTATTGCAACGCAAAGACCACTTTCTCCACAGGTCTCTTCTTAGTGGTCTTCTCAAAGGTCTACACCCTTCTCAGACCCAATGAATTGCTAATTGGGCTCATTTACCTGGTGGCATGCGGAAAACATGTCAAGTTATATTTTAGCATACATAAAATTATTGTAATCTCTAGATACTGAATAAACAAAATTTTTATTTTATTATTATTATTTTATAAAATCACGCCTGCATGACTTGCGAGGTAAACAGAGCCAACAGTCTTGAAAAGACTAATAGGCCACGTTAAAAAAATAGCCTAAAAGAAGAATCCTAAGTTACATACATACATATAATCACGTCTATATCTCTTGCAGGGCAGACAAAGCCATCAGTCTTGAAAGACTGATAGGCCACGTTCAGCTATTAATGATAGAATTCCGAATCCCAAGTTCATGATCATGAAAAAGAGGCTTACTGTTCCAAATGTCTCATCTGCGGCGACTTAATCTCTGAAGTTTCGCATATTGTTCGCGGGGCGGCGCGGCGCACCATCCCTTTGGTCAGTGCCCCGCGCGACGCGTCCCCAACCGCCTGCGTCCGTACCGCACCAGTTTCTCCCCCGTCTGTACTCTGCAAATGACTTTAATATTTAATTATTGACATTTTTTTATATCGTGATTGACTTGTAAGTGAGGAATGTGGAAGGGATAGGTGTTTGTCGCGAGCAAACGTAAGGTAAGATCTTGTTTGGTTTACGTAGGAGTAAGTTTAGTGATATATTTTGCTGTGATTTAGAAGATCTTCATTGTAAAGATCTGTGTTTATCGCTAGATGTTATATTAATAATTTTTCGTGTTTTACAAGAGAATCATATTATTCTTTACTAGCTTTTGCCCGGGGTTTGCTCGGGTGGTAAGCTAGTAAATATTCCAACTCACCTTGGGAATTTTTGATTCACTAATTCTCCTATGAATTTGCCAAAAAATTAAATAGCCTTTCCTACTTAGAAACAGGGAGTTTATTATAAATTAAATTTATATAGTACTCGTATCACATCCGTTTGGTCATGTTTAATTAATTTCATTATTTTCTTTTATTTGTGCACAATGTATTTTTTAATATTCATATACTTAAATACATACATTTATACATATAATCACGTCTGTATCCCTTGCGGGGAAGACAGAGCCAAAAGTCTTGTAAAGAAAGACTGGAAGGCCACGTTCAGCTATGTGGCTTAATGGTAGAACTGAAATGTATGAAACCTAAGAACATGTACATATTTATTTTAAATTAACAAATGTTTACAAATTTCAATAAATCTTTGGACATACTTATTTGCATTGCTACGTTTAATTACAACAAAATAATAATGATGTACCAATCTCTCTCTCTCTCTTTCCGTATTCCTGCTTCGGGACTTGGGGTCCGCTAATGGAATACCAATATTGGAATATTTTGTAACAAAAATATATTCTTCCTGAATAAAAGGGAATGAAAAAAGATTTTCCATCGATCTTTACGACTTGACATTTAAACTTTTGCAAAAGTGTCTCGTCATCCGCGGCGTGCGGGGTTCAAATCGATGGAGCTTTCATCCGAGCTTTCCAAACTTCGCCAATAAATGTACTCTCTCAGCGCGACTTTATATTTATAGACTCCTTACAAAGCTCAACTTTGCTTAGATGATGTGTTTATAGCTAAGAGGAAAAACTGATACTTATAAATTAACTAGCTTTCACTCGTAGCTTCGCCCGCGCGAATTTAGCGCCATCTACAAAATAAGTTTTTCGCAAATCCCACGGGAAGTATAGTTTGTGCAGGGGTGTAAAGTACCCTATGTCCTTCTTCAGCCTCTTAATTATATTATATACGCACTCATAGTAGGTAATGCGTGAAGAGACAACAAACAAACATATAAACCTACTTTCGCATTTACAATATTAATTGGAAGGTTGGGATTGAGATTGGAATACGTGTGATCGCTCCTTTTTCTTCCCGGGAGGGAGAAAGAGTTTTTTTTTTAATTTACCACGATCTTTGTTGTATTATAAAAAAATATTATTGGCTCTTGGCTCCCAGAACATGCAAAGCTTCGGATACTCTTAAACCTGCCGTTTGCCAGGACATCCTTAATTTGAAATCTCGACTTATATACCCATATGTTAGAAACTTTTCTTTCACTAATTGATAACTAATTATTTTATATTTTGTAACTTTCAAATTCTTATTTCCATTGTCCTTTGAAGAAGAAAAGAGGCAATTACCCGCCAGTTTCAAAAACACAGTTGGCATCCCTAATTCTAAAAATTTAAAACTCTGAAAAATAAACGTTTTTCACCAAGGCATTATGATCGGATGTCTTTGGAAGCCGCGGCCCGCCACGGCTCATTAAGGCCAAATCCAATTAGCACGCTACTAGAGTTCTCCCGTCAATTAACAATCAATGCTTTGCGGTAACGAACTGGCTAAATACCGTCTGCATGAGGTTAACTTGAACCTGTAACTTAAAAGCAAAAACGAAGAAGATAGAACGTTTTCGAATTCTAATCATCGTCAACTCGTTTAGGTACCAAAGACTCGTCGTCTGAGTTACCTTTATTAGTTTATTGCTCTTACAACTAGAGTCTCAATTCTAGCTGAGCGTGACCTTTCAGTCTTTCAAGACTGCTGGCTCTGTCTACCCCGCAAGGGATATATAGACGTGACTGTATATATGTATGTATGCTCTTACAAACAGTGAATAAATTGCAAGGAAACTTGCACAGGCTATGCAACTGGATGCGTTAGCATGATCTAGTATGGGTTATATTCCTAAGCAAAGGTTGCGAACTTCAAACGCGAGTCGCTTCGTGTAAAAACCCTACTTACTCAATCGAAGACGTGGTTTTAACCGCACCCTGGGCTCCTCTCAAGACAGGTGCAACCCTGACTAGCGCTAAAAGTCCATTCCAATCACCATTTCTAGGAACTTATATGTTTTGAATCAGACCTTAAACGCTTCCTAATATTCATACAAAAAGGGCACAAGTTACATCGAAAAATCGCACGAGGGAGACTTCGTTCAAATTTCAAAGAGCTGTCACGTTCCCTGTCTATCTATATATATCAGATTGTGTGTACACAGACCGACGGACAAAGCCATTAGAGGTAACTGAATTAGTGGCGTGCGCCGATCCAGCGGAGTGGAGGCGCGGGAAACGTCTTCTGCATTTTTTTTTTAGTTTAGTTTATTTTGGCACAAACAGTCATTACAACAAAAATTTATTTCTCTTGCCGTGCGGTTGTAAAAGTCAATCAAGAAGGTGAAGGTAAATAAACTTAGGATTATTTTAGGTGATGGGCTTGCAATTGGAACCTGTCACTATTTAAAACTCAATTCCCTATCATTAAGTCATACATCTGTCCGCGGCATGTTAGTCTTGTTGACTCTGTCTACCCCGTAAGAGATAGACATGATTATATTTATGTAACAGTAGAGAAACGTGCCTCACTTTAGTTGGTGTTATGATGAAAAGGTCATGATCCTCAGTCGTTATGTTGTTCTCATTTTCGGGGTCTAGGGACTGCTGATAATGGTACATACAGAAGATTAGACATGAAAACATCTACTGTATATAAACATGACCACCTTTTCGTACGAACCCAAGCCATAGGCGGTCAAGCTTATCAGCAGTTGACTGTACTTTTAATCTATTCTGAGTATAGGTAGGAGAAGTAACACATCTTAATGAGCGCTTATCTTTCGTGATCTTCGTGCATAACTGTTCTTTTCGGGAAATAACTCAAATGAAGTATAATCACAAACCAATCGTTTCGAAAAAAGCAAGAAATTAAGCGCGGGTCAAGTGGCCAGGCTGGGAGTGAGCGAAATGCCTGCAAAGGGTTGAGGGCCACCGCTCACGTGGAGGGTACTACACAGAGCCTCGTTCACTTCGACTGTGCACTCGCGTTGATTCGAGCGCGCAACTTGATTGCAGCACTGTACAGTCAACCGAATAATAAGTTACTCAGCATGGAACTCTATGACGAGGCAGTAGAGGCAAATTTGCAGTGAATTTAGGTAGGTTGATATGGTTGACTGTATAAGGGTAGTATGCGGTGCGGGAATTAGTTTTTTTTTTGTTGACGGATATCGTGAAGAAATCCTGCACATACAAGTAACTGGTGGGGTAAACATATTCCATTTTGGGTCAGGTATACCTGGCAAGGGTTGAGGGTTGAGGGTCACCGCTCACTTGGCTGGTACTCCACAGAGCCTCGTTCACTTCGACTGTCCACTCACGTTGATTGCAATTCTGTACGTTCATGACGTAGTCTCTGAAGTAGTAGGTAATTCGGATATAAGATCTTATTATTTTGATAAGGGAAAATTTTGAAGGTAAACTAGCAGATTCCGACAGGATTCGTAACATTTGGTGAAGGAAAACATCGTCAGGAAACCTCAACATTCCGATAACTGAATGTGTTCCTATGCAAAGGTTGCAGATGCCAGACGTGATATTTTTCGACAAGAAAACCTTCCTAACTCAATTAAATTGCATTATAATTGAACAGAATCGTAGAATCGATCATAAGCAGCCTTGGCATCCTCTCCACCAGGAGAATGATAATGTTGCGAGTCCAAAAACATCAAAAGCACATAAGTATATTGTTCAAACACAGCAAACGACCTCAAAACAAACAATTTCTCAAAATATTTCAATCGATAACGTTGCTTATCGAATACTGTTTAATAACAGTCGATTCGCGAGCAGCAAATAGTCTATTATGAGAGGCGAGTCGTAACTCGATTATTTACCTTGCCGTACCTAACTGCGTTAGAGGCATTTCCCCTTAAAGGCGCGCCTCCATAACTGTGTACAAGTGTGCATAGAAGCTACGTATTTATACGCTATGCGTAAAAATATATGTTACGCAACTGGGACTAACGCCTAAAATATGAAGTATATATATGTATATATGTGCATATATAAATATGTGCACACTTTCACATACGCTTTTTACTTCTGTTGGACATATTAAGTGTATATTTTATATTTACACGTTTTTTATTATATCATTTATAAATACACACTTATTCTTGTTTATATTTTTTAAATCATCTATTCGAATCCCGTCTTTTCCATTTACCTTTTAAAAAGTTGATTCATTTTATTGCTAAATCTACTAAATAAAATATAAACAAAAAAGTGAGTATACCTAGTTCGGTACGGTAGTTTTTTCATAGTATAGCTAGCTCTCTTACAAAGCACTGGATGTGCGGCTTTATTGGTCTTAGGAATTATGGTAACTTCCCTGTTCTTATTTTAGGCTATAACCGTTTATTGCCTATTCGGTTATTAAAGCTATTTACAGGGCCTAGGGCAGTAGTTAAGCTTGATAACATTTGTACTAAAAATAAATTATTGTATCAAATTTATTAGTTAGGTCACGATATTAGAGTCTAAATACACCGCAACGTGGAGTTTATTAAAACATACATTGCATAAAGTAAAACAATTATTTTTTATTACAACAGTGGATTAAAATTAAAACCATATTGGTAAAAAACATTTAAAAAAAATGTGCATGCTATCATCAGATAATACAGTAATTAGTTTAATTCCCTTTCAATTTATCTACAAAGCTTATAACAGAACTGAATGAAATAATTCCAAAAAAAAAAACAAATTGAAAATCAATATAATATAGATACTTACCTAACAAAAATGTTGAAAGCATATAAGTACTTTATTCAATTCCCTTTTCAATTTATCCACAAGCTAATTAATAGACTGAATGGAATGAAGCCATAGAAAAGTTGGTAACATCCCCTTTAATTAAAGGCTATGAAAACTCGATCGATAGAGGCAGTGAAGGCTGTTACACGCGTTAACATTACGGAAATTACAAAAACAAGTGCGAGTCAGACTTGCGCACGGAGGGTTCCGTACCGTCATCACGTTGTTATTTAATTTTTTTATATTCCCGTTTTTACCTGTGTATTGAAATCATACATACATATATATAATCACGTGTGTATCCCTTGCGGGGTCGACAGAGCTAAGTCTTGAAAATACTGATGGCCACGATCAGCTGTTTGGCTCACTGATAGAATTGAGATTCACATAAAGTGACAGGTTAGCTAGTCGCCTAAAAGGAGAATCCCTAGTATATATGCCCATCCTTTAGACGCCTTTTACGACATCAATTTAATAATTACATTATTGTTATTTAATTATTTATCACTATAGATGTACTACTTCAACTATCGACACTATCGATAGTCTTATCGATACTATTGCTTTTACTTAACTATCGATAGTGGACTTCTACTATCGATACTAGAGGTCAAGACGTAATCGATGCCAAAACTAGCGGTTGGCCAAGAGTATATGAGGCAACAAAGAAATAAGAGTTTTATTTTAATGTGACAATTGAAGACCTTGGCACAAATATTTCTTTAATTTGTGCTTTTGCCAGCTCTGTGCAGAGTTGAAGGTCGTCGGGTCACGCTATTGAAGGACAATGCGACAGTACTATATAGAATAGAACAACAGATTTAAATATAGCTAAATGCCGCTAATTCATTTAATATTATGAAAACCGAACGTAATTAATTTCTTCTGCTTACTGGGAAGTCAACAGTGCGCGTTTTCTTCGTTTCGGCTAAGTTTCGCTAGTTTTGTTAAATCACTACAGATGATTTCATCAAAATTGACTTTATTTGTCACCGAATTAGGTTATTTTTCGAATGCGGAATCCGGATTGGTTAGGTACATAGACTCACAGGATCTAGCTACCGTATATCTATAGTTGTGGTATAGACTTAAATCATTAACTCTATTAATGAATGTATGAATACATTTTTAAGAGCAAAATAAATCAAATGGGTATATATGTTACAAGAATTTCGCTTGGAACATCCTACTGAATTATTGAAAGTGAAAAATTGTAAACAGAAAATTTACCAAATAAATTAGTGATAACAGAATAAAAATACAGATATGCTTTCAATATTATTTTAATAATAATAAGTTACTCACTGCTCGTGGGTTGGATAAAGAAAAACGCTAATTAACAATTAATCACAACATTCCTACCACCGCATCAAAATATACATATACTTAGTGACATATTGAGTTATACATACTTTAAGCATTGGGAGAAATAAAACAACAAATAAATACCTTTTTATTAACTAAAGTATAAAATGGCACGCTTCTATTGTGTTTCGGTCATGCAAGGCGGAGTAAACAAAGGAATAACACGTTGCTTTCGTTGTGGATCACAATTTGTTCTTTCATTACAGAATGCACTGCAAGCTACGTTGTTCTTTGTTTGTTCGTTGTGTACTTAGATAAATTAAATGAAACAGGAGTGCCGACACTTAGGTACAATAAAAAAATATGAATAAAAAATGCAATAATAACCCCAAAGAAATATGCAGAGATTTTTTGTGTGTTGTACTGCATTAAAGTAAAGGTGGCGATGGTAAGGGTCAGGTCAAAAGTACCCGAAACCGCCGAGCTTGCATGAAGAGAGTTATGAATGTGGATGAAGCGAAGGAAGTATGCAGAGATCGTGGCAAGTCGAAAGAGGTAGTCTCTGCCTACCCCTCCGGGAAAGAGGCGTGATTTTATGTATGTATATATGTTGTACTGCATTTAATTGGTAGGTAAAATTTTGTGAACATGAATGTTTGTTACTCACGCAAATACTACTGAACCGATTACGATGTGATTTGATATGCAGGTAGCTGATGATTCAGAATAAAACTATTTTATTAGGTTTTTAGCCCGCGGGATTGATTCCACGCGGACGAAGTCGCGGGCGTTTGCCTGTTCCTAGTTCCATGTTCCAGTGTTTTATTTGAAAGTCGAGGTGTCTATCATATGATTAATTCCCAACATGATTATCATAATCTGAGCAAGTTTTCTTTAAATACTTTCTATAAAAGCGTATCTAGGTCTCCAAAACATAACAGCTTTCACAAAAACTAATTAAGTAAACCCGGCAGTGTCGTGTAGTTCCCGGCACCTTTGGAATAGAACTACTCCATAGCTTTCCCGTGATAGTCGTAAAAAGCGGCTAAAAGAATGGCTAATAATTTAGAATTTTCCTTATTGGCGATGAGCTAGCAACCTGTCACTGAATTTCAATTCGAGCGTGGCCTTTTAGTTTTCACGGACTTTAACATTTTTTTAATTGGACTCTGTAAACCCCGCAAGGGATAACGACGTGATTATGTATGTAATCTAAAATTTGCATGAAATACATACATACATATGGTCACGTCTATATCACGTTCAGCTATTTGGCTTAATGATAGAATTGAATTTCCATGAAATATTTTATTATAGCAACGAAAATGGCGATTAAAGAATTACCTCTTTTTATCTGAATGCAAAAAGCATTCGGCTACGTTGATAAGCTGGGGTTTATGTCACTAGGGGGTAGTTTATTGTTGTAATTCTTTAAATGGGCCTGATAAGCAGATAATGCATTTGTAGCACGAAGCTTTGCCGCGAAAGCAGAATTTATTTCTCGCAAACTTTGACTTCAGTTTCCTTTTTTTAATGAATGGCAAATGTAAACGGGACACAGCATAGATGTGAACTAAGCTAGAGTGGACATAATAGATAATAGCCTATGTTTTTTTCATTATTGAAAATGTTAGGATGTCTTGCATTTTATTTAAAAAACTAGCTGTTTTTCGTTAATTCGCTAAAATATAAAAAAGGCAATATTAACGCCAATGAAATTTGCAGAGATCGTGGAAAATGGAAAAATTAAGTCTCCGCCTGTCCTTCTAGAGAAGAAGCGTATTATACATATATTATATACGTATATATTTTACCATTTTCCACGATCTCTGCAAAATTTTCTTTGGCGTTATTATTTCATATTTTAATTACAATATTTTTATCCATCTTTTCAGGCAATATATGTATTTTTGGCAAGCAGTTTGTTTTTTTTTTTTTCAACTTAATTAATTGACGACGTAAAGTTAGTTACGCGCAATTTACATTAGTACGTCGACCTAAGTATCAAATACCTACCTACAATATATTTATGGTAAACACAAATAACGTGGTGGTTTCCAAGGAGAGCTCCGTCACGTCCGAATTCCACTAAGCAAACACGAAATACAGCCACGAACGTAAACATTTACAAACTACGTTATTTACAAGACCCTCGCATAACTATTAACATACCTAATACAACACTGCCTTGCATAAAACGAAAAATTCCAACTTTACATCCGCGGGGATTTAGGGAAATCCTCTCTTAGCACACTAAGGAGCGCATAAAAAACCTGCATGTCAAATTTAAGGTCTCTCAGCGATACATGGTTTGGTTGTGCTTTGATATGTCAGTCAGTCAGTTCCCTCTTTTATCTCTAGGTCCCACGGACGGGGCTGTGGTAGTAGGTATGTAGGTATAGCTAGTAGGTATGTACCTCACAGGTATAGGTATATCATTCATTCATATCGTCACGTCACAAAAATTAAGCAGTACAAACATACAGCCACGTCTATATCCCTTGCGGTAGACAAAGCCTTGAAGATACTGATAGGCCACGTTCAGCTGTTTGGCTTTATGATAGAATTGCGATTCAAACAGTGTCAGGTTGCAAGCCCATCACCTAAAATAAGAATCCCAAACTTATAAGCAAGGGACATTTATAGACTTATTGGCAAGTACCGGCTCTAATCTTAAATTACCAATTTTCCCATTCCGTTCCGAAAAAATAAGTCTTAAGTTTATTAATAACAAACAATAAAAATACAAAGGTGAGCACGGCCTTTATCTTTTCAAGGCTATTGGCTCGGTGTATCTCGGAAGGAATATAAAATATGTACCTATGTATACAAATCCTCTTCCTATATAATATTAGTAATATGGTGTTAACTGTACGAAATGAAATAAACATACCCTTATTCCGGCCCTGAAAGTCAACACAAGGCCGTTGTTTCGCCAACATTGCATCGAGACTATCGGTACTCTGAAGAGTTCGAGAGCATTCGAGAACCATCGAGACTTCATTATACGGGTCTTCGAGTCCCGCACCAAGTTCTGTTTATGAAAATCTTCAATCGATATTCGAATATTAAAAAAAATATATACTTGTTTACATATATCACGTTATTATCCTTTATGGGGTAGACAGAGCCAACAGTCTCAAAAAAATCTAAAAGGCCATACGTTCAACAGAATCAGAATAAAGTACTTAGGTACTCGAATGTTTGAAAGAAAATTGATAAATTGCATAAGAATGCACCAAATCAGATCTTTTACGAAATGGAATACATATACCACTGAAATCTGGAAAATTGACATTCTGTTGACATTTTTTTAGAAAAAATGTTTGATGACTTTGGCTGTATTTTTTATTCGCCTTTACTATTTTTTAATAGCCGAAACAAAGATTCATCATTGTCTTTAAAAACCACCAAAAATGAAAAATCCAGCTAATTTCTATTCTTGCGATAAAGTAAGGGTACTATATTTTAATTCTTATTTTAGCGTTTATATATCAGTCAAATAGTCAGTCGGTGTTCTCTTTTGTATATTTAGATTAAATTGAGGAGATGCTACACAACCAAATAGACAAAAGCCTCATCAGCCGCTGTCCGTGGACAAAGTTGTAATTATCTGAGTCTACACAGGAATTTAATTAAAACGGCCCGAGGCCCGGCACTGAGACGCACAGAACCATTTCGAAACTACTGTTTTTGCAGACACAATAAACAAATTGTATAGTATTTTTTTAACAAACTGTGATTTTCGTTTCTATTCTCTGTAGATTGCATAGCAGCTGTTATCTACATATGTAAAAATTTCGTATCATAGATGGTCCTGAAACTACTCAACCAATGTTAATCGTTCACATGTGTTTTTTAAGTAATTTGGCCTTAAAAGTTAAGATATATTGTTACCTCAAACATATCGTTTGGATTTACTGAGAAAACATATCAAGGTGTAACGGGGCCTAGTGTCCATAACTAGAGTTTATACTCTGCCGGACCTCCGAAACTCAAATATGACTAGAATAAATTCAAAGACTAATAATGGAGGTAATGTACATTTTATAAATTTGAATAATGTATTATATTAAAACCGTAATAAACGATTAGAAAAATAAAAAGGAAAGATCTGTACTTTGTATGTTTGTACATAATATACCTTCGGTAGTAATATAGGTTACTTTTTATCTATAAATCCCCACAGAAGCGAAGTAGCGCGAAAAAGGTAGTATTCAATAAGCTTTGTAGCGGTACTCATGTACCCGCATTCAATTCCCGGAGGTACTGCTGTAACTACGTCATAGTTTGCTAACTTCGTTTGGTTTCAACTACCGAGTGACAGTCTGCTGCTAACTTCCACTCGTAATCTCAAGAGAATTTCAGTTTATCCTTCAAACTCTAAGACGTTTAGTCTGAATAGGTAGTTTTAAGATAAATAAATTTATATGGGACAAATCTTTTAAGAAGTTCTGTAATCTGAACCTGGTACCTTGTTTGCCAGAAACAGGAACACCAATACTGGTACATTGTGACTATCTACCATCACACAATGGGAATTTACGTTTTTTCCGGGCCGAGCCGAGGGCAAACATCAATCTACAAATATTTATATACAAATTAATTCTGACTAAGTATAAAATATAAAGTTTCAATAAGGATTAGCCATTAGGTTACCAAAGAATAAGTTTATCAAATCTTAATTGTAGATGGTATTAAAAAGTGTTTAAACTTTTTCGTACCTATTTTTATTGCATAAATTTTACTTTATTGTAAGAAATTAGCTGAAATACCAATTCAAATTTGCGAATATAGACGAAACTATGAGATTTTACGTAAGTCTGCAGACGCCAAGGGGATAAAAGAAAAAGATCGGGCAAAAAAGAAGCAAAAGTTATCCAGACGGAAAAAGATGGAAAAATGAAAGGAGGAAAATAGCTAATTGCCCATCTCTGTGTTATTGTAATTTTATATACTTTTGTTTTTGTAAAAGGTGATTCAAAGTCAAACTAACTTTTTCTAAAGGTTTTGCCTATCGTCAGGAATACACCTTTCTGCAGTCTAAGTCTTAAGCACAATATCTTGTAAATGACCTGTTGTTCACCCTTGCCTCAATCCTCATAATGTTAGGTTTTGCCTGGAAAAGATCCAACTTAGGGATAAGCCTGCCTTAATTTGTACTGTACTATTGTTTTATATTTGTAATGTGCTTCTTAATTGAACAATAAAGCATTTACTTACTCTTCACACAAAAATTATCGTTCACAATCGCACAGATTATATCGGCCTGCCCAAGACAAGCAGGAGTCCTCTTATTCCGCTTAATTTCTGGAAATAAGTTTGTTCCCCTATACACTGAATGCTGATTTTATTTATTTGTTTGTTTGTTATCATCATCAATGAATCAAATTCAATTTTTTTTTAATTATTATGGGACATTTCAACATCAGTTCATAATTGTCATATCATTTGGTTTCACAACATTGATTGACGTCAAATAAATTACTTACTTAAACTAAGTTTACTGCCACTTCGAAAGCGTCAGTGCAAAAGAAGCGGTAACAAACTGTATTACTGCATTTTCTTCAATAGCATCAACACAATTATCCAGTAAGGTGCGATTGACAAATAAATAATTGAATCAAACTTTTTCTGAGATTAAACAATAACAACCATAATAAGCTTTCATCGTTGATACCGATGAACATACACATTAATAGCATATTTTTAACCAGCACAACTAAGGAACCAATCTGTTGGTTCAAACGGAAATAAACCCACAGGTCTGGGAGTTGGGACTTGGATGGGACACAAAACACGGATGGCACTATAATTTGGCGCGTTATCAAGTTATCCTGCCAACTTTAATTAAACTACCATTAGTCGTGAGATTGCGGGAGAGTACACCTACCAGAATATGAAAGGGGTTCCATTTCGCATATTTATATTTGTTCGCGAAGTTTCGGTCAAATTGATTCCTAGTTTGGATTGACTTTATTGAACTTTCGTGGTTTGGGAGCAATTAATGATTTACGAGTAGTACGAGTATTCTCTTAATTTGATTCCACGGTAGTATTCTATTTTCGGCACTTACGAAAAAGTTATGAAAATACTATAAATCGTATGCGAAGTTTTCAAAATATTGTCATTTAAATATTGTTTATTTTATTCGGGTTAATCGTTTGCTTTTGCACTAACTATAAGTTAAGTTTGCCTATGTCTTTATGGTTAGTTAATGGATTTTAAATATACATACATACACATCGTTTTAAAAAAAATACATTGGTAAATATGTCAGATCTTGTGTCATTAAAAGATACCAATAAATACTATAAATAAAAATCGTCTAACATTAACAAGAAGGGGTAACATAATTGATGTTAATGTTATCAAAATATTGTTCGATATAGACCATATATCATAAGTTTGTTGACCGTCGGACCCTCATCAACCAAAAATGGACTGGCTTGGCGTGGCGGCCATGATAGCCGATGTTATAATGAAGTTAGGTTATGTTATACATATTATTGTCTGTCGATATTATCTTACATGTATAGTGCCGTGTGATTCCCGACATCATTAGAAAAAGAGTAGTACCACTCCATCTCTTTCTCACGGATATCGTAAAAGGCGACTAAGGGATAGGCTTATAAACTTGAGATTCTTCTTTTAGGCGATGGGCTAGCAACCTGTCACTATTTGAATCTCAATTCTATCACTAAGCCAAACAGCTGAGCGTGACCTATCAGTCTTTTCAAGACTGGTGTCTCTGTCTACCCCGCAAGGGATATAGACGTGATTATATGTATTTATCTATGTATATTATCTTATAAGTTACACTCACAATTACAAAGAATTTATATGTTCCGTTGACATTTACAGAACCTTTTAATTTTTTTCAAATAATTAAAGAGTGTTGCTGCTCCACTTCCTTTATATGAAAAAAAACCGGTTAACAGTTAATATTTTTTGCGATTTGTTAAGTCTAATTGATATGTATCTATCGATATTTGATGGCGCTGCGGTAGTTCCCTAGTATGTGATACAGTAAGTTCGATTTTCTGATTGGCCTGAATCTTGGATGTTTATCCATACTTACATGCATGTAACATAAAATAAAGTCTCGTTTACACACTCGTAACACAAGTGACTTGAACTTGCTTCGAGACTAACTGAATCTGTATAATTTGTCCCGTATATATATTTACGGATACCCGAAACATTTTAAAACTTGTATTTAATTCCATTAACGATTTTGTTTGTTCATAATAAACCCTTGTCAACTGTCTTTTGTCAACGCGAAAAACAAATTAGGGAAGTCTAACAAAGTATTTTAATTAAAGTTAGTTCGAGTGTCTGTGTGTTAAAAGATTTAGAACAACATTGATAAATATATACTGGATATATTTAATAACAAAGGTAACTGGCTCACTGATTGACTGACATATCAAAATGCAGCCCTTGGATCTAGAGATTCGACGTGTAGGTTTCTTATGTGATCTAGGTGTTGCATTATGAGAAGATTTTGCTTAAATTCCCGCGGGAACGGAAAAGCTGGAAAATTCTGATAAAAGCTAGAGCCTATAGAATTGTTTTTATTTTTAAATCAACATAGGAAAGCGACCATCTTGCAATTCCTACTTCAAACCGAATACTACTTCAAAAAGTTAATAAGGGTGTGTGTGTTTATTCACGCAAAAACTACTCAACAAATTTTCATCAAAATAACTTAGACATTGGAATAATATAATAATGGTAAATTTATAGAGATTTAAACCGGCCGAAGTCGAGAGCAGCACCTAGTTTAAGAATAAATTATCAAATGTTTACATTCGCTTTAAAGTTATATGTTCTGGGCCCCCATTAATCAAAGGGAATGTGACAGTGATGTGTTCAAGCTAAATTTAATTAACATGATCAAATTACGGACGCCCTAAATGTGGATAAAGTGAAAGAAGTATGCAGAGATCGTGGCAAGTGGAAAGATGTAGTCTCTGCTTACCCCTCCGAGAAAAAGGCGTGATTTTATATATAATTAACATATGTTTAATTAACATATCACGCATACAATTACAAAGAAAACGCACATCTAGTCACTCCACATCGTTAATTTCGCGTAACTACGATTCTCAATTATCTTTATACGATAAGCAAGTATTAAGCCAAACTGCTGAACGTGGCCTTTCTGACATAAGATGACTGTTGGCGCTGTCTACCCCACAAGGGATGTAGACGTAATTATACGTTATGTTAAGTACGAGTTTTTTGTGACTAGAATTTCTTGCAAAAATAAAAAAACAGGTTTTCGGAATTTCTATCTGTATGTTCGTATTTTAATTCAATATTGTAATACATACATATCAAAATTACTTTTAAGTTAATAGTAAATGCTCGCAGTACTAGTGCACTCAGTAACCGCCCCGCATCAAAGGGAACCGGGAATTCTCAAGTATTTTTACAGTTCACTGCTTTGTTCGAGCCGCTTGCTTCCCGACAGGCGAAGTTTAAGTGGGAATTCTGAATTGCGGGCTTAAACTCGCTTTAGGATAACATAACACTGGAATGCTATATAATTTATTTTCATTACGACAATGTGTAACTGATTATATAATACATTATATTATAAAGTAACAAAAATGCATGCTGCGCCCGCGCAAATTTAGCGCTACCTACACACGCGAATTTAGACGATTTATTAGCGCCAATTACACTCACTCACTTACAAAAGAATACAGGTTTTTCACAAATCCCACGGGAACTTAAGAAAAAACTAAAGTTTTATAAACACAACCTTCCTTTTTTACTCCAGCGAATTGGTAGGCAAAAGGACGCATTCGTAATCAACGGAGCATGAGTTTGCATCCAACCGGGCACAATTGCTAAACTCGCGACGAAGTAGACGTCATTTTAGGGTTCCTTTCTCAAATTAAATTCTAGGAACACTAAATGCACTACCATTTTGAAAAAAATTTGAGTGTAAGAGGAATATTAAATCTGTACTAAATCTTACTAAATAAAGTAACCACAATATCTACTTACATAAAAGAGGATACTGACTGACTAGACTAAGCGTATAAACTTGGGATTCTTCTTATAGGCAATGGACTAACAACCTGTCACTATTTAAATCTCAGTTCAAAATTATGCGTGTTCTATAATTAAGCCTAACAGCTAAACGTGGCTTGTCAGTCTACAAAAACTGTTCGCTCTGTTATTCCCACAAGGTATATAGACGTGATTATATGTATGACACTACAAATATTTGCCTTTTAGATTGAATTTGCCCCTATTTATTTACATCTAAGAATTTGCATCGAAGAGAGAGACAAAACACATTGTAAAATTATATAATTTAAATTGTCTACAAAATGACGTTTCTCCTAAAAATAAAACCCTCACTTGACTATTTAAAACGCTAGCCTAGTTTCAAACAAGGTATATCTTCCATTGTGTTTCAGCACAGGACAGGACGCGCCGCTCTCGTCAAAGTACTCGTAAGGTCTTTTTTTATGCCCCGACAGTCTTATCGCGTTTCGGATTTCTTTATTCGTAAGCAGGTCACGGAATATATGTAACTTCAGTACAAGATGACACATAGATTTGCTTATTTTGAGTGGATCGTTGGCAAAGTTTTTTTATGGAAAGGAGATAAATGCAAAAGATATAAAGGGTTGGAGGAAAAATGGGTTTTTAGGAAGAAACTTGTTTTAATATTGTTTATTTCTATTTATATTGTATATTCTGTGGAAACTGAAGTTTTTAAACAAAAAGTCGTATTATATAAAATGTCCAGGTGTTGTGGCGAGGGGAAAGATGTTTCTGCTTACATGTATGTACACACTCACATACACACACACACTTCTTGTCTGGAAGTAATATTTTCTTCTTCTATTTTCTTGTTCCTTAGTTACATTCTGACCTCTTTCTAAAGAAGCCCTGGGTTTGCCATTTGACCATGATCCTGGATCGGATAAAACAGATTTTAACACGAAGCCACTACGGTCTGACCTACGCAACCTTTGCAGGGGAACTAACACATATTGGTTCATGGTATACATAAGGAATTATCTATCAATTGTTTTATATTTTCTTATCAGGCAAGATGGCGTGTTTTGGCTGGCTAGTCCTGGCAGTCCTGGTGGTAGGCAACGCTGCAGACGAGGCCTCCGATCCTGAGGGGCTGCTGGAACCCACAGGTAAGTGACAACAAGCTATATATTTTATAGTAAAAAAATGATGTTAAAAATGTAATACCAAAACTGAAGGTAAAGAAATTATAAAAGTTATTTTCATTTCATTAATTAAAATATTTTTGATTGTTTATTGAATTATTAGACTCTTAGTACGATAAGTCGTTTAATCAAAGTGTGTAACACACTTCGATTAGGTACTCAAACGTGGAAACATACTTTTAAAATCTCATAATATTATTAGAACATAATTATAAAATATATGATACTTGGTTCTGACCAGGTAGCAGCAACAGGAACAAAAATAATATTATAAATTACAAAATTAAAAAATGGCAGCGTACCAGTTGTTCCAAACAGAAGCATTACTTTGCTAGTACTATGAGTTTTTTATTTGATTACAGTTACAAAAATCTCAAAACAAAAACGTGAAAATAAACATATATTTTATTAGATAATATAAAATAAACGTGAAAAATATCAAAAAATTATGACTATTTTTCATATGATACTATAAAATAACAATGTTATGTGCGACATCAACATTAAACAAAATGGCCGACAAAATGAACTGTAGCCGAAGATTGCTCAGTTGTTGTAGCACTCGTAGGTCGTAGACAGCTACGACGCTGCGAGCTACGAAAGTCGTAGCACTGTAGTTTTACGACGAATAATAGAATTAAAAAGTTGTATTTTTATATGCAGCAAATAAACCTGTTATTTTCGTCGTTCAAGTAAAAATTGAATAACGAACCTTTTACTATGAACAGACAAAAGATACAAAAGGCATATTTTTTAAAGATTCATTGGATCGAAATATAATTTAACGATATTTTTTATTGATTCTATGTGAATATGTCAACTCTCTTTCAACGAAAATGTATGACGTCGTTGTATAAAAACTTGGCCTTGCCACTTTTATGTAGGTACATGTAACAAGAGAGTAATAGATATTTTTAACCAAACGTACGTACATAAACACTTGGCCTACTTTTTCACCCTTCTGAAAAATGGCTAAAAAGACAAATGTAACCCGAGCCGGCTCAAAATTAAAATAACAGACGAGGGAATTGAGAAATTATAGTCCATTACCTAAGACGCGGCCTCATTTTGTATTGTTCGCGTCTTAATGCTATCCGGTAAGCGACGCTTAAATGGGGAAATCTTTAGGATGAGTTAACAAATCTATGATGATTTACTTGTTCATGTTTGTCTGACAATAACTTTTGTCTGTGAACCATATATTAATATAATCATGCCTCTTAGTAGGCAGAGACTAGGTACATCTTTCCACTCGCTACGTTATCTGCCTGCATTTTGTACTATTATATAATAATCCCAAATTTGTTAGCCTATCCCATAGTCGCCTTTTTCAAAATCCATGGGAAAGAGATGGAGTGGTCCTATACAATTCTAGGAACCAAATGGCATAACTTATTACAATTATATGAAGAAAGGGTGGATCTTTTTATAATTAATTTTACCCAAATCAAAAGATTAAATAGTCATTTTTACCTTCATATACACATAGGTTGCTAGCCCATCGACTAAAAGAAAAATCCAAAGTTTATTATAATCCTTTTCCTTGAAAGACTTTTACAATCTGCATTTATCTACTTTCATGACACCAGGACATAAACTGTTCAAAGTTAAGGCATTTCGATCGACTATTTCACTTCTTAAGGCATTAAAACCTTGAACATAGTGCTTCTGGAATGAGCTTAATGGCTTCATACTCATAAAACTGTACAAAGAACCGATCTTAGTCCCGGACGTGACTAGTGAGCCAAGTATTTCCATAGTTGTCAACTTTTTCTTCCTCCTGGTGACCCCGATTCCCGGTTCATTCATTCATCTTCACCTCACTGGAGAAGTGACCGGGGGGGTGGAAGCAAACATTCTTTTTAAAATGGAGAAAAAAAATCTAGATGTTATAATGATGAAAACGTTAAATCTTTGACCAGGATCCTGGATTGGGTAAGTCAACTGTTTTACATCACCCTGCTCGGGTAAGTTTATCCTGGCAGGGTCGCCATGTAGGTCCTTGGCGTCTGAGTCAAACGACGAACTTAAAAAAAATGTAAATGGAAAGTTATAGCATTAATCAACATACATACATATGATCACGTCTATATCCCTTGCGGGGTAGACAGAGCCAACAGTCTTGAAAAGACTGAATGGCCACGTTCAGCTATTTGGCTTAATGATAGAACCGAGATTCAAATAGTGACAGGTTGCTAGCCCATCGCCTAAAAGAGGAATCCTAAGTTTATAAGCCTATCCCTTAGTCGCCTTTTACGACATCCATGGGAAAGAGATGGAGTGGTCCTATTCTTTTTTGTAATAGTGCCGGGAACCACACGGCACCCGGGAACCACACGGCACATTAATCAAAAATAATATTTTTTCACCAAGTTGATTACTAGACCTCGCTCGCTCGGCCAATTACTTTTACGTAAACCATTTAACATGCTGTCAAATCTCTGTTAAAGCATAATTTGTGTTGCACGATTTAACATTTTCGTAAGTAAGCGTTAAACTCTATCCAAACTATGGTAAAATTCACACTTTAAAATTTCACAACAGTAATTATACGCTCCTAGTTCGAGCACGCTTGCGCAGCAAAACTGTTTTAATTAAGGTCCTGATTAAAATTCACCGTGAAAGAACTTCTTTTTTTCATAAAAACGAAACGCTTCGCCCTATTCCTGCATAATTGCGCCATAGCAATATTTACATACTTAATATTTCTGCCGCGTGCGTGAAAATGTGGAAAAGTTTACAGCGTTTATTTTATAAATGAATTACTTTGATTTTTATGCTGTGGATTGCACTAATCATGAATTTAATTAAAACCACATAAGTAAATTGTACAGATTTATTATGAGACAGATAGCCCAAAACATTGATTTATTCTAATTGATTATGATACTTTACACTTAAGTAAGTACTTAAAATTCTTGGCTTGGATTCCGATGAACCTGTAAAGATTGTAAAAGCTTAATATTGGCCGATATTCGACTTTGGCCGCGATTTTGTGCCTCAGACAAAGATACAAAGGTGGCCTATTCGCCGTGCCTATAAGATTGGAATTTTCTATGTTTTTCATACATACATAACGGTCTCGAGATTACTGAAAGGTCAAGTTCATTGCCTAATGATTAAATAGATTTTTTCTTCATAGTGTTATATTTATAATTCTTATATTTAATAAGGCATTAATCATCAGATAATCAAAATAAACAGATGAAATCGAGCTGAATTCAGAGTTCTGTTTGTACTTCCCCTTTTAAAAAACGAGGCACGCCTCGCGTATTTTGAGGCAGTCATAGCGAGGCGTACCTACTCGTAACTTTACCTGACGTACTTGTCTTTTCACAGCTTTAATGTCTCATATTTTTTAAACTGTACAAGTTTAAAAACTCAGTCTGGACTTTGTAATTTTTGTCATTTTATTATTTTACTTATACCTTTTTTTATATTTATGAGAGAGAAAACTGCCTGATTGACTAACATATCAGCGCACAGCCCATAGCGCTGAGTTTATAGAGATTTAAAAATTATAATTGGACTTTATTAGCAAAATTCTTTTTGCTAAATTAATTTCAGGAAAAAGGACGAAAAGCCTCTAAAGTACTTAGAAAAAAACGATACATTCCCGTTCCCGGGTAAATCACAACATTTACAAAGCAAGTTGTAATTTGTTGATGAAATTACGAATTTCATCGGAATATCATGCGGGGATTAAACACGAATCGAATCAACCCCTGCGTGAGGGTGGTGGCAATACTTCCTCCCGAGACGTCGTCATATTTATTTCATCCTTCCCGGCGGGATGACAGGGATCAAATTAAACGACACGTGTAGGAAGGTGAGGTAAAAAATATTTAATATCAACATCATGAAAATGTCTTTAAATTGTTATTGCGTCGTCTCAGCAGCCCCCGAAGCATGGCACGCGAAGCCGCGTTTATCGCGTGAAAAACTAGTATTATTGATTTCTTCGGAAGACGTACTAAATTTGTAATTTTAAAAAAAAAATCATATAATCGTTTTATTTATCAGTAAATACGAGTATTTTTAACTCTACGCTGATTAAACTATTCAACTTCAACTTTTAAATTGTTATAATAAAATAAGAGTTACAGAACTCTGTTACTGTTCCCAATAAAGATACTATCAGTAAAAAAGTTTTCCTCGATATTCCGAGCGCTCCCAACATTCATTTTTACTTTCATGGCTGCAGGAAAATCGGGTGGAAATAGACATTTTGACCAAAAGCCGTCGGCTACTCTAATAGAATGGGTGCGTCAGTCAGCATTACCAAAGACAGGTAGCCCATTTCCAATAGACGAAGGCTTTCCACATTATTTCCAGGGATTATTGACCCAAATAAATATTACGTCGAAAGATTTACGCTTTTCGTGGGAAAACGACATAATATGGTCCGACAATGTTCTGAGTAATAGTACTTTTTTTATATAAAAAAAAATTGTTACGTGCTCAGATAATAATATATAATAAAATTGTAACCAACCGCGCGGTAAAATATAATTTTATCATTACAAGACAATTACTTAATTCATAATAAATTTCACAAAAACGGGTTATTGCTTTCAGGCAGGTAAACTGACAAACTTTTGCAAGTATAATATTATGGATATGGATGAATATGGATTATGGATATAGGTAACAATTTTATGGTAGAATGGTTTACGGCGATTTTTCTCTAAACTTTCAGGAACCAAACGACACAAACCGGATTCCCAGACAGGGCATGATGAGAAACGAACTTTTCCTGATTGGCCTGGGTCTTGTAAGTTTGTTATATAAGTATTTATTATAAAATGTCGTATCGTTGAGTTAGTATCTCGTAAAACAAGTCTCGAACTTACTTCGAGGCTAACTCAATCTGTGTAATTTGTCCCGTATATATTAACTTATTTTATTTATAAAATAAATCATTTGTAGGTTCATAGTGAAGGATAATTAGCTTTTACTCCATTCCCCGAGGGAAAAACACCGCACTATATCTCGTATACATTTTATCTACACGACAGCACATCGTATAAATCCAACGAGGTGAACTGGATTGAATAACTCGCGCATTACAAGTTTATCCTTTTCATACAATACCGTCTAGGATTTTCAGGATATGAAATTTCTCGAATCGAATCGATATCGTCTTAGTTCCGTACCTAAAATGTACAGGTACTACTAAGACTCCGCTTTGCCACTGGGGTTCTTCGTTCTATTATTTTCCTATCATTATTATGAAAGCTGCTATACCGATTTTGGTTTCGAGTCACTATTATAACAAGTTTTAACGTCTGTAACGCGAGATTTCGATATAATAACCTTACTCTCCCGCGGGCCCCAGTCGGTTAAACCCGGCTCCCGCGTTTCGTATATCGCTGTCTCGCTCTCGCTATCCCGAGACGTGCGCGTGCTGCGCGCATGCTTTCAGTCGGCCGGCGACAGCTAGATCTCGCGGGCTTGTCGCAATTATTTGCTACGATTTTGTTAATTCGCAAACGTTTTGTCGGGAAACCTTGTACTTTGTTATGAATACACGTTTTGGAATGTGAAGCTGGATTTTCCCTTCGATTTTCCTGATAAGATTCCCGTTATATTGTGGCGCCCAACGTGGGGCTAGAGTTACGGAAGATTCGAGAACGACCGCGACCCGCCGGAGAAAAAACGCGTGCCGCCATTTTTTTGTTAAAAAAGACGCTTTCGTGAAATCTGTCTGCCGTTCATAATGATGACGAGAAGGCGCGAGGAAGCGATGCGGACGCGTAGTGCCGATCCGCCCAGTCCTGAAGACAGGGCAGCAGCGAACCAGGACAGCGATTCGGATTTTGCCGCGGCGGTCGACCATCCCGGGGGCAGCACAGCCACGGATGCTTACACCGCCCGCGCACCGGAGTCGTCCGGTGGCTATGACCCGGATCGGCTCATAGCAAGGATGATGAAGGAGTTCGCCCGCACCCAAGCGGAGCTGAACAAGACCCTGATCGAAGCAATTCATTCTCGCGGTGATGGTACCGCCGCGACCAAGGAGGAACCGGTCGTATCGCCGACTCTGCGACCGGAGTACCACAACGCACCGCGCCCTAATGTGAACTTCACCGCGACGCCTGGCGGTAATTTTTCCCGCTGCACGGCGCGTTTCAACGGAAGTTCTGGCGATCCAGAAGTGTTAGAAGCCTTCATAGAGGCGTTGGAGGTGTATAAGGAGTGCGCGGACGTGTCGGATGACCACGCGCTGCGCGGCCTGTCCATCGTGCTGGAAGGAGCCGCACTGGTCTGGTGGAGAGGCGCACGGGCGGACGTCACGACCTGGCCCGAGGCGCTGGGAAGACTTCGTGCTGCCTACGGAACACCGAAGCCCGCATACAAACTATTTCGCGAAATATTTGCTACGGAGCAAAGTGATAGTGAACGTGCAGAAAGTTTCGTATGCCGTTTGAGAGCTATAATGTGTCAGTTTCCTTACAAGCTACCGGACGCCGCTCAGGTAGATATAGTTTACGGGCTGTTGCACAGGCGAGTGCGTAAGCGCCTGACCCGGGAAAGTGTAAACAATTTAGAACAGTTGTTACAAAAGTGTAGGAGTGTCGAAGACGCCATCATAGAGGTATGCATGCCGCACGCGCACGTAAGTAATTCCACTTCTTTTAAAAAGGATAGTCTGAGCGTAGGCAGCGATAATACTATAGGCACGGCCGCGCGTCAACCGACGGCCGCGCCGCGTTCGTCTAGAACGCGATGCTCTCTGTGTAGGATCCGTGGACATTCAGCTAACGAGTGTAGGTCTAAGCTTGATAAGTCCAATTACGTACCTAATAAGAACGATACGACATCGATTCGCTGTTACGGCTGTGGTAAGCCTGGCGTTATAAGGTCGAAGTGTGATGTTTGTATGGTTGGTAATCGCGTAGGTAAATCCGATAGCAAAGTTAGTGTTAACGCGTATAAGCATGAACAAAGTTTTAATACTGTTGGTCTTAGTGGTACATCATTTAATAAACACATTTTGAGAAACTCTAATAACGTTATCAATAGTATTAACAGCGATAGTAGTTGGGAGTTAGTAGGTATGTCAAAACAGATTAATGAGAGTAGCGTATGTAGTGTCGCCGCCATCAAGCCCGCTACGACGTTCGATTCGTCGCAACCGACGGTTAACATAGGTATACTAGGTCATAGGGGCGTAGCCATAGTGGACACGGGCGCGACGCACTGTATTGCGAGCCCCACCCTGCACGAAATAATGGTACGCTGTGGTGTTAAGTTCGAGGAGGTGTATCCCACCATACGTCTGGCTGACGGTTCCTGCCAAAGAAGACGTATTCTTTGTGCTGAAGTGGGCGTCGAGATTGGTGACCGTAGACTGCGCACTGACTTCATGGTCATCCCTGAAGCCGACACTAAGACATTGTTGGGACTAGATTTTATCTCTAGAGCAGGTATGATATTAAATATAGCTACTGGTACTTGGTGTTTCGCGGATACCCCGAGCAAGGTATATGATTTCGCGAATAGATGTATGCTGGATACGCCCCGCGTGGACGGGAACGTTAGCATGGCACGATCACACGAGAATTACGAACGTAGTGCGCTGCGACCCGTGGAGCCGACAGGCAGTGATATGAACCCCGCGCCGCGACTAGGTGAGTATCCTCGCACCGCGCCGCTGGTGGGCGACTATAAAGGCCTCGCGCCGCAAGTGGGCGAGTACCCTCGCGCCGCGTCGCTGGTGGGCGACGATAGAGGCCCCGCGCCGCGACTAGGTGAGTATCCTCGCACCGCGCCGCTGGTGGGCGACTATAAAGGCCCCGCGCCGCGAGTGAGCGAGAACCCTCGCGCCGTGCCGTTGGTGGGCGAGGACCCTCGCGCCGTGCCGTTGGTGGGCGAGGACCCTCGCGCCGTGCCGTTGGTGGGCGAGGACCCTCGCGCCGTGCCGTTGGTGGGCGAGGACCCTCGCGCCGTGCCGTTGGTGGGCGAGGACCCTCGCGCCGTGCCGTTGGTGGGCAGCGATGGATGTCCCATGCCGGGAGTGAGCGAGTATGCTCGCACCGCGCCGCTGGTGGGTAACGATGAAGAGCCCGACACCCCTGAAGATTATTATGATTTTCGCGCGCTTGCTGATTGTGACAACGCAAGTCTCGCGTTACGCGACGAGGAATGCTCGCGACTGTCGGTGAGTGAAAGATATGCACTCAACAATTTCATAGAAAGGAGGAGGGCGCAGTTTAATGATAGAGGCCCTGCAACGGAATACGCAGTTCACAAAATAAAAGTGAAGGAGGGGCAAGAGCCTATCGCATGCCCTCCGTTCAGATTGTCTCCAAGCCGTCGAGAGGCACTCAAGAAGGAGCTAGATCAGTTGTTGGCTGATGACGTCATCGAAGAGTGCGAGTCTCCTTGGGCTTCGAACGTTGTGCTAGTAGCTAAGAAAGATGGCACTTATCGGGTATGTATCGACTACCGAAAACTGAACGCTGTGACAGAGCCGGACAGGTACCCACTTCCACGGATCGAGGATGTGCTGCACGCGGCTAAGACCAGTAAGTACATGAGTACCCTTGATTTGAAATCTGGCTACTTTCAGGTGGCTGTCCACGAGGAGGACCGAGACAAAACAGCGTTCACTACACCGCATGGTACGTTCCGTTTTAAACGTATGCCGATGGGGCTACGTAATTCTGGCGCTACTTTTCAACGTCTTATCGATAGGTTCAAGTCAAACCTGAAGGGAGTCTCGCTCATGGCGTATTTGGATGACCTCGTGTTGCTGTCAGCAGGACCCTTCGAGAGGCACTTGGCAGACTTGGAAGCCGTCTTCGATCGGTTGGCCATGTTCGGATTGAGAGTTAACCGAGCAAAGAGCCATTTTGCACGGAGTTCCGTGAAGTTTCTAGGCCATGTCATCACTCCAGGTGGTCTCCAGGTGGACCCGGATAAGACGGCAGCTATAACGAGCATGCCAGTCCCACGAGATATCAAACAGCTGAAGTGCTTCTTACAGACATCTAACTGGTTCCGCAGGTTTGTGCCTAAGTACGCGGAGGTTTCGAGACCTCTAACAGTACTGTTAAAGAAAGACGCCACCTGGCGATGGGAAGCGGAGCAACAAGGAGCGTTTGACAAGATTAAGAACCTCCTGACCTCTGCCCCGATCCTTCGGCAAGCCGACGAGACACTTCCTTTTGTGCTAAGCACTGACAGTAGCGGTTACTGCCTCGGAGCTGTTTTGCTCCAGGGGGAGGGTTCGGACGAGCGGCCAGTCGAATACGCCAGTCGCCTACTTACGAGTGCCGAGCGGAACTACTCGACTACGGAACGTGAGGCACTGGCAGTGGTATGGGCTGTGACGAAGTTCAGAGGATATATTGAGGGTTCAGAGATCATTGTGCGATCAGATCACCAGCCTTTGAGGTGGCTGATGAGCTTGAGATCACCTAGTGGTCGTCTCGCTAGATGGGCGTTAACGCTACAAGAATACAACCTGAAGATTGAGTACGTGCCGGGACGCTCGAATGCGGTAGCCGACACGCTCTCCAGATTGGTAGATACCCAGACTGCGGATCACGACATTGGCCTGGCCGTGGTGGATGTCTCTGCAAGGAGTCCTGCAGACATCCGAGCGAATCAAATGAAGGACCCAGAGATTTGCAAAATTATAGAAGACATGGAATCTGACGCATCATCCAGGGGGAGACCTTGGGCTGATCGAGGTTATGTGATCTCTGAGGGAGTCCTGTACAGGTATGGATTGGAAGAAAGCGACGAGGACGAAGCGAGTCTGGTTGTTCCAGTGCATGAGAGAGCTCAGGTCCTCGCCAACTTCCATGACGCACCCACCGCTGGACATTTAGGCGTAGAACGCACGCTGAGTCGTCTCCGGTTACGGTTTTATTGGCCAGGAATGCGTGCTTATGTTACGAAATATGTAAAGGAGTGTGTGCCTTGTCAAAGGTATAAGATTGACAACAAGAAACCAGCTGGGTTGTTGCAAACGCCTGCTATGTCCAGAAGGTTTGAGGTTCTATCTGTGGACCTATTTGGTCCCTTGGTGGAATCCCCTCGAGGTAATAGATGGATCCTCATCATCGAAGACGTTGGGTCGAGGTGGGTAGAATTGTTTGCACTTCAAGCCGCGACGAGCTTCGAGTGTGCTAAAACACTTGTTAACGAGGTGTTTCTAAGGTATGGTGTACCTAGGCGCCTTATCAGCGATAATGGAGTCCAGTTCGTCAGCGAGGTGATGCAGCAGGCATGTCATGTCATGGGGATTGACCAGGTACTAACACCGTTTTACCACCCGGAGGCCAACCCCATTGAACGGAAGAACAGAGACTTGAAGCCTCAGCTGGCGATTCTCGTAGGGAATGATCACCCCGAGTGGGATGTTCATCTGGCTGCGGTCAGATTCGCGATGAACTCTGCGGTTACAGCGAGTACAGGTTACTCGCCTGCATACCTTACCTTCGGAAGGGAGTTGCGGGCGCCGAGCGACGCTTCCACTGATTTGAGGGCTATAGTGGACTCCGATAACTTCGTCCCTAATATAACGCCTTACCTTAAGGCTTTGGCAGGTAAGTTGGCTGAAGCGAGAGACGTCCACGAGAAAGCACAAGCGATCCAAAAGCGAAACGCTGATCTGGGGCGCCGCTCACCACCCGCTCACAAGGT
Source organism: Amyelois transitella (assembly GCF_032362555.1). Classification (NCBI taxonomy): domain Eukaryota; kingdom Metazoa; phylum Arthropoda; class Insecta; order Lepidoptera; family Pyralidae; genus Amyelois; species Amyelois transitella. The sequence goes on from NC_083515.1 coordinate 8,851,096, forward strand.
GGGAGACCTTGTTTTGCTCAAAACTCAAGGGGCGAATGACGCAGGGCGCGGACAGTCCGCCAAGTTTATTCCACGTAGAGATGGGCCGTACAGGGTTAAGGCCGTGGTAAGTGACACTACATACATACTGGAGAATTTGCAGGATGGTAGGGATATGGGTAAGCACCACGCTTCGACCTTAACGCCTTTTGTCGGAGAAGTTCAGGCTCCAATAAAGGAAAGACGCAGGCGAGGTAGGCCGCGAAAGGGGACTTCTGCTAGTCGGAGCGCGAGGTCGCATCGTTCCGACTAGAGGGGGAGGCTGTAACGCGAGATTTCGATATAATAACCTTACTCTCCCGCGGGCCCCAGTCGGTTAAACCCGGCTCCCGCGTTTCGTATATCGCTGTCTCGCTCTCGCTATCCCGAGACGTGCGCGTGCTGCGCGCATGCTTTCAGTCGGCCGGCGACAGCTAGATCTCGCGGGCTTGTCGCAATTATTTGCTACGATTTTGTTAATTCGCAAACGTTTTGTCGGGAAACCTTGTACTTTGTTATGAATACACGTTTTGGAATGTGAAGCTGGATTTTCCCTTCGATTTTCCTGATAAGATTCCCGTTATACGTCGTTATTTCTCCCTCAATTTCTCTTATTTTTTTATCTCCCTCTCAATTGCGGAGATGGTGTTAAAAAGAGACGGCTTTATCGGTAATGTTGCCACATTGGAAGCGGACCGCGTGTATGCTTGTGATAAGAACGTCGGATGGCATTTACACTACAAAATATCTATAGTACAGACGTGTAATCAGCACGTGATTTTTAAAAGTACTTTACACACTGGCGTGTACTTTCACGTTTTAACTAATATAAAAAAGAATAGGACCACTCCATCTCTTTCCCATGGATGTCGAAAAAGGCGACTAAGGGATAGGCTTATAAACTGAGATTCTTCTTTTAGATGATAGGCTAGCAACCAGTCACAGCTGAACGTGGCCTATTTAATCTTTCAACTGCTGGCACTGTATACCCCACAAGGGATATAGACGTGACTATGTTTGTACTTTACACACAAAACACAGTCCCTAATCAAAATATAACGCAAATAAGATAAATATAAAATCAATACAACCCCTAAAGGTACATGAAAAGATACTTTTAGATGAAGCATCAGAAATATGTCGTAAGGCTTATAATGTTTTTAATGCGGCACAATCGTTTTAATAAATTCCAAAAGCAGTATTTATTCGTCTCGACAACGGGTCGTATCTGTTATTAATTAATTTATGTTTACACCCTGTCGCTAGCAATATTATTTTGAGCTGAGTTGAAAGCCGTGTTCGTGAATATTTTGATAAACTACAGCATCCATTGTTAAGCGACATAAATAGAGATAAATAGGGGTTACTGTAGTTTGTATGTGGATTTATGGTATTAGATTTAGCAAGACTGTCTGATATCCAACGATGAATAGAAGGATTTTGTCTATTGAGAGATGGCTTAGTCGATAAAAGTACATAAATAACCTATACTCACAGACATTAAGAGTGCGACCCCTTAGATTAGAATTCAGGAAAGAAACGAAACAAATATCAAGGCCAAAATAAAAGATTTTTTTATATTTTATATAAAATAATAAATTAAATTAAATTTAAATAAATGTGTTTGTTCCAAAACGTAAATCATCTCGCTTACCTTCTCAATTGTGAGTACTGAAAATTTTATCACAAATTTGTTTCAGACGCCGCACATTTTCACGCAGTATTTTCAAACATGGCCGTCATAAATAGCCTGTAAGCACTTTATTTTATGTGACGTCCAAAATCCAGACGACGTAATTTTAAGGCGAGGAGTTTTGCCTCTAAAGTAGTTACGCGACTCGCGAGCCCATGCTTATACTCGTATTTTGATAAAATTTGGTAGTAAAAAACATCAATATATAATTTTTTAATTCGTAAGGCGTCTATGTTAGTGACTTATTTTTTGTACAGATCTCCTCATTTATGACATTCTCACGATAAAATATAAAGCAATAAAAATCTTCTCTGTAATAGTTATTAGTATATATATACGAGTATTATACTAGTTAGTATAATACTCGTATATATACTAACTAGTAAGGAACAACGTTTTAGAGGCAAAAGTCATTTCTATTGAAACAGGGAAAAAAAAAATTTACGTCTAAAAATATCCTTAAAATAAATATGAAAACCATCTCAACGAGGAAAGTTACAAAAAATTCACGTTATCTTTAGATAGATAAGATTCGGGTCACTGCTCAAAGGGTAGTTTGAGTGAGTCCCAAGGTACGAAGCGTTTGATCTCCGAGCCTAAAAGGTATTTTGTGACTTCGCAAGAAGTGATGCTAAAGTAGAGCTACTTTTAAGGCGATTACCACAGAGCCTGGCAGACCGGCATTTAGCAGGTAAGCTTCGCTGCTCTGTGGCGATTACACCCCACCCCACTACTTTTCGAACGAACCAATTCGTAACGGAGGAAGATTTAAAAATACATTAAATTATGAAATACTTATCTTAGTGTTAGAGCATTTCGAACGAGTAGCAGAAATATCGTGTCCGAGAGCAATTAGGTCGCACTACTTAACCAATTAGGAGTGAAACAATCGCCCTCATCGTGTCGTGATCAGCGCGTGAATACGCCCCTATCATAGAACAACTCGCGCTTTTTGTACACCACTCAATGATATTTTAAAAGGCACCGCATTACCGGCTCGATTATTTACAAAAAAAGGAAAACTTTGTCACAATTTTATTCGTTCACTCATAGGGGACCACCAAGTAGCGCTACCATTGGAATCTTTCTCGTTGCCTGACAATGAAGATGTTATTCACAATACTGTAAGATTTAATAATTGACGAGAGATAGGTGTGAATTCGTATTTCGATTCATATAGGTATACTGCATTTCATTTGAATTTGCAAAGTAAGGTTTTGTGTTCGACAAATGTGTAAGTATGTCCTTTTTGCATGCAATCCTCTTCTATTTAATAAGTAAATGGCATGTATTTTGTACATTAACATTTTTTTATAAATAATATAGTCTGGGTTCTGTGTTCTTCTTGTTCTTATTTCTGGTTCTGTTTCTGGCTTACGACATTCATTTGAGAAGGTGTATTTTTTATGATTTCAATTCAAAAAGAGAATCAATTCTTATTGTGATATGCACCTTCTAGTATACCTAAGAATAATATAATAATAATGATAACTAAACTCAACTAAGCCTACTAATACATTAAGCCCAATAGCTGAACGTGGCCATTTAGTCTTTTCAAGACTGTTGGCTCTGTCTACCCCGCAAGGGATATAGACGTGACCATATGTATGTATGTATGTAAACTCAACTCAAGCTGTGAAACCTGTGGATATGCGAAAATTGTTTTACATATTATCGATACCGTTATTGATAGCAATCCATACACATTTTTTCATTAATTTATGAAGTAAATAAATATATACGGAACAAATTACACAGATTGAGTTGATGAAGTTTCAATTGAAACTATCTCTGGTGAATATATGGAGCTAAAACTGAGCAGGTTAATTTATTTAAATAAGGTTTCTGATCCCAACGCATCAGTTCCTCATTACCTCCGCTTCATCTCAAAGTTTGCTTGTAAATTAAATTCAGACATGTAGAGTGTTTACACAGAAATCTGAATATTATTATTTAGAGTATGAGACTCCTACTTCCTATTATAAATGTGATAGTTTGTAAGAATGTGTGTGTGCGTGTTTATTAGTATTTCAGGCTTAAACTGCTTAATTAATTTTCATTAAACTTAGACATTGCAATAACATAAATTAACATATTATATATAAGATTTAAGGCGGGTAAAGTCGCCGCCAACGGCTAGTTTTTCTCATGCAAGCGAGGGCGATGCTAGGTATATAAAGTTGATTTAATATGCCTCATAGTTAAATATCTTTAATTTAATTAGTGGGTCGATGAATTTTCGTTAAATCTAAATAATAATGAAGAATAAAAATTTTGAATTTGAATTTTTTACTAGCGTACGCCAGCGGCTCCACCGCGTTATACGAAAAATCTCGCTAATTTCTGTTCCCGCGGGTATTTTTGGAAATTCTCTCATAGTGCCTTAGACCACATAAGGAATCTCTGCCTACCCCTCCGGGAAAAAGTCATATGTATATTCTTCATTTCCTGACTAATTTTTATCATGTAACGATCAATTTCGCTTCACATTTTCCGCTTTTCAAAACGTCGGGTATTGGTGGAAACTGGCACTGGAGGACGGCCACTTCCGGCGGAAGTGCGGAAATGAACTGACGACTTTCGACACATGCACACTTCGAAAGGACTTAGGGGATGACAGGCGGGAAGTGGGCCACGACTTTTTACAATTTAACATACATACTACTACTCGTAAATTGAATGTACGAAGTGTAAAATACTACTACATACATATAATCACGTTTATATCCCTTGCGGGGTAGATAGAGCCAACAGTCTTGAAAAGATTGATAGGCCACGTTCAGTTTTTGGCTTGATGATACAATTGGGATTCAAATAGAGACAGTTTGCTAGCCCATCGCCTAAAAAAGAATCTCAAGTTTGTATCCCTTAGTCGCCTTCTACGACATCCATGGGAAAGGGATGGAGTGGTCCTATTCTTTTTAGTACTGGTGCCGGGTACCACACGGCACTCGCTTTGATTCACTAATTTTTTAGATTTATCTCTAATATTAATGGAAGAAAATTCTCTAGAAATAAGTATGTAGTTTTAAGTTAATAGAAATTTCTCTTTAGTTTAAGTTCTATTCTTACTTTCCTTGATGTAAATAAATATAAAAATAAATAATACTTACTAGCTTTTACGCGGGTGTTGGGCTCCAAATGGAATTTCCCGAATAAAGCAGACTAAGTAACTCCTGAAGGTTATATTCGCACTGAGACAAAATTCATCATAATAGGTAGTTTTTAAAAGGTCAAAACGGAACCCTATAACTGAGACTCCGCTGTCTGTCTGTCCATTCGTCTGTCTGTCACCAGGCTGTATGTATCTCGTATATCGTGATAGCTTCAAAGCTTAAATTTTCACAAGTTATAACGTTTTTGTTATATTCGTAGGTTAAATTTTCACAAAATATTTTGTTGGATAACCTTTCAAACAAACGTAATTTTAAGCAATTTTTTGGTCGAAACGTTCGTTTGGGGAATGTAGCCTTTGTTTTATATTTTTATATTCCTTGCGGGGTAGACAGAACCAACAGTCACCAAAGGGCATGCTCAGCTACTTGCCCTAATGTTAGAATTGAGATTCAAATAGTGCCAGGTTGCTAGCCCATCGCCTAAAAGAGGAATCCCAAGTATATAAACCTATCCATTTAATTAGAAATTGTGTTGATTTATATTTATCTTATTTACTGTGACTGGTTGCTAGTCCATTACCTAAAAGAAGAATCTCAGTTAAGTTCATAAGCCTTATACCTTAGTCGCCTTTAACGATATCCATGAGAACGAGATGGATTGGTCCTATTCTATTCATGCCGGGAACCACGCGACACTTAATTTTAATGTTACAAATCACTGCACAAAACTGTTTTATCACCTGGCTGTTTGAAATGAAACAAATTATGGAGTTTGATAACCATGAAACGTCCTCAGAAGCCTCCACGCAGGCAAATTGCCTCCATTAGCGTGCATTAGGCGGCGACAGCTTGCGCAGCTGTACTTGTATTTGCTTGTGTTTGTACAGACAAACATATAGATAGATAAGTATTTATTGTAACCATATTAGTAGGTATACTGCAGTAGTAACTTGTAAGACGTTTTAATATTGACAGAGTGGGCGTATCGTGACTGAGTAAGTAATCAAATAAATAAATAGGTCTGTCTGGTTGTGATCTGACCTTAGATTTTGATGAAATTTTTGTATTTATATGGTTTACTAGCTTTTGCTTTTTAAAAAAGATTATTAGAGATCAAACAAAGGCTATTATTTATTTATTTACTATTTTATTGCCAACAAAGGTAATAAAATGTTAAAACATTTACAATTGTTACAGAATGATCCGCTTGATAATATGCCTTATGACAAAGCTCTTATGTCCATCCCGCCTGATAGGTATTTCATGATACATATGGATAATAGAATTTTTGAAAAACTGTTGATTAATTCCGAAATAGTTGTTACAAATAAATACTATAATAATACCCTACATACAAACTTACAAATTAAAAATAGATGGCGCAAATAGAGATACAGAGCATGTTTAAAAAAAGATGAATACATTAAAAACAAAATCATAACTGAAACAAAACCCGTCTACGCTCGCCCTCATTAAATGTATCCTGCATGTGTATAAACCTGAATTAATCAACACAGGAATACAGGAATGGCAGGCAGCATTACCGGGGTCATCGACCCGTCGTAATGAAGATATTCCCCGGCTTTGTATCTCGGATAGTTAAGATTGAAAATGTGATATTGCTTTGTGAAGATTATACTGTTTTGTTTACCCATTTTGAGGAATAGAAGTCTCAGCAGTTTTGAATAGGACTCTTTATTTCCGAAGGAATAGATACTTTAACTATGTTCTAGAGAGCGTCGGTGGTCGAATCGATAAGCTGCCCGGTTAAAATGCGTGAGGCGCTAAAAGGCACAGGTTCGAATCCCACCCCGGCCATGTACCAATGACTAATTATCGAAGTTTTGTTAGTTACTTTAAAACATCGTGAGGAAACCTACACACTCAGTCAAATGAACGATAAAAAAAGATAATTTTTTTAACGTTAATATTACTTCTAAAACATACACTAAATGAAATCATTGATGTGAACGAGAAAGCGGGCCTGCGCTTGACAGGAAAATAATAGGAACTGTAATAAGTTAACAAAAGGAATGTTTGGAAACTGGTACTGTATATGGACGAATTCATATTCATTCGTTAATAAATGAACTATATTAACGAATTATTAATTATTAATAAATTTGTATATAGATGTATTATTTATAAATTTACGTTTATCAAAATTAAGGTAGGTAGTGAACGGTATCTGGCCCATCGCTTAACAGAATAATCCCAATAGTTTTAAATGATAGTCCTTAGCTTTTGATGATTTTTGGAAAACTTCAACAAGAGTGAAGCTACTGTTGTACAAAACGTTCCTTTCATAAGTAATACCGTTGTCTAACAAACCCTTCGTAAGTTGCGAACGAAGTTTGTTTGATAACCAAATTACCAACTCTTTGACTCGTGTTTTGTCAGCGGAATCAAATTGACAGCACTGACAGACTGTGTTTCCATCGCGATTTGTTGAAAACCTTTATAAATTAAACAAAAGCAAGAATTTTAGCATCTTACTACGTTGGCGTTCTTTCGACTACTAATGTAAATATCATAAGTTATGTAAATCAACTTAAATTTTTATATCTTTAGAAAAGAAAATTTTACAACAGTGTTATAATTTCTTTTCTATAGATTCGCTTTCTTTCTTTCCGTTATAGTTGTAGCGTAGTCTTTATAATATACTCCATCTTCAAATTTGGAATCTTCAAAAGGCAGACTAATAGCAATGTAAAGTTTTTTTTTTATTCTTTGATACTAATTTGACATAAGACCCACGTCTCTTTCAGATGTAGAGTTACCATTTAGTGCATTTTGACATCCCTAGGTTTGGATGGTAAAATTGCATAAGTAACTCATTAAGGAAGCAGGCACTAAAAACGTTTTTTCCAAATTGTAAACATATTTCATAAACTTGCTGTCCTTATATTTTTATAATAACTCAGAGCAGACAGAATGGTTACCCTACAAGAGATACAAGCCCATTTCGCGAGCTGTAACATTATTTGAAAAAAATGTTGATCCAATTAAAAATAGTATCATAATTGGCATTTGTTTACAAAAGAGCGAACGTAAAGCACTTAAGAGGGTTCGCTTTTTACGTTTATTTGTTTTGTTTTAATAATAAATTGTCAGGAATAAGCCTCTTAGGCCCTCGATAAATTACGCAGTTGATAATATTAACAAACATGTCTTTGTGTTTAATTAATTGTGAAATAATTTTGGGGTTGACTGTGAAATATGGTCATTTGAGCTGGTGCACTAAAGTAGGTCCGTTAATAAGTATTCATTGATCATAAGATTGTACAGTACAGTGTATAAGTAAGTATTAATAAAAGCGTAATATGTATAATGTCGCAAAAATCATAGCTGTTATATTTTTTTTAGTTATTAGTATTTATAGTAACAAAATATAGATTCTTCAACAAATAAGTCTTTTACTTTAAATAATATCAACCTAGTTGCTTTAAAACACCCATTTTGCAGAGATTAAATAGACCTTCTAAGGTAAATTATCTACATTACTTTCAGAAAATTAACAAGAGCAAACACTGGACAAAATTCTAGTCTTTTGTAAAACAGAGTGATGCAGAGTTTATCTTTTTCTTTAAAAGAAATGATCCTTAATATTTCCTTTAAAATTATAAATTGAACACGGTTATTTTACAACCCGAGTTTATGGTAATTCTAAATAGTCTCATCAGAAGACCTATTAACAAAGGTATTCCTTGAGGGCCACCCTTAAATTGGGACCCTTTGGTTCATAAAAAGATAGGTTAAATTTGAATAGCAAATAATTTTCATTAAAATATAAATGCAATACCTACGAGAAAACTTCTTTTTATGAAATAATATTTTTAGACTTATGAAATAATATTGTATCAAATAACTAAAAATATTTCATACTTATTATACTTATATCTTATACTACAAATGAATCATGTTACCTACTCTTTAATGTATCTCTTGATTAACACCAAAAATAATTCTGATCTGATAATTTTCAATTATGATGCTGAACCACACGAGCACTTAAAACCCAATTAAAATTGAAAACCTGCCATTAGCAACCGCAACTTTTTTCCAGTCTGGCAACAGAATTAAATTGCAAAAGGGCTTCGTACATTACGGCGACGTTCATTGAAAACAATTTTATCGGTGGCCGCTTACTCCTGTAGAGTACCAGATATAATACCCTCCTACCCAACCCCCTGGTTCACCCCCACACCCCATAATCGATCGACTCTCAGTGTCGCTAAGGGTTGTTACTCACCGATATTTGCAAAAGAATTTGCAATTCCGTTACGATGATAATTCAATTATTTTTGAGACGGTTAAAAGTGGATCGAAAATAGATGATAGCTTTACAATTTCTGGGTCACTTTGCTTTTTAGTCTTTATGTTTTATTAAATGAAATTTTCTTTTTATTTTATAACAATGCATGCAAATGGAAATAAAGGAATGTTTTTGGGAAATTACACCGAACTGTGAGCACGGCTAAGAATAAAGATACAATCTCATTTCTAAACAAAAGTAAAGAAATAGAAAGTAATGCAAGTTATAAGAATATATAGAAACCTATCTATCATACCACAGGTAGACTAAAACTATGCATCGGGAGCTATGTTTCATGGCTCGACTGCCACCAAAGCGAAGATCTCCCGCCAGGCCGGGTGTTATGCCTGACATACCAACATTGTTGTTACTTAAGTTCAAAATTAATCTCTGCTCTGATTGATTGACTTATTTTTCTACTTCACGTCGACGATCCAAAACTTAAATTTTATTGACCTAGTGCACTTGAAATAGCTAACTTAAAGCATAAAGTGCATTCAGGCAACATTGTTTAATAGTATCAGCTTGAGAATCTTCTTCTAGGCAAAAGGTTAGTTAGTCCTATCCCTGAATCTTCATATTTAACGCGACTGTCGGAATCTAATTACCATTGCCTTATTTAGTAAGAGAAAAAGGTGTGTTAATATGTGTATATTTTTAAAAACATAACCCTGTCTTAAATTTACATATCACCATTCAATTTGTTTTCAATGGAAAACATGAATCCCGTGTGTTACAAATGCGTGGCGAACATTTTAAAAGCCTCTAGTGAAATAGGCTACAATAATTCATAGGACACAATGGAATCTTTTTTTCTTTGTGAATGAAACGCTTAAAATAATTTTATGTCCCGCTCACTAAGTTTCAATAGTATTAAATACATTTTTATCGAAGTAGCCTAAAACTGTCTTAAATTCGGATCTGTTTTTGAAAATACAAATACAGTTTAACGAATAGGTTTTATTGTTAGTCAGTTACCAATCTCATATAATTAAATAGTTTTTACCTCTTTATTTAAACAATGATTTTTACGGGAAAATCTTTGTAAAATCCGTAAAAAAGCTTTATTAAAACTTTATTAAGTTTTATTATATTTTCGTAATCATAGAAATTTTTGGGTCATGCGATTCGTTCGATCGATTAATAAAGAAGTCTGACCTTACTGTCACCACGGATGAGTTGGGAACAAGTCATTCTATAATTTGATTGATTAATTGACCGGTTGACTTATTTACTCGTATTTCAATTCGAAAATTCGTTTTTCATGTAAATATAAAGTCGGGGTCGCTTACCCAAACATCCATTAGAACGATTAACTGACAAAATGCCACCCTCGCTCCCCTTCACTGATTAAAGACAAGATTGATATAAAATACGCATAAAAAATATAATGTCTGGGCAATTCCCGAGAGGCTCTTTCTCAGAGGAATCGTCCTGAACAACTGATTAATTTCTCATCCGTCTGGAGGTCTTCCCAACTGCATCTTTCATGGAGAGTCCGAGGGATGGATATCAGATTCCACAGAGCTTTTGCTAAAGCACCTTCATTATGACCGTCCAAAAAAAGGAACCAAACTGAACGTGGATCATGATTACAAATCTAGTTTCCTAAATTTGTTGGTATGCAGGTTTTTCTTACGATTATTAACTATTCCCACGTAGATACCCGTATAAATAAAAATCATTTGAAAAAGACTAGCAACCAACAGCCATGCAGTTTAACGGGTCATAGAGCATTAAGAGTATTGGCATTGTCTATCACGTAAGGGAAATTAAAAAAAAATGCTTTACGGTGCAAAACAAGTACCTAGTAAATTAATGGCCTTAAACAGGTCTTAAAAATTATTTCAACGAAAATACCTGTAGAAAATACGAAACGTGTTCCAAGTTCCTATAATTACTATCTTTCAGTAGAAGTTCCTGTTAGTTCGTCTGAGACTAAAAAAAAGGAAAAAGCACTCAGGCTTCATAATGAAAATTGATGTGCGCGCCGCCAGATGGAGTTGATTAATTGCTTTTTTGAACTTTTTGGCGGGAATACAAAAGCCATCTTGTTTGTGTTTTTTTTACTGTTAAATGCATAGATTTCGAGTATGCAAGTGTTTATTAAATGATAATTCATGTGTGATTGTTTATTTGTCATCCGTTTCAGTTATTTCGAGATATAATGCTAATCCAAAAATATCGAAATAAAGCACCCCAAGCTATAATATAAATAATATCGTATTGATTAGATTTGATAATGACGACTAACTATCTGACTTAATGACAGGATGATCGATATCAGGCAGGATAGCCAAAAATAAAACTAAAACCAATTCCTTTCATCCACATTTTTTTTGTACCAAAATCGTTTGTCACGAAATATGTTATACACACGTACATACATTACGCCTCTTCCCCGGAGTGGTAGGCAAAGCACATGCCACGTTCCCTACAAATTTGTTTTGCTTCATTCATTAATCTTTTCATACAAGCTCGTCGGTTTTTGTACAAAATTAAAAAAGTAGTATAATCCTTCTATCAAAATTTATTTTTTTTAATCTGTACCAAAGTTGTCAGTACGTTTTTCAATTTTCCACGTAATCTATTGGCTTTATTTAAAAACGGGTCACGTTCCCGGTCCTGATATTTATGTATGAGAGCGATGTATGGGAGTGATTGCGCTTTGATTTATGGTATAATCCGGTCAGCAGTGTCTGTATGTTTGTACATTTTATGCCCTTGTGTATGTCCGGAGTACTTTATAAATGAAATTATAAATTTACATTAAGCTTATGTGTTATGTTTAATAAAATTAATTTAAATTTTGTAGTTATTTATTATGATTCTTCATGTGAATTAATAATATTATTTACGTAACCAGTACGATTAATTTTCCAAGTGTATTTAGTTTTTGTACATACATACATACATATGGTCATGTCTATATCCCTTGTGGGGTAGACGGAGCCAACAGTCTTGAAAAGACTGATAGGCCACGCTCAGCTATTTGGCTTAATGATAGAATTGAGATTCAACTAGTGGCATATTGCTAGCCCATCGCCTAAAAAAAGAATCCCAAGTTTGTAAGCCTATCCCTTAGTCGCCTTTTACGACTTCCATGGAAAAGAGATGGAGTGGTCCTATTCTTTTTTGTACTGGTGCTGGGAACCACACGGCACTAAATTTAAAATAAAAAACTTTATTTTTTGTTTAACATAATAATTTGCATATACCTAATTGAAAAAAATTAGGAAATCAAAAATAACTGTTGTTTTTTTATGTATAGCTGTAAAATATCTCAATGACGACTTTTCCAATGTCTATTCTAAATGAAAAGACATAGATACTATTTAAGTTTTTAATAATCTTACTAGCAACGTCAAATTCTTATCATTAAGCCAAACAGCTGAATGTGGTCTATCAGTCTTTTTAAGACTGTGTGAGACTCTACCCCGCAAGGGATATAGACGTGATTGTATGCATTTACAAGCATCTTCCCTTTGGTTAAGCGATGAGATAGGTAACCACTCAACCAAAAAAGAGATACTTTCCCTAAAAACGTGACAGATCGAACGAAAAAACCTATTCGATTTATTTGATTCTGACGCCACGTAAAATAAGCAGCTTATTCTGAAAAGGATCGAATGCTAAAATAAAAAATATATAGATGTACATAAGAAGTCTCGTGTGGAAATATTGACATGGTCTACAACATTTATTTCTTAAAAAAAAAAAAACATTTAATGTTATTACTGTAGCATTGTGTGTATTCCAAAATTTATGAAAATCTTTTTTTTTTATTGCGAATATGTATTGATGACAATGACATTGTCGGATCAAGTTTAATCATAGAATACTTATCAGTTATAAAAGATCCGCTTACTGACATTTTCTTTTCAACTGGGTCCTTGGGTCACTGGGTTTTCAACATGCTTTTGAGTTTTTGAAATCACTACCGTTCTCATATAACATGTGTTGTACTCCATGCTATCGTCATTTTATGCTCTGATTGATACTCTTGCCTTGTTATTCTCGCCTCGTGTGCCAAGCAGATAGTTTATTAAAATATACTTCAGAACTCCGAGCAAAGCCGATTGATACTTTTGAGCAAAAAATTTGGGTACATTGAAAATAACTAAGCAGGCTGATATCTAATATATAAAATGCTTGTGTCACAATGCTCGTTCCCGTAATAATCAGAATCGGCTTAAACGATTCTCATGAAATTTTGTAAGCATATTGAGCAGGTCTAAGAATCAACATCTATTTTTCATACCCCTTAGTGATATTGTCCACCCTTAACATTTTTTATTAACTAGAAATTACTTAAAATTTATTTACATGGCAAAACAACGTTTGCCGGGACAGCTAGATTGTGTTTATAAATATGCTCAGTAAAAAAAAATTATTATTGATGATTAGGTACTAAAAGCTTTTATTTTTGAAACACAATCGAGAGTAGATAAATATTGAAAAGGCGAAATAATTAAACGTGCAAATGGAAAGATGTAATAGATAGATAGATAGACTCTTTAGTGCACCATAAGAGTAAAACATACAAAACAACACAAAGCAGACATATATGGTACAAAGGCGGACTTATCGCTAAAGCAATCTCTTCCAGTCAACCTTTATACCTAGGTGTCTGCCTACCCTTCGCGGCAAGACGTATTTATGATTTAATTTATATTGGAATTTACTTAATATTTACCATGTACGTTATACTTAGCATGTCCTGAACATCATGAACGGCATGGATATGAAAGTTAATCAAAGTTTAAATCAGTTTCATCATGCGACATAATCCTAACATTCTAGCTCACAGCGTAGCTCAAACGCAAACCTGATGAGCATTTACTTATGCCGCGGAATCCAACTAATTCATTATTCATAACAGCGCCATGCATATCCCAAAGTGCTCTTTTGCCTAGACCTATTCACATTGTGCTATTAAAAAAGCGAGCATACAATTATAAGCAGTAAAAATTTAATGAAGAGATATCAAATGTGCACTGACGAATTAGTGTGTAAAGAAAGTTTTTTAATTCCTCCTGGCTTTCCATTCTGGAAAGGAGCCCGGGTTATGGCTTTGATCATGGATCCTGGATTGGGGATTTAAAGGAAGTTTGCATGATTAAATCTTAATGCTTCGCCACTAAATATATAAAGGAAAATTAAATATTCTGATATAAAGAAGATTTTTTAAAGTCTTACACCACCTTTATACATTTGCAAAATACTTACCTCATACAATACTACAATATAAGAAAATATGACAAACCGTGCTAGCAAGGGTAGTTTTCTTAGAAAGACGATATAACAATGGCAAAAATGCCATAAAACGTGGATATTGAGGTCAAGACAACTTGGGAACACCTTCACATTTCATACGAGACAAATATATCGAGGGTTCATAATAGAACAACCGAATTTAAGTATGATTGATCGCATTTTGTATAGAACGTACATTTAGTTATAATCAAAATGTGATTTATTTTGACTTTATTACTAAAGGCTCGTATTTTTCCAATTCAGTAATTTTGAATAAAATTGTAACAAACATATAGTGGGAAGGCATAGACGAATGTACATTGATCAAATTAAAGACGTCCTGGCAAAAGGTCAGGTCAAGGCTACCCGAAACCGCCGACGTTGCACGAAGAGAGTTATGAATGTGGATGAAGCGAAGAAGTATGAAGAGATCGTGGCAAATGGAAAGATGTAGTCTCTGCGCATCGTATGGTCTCTGCCAATTTTATTGAACGACCATGACATCTATGCATAACGTACTGGAATCAGTATTAAATATACCCAATTAATCTTGGTTTCTACATAATACAATCTACGCTGAAATATAACTACTCTGCACTCATAAGTAGCTAATGACGAAAAAGTCACGATTTATACCTTCTTTACCATTTATTTGCGCAACACAACAAACAACTCAGAGAGTGGTTCGATAAAAAGAAAGCAAGAGGTCACGAACCGTTTGAAAATACCCCTAAATAAGTCCCTAAGGGCACTGACCCGAAGCCTTCGGTGCGCAGCCTTCTCGGGTCTAAATTGGAAAAGTTTAGCTACGATTCTCAAGAAACAGACTCTTTGAACGGATACATGTGTTGAATGTAAAAAGATTACAGATCCATCACTTCATACCAACGTGGTCTTATATACGTGATGCTCATTCATTGGCCGAGCGAGCGAAGCCCAGAGGTCTACAATCAACTTGGCACAAAAATACATTTGATGAAATTTAATAGGTATGTAGGATCTATCAGTAGAATTTTTAAGTTGGCGGGGCAACCAAATCGGTGATGTTGTTTTTGAGATATGTCAATTTTGTTAAAAAAAAAATTAAAGCTTTCGCGGGGTCTTAAGTTCGCAGCGGGCAAGTAATTCAGGTTATTCTTCCATACTCTTAATATTTGACGCGAATACTTTGAACTTGTGATAGACATCGGAGTCTATAAGTGTCGCAATGTGAATTGGAATCTAACAAGCTAGATTGAATAGGAGACTATTTGGGGTTTCTCAATTTCTTCTTCAATAATAAGGAATTTCAGCATATTACTTTGAAAGTAGCCTTTCAGTCTTTGCAAGTGTCGGCTCTGTCTAGACCGTGAGGGATAGAGTTATGTGCATGTATGTACACTTAAATAAAAGAAAGTGTAGAAAAAGACAAAAGCAAAAAAGAACTACAAATTAAGCCAGTTTGTATTCACAAAGCGGCCGCCAAAATGAAATTATAGGTCAGTAACAGTATCGTAGTAACATTATTAGGTTTCAGCAAATTAATGGTAGTGTTGAATTGTTCCTGTCTATTATATTTGGTTTATTTTTTCTCTTTTAGGTTCTATTTTCAGTCCTTTCAGGCCGTGTCTAAAGATAAAAATGTTTATGAGTTAGTACGTTTGAAAGATGCGGTTTATAATAATCAAATTAAAATATATTTTTTTTCCGTCTATATATAGCAAATGCAGTTTAACATCTGGTGATATACAACCTTATGTTTTATTCCATATACCACTTCACCTTATAACAGTTACCTAATTGTAATCTGTTTGCATTTTACTTTAAAGCGTTTTACTGATATACCTCGCAATAACAAACTGCTAATGCTCACAATAATCCTTTTCAATATTTTCTATGGATTTTGCTAATCGAAGGGATTACTCAACTGTGCTATACCCTTCTGGTGAGCAATTCAAAACGGATTTGTAACCAACGCAGTGTGCCGACGACCTAATCCGCCATATTTGGCATGGTTTGGGGTGTTCATTAAATTCGGGCTCACACCCATACATATCGCGAAACTCATATGATACCGTATAATTTATAAGGGCAACACCGCAAGTTTAAAAATAATGTTAAAATTTTAATTTGTACGTTGTAAATTGAGACCTAAATTTTGGACGAATAATTTCTATTTATGGAATGAATAAACATGATCCAATTAGATCTCAACTTCCCTAGTGACAATACGCAGACCAGATAACAACTTTCTTGTTTTAGTTTAAAGTTGCATTCTTCTTACTCTTAACGTGGTCATAACTCGACCCCAATTCCACAGCATACAGACAGGATAAAGCGCGATTTTATTTCATTTTTTGCAATTTCAAACCATAAGATATGCATCTCATCTTTTTAAAAGGATATTTCATTCGGCATTTGTTGCGCAGCGGTGCGCTTGTCCGTGACACCGGAGATCCCGGGCCTGGATCTAAAATCCCGACCATTTTTTCATATTATTATTTGAAAAGAACACCTCTATAAATTATAAAACAGGCTTTTTTGCAAGGCTTCATTTATATGGATTTTTTAATCCTTAAATTTTCATCATTTCAGCTAGTCGGCTAAACAGCAAAACTTTTTCTTTTATTTTCACTGTCTGTGAAATTGTGAATTTTTACTTACGCGGCGACCATCATCGATTATACGCCTCACTTTTTAAAAGTGAGTTATATTTTTCTCTTACATGTACAGAAGTTGAGTGGGTGCGAGATAACCGAATCCAAATCCCTCGGATCCATAAATGTATACGTTCCGCCGCCATTCGTTCGTAACCCGGCCAATTCAATGGGAATTTCAAAGTTGTTACAATTTCATGTTTTGAAATGCTCTCTATATTTAGACTAGGTATTTGATATGTATATAATACGGTATCATCAAGAGTTTTGTAAATAAGAACCTACTTACTTCTTTTTAGACTTATTTCAATAGTAATTGTAGTTTCTGCCTACCATTTCAGGAAACGGAAATTATGTATGTCTTGTTTAAATATATTCTTAGTGGCTTCTGCCCACCGCGCTTCATATATTTTTATACAATAATTAGAAATTCGTAAAGAAAGCCATTACTTGCGTAAGTTTGTAATTTTATTTTTTAAATTAAAAAACGAAAACAAGTTGTCGAACTCACCCATCTCAATTTAATCTTAAATACTTGAATGATTAACGGCTGAGCATTATTCACCCTAATTACTAACACAACGGCTGAAACTTTTGTATAAAAATACCAATTTAAAACTCGGACGATGTTCCGAGATAATAGCCAAGGGACTGAAATATAAGCTTTCCAAAGCACAGAGCGCAGAACGCATGACCCAAACAGATGCGCATCTTAGGGTCAGTTTACATCGGCAACAAGACGAGACAAAACTACACACGACACTGCACCCACATTTTATAAGAGCGCAAAGTTAACTTTATCTACTATATACACGTCCCTAGATAATTCCACGGTCCCACATAGGGTCTCGCCGTGTTTACTTTAATAGCGGCCGCGAAATAATATAGCGAGAACGAAAATGTTAGCGTCAATTCATACTGAGACGATAGCTACGCTGTGCGGCGTAACAAAGCAAAGCTTGAATTACTTTATAAAAATGTCGCCTTGTATCTCATTTTGGAGGGAACAACTTTTGAATTATTGTAAATTGAACCAGGTATTTTTATGTTATAGTTCATTTTTATGGCAAAACCTATTTATAGTTTCGCCAAGACCGTCTTTCTGTTTGGTAGCGGTATGGGTTTGTCAATATGTATATATTTCACCGGTCCGTGCTTTGTAAATTCATAATTTGTAAATTTTAGTTGTGAATTTAAACTATTTGTTATAAATTAATTTTAATATTTTAAATTTATTTTCAATGATTTCCCTTATTTCCTTTATGGCGATAACTCAGACAGAATTAATCTACAGATAAGTTATCGCCATGTTCAACGTGACCTTCGAGTCTTTTTGAGACCCTGGCCCTGTCTACCCCGCAATGAATACAGACATGTATTCAAGTCATTGCCAGGGATAATACAATCTCTATATTCTGTAGATAATATAATTGACAAATTGCCTTAAAGAAGAATATTACATACACTCTGCCCAGAAGAATACTACATTCTGCCCATTACATTTTTTAACCCTTTATGGCTTAGACGATGACAAAGTTCTTCTAGGTAATTTTCAATTTATGACCCAATTGGAGTTATGCACGGCACACTTCATTACGTGAGCCGAATACAGCGAACCTCTATTCATCAAAGTGGTTCAAGTATGGACGGAAGTGAAAATTGCGTGCGTTTTAGAGATGGATGTAAGTGGAAAGTGTGAATATGTTTCTTTTTTATTTTTCTATGTTGTGTTACATTTAGTGCCGTTGTGGTTTACGGCATCAATAGAAAAAAATAATAGGTCACTCCATCTCTTTCCCATGGATGTCGTAAAAGGCAACTAAGGTTTAGGCTTACATAGTTGGGATTCTTCTTTTAAGCGATGGGCTAGCAACCTGTCACTATTTGAATCTCAATTCTATCATTAACCCAAACAGCTGGACGTGGCGTTTCAGTCTTTTCATGACTGTTGGCTCTGTCTACCCCGCAAGCGATATAGACGTAATTATATCTTATGTGTTACATTTATCACAGTGAGTGCCAGCTACTTCTCATCACGTGCATATTGTAAAAGTCAATCCAGGGAAAAGTTTTTAAACTTGGGATTCTTCTTTCAAGCGATGGGCTAACAACCTGTCTGTTTCAATCTCAATAACAAAAATTTAAATTCATCTCAGAATCTGACTGATAATACATTCTATTAAATGCTACAAGAAATCGTAGCACTGCTACGAGCGCCTACGAGTCAGCGCTACGTCACTTTCACTACGTATTTTAAAGTCTCCCTATTTTCTCTGACTGTATAATGAATGATATATGCATACATACATATAATCATGTCTATATCCCGTGCGGGGTAGACTGATCCAACAGTCTTGAAAAGACTGATAGGCCACGTTCAGTATATATGCGCTAAACTCGGTAAATTGTGGACATTTTATTCCTGTTTACAATTTTGGAAAGAAGAATCCCCAGTTTATAAGCCTATTCCTTACTCGCCCTTTACGACATCCATAGAAAAGAGATGGAATGGCCCTATTCTTTTTTCTATTTATGCCGGGAACCACACGACACAGAATTAAATATTAGCCTGTTTTTAAGCGATGACTGTACGGTATCACTCCATCACTTTAGCTTCGGCGATTTCGTTTGTCGATCGACATTTGGCTAGATGGAACTAATGTCGAGTATATAAAACAAAGAATGCCGTGTGGTTCCCGGCCCCAATACAAAAAAGAATAGGACCACTCACTCTTTCCCATGGATGTCGTAAAAGGCGATGTGTTAGCAACCTGTCACTTTTTTAATCTCAATTCTATCATTAAGCCAAATAGCTGAACGTGGCCATTCAGTCTTTTCAAGACTGTTGGCTCTGTCTACCCCGCAAGGGATATAGACGTGAACATATTTATGTATGTATAAAACAGAGCAATGACGACCCGACTCACATAACTGTAAATTCCCGCCGGCCATCAAACCAGGCGTGACGTTATCCTTGCTCTGTGGTCCCCTTTGTTCACCCCGCGGCGAAGTTCACTGCTCTGTGCTTAAAATCAAATGTGGTTTCGTAACAAATGGGTTTTTAAAAGGTTTCCTCGTTAAAGGTGAATCCGCTTTTGTTTGTATAAAAATAATGTGAGCAAACGCAACGTATATCAGATCTTTTCATTCTACAGACATTGTAAGTAATAGTGTAGATATAAGTTAATGTTGAGGTGATTAGTGTCAGCAAAGGGTATAATCTGATTATTATGCAGAGATATATCTATACTAATATTATAAAGCTGAAAAGTTTGTTTGTTTGTTTGAACGCGCTAATCTCAGGAATTACTGCTTCGAATTGAAAAATTATGTTTTGTGTTTAGTAGACCATTTATCGAGGAAGGCTTTAGTCTATATAACATCACGCTGTAACTATTAGGAGCGAAGAAATAATGGAAAATGTAAAAAAAATGGGGAAAATTAGTCCTCTTTGCGGGCTTCAATGATGGTCAAAACACACGAGTATGTAATCCGAATCCGAAAATCGATTAATATGGTAATCGGGTACATTTACATCATACCTGGGAACATAATGTTGCGCGCTGAACACTGAAAGGGAGGGTTCAAAGGGTCACTAATCGATTTGAATATACGACGATAATGTTAATCATATTTAACGTTAAAGGATATAAATGGTAGTATAATGGTTTTTGTTGATTGTAATAACTTTAATATAAGAGAAAAAAACATTATGAAAAAAATCTTGAAAAGACTGTTGGCTGAATTTTGGCTGGTTCAGCTGTTTAGCTAATAATACAATTGAGATTCAAATAGTGACAGGTTTCTAGCCCATCGCCTAAAAGAAGAATCCCAAGTATATAATCCCTTAGTCGCCTTTTAAGACCCATTGGTAAATATTACAATAATCGTATTTATTAAACCCATTCAGGGATATGGTCCAGTCAACCAGAATAAGTAGTAATGATAAAGAATTCCGTTTACATTTCACAGAAGGAGAAGCTTATAACTACTACTACGTTAAATCCAACTCTTTATTCAAACCTACCCACAATAGTCATTAATCACTACTCCAAGACACAATAAGTTGAATTTAAGTATGTGTACTGACCTTATTCATAAAAGCACAAAAGCGTTAATATTGAAAACTAAGATATCAACGATTCCAAAAACATGACAGTTAATTATAAAATTCCAAATCAAATAAATTTTTTTTGGACAGATTACACTGATTGAGTTATCCTCGAAGTAAATTCGAGACTTGTGTTACGAGATACTTACTCAAAGATACTATATCTCATAATGAATACTTATATAGATAAACATTCAAGACCCAGGCCAATCAGAAAAAGTTCTTTTCTCATCGTGCCCTAGCCGGGAATCTACCCGGGCCCTCAGGTGTCACAGACAAGCGTACTACCGCTGCGCCACAGAGGCCGTCAATTTAATCGGGCATACCAATGATATATTAAGTATAAAAGTATATTCTCCTTGATTTTTGCGTATTTCTAGTTGCACCCATCGCGTAACTTCGGGCACCAGAATTCGCTTAAAAAATAATAAAAAAAATCCTATATATCACTTTAATTAATTCCAGCGCGAAAACAATTTATTTTGCATAAAAAATGGGTAATAAGGAAACATGAACTGAGGAACGAAAAAGCGTAATCTCCGAAAAAATATTGACTTTGATGAATGGCGTTCGCTTTTTGGATGTTGCCAGGAATATGGGCGAAGGATGCTGCTCCTACACGGGTATTTGGATTCCCGTCATGGACATTTTGATGGATAGGAATGTATCACAAATTATGATTTATTTGACGTTGAAATATAGCATTAGCTAAACCCGGTTATGATATGTCCGTTTTCATGAAGCTATGATCTCTTTTCATATAGAGCTTTTTAAAACTAGTTTAAATAATAGAAAGATGCCAGCTACAAAATTAGTAATTTCCACGATTCGGCAGCTTTATTTTGTATGTTTTGATTTTTACTATATTGAACGAATGATAAAAAAAAACTCAACCATTCAGACTGCTTTATAATGTGAATGTAGTGAATGATTCACTTGTACCGCATCCAGTCTCCAGTCTCCAGGCTATCTGGCGAGTCGTTGCAGCGTATCTAGATCCAGACAGACGGACATTTGCATACGTTTAGAACTGCGCCAATCTGTCCCAAGGCGACCGTGAATAATATTGCCAGTAATGAAATTACTTTCTGGAATTCTGTGAAATTTATTATAGGTTGTGTATTGTGTTTGCTACGATTGGTCTTCAGAGGATTGGAGTCTCTGTTTTACGTTCTCTTTTATCCTTGGGTGAACTTGTAGAAATTGTAGCTGATATTATGATGACTCATCATCATTCTATTCAATTCCTACCTATTCTAATTTTGACGATAATTTCAATATTCATTCAATGTAACTGACATTTTACATATATTTATTTAATAACAAAATTTTTATAAAAAATAAAATTATTTGTATATAAAATACGTGAACCAAATATATAATAACTTATACCATTACAGACAGTTCTGAATTCATATCTTCTCCATCAAATCTCTAACATATAGCATTCTGAAAATTTATTGAACTGTTGTGTGTGTGCGAAACGTATTATCAACAAAACAAATCCAGAAAAATTATTTGCAAGGGGCCTTACCTTATTTTGGATCATCACAGGCCTTCGACTTAAAATTCAATACAATTTTAAACGCCCCATTTAATCCTGTAAGTTCGAGTTGGATCGAATCGAGGCCTGTAAAGGGCTGTCATCTCGTCATTTGAATAATTTAGCAAAATTCATTAGCAATGTAGATCGCCCAATAAGCGGGTTCGTATTCCTACAGCCATTTATAATTTGGCAAACTCATCAATATGCTAATAGCCTGAATATTTACTGTATATTTTTATATTTGTCAAAGGAATTATATTTTAGTCTACCACGCTCGACTGTCAAATAAAAACCATAGCGTGCCAACTGCTTCTCCTTCCGCGCTCTTGATAGTAAAAGTCAATACTCAATCCAGTGAATTGGGATTTTTCTTTTAGGCGATTGGGATTTTTCTTTTAGGCGGCAACCGTCACTATCTCAAAGCTTGACGTGGTAAAAATAGTATGTCCCGATTATAAATCGATATATTAATGTAAGTATTTCAAATTACAAACGTAACATTAACGTGTAGCCCATAAAGATGTGCGAGCAAAAGGACTTAAAAATCTGAACTGGAGTGTAGGAATACTTTAGTAGTCACATCCATATGCAAAAGTGTCACAATGGTGCCCAGATAACTAGCGTTTTATGTGCTTCCTCATCTTAAGTAGCAATATAAAAGTAGGGTTACTACGTCTCTAAACTTTCTCGGATTAGTTTCTTGGTACATTGCTCTTTGAACGGAAGATACTAATAGAGACATTAAGATAAAAAGATATTAAAGTTATTCACTCTTAGTGATTATTGGATATAAATTGATCCAACAATCACATCATTTCCATTTTTAATCACAAATTAAATTTTACAAGAGCAATTTATTGTCCCCAAATCTTTTAAGACATAGTGTAAATCTAGTGATAAAATAAAAATATTTTTTAAGACATTTACCAAAATTTTGCTAGAGTGAAATTTTGTTTGCCAATATTATCTTGCTCTGTAGTCGCTTTGCTCGGCAACCCGCTACGGTACATTTATATATTTTTCTATTTTAGTTACAGCAAAAGTCAAAAAAGTTTCCAAAATTAAACTTTGACTGAAACTCTTTTAAAATTTTACACGCTAAGTTAAGTTATTTCTTGAGGTATCCGTTTCGATCTGAGTCTATGTGGACACCCTACATAAAAGTGTCATCTCCATATCTGAAGCCCGGCTTCCGCGCTCGTATAGTCTGATGGGAATCTAAGTGCTTCATATTTTTATGTCTTACGATCTACGAATGCACTTTGCAACTATGTTTTGTTCGGGGTAAGAGCTATCATTCAAGCAATACAAAGATATTACAACAAGATTACTTTATCTCAATATTACGAATGTATTATTTACGAATTACAAAAGTTGAGGTCCTTAAATAGTTCAAATTCAATTTCTTAATATTCATAATCGTCAATGCCTTGGTCAAATCGAGGACGTTCTGGTGAAGCGGAAAAATGTTGAGTCTGCTTACCACTCCAGAAAAAAGGCATGATAGTAATGATTTTGTATCAATTGTATATTATTTCAAAGGCATTAAAGATACCTAGATCAAATTCATCAAATACCCAAACCAATTCTCATCAAATACAGTTCCTCGCCATGACCCGGGGATTAAACCCACGACATCAAAATTTAGAGGCAAGCAAAATTATAACTATGCCACAAGGGTCGACCAATATAGAACACGTGTACCATAACATTTTCGCTCTCGTTCCGTTAATTTGCGACCGCCATTAAGGTAAATACCGATCAATAAGCACTCCCGCAAATTATATGGCTTTCAAAGTTACTGACACAGTCAGAAAATGAACGAGTATATTTCTATCGCTTGCTCTCGAACGGCAAAAAGTAATATTATCTTTACAAATGTCAATTTATGATATTTTGTGAATCTAGTATGTTGCGAATAAATGATTTGACGTTTGTCTTTTTCAGTAGCTTCAAACTTTTATTTGGTAATTTTTTAACGGTCATCTTCCTATCCAGACATTAGCCCGTTTTTAATAAAATCGATCAAATTAGTTTCTTTAAAAGCGATCTCATGAGAATTATTATACGTTTAGCGATTATTATATATGCCGAATCGTTAAGTTGGCGTTTACACGAACGACACCTGTCTGAACTCCACAACCCCCCATTTTGGATCATCTAGATGCCTGAAATTGTTTCCTCACTATACTTTCCTTCACTGTAAGAACATCGGTCACTAATCAAACTTATATACTAAACTAAACTCGGAAAAGAGTCATTAGTACATGACATGATACGGTGTGAACCTTAGCACTTTTGAACGGAAATAATTTTTGCCTCATCCACTAACTCTTTCTTCAAAGTTTAAGGTTTATTTAAAAATAAATACTGCTATTTAGTCTTTCAATAAAGCTTATTGCACTACAAACGAATAAGATAACATAAGGCAGTTTCCAGTTCCAAACAATTTTCAATTATGGATGCCAGATAAAGACAATAGACACTACGAAGTTCCCTGTGGAAGTTCCCGACAATTTAATTTCACGAGGCATCCCCTTGAAGCGGAAATAAAGGCGGTTGTACATGAGTGTGTTTAGTTGTTGAAATGGAATCAATTTATTTTGTATGAAATATATGTTTGTAAGTAATAATAGCTATTCATATGTTGTCTGTTGATTCCCGGTACTCTAGAGTTATATTACTCCATCTTTTTTCAGAGAACGACATCTTCAGTCATCAAAAGAACATTTAAGTATCTGATTGCTTTTACCATGAACCAATATGGATTAGGTTCCCCTGCACTGGTCGTGGAGCACAGCCGTTACTGACTTTGAAGAAAACACTGACTTACGCAAGCGTTAATTATAGTCAAAGACGCACCTCGAGTCCTCTTCAGAGAGGTAGAGGTTGATAAGTTAGGAATGTAACCGGGACTAATGCAAGGAGGAAGAAGTAAAAGTTGCTTCGACAACCCTAAAATCTTGCCAAATAATCAAAAAGTTCTATTTTCGTTATAAAAAGGGGTTCTCTGTTAGTTATTTTATCTCTGTATAAAAAGAGTTAAGCGATGAAAACATGAAAACGTATATTTCATAAACAAAAATAAAAAAAATCTGTACAAAAATATGCATAAAACTGTAATTACCTTATACCTTGTAATTTTAGAATTCACAGGAGTACAAAGTATTTAATGACAAAGCATTTCCCGCTGAGGAAACTTCGAGAGCGGGGTTAAAAACGTCGAATAATGAGAAAAAGCTGCAATAAAGCTTGCGTCAAAGGATGCCACCGAGCAAACTTATTTATACGAAGTTCCCAAGTAATATTGCACTCTTAAGTCTCATCCACAACGGGGCGTTGTTCTTTTTAGGGTTCCCTGTGAAATAAGAGAAAGTTGCACTTTCTGTAATAATCAATAAAAGGCTATGTTGAACCTTCTACTAATATCTTCATAATATAATATTGTCTTGTCAAAACTAGGGGTAAGCTTTCCACAACCCCGATTCACACCTACTTATTTTATAAATGCAAAGGTGTTTGCAATAACCTATTAGACGGATTTTGATGGAAGTAAGTACGAACATAGGTATAGTATAACGTAGGGTACCTATTTTATATCCCAAAATTTCATTGGAAAACCCCGGGACGCAGCCAGTCCAAGATACATATACATTATGGATAGCTACCAAAAATCTCTTAAATATTAGCTTAGTCTTCTACTAAAAGGGGACTTTTATCTTTTTGACACTTTTGTCTTTCTCATATAGCGTAGGTAATTGAAAGTGACTTCATGTGCCAGATTAAAGGACACCCGTCCTGTTTTATATCTTCTAGAATGCATTTCATTCCTTATTGGCTCGTGTAGAAACTTTATTACTCGAGTTGTACACAAGTTTGTGGCAAATTAGCAATTACTTGCACACAAGGAATGTACGTAACTTGCAGTGTAGGTATCCAGTTATAGTTGAGAGGCATAGAAACGATTACATAATAAACATTATAATAATAATATTAAATTATAATCCTTTTCATCACTCATCTTTATCATACCTGCTAAAGAAAGGTAAGAATTGGTGTAAAACGATAATTAGTAAGTAATAATTTCATATCATATTATGTATTTTAATTGAGAGAATCAGAGGGCGAATCGGTAAGGTGCCCGGTTAAAATCCGTGATGCGCAGAAAGGCACAGGTTCGAATCCCACCTCGGCCATGTACCAATAACTATTTTCGAAGATACGTACATTAGTTAGATTACCAACCGATTCTCTTACAGTGAGAAAAAACATCGTAAGGAGACCTGCACATTCAGATCAGAAAACTGCATGTGTAACCATGCTCGATCCAATACGGGTTAGGTTTACCTGCAGAGGTTGCGGAGGTCAGATGGGAGTCGCTTCGTGTAAAAACCTGACGCAACCAATCCTGGATCCATTGTAAAAGCCATACCCCGTGCTCTTCTCCAGAGTGGTGAAGATGCAACCGGTACTAAAGCTAGGAGGAAGAAGAACGTGACATCATATTATGTAAAAAAAAACATCAAATATTTCTCAGCGAGTATTCATAAACATGGTTCCGTATTAAACAAAATGAAATATTGTTTTTTTTTTTGGAGAATATATATGGTACAAATTACACAGATTTTATCTTGATATATTGGTATGTCATTTTACAAAGGTTAACTAAAAGGGAATGCTTTTAGCAATAACTTCACCTGTTTAGGCTCAATAAATTTTAAAATAAGTGAAAAGATAAAATTCTCACAAATAAAAAAAAAACCGATACAAGTCATTATTATAAATATTTTATTTTTCCACGATGAAAACCTAGCTTTATTTTATCAGCCTCTTCGTACCAACAGAACAATAGGCTATGATTCCATTGTCTACTAATGTCTGAGATATAATTTACAGCGGTCTGAGAGCTATATTATTGACTGTTTACACGCTCCGACTGATTGCTTAGTTGGGGGATGTTATGTTGGGTTCATAAACAGGAACCCTCTTACAGGGGTCAATGACACAGGATATATTTCGCATAAAGTTATATAACATATACTTAATTACCTTACTTTGGTGCCGTATGGTGCCCGGCGTAATAATATAAAAAAAGAATAGGATCATTCATCATCATCATTCCATTTCTTTGCCCTGGATGTCGTAAAAGGCGACGGGACGGGTACGGGATACTCTTATTATCTGAGGTTTCTTCTTTTAGGCGATGGGCTTGCAACCTGGCACTTTTTAAATTTCAATTCTATCATTAAACCAAACGGCTTAACATGGTCTGTCAGTCTGTTCAAAACTGTTGGCTCTGTCTATCCCGCAAAGTGCTTTTATTTTCCTAATTAGGTGTCGTCCTCCTCTATGGATCTTCAATAGTCCAGAATCTTCATATTGTAACACAAAATTATAAACATAAATTCTTTTAAAGGGGTCAATGACACTGGTTGTATCTCGCATAATGTTATAACTTACATCTTCATTTGTATAGTATTCGTATATCTGACCTTTCAGCCCTCCATGAATCTTATTTTGTAATAGGTATGTATTATTATGATAAAAGAAGCGATATTTTGAGACTGTCGTATGGTTCGCTGTACTCAAAAATAAGCCCACTCAAAGCTGCGACTAAAGGCGACTAAGGGATGCTTCCAACTAATACAACAATAATTGTCAATTGGTATGATCAAGGTACTTCGTCTAGGCCTTCCCTTCCAACGCTTCTTTTTATTTTCTTCCTGTATTGTTTTGTAATTTTTAAGCTCATGATAATCGTATCTTATAATATGGTATAAATATTTAAACATTCACCTTGTCTCACAAGTACCTATTATTAAGTGTAACAACCAAGAGAGTTTGGGTTAATTAAGTGAATGCGCTATCAAATTAGAAGCGCGCTGGTACAATTACATTAAGTTAGTTAAGCTGCAGATTCTGTTATCATACACAATGAAGTCTCCGTGATTCTTCGTCGTTAAGTAATTGACTGCCTAAATGAATGCCACTTTACATGCAGAAAAATCATAGACTAGCTTTTCCCGTTCCTGTGGGAATTTCCAGAAAAAGCCTATTCTATCTCTGTGTCAAATTTCGTCAAAATCGTTATAGTAGTTTTTGAGTTTATTTTACAACATACATACATATGATCACGTCTGTATACCTTGCGGAGTAAACTGAGCCAGCAGTCTTGTAAGACAGGCAGCCCACGTTCAGCTTTAAGACTTAATTCATTAGTTACAAACAAAGATAAGGGTGTGTACCCTTTCCTCTTTATAAGTAATATTTATTTATTAGGAATAACTAACAACTATGTTATAAGAACACAAAAAAATATTTGAATGAATAAATAAAACTTTATGAGCATTACACAATTATATCTTACCTTAAGTACTTATTTAAAGTAAAAACAAACAGTTGCCTTATTGTAATATTAATCCGACATCCAATCGGCATGTGTCGAGGCGTTTTACAACACCCGGACATTTATTCACAGATTACTTGATATTATTGGAGTCACAATTAAAACCAAAGAAAAGAAAGAAAAAGAAAAGAACAGTGTAAAAATTAAAAACATGACATGACGATGACAAAAGTTAATAAAGTGAACAAAATAAAAAAAAGAATATTGGATTTAAACTGAACAATAAAACCTAATAAAATATCTATCTGAATCTGACTGAATTGCAACCTCAAAGATTGGAAGGGATTACTACTGGCCACTTACAAAAAAAGTATTTATATTTAATCTATTTATTTTTAATTTTCCCTCGTCAAAGCGCGAATAGAACATCCAAAATTACTAAAAAGACGGCAAAGGCGTATTGCAAAAATCATGACGACTAATAAGTCTTGCGTTGTCCAGCATTTTGGAATTAGTATAGACATTTTTTTTTCCTATATAAATATAAAATATACTGTCTTATTAAAAAAGGTAAGAGTTTCTGAGTTCATACGTTTGTGGCGGGTAATCTCCGAAGATACTCAATCGATTTGAATTACATGAATATACCTATCTGATTTCAGTTCAGCGAAAAATACAATCCAGTTGCTGACCCCTATATACCTACTTTGAAATATATCTCTCGGCTTGCCGCTATTTCGGTATCTTGTTAACTTGATCACGCCCACACACAACTGTATCCGGGCTTGTTATCTTTTATCTTCAATCTTTTTTCTGGAAAAAACCTTTGGCTACGAACCGGCTTCTATCAAATTAAAATCTACGACGTTTCTTATTTCTTTCGTGTACAGTAGGTATTTCTTTTTATATTTTAACGAAATGAGTCATTATAAGAGTTTTTTTTTTTAGAATTGAATTGATATATGTATATGTAAAAGAGGTTGAATCTCGACTAGTTTGTGTCGCCGTGACAGATTATAAACTAATTCTTGTCTGCACAAAGGATTTCCAATATCACACAAATCGAAACATTTAAACCTTTTTTATAAAGATTATATTCAGAACGCATTTTTCAGTTATGGCTTTACACGTGCACAGATCTGTCGTCTTATTCTATATTATAATATTTATATTTTAATATATAAAGTGACGTGTGGTTCCCGGCACAAAAATAGAAAAGAATAGGACCACTCCATCTCTTTCCCATGGCGTAAAAGGCGACTAAGTGATAGGCTTATAAACTTGGGATTTACTTTTGGGCGGCGGGCTAGCAACCTGTCAGTTAATGAATCTCAATTATATCAGTAAGCCAAACAGCTAAACGTGGCTTTGAAGACTGTTGGCTCTGTCTACCCCGCAAGTGATATAGACATGACTATATATACATATATATGTATGTATGTAATATTTTTTAATAACATGATAAATTATAATAACAATAGTAATAAAGAAGGTAAGACTGTATATTTAAATTGACAATGGGCTTTATGTTTGTTTCAGAGGGTCCTGACTCCGAGTATACTATCTTCGTGGGTCGCTGGTCTGAATGCGAACTTCAGGAGAGGGACCGTGCGGCGGAAAGGTATATACATACATACATATAATAACGTCTACATCCCTTGCGGGGTAGACAGAGCCAACAATCTTAAAAAGACTGATAGGCCATTTCATCTTTTTGACAATTATTTTGACAATTATTATGCGATATGAAGTATCCTATAATTATGAATAAAAATTTTGAATTTGAATTTGAATTTATTTTTTTTTACGTTTTGACAAAAAGATGATCATCGACATATGAATTTTTTTTTAAACTTTTTCAGATACACCAAGCAGAAGAACCCGGACTCCCTAGTGCACACCCCGCGCCTCGGGCTCCAACGGCGGCAGGTGCAATGTCGACGGAAAGATGGCCGCTTCGTCGAACCTATGTACGTTTTTATGGTTAAAGAACTTTATTTCTCAAAGAAATTTACATTTCACTTACAGAGAAAACATTTAAAATAAATATGTACATTTGTTGGTGTGAGCATTCAAATACATATTTTTAATAAAAATAAAAATAAGTCGATACTTGCGTATATAGCCGCTCGCTGCTAACTTACTAAACGCAAGAACAAAACATTAGGATGCTTTTAAAATTCCATTTTCAGTTCAGTGTCAGTCCTTCCGACTGTCTTTTCAATCTAGTGTTCTGGATAAGAAGGCACTAGAAAGCTATAATTTATATTATAAATTTAAACACCTAAATATTAATAAATCAAAATACAAAGTAAACTAATTCACCTACGTGGTGACTTTTTTGTTTTGAAAAATCAACAAAGGACTCTACTAACGGAGGCGCTTTTGGGAATTCCAAATAATGTTCAAAAGTAACTTCATTATAAAAAAAATACAAGGCAAATCATTTGAGTCCAAATTTGCCATTCTGGCTACAAAATTTAACTAAACTACGAAGATGACTTAATTTTTTTTTTGTCGGATAAAAACATAATGGTATATCTTACTCTTACTCTTATGGTGCAATAAAGACTTTATCTATCCTCCTGTTAGGCGAAAAAAAGAAAATGGTCTGTAGTCACCAACTTTAGATGTAATAAATCAGAAAGTAACGAAACGTACTCGCTAACCTCATTAGAAGTTTGCCCTAAATCCCTACAAAGTTGGCACACAATCCAAGCTTAGCCGCACATCTTAAGTTTTACTATCGCCATTCAGGTCGCGTGCATTCTTATGACATTTTGTGGAACTAGGTCAGTGGGGGAGGAGGGGTTGATCGAATGGCGTTTTATATTTAATGCGGAAATGTAGTTTTTTTTTTTGTAAACTAGCTTACAATAGAAGCAGTAAGTAAGTTAACAATGTCCAGTCTAATTTCATGAAATTAGGTTCAGTAGCTTTGCCGTGAAGAGATTACAAACAAACGTTACTTATTTTTACATTTATAGCTGGATTGACTTCACGTTTTCATTACTCATTGAAATTAATAAAAAAAGTTTGTTTAAATCAATTATAATGTCACAAAACTATTAAAATACTGGCGACTTACAAATATGTTATTAAAACGAAATGGATTAACACTTTCGTATTTTGATTTTTTTTTACAAAATCAATAAATATCATGAAAACTTATAAAAATTAAGACGTGTTTAATTTTTCACACATATCCGTAATGCAACTTAATCCGTTATTACCTATTATTTTTTTAAGATATAATTATTGTTAAACTATTTTTGTCATTATAGATTCTGTGGCAAAGCTATACAGCACATGGGCGCATTCAGGATATGCGTGATGAAGGATGACTGCATCCTCGGGGACTGGTTTCCATGGCGACCCAGGGCCGACGGCTTGCTGGTGCGCACTCGAAGGCTGCAGCGGCTACCACAAGGTCACCATTTTTTTATTAAGCTACTTATCACTGTATAACCAAGGTTTACCTAAAAAAGCTGCAGAGGTGAGACGATAGTCGCTTCATATATAAACCTGACTTAATCATTTCAGGATAGTAGTCAGAGACGCACATCGGACTCCTCTCCAAAGTGAGGAGGAAAGGTTATCACCTTTGAAATCCATGAAACCACCAATGAAAGAAATTTTGAATGATAAGTCAAAATTTCTCAAAGACGGATTTCAAAAGAACGTAATCTTATCATCAGATGATTTAAGCCAACAAAATACCTATTCATTAGATTAGGGTTCCATTTTCCATTCCATTTTTCGTAGCCAAATGGCATAACCATTGAAATTTCATCATGTCCATCTACCGACTGTATGTCATAATAATTTTTGTATCCTACAGTTCGAAACCTTAAAATTAAACAACATACAATTGTGCTTTCTCATAGGTATTAGACACAACAATTTTATCTGCGAAATGAAATTTCACCTGAGACCTTTCAAACAACGTTTTACGTAACGAAGTGCAAGCGAGCTAAATTATACGGAGGCTTTAAACGGTGTTAGCATTTACGACTCAGGGCCTAATTGCTCGGCAATTGTTTGTACTTCCACTGTAGTAAAGGGCATATTTTTGCGTATAAAATGAAGTAAGATAATATAAGTGGATTTTTCCCCTTGCCGTGCCGAACTCGCTTGGAATTAATTCGACTAAAGGAGCTAAAACGTTATTTGCAAAATAAAATATTGGAACATTTAATGACAGAATCATTATTTCCGTCTAACATTTATCTTGGTCTGGCTGGATCAGATTTACATATAAATTCTGCCTGAAAGAATATTATTTCGATGAATTATTCGGCTTGAATCACTTAAGTCTATATTCGATATGAAATATTTGTTTCCCAGACCGTCATCTGTGGGCCGTGGTGTGGTGATATTAAAAACTCGTAACACTTAGATGAACAGGTCAACTGTCCCGAATCTCAAACTCGAATGATGACTTTAGATTTTAACTTTCTTTGTTGTGACTCTAGGAGGCGGAAAGGATTGCGACTTGATAGAAGAAGTGAGACCCGGGGTGTTGGAGCCCACTGCGCATTGGACCCCCGGCCCTTGGGGCTCGTGTCGTGTCACCATCGAGCAAACCGCTACCCCGCCCCCTGGTAAATTTTAAAACAATTGCTTTTCTATAACCTTTAACTTCCACCATTGCGCATTTAACATTTCTCTGTCAACATTATAATAATAACTAAAGAAATTTTATCAAAAACAATGACATTACAGCAAATGATGACAGCGACGATGATGCTGACGATAACGATGCTATCTATGATGACGATGATGATGATGAACAAGCAGATGAAGATGATAAAGAGAACGCCCAAGCCAGCTGTGGAGGAGGACTACAAAGACGCGAAGCCACGTGTGTGCGAGCTGACGGCAGTTTCTTGCATACGTCTCATTGTGCGCATGCGACTCTTCCTACACTAGTCCAGCCTTGTGAGGTATGTCAATTTAATATCAGATATTATCTTCATTACAATGATGTAATTATTAAATACGTTTATGAAAATTAAACGATGTTGGGATGAATGAATAAGTTTAAAGATAAATAATGGATGACAGCAAAGACGACGAGAAATTTAGTATGTGCAACCGAACCGAAAACGATTAAGATAATGTTGAAAGCATAATTTGTTTCCCCAAAATACACGTAGCAAATTTAGTTGTACATTTAATTTATTTAACTATTACAATTTCTGTGACTATTACGATTTCTGAACTGTACTAATAACAAATATACCTAATTAAATAATATAAACTAATATTAATTATTAATATTAAAAAAAACTATTCTAAATTTACAAACTAAAAACATTATTATTCAAATTTTGGCCCATTTATGTCAATACGTCATCTAAATCTCCAAACACGTTTGTTTCAGGTGCCATGTCCGCGGGATTGTGAAGTGGGCGAGTGGGGTGAATGGGGTGCCTGCCAGCCCACCGACGGCTGTCCGCTTTATCCTGTCCAGCAACTTACCACTGCTGGTATATCTATGTTGTAATTTTTTTTTTGTTGGCAACATAAATAGTCCACGCTTAACCGCTTTATGGCCTAGACTTTAGACTACAATCATGAATTAATCACACAATGAACATAGCCACAAAATCCAAAACTTTTCTAACTTATAAATCGATGCAATGGCAGTACCTTAATAAATATTGATGGAATAAAAGACGACTAAGGATAAACTTGGGATTCTTTTTCGTTGATGGGCTAGCAACCTGTCACTATTTGAATCTCGATTCTATCATTAAGCCATTCAACTGAATGTGGCCTTTCCTTTTCAAGACTGCTGGGACTGTTTACCCTCTAAGGAACATAAATGTGGTTATACGTATGAATGCAAAAGCTGCTAATTTATACCAAATAGAATCAGGGACAAAATATAAACTGACATTTTAATGCCACAAAATGAAAATTTAATATTATTTTCCAGGCTACAGCGTACGCCGGCGCCGCGTGATCACCGCGGCGTCTGGGGGCGGAGCTCCCTGCCCCCCTCTGGAAGAAAAGAGGACTTGTTCCACCCCTCGGTGCGCCTCGTGGAAAGCCTTGCCTTGGGGCCCGTGCATCTTGAATCGACCACATACCAGTTGCGGCCCTGGGAAACGCACTCGTGAGCTAAGATGTGTGGGACATGATGGGGTTAGAAGTTTGTAAATTTGCTTCCGGCTATATATTATGCCCATTGACATGTGTGATAAAAAGCATGTAAATTTATTACTGTTTCATCCTCCTGGCGGTTGCCACTTATGCGCCCTTCTCAGGGAAAAGTCCTTGTTACTTCTGTCCACAATCCAAGAGTTATTATTTCTATTTATTTTCTCAAGTCAAGAAAAAATAAACAGAGCGACTCTTGTCTGACTTCCGTAATTTAACCCAGCTTGAATCGTGGTTATTGAACTAGGTGTACTTAGTCGCCTAACTTGTCTTAGACATTTACAGGAGACAAATAATAGTACAATTTTCAAGTACAACATAATAGTGGAATTCACACTATACAAAATGCTGAGGCTGATTATAACCCCAATTTAAATCACTGCTCATTTTTATACCAGAAAGAGGCTCAGCGTGCTTGGTGTAGTGGTACTGCGGCTCCAACCCGCATGGAAAGATGCCACATCGCCTGCGCCGGCGACTGCGTGGTGTCTTCTTGGGGAAGTTGGTCGCCTTGCTCGGGTTCCTGTGCTGTGGCCACCAATCCACCACCCACCAGGACAAGAAGGAGGCATATCCTGGCTCACGCTACTCCTAGTAAGATTTAGCAAGTTATTTTTTTCTTAAAAGGTCTTAAATATCTTGCCTAAAGGTCGAGATAACTGGACAAAAATGTTACAAAGTCTGGAATGAAGAATGCGTGGTGTCTACCTGAGGAAGTTGGTCATCTTGCTCAGATTCCTGTGCCGTGGCCTCCAACCTACCACCCACCAGGACTAGGAGGAGGCATATCCTGTCTAACGCTACCCGTAGTAAGATTATCAAGTTATTTCTTGTTAAAGCACAGGTCTTATATAATTTGAGGCCGAGATTACTCGACAAGAATGATATAAAGACTGCGCTGGTGACTACATGATGTATTCTTGGGGAAGTCGGTCGCCTTGTTTTGGGTTCCTGTGCCGTGGCCAACCAACCCACTGATCACCTGGACTAGAAAAATGCATTTTTTGCCCCACGCTACACGAAGTCTCTATTCTTATCATACAGGTTCATAATGGTCTTGCTTGAGCAAAGGATGAAGTAGCCTGATGTAGATGCCATATCGTTCTTCTTGGAAGACCATAATATGCTTGATCGTTACCAAGGGAAAGCCTTTGACAATATCGTTTCAAGTATGCCCTAAGCATCTTCCCTGGTTAGCTTGTGGCGTCTAGATGTTACCATAGTAACTGAAGGCACCGTCATTAAACATCAAACAAATTCCAGGCGGTTGGCCCTGTCCGGCGGAAGACCAGCTTGTCCAAACCGAACCTTGCAACAACCACGCGTGCGCCACTTACTCCTGGCTCGCCACTCCCTGGGGACCCTGCGAGCGGCGGCGGCAGGATTACATTTCAAACACCAACTATACGGATTTGCAAGTAAGCGGCATAAGTCCTCCATATTACTTCATCCTAAGGCGTCAGTCGACTAAACCGACATTCACTCAGCATGTGTCGAGGCGTTTTACAACATCCCGACATTTTTTCACAGATTACTTGAAATTATTCGAGTCACAATTAAAACCAAAGAAAAGAAAGAAAAAGAAAAGAACAGTGTAAAAATTAAAAACATGACATGACGATGGCAAAAAATAATAAAGTGAACAAAATAAAAAAAAGAATATTCGATTTAAACTGAACAATAAAAGCTTATAAAATATCTATCTGAATCTGACTGAATTGCAACCTCATGTCTCGCCGATCAGGCCTTTGTGAGTAGTGACTATTAGTTCAGATTGTGCGTATTCGTGCCCTTTCATTTGGAAGAAACAGTCTGTTCGTCACAATTTCATGTCTGCATTTCTCATACTATTTATCAAATTTTCAATCTAAGCACTATAAGTTTGTTGATGCTAGTTTAAATAGCTTTTTAGCAGGGTTAAATATTTTCCTCCCCCGTAGGATGGAGAACCATTCAACTTCAATGACGAAGATGAGCCGTGTGTGGAAGAAGGTGAGATGACACGCGACGTGATGTGTGTGCAGAACAACGCTGACGTGGTCAGAGAAGCACTGTGAGTTGAATTTACTAATTACTACATACTCTACTACATACATATGGTCACGTCTTTATCCCTTGTAGGGTAGACAGAGCCAACAGTCTTGAAAAGACTGATAGGCCACGTTCAGCTGTTTGGCTTAATGATAGAATTGAGATTCAAATAGAGACAGGTTGCTAGCCCATTGCCTAAAATAAGAATCCCAAGTTTGTAAGCCTATCCCTTAGTCGCCTTTGGCGACATCTATGGGAAAGAGATGGAGTGGTCCTATTCTTTTTTTGTATTGGTGCCGGGAACCACATGACACTCTACTGTTAAAAGTTTGTTTTGCCACAGACAATTTGCACTAAGTATTGTTCAAAAAACAACCTTTGCAAAGATTTCACCAATAATTCTGGCTACTTCTTCTAATGTATGCGATTAATGTTTTATTTATGTAATCTTGATATGGTGTTTTCCATAGGTGTGCCCCCCTCCATCGGCCGTCATCGCGTCGCGCGTGTACATTGCGATGCGTACGCGGCTGCCGCGTGGAAGCTTGGGGTCCTTGGTCGCCGTGCCCGAATACTTGTGGTACGTTTAGGTGAAACCATACTGTAGCGGCCGTTCAGCCTCCACGGACAAACACTCTTTGACTTGACAATTTAGATGACCAAAACCGACTGACAGACTTATGAAAAAAAGGACAATCGACACTAAGACAAGACGACGATAAGACATCTTGAACAGGCAAAATTTTATTCAGACATGACCCAATAGACCCTCGGCCCGTTCACATCCATCTTTGGTTATTTTTCTTGAACAAAAAGGTACATCATACTACTGACAATGTACAGCCGAAACTAATCTCTTTAGACTGCCTACAGAGAGCAGGCACTAGTAAGAGAGGAGTTCCTAAAATTAGCAGGAATTTTTCTTACATTAAAATTTCAACTTTCTAAGGCCGTGCCGTGTGGCTCCCGGCACCAATAGCAAAAAGAATAGGACCACTCCATCTCTTTCCCATGGATATCGTAAAAGGCGACTAAGGGATAAGCTCACAAATTTGGTATTCTTTTTTAGGCGATGGGTTAGCAACCTGTCACTATTTGAATCTCAATTCTATCATTAAGCTAAATAGCTGAACGTGGCCGTTCAATCTGTTCAACACTGTTGGCTCTATCTACCCTGCAACGGATATAGACGTGACCATATGTATGTATGTTCTAAGTCCATTTTGGTTTTATTTAAGTAAGCTTATTACCTAATAAATTTACATACATACATACATAAAATCACGCCTCTTTCCCGGAGGGGTAGGCAGGGACTACCTCTTTCCACTTGGCACGATCTCTGCATTCTTCCTTCATAATAGATTTAGAAGGCCAATATATATTTATATATATATATATATATATATATATATATATATATATATAAATATATATTATTGTCATATGTCTCTACAGCGCCCGAAAAACAGATACGTGTACGCGCCGTCCACGGCGGGCCGAACTGCGGGCCGCGCGAGCAGTCTCGGCCGTGCCCGGCGGCGCGCTCGTGCCGGCCGCGCGACGCCGCGTGGGCCGGCGGCGAGTGGGGCGTGTGCCGCCTGCCGCCCGACCGCCGCTGCGGCGCGGGCTACCGGCTGCGCAGTGAGTGTGTTGTGTCTTTACATCCCCCCGTCTGAGGACGCCAGAGTGTGTTGTATCTATATTCTCCTGTCTGGGGACGCCACGGAAGACGTGGAAGTTAAATAAATACATACATACATACATACATATCATCACAAGTTAAATAAATACATACATACATACATACATATCATCACAAGTTAAATAAATACA
The DNA here is from genome assembly GCF_032362555.1 of Amyelois transitella. Taxonomy (NCBI): domain Eukaryota; kingdom Metazoa; phylum Arthropoda; class Insecta; order Lepidoptera; family Pyralidae; genus Amyelois; species Amyelois transitella. Next base: position 8,890,165 of record NC_083515.1, read on the forward strand.
TACATACATATCATCACAAGTTAAATAAATACATACATACATATCATCACGTCTATATCCCTTACGGGGTAGACAGAGCCAACAGTCTTGAAGAGACTGAAAGGCCACGTTCAGATATTTGGCTTAATGATAGAATTGAGATTCAAATAGTGACAGGTTGCTAGCCTGTCGCCTAAAAAGAATCCCAAGTTTGTAAGCCTATCCCTTAGTCGACTTTTACGACATCCATGGGAAAGAGATGGAGTGGTCCTATTCTTTTTTTTTTATTGGTACCGGAAACCACACGGCACTAAATAATAATAAATATATACGGGACAAATTACACAGATTGAGTTAGCCTCAAAGTTCGAGACTTGTGTTACGAGATACTAACTCAACGATACTATGTTTTATAATTAATAATTGTATAGATAAACATCCAAGACCCAGGCCAATCATAAAAAGTTCTTTTCTCATCATGCCCTGGCCGGGATTCGAACCCGGGACCTCCGGTGTCACAGACAAGCGTACTACCGCTGCGCCACAGAGGCCGTCAGTTCTGTTATTACTTGAAATTATAAAAACTTGCGACTCGTCATAACCAAATTCATTATACTCCTGGCTTTAGTCCTGGTTATATGTCCTCTCTTCTCTGGAAAGATCGAGGTAAGCTTACATACATACATACATAAAATCACCCCTCTTTCCCGGAGGGGTAAGCAGAGACTACATCTTTCCACTTGATCTGTCCATACTTCCTTCGCTTCATCCACATTCATAACTCTTTTCATGCAAGCTCGGCGATTTCGGGTACTCTTGACCTGACCCTTTGCCAGGACGTCCTTAATTTGATCAAGATACGCTTATGACTACGATCCTGAATTGCATAACCTTTTGTGTTCTCTTTACTGACCCCTTAAAAGGAACCGTATAGCGTAAGCAACATAGTTAATCAAATATCATTGGCAGGTATCTGGTGCGGGTCGGAGTCTCACCGTGTGGAGGCCGGCGCGTGCGCAGGACTGCGAGTGCCTCAAAGCGTGGTCCCGTGTTCGGTGCCGTGCGACCGCATCCCCTTCTACACCTGCCACGTCATCTGTTCGGACCCGCTCAAGTGAGATTTCTATAAGGAACCATTTTGGAAGAATAAATGATTCGGATTTTTTCAATGTCGAATTACAGTTCCAAATCATCAAACAAACTTTTTTTCCTATTTTGCGAATCGTGCTATATTGATCAATAACTGTCACTTGTAGTATTCCGAGCCTACATTACCCTTTTGCACCATCACCACTTCTTTGGAAAGCGAAACATCGCCGATAATGTGAAACAGGCTTCACTTACACTCCCTGGGTTCCTCACTCATTCTTCTTGAGATCTTACGCCTGTACACTCTAGGGGGAGATGACTTGCTGTTTCGACATTCTCCATATAAACATATCTGTAAGACCTGAGGGTATCTGTATGTGCTCGTTTAACCACCAATGTTATTTCAGGTACTTGGATGCGTCTCACCCAGATATTCCAAGCTGCGTTTGCAAAAACGTGTCTTTGGAACTTCTTCCTGCCGATTCTGACTGCATCCTACCACCAGGGTTAGTATTTAATCATAATTCGACCACCAACTCTGGATAACCATTACCAAACTAATGAGATGTTTGAAGATATATTATAATACGTAACTTTTACCTTGTGATTTTCACAGACTGGAGTGTGGAGAAGGCAGATCTTTGAGAGCAGCGCGCTGTATGGTCGAAGGTCGAGACGTGCCGATGGATGTTTGCAAGAAATATCATCCTCTTACTGGTAACAATATTACATTGATATAATTCTATACAGGTTATATATGAATTCCTAATATCCTAGCCCCACTAGGTCCTATTAAGATTAACTGTATCTCCTACGAGATATGAACCAATATATGCGTTACTCATCAAATGCAAAAAATAAGTTCATTCTTATTAATTAAACGACACCTTGTGGAGAAACTTTCCTAAAATCATTCGCTTCTAGGACCTAATCGCGTGCGGGAAGCATCAACGGACGGCTTCTCCTATGACGAGGAGTTCCCGAATTTGCTGCGCGGGCCCTGCAGCGTGAGCTGCGCACGAGACTGCGTGGCCGGACCCTGGGGCCAGTGGGGGCCCTGCGACACCGAGGTCGGGTCCCGATCCGCTTTCCGGTACCGGACCAGGTAATGTATACAGAAGACCTCCCAATCAAATGAATTATCTCACCATCACCCCGAACTGCCGGTTGTACGAGCTTAATTATGGGGACTTTATTATGGATAGAATTATACGCTGTCTCGCGTTTGCTTTCTAAAACGGCACTCTGTCTTGATTTCCTGCAAATTCATTGTCATTCTACGATGGTATGTCTACGCGAGGCGTAACATGTATCTTATCCTACCACCTACACTGATATGGATTCGTTATGCCCGGTAGACCCGCAGCACGCCTTGTTCCAGAAATACCCCTATATAGCCACAGGAAGGAATAAAATGCACGCAGATTGCAAAAATAACTCTTTTTCTTTTCCACTGACAAAACAAGACACCAACAAAACTTAACAATATTCAAAAAATGACATTAGGTATCAAAGAAACATTTTGAAACCCAACCCAACCCCAACATACACACCACGCACAAATTTAATGTGAAAAATAATTTAGTATGTGCGTAGTGTAGTGTGATATAAACCCATTATATAACAAAAATTTTAATGTAACCATATAAATATTGATCCCAGGGAAGTGATAGAAATCGGTTCGGTCGGCGGGCGCGAGTGTGGCGCCACCTTGCAGCGCGCCACGTGCAACGAGTCCTTGCCGCGCTGGGCCGTCGGCGAGTGGAGCGTGTGCGCACCCTTCCGCGCGCTGTGCGGCCGGGCCCTCGTCAACAGGACTGTCTCGTGAGTGCACACCTCTGTGGACCAGCAACGCTGCATATCTTGTGATTACCACCCCAGTGATAGATAGTAGAATCTACGTACACCGTTTCTATGCAATAAAGATATTACAAACAAACAAACGAACAAACAAAATATTCACCCGTTATATCCTAACTTGTGTTGTGTGAAAGGATTCCGGGTTTTGTCTGCGACTTGACGACGATCCTGGATTTCGATCAGGTTTTTACTCAAAACGATGATCTTGACTTTCAGTTTAAGTTATCCTGCAAAAGATTGCGAAATTGTAACACATCCAGTTACCTACATAAATATGCTGGTTTCCTCGCCATGGTTTCCCTCACGTGCCGTGTGGTTCCCGGCACCAATACAAAAAAGAATAGGACCACTCCATCTCTTTCCCATGGATGTCGTAAAAGGCGACTATGGGATAGGCTTACAAACTTGGGATTCTTTTTTGGGCGATGGGCTAGCAACCTGTCACTATTTGAATCTCAATTCTATCATTAAGCCAAATAGCTGAACGTGGCCATTCAGTCTTTTCAAGACTGTTGGCTCTGTCTACCCCGCAAGGGATATAGACGTGACCATATGTATGTATGTATGTATGTTTCCCTCACCGCAAGAGCATTGGTTATCAAAAAAACTAATGTAAATAATGCAGGAAAGAGTCATTGGTACGGAAATATCGTCAAGATTGAAGCCACGAGCAAAAGTCTGTTAAATTGATTATTTTTCTAAAGCACAAAACCTTTCCAGTTGCGTGGACGAAGAAGGCGTAAAGCTGTCCAAGACGAAGTGCCTGGGCAGCGGCGCGGGGCCGATGCCGCCCAAGGAGATGGAGTGCCGCGCGCCCTGCCCCGGGGACTGCGTGCTCAGCTCCTGGTCCGAGTGGAGCCCCTGCGAGCGGGTACCCATACATGTCTTTTAACTTTGCTGATGAGCTAACCGATGCTGCAACTGTGAGGATAAACATCATATAGGGCCCTGTAAATTCAAGCAACTGGGATGTGTTACGATGATCTAAGCTGAGTGAGGTTCCCTCGCAATGTTGCGGAAGTCAGACGGGAGTCGCACACCTGCTCCTAGTGGAGCATCTACAAACGGGTACTCCTCGAATATATTTGTTTTACTGTCACACCATCATCGTTATAGTGTTTGTCCCAGTAACGTCCCCATCTCTCCGGAGATGAGTCTTGACTCAGCCTTTGACTACGAATTTGTATTGGGTAAATCAAGTTTCAAACACGAACTTTTCCAATTTGACCTCCATAAACTTTTTAGGGCAACGGAGGTACTGAAAGGAAGTGGAAAACTAGAGTGAAGAGACATCTTCACTTTGGCACTTCTCTAGAGGCAGTGTCAGGGAGAGGGGAGCTTTTATCACGGGAAATAAACAATATTTTTGATCAAGCATAATCTGATATCTACCAAGTCTCTGCCGCCAAGTCGAGCAAAAAAAAGCAGCACATCCGTACCATCCTTTTCTCGAACCAATTCAGGCTATTTTCGACCTATAATTTTATTTCTAGTCGCAATCCGGCAGCGGTCGTCGTGACCGCACCCGCGTGGTGCTCCGGCCGGCGCTGGAGGGCGGCGAGCCGTGCGGCGCTCTCGTGGCGGCCGAGAACTGCTTCCCACGCGCCTACAGGTGGCACGTCGCGCCCTGGGACGACTGCCAGCCGCTAGGTAAACTTGCTGATACATCATCTATCTAGAGAGTCAACCGACTGAATGTGTCAACATGATACCAGTCTCTACCGAGTTACAAACAGGCGCTCTTGGTGCCGCCGAGAACTGCTTCCCGCGCGCCTACAGGTGGCACGTCGCGCCCTGGGACGACTGCCAGCCGCTAGGTAAGCTTGCTGATACATCATCCATCTAGAGAGCCAACCGACTGAATGTGTCAACATGATACAGTCGCTTCATATCGTATTAAAATTACACTTCGCTATTTATAAATAAAACAGGTATTTAACAAGCACGTTACAGTAGTCCGATGGTTTTCAGCCGCTCGGAAATAACAGATCATTGTAACATGATTCGAAACGCCCGAGATAAGATAGAGGTACCTACGTTTTATACCTGTATTATTTATAAATAGTAAAATACAACGCAAAAGTTTAGAACCAGTTACACTTTGCATTGGCAAAGTTTTATTGACTGCCTTTAGTATTTTTGGTCTGACACTCTGTCGATTCCCTAGTTTCAACATTCATAAGTAAACGATACGCTGGTACTATTATATCCTTTTATGGAGTACTAACGACCCGCCCCGGCTTCCCACGGGTGCAAAATTTGGAAAAAATTGTACATTAAAACCTTCCTCTTAAATCACTCTACCTGTTACAAAAAACCGCATCAAAATCCGTTGCGTAATTTTAAAGATTTAAGCATACAAACAAACAGACTAAAATAGCGACTTTGTTTTATACTATGTAGTGATCTACAAGACTTGCATAATTTCAGGAGGGTCCCCTTGCGGCGAAGGCATCAAGCGGAGAGCTGTTCGGTGTATACGAGATGATGGCGCTTTTGTCAACAATTCGTTCTGCCCAGTGAGTGTCAATAGATTTATGGTATCAACATTAGAATGACAAAACAATAACTTTTTTTAACATTATATGACAATTTTTTTAAGGTTTAGCTGCTGTTAGCTTGTATCAAGTACTTTCATTATTATACCAATAATTCCTTATAAGCTTCAAACTCAGACAAAAGATCTCAGCGTCCTTAGTCCGAGCATTCTAATAAGCTTAAACTGCGGTTCCAAGCTTAACACTTCTTACTTCTACTTCACTCAGTAACAGAATTATATGATTACAGCCTTTACAGAACGGAAGTCCAGAAGATGAGAGTATGTCCTGGTGTTATGTGCCGTGTGGAGTGGACTGCGAGGTGGGGGAGTGGGGCCCGTGGGACACCTCCGCGTGCTCGTGCGGCGACGCGTCCACGGCGAGACACATGCGACGGACTAGGTATATAGCTGGCATAGTTTGATGATATATGATTGGTGCCGTGTGGTTCCCGGCACCGATAAAAAAAGAATAGAACCACTCTGTCTCGTCCCATAGGACACATGCGACGGACTAGGTATGCAGCTGGCATTGTTTGATGATATATGATTGGTGCCGTGTGGTTCCCGGCACCAATAAAAAAAAGAATAGAACCACTCTGTCTCGTTCCCATGGGTCTCGTTAAAGGCGACTTAGAGATAGGCTTATAAATTTGGGATTAGTTTTTTAGGCGATGGGCTAGCAACCTGTAACTATTTGAATCCTATATCTATCATTAAGCTGAACAGCTAAATGTGGCATATCACTGTTCGCTCTGTCTACCCCGCAAGGGATATAGATGTAATTATATGTATGTATGTTTGATGATAGTCTGTACAGAATTCAAGGACCACTTTGAGGTGTTCCTGAAGATGAATTAGCGTAGGAGGCTAAATATAAAAATTTTGCGTTCTGTGTTGAACTTGTTCTGTTGTTTAATTTAATACGATTTACACTTACTTATTTAATGAGCTGTTCTTATAGCTCACACAACAGCGTATCTTTCTGCAAATATCACTGTTACAACGCCAAAGCGACTCTGTCATCGCTGTAACCCTCTTAAGTGCTAATGCTACGCTAGAATCGATCAGTCAAGTTTCAGTTATCGAACACAATTTAACAGGATGGGGACAACTCAACCGTCCTTAGAATAAATGTTATCTCTGTTTCTCAGGCCACACCTGACAACGGCGGTGTGGCCGGGCCGCGCCTGCCCGCCCACAGAGCAGCGCGCGCCGTGCCCGCGGGAGCCCTGCCTCAGACTCGTGGCGAGACCTACTCTGGGCTGCCATGTACAGGTACACACATCACAGGGAGACACCACATTCACAATAACACAAGGCCCGCAATACCTGAATATGACTCGTAACACAAGTCTCGAACTTTCTTCGAGGCTAACTCAATCAGTGTAATTTGTCCCGTATATATTTATTTATTATTTATATGACAGCATATTTAGGTACACTATCCCACAACAAACCCCAACCTTCCGGTTATATGAACCGAATCATGGGTATAGACCTCCAAAATAGAAGTGAGATGGTAGAGTGTTTACTTTCCTTGACATTACACCTTTTCTTGACTGTACAAAATGTATTAAGAGCCCCACGTGCTGATACAGATATAATGAAGCTTTACAATCTATGAGCATGTTTGTTCAGCGAGCAGCTGCCACGGCCCACTACGAGCTGCGCTGACACATATTATCTGTCCTCAAATAAACAAAGTATACATTAATATATTATTGTCCCCAATCGGTTAAAAGTTTCTAGTTAAAACCATGTCTGTTAAACCTAATAAAGATAGAATACTTCAAGAGTATATATAACTTTATTAATCACCAAACTTCGTAAGAAGACGGCACCATTAAAAGAATACGTCAAAGTCATTTCATGGAGCATATAAAATGGAATATCCTTTTCACATAGACTGCATCACGCGAAGAAGCGGACGGCGCATGCGGCTGGGGCGTGAAGATCTCGCACGCTCGCTGCGAACTCTCCAGCGTCGGCGAAATGTCCTCCACTTACCTGGACCCGTGGCGCTGCGCCGTAGCCCTCCCCGGCAGGATTGTAGGCCCGCCCTTGCATTTCCAGGTATGTCGAGTCTTAGTTATTTATGTATGTCTATGAATAAAACATGTGTTTACTCAATCTAGGATCATTCTTCTCCAGCGAGGTGAGGACGCAGCCGAGTTTTTAAAACTGTGTGATCAGTTATTGTGAAGAACGATTTAAAGATTTTTACAGCCCACTTTAAGAGCAGTCCAATTACTCTTTCCAAAAAAGGCTTCCAAACCTCATATCCAGCATTAAGCCATTATTCTTTGCTTAGTGATGAAATTGCCGTGGACTTTGACTTTCGAGATTTGTGACTATGGGCTCTTACGAGGTGAATAAAAGGTGTCAAGACTGATAATGTTCTATTGGTACAGGAGGAAGAAGCGTGTCAAGTGGACTGTGACTGCGAGTCGTCCCTGGGGGCGCCGGGGCCCTGGGGCGCGTGGGGGCCCTGCCGCGGCGGCGCGCGCTCCCGGACCCGCCAGCTGCTGCTGCCCGCCAGGCGAGCGTGCCGGACCCCCAATAGGTAATTATACTGCAACAGTGTACACTATCCCACTACAACACTGGGTTCCACCAAACTTGCGGTTACACGAGCTAAATCATGATGAAATTAATAAATGTGGGATCCTTCTTGTAGGGCTATCAACCTGTCACTATTTGAATCTCAATGCCATCGTTTAGCCATACAGCTGAACGAGGTCTCTCAGTGTTTTCAAGACTGTTGGCTCTGTCTACCCAATAAAGGATATAGACGTGATTATATGTATGTATATGTATGTGTCATGATTCGGATTATGGGAAAATCTCTCGTGTTTGCTATCTCTAACATCGCAGCGTTTCTTGAATAGGATATCAAAACTAAAGCGACATTAAAAATATTTTTAGGGACAAAATCTTTATCATTTCCCGTTCTGTATTAATTGCCGCCTATTCTGGAAGGGGAGGGTGCTTACGATATCATGCTACAATGCATAGTCGATCCCATGTCTCTTTAAAAAGTGGCAGGAAGGCAGCGCCGGAGGCGTTTTACTGTGGCAGTTCAGGTTCCACACTCCCCCGGGTCATCCGTACAAAGGACTTCCCTTTCGTTATAAAAAATGCGGTGCTTACTATACACGTTTCGGCTCGCAATCTCTCTTACTCCACTCATCCATCTGATTTTGATTTTGACAGATTGGTGACCATCGAATGGGCGAACTGTACTGGTTCTGCTGACGAGATCCAAGACTTGTTGGCTGTTGAACGCGGAGAAGACAAGCCGCGCCGCGCCTGGCTCGAGAAGGATGTGTACCATGACGGGTACATCGGTCAGTATAACTGTATAAAATCATGCCTCTTTTCTTTATGCCAATCATTCATGCAGCAAGTATAGGAAAATATAAGGAAATCATCTAAATAGTCTCAGATTGACGATCAAACGAGTGAAATACAACGGCTCTGCTGACGAAATTCCAAACTTGTAAGAATTCGAAATTAGTGAAGACAAGCTGAACCGCGTCTAGTTGGTGAGAGATGTATACCGTGACAGATCCCACAACGTTTTTAAAAATAATTTGGGTAGATAAGTAATGGTTAAAGCGGTGGCAAAACGTTAAACGTGCTTCGAAGCACTATGCAACAGACATAACAACACTAGAAAAGTGCGAGATCAAATCACATCTTGTCATTTATTTCAATTCAGTGTTAATTAAGTTCAATGAAGCCAAGAAATTCTTGAAATATGAGTCAGAACTTATTTGGTTTGTGTATATATGTAACTATAGCCTTATATCCACGGGAAAAAAATAAGATTGTATTCCAAACAACGTTACAAACGTTGTTTGGAAGAAGACGTTAGTATTGTCTACCATACCGTTTACTTATAGTGCGTTAGTTCCCTTTCTCCAGTAGACGAAACCAATGCCTAACTTCTACAACCTAATAAATAAGGTTTAATGACGTAATTGTTTGTTCAACAGAGGGTAGCACCTCGGTGCTGGCAGTAGTATGGACAGCTACCATCGTCCTCAGCTTCTACGGGGCTTTCATGCTCTACAGAGGATTTATCAGGTAATGGATTGAATTGATTGATGATTGATTTGGTCGCATTATGTATTTTTTTTTTATTTCTATGTTTATGAATGAAAATGTAATGTTACATCTTGCGCCAAATAAAGTTTTTTCTTTCTTTCTTTCTTTCTTTACTCTTATATAAATTTACATAGGTGCATATACTAACCTCACTCGATTAGTAAAATACGAGTATTTTTATTTTCGTCAACTGAATGCTCATCTGGATGATCATCATTCTTTAGTCCCGGTCGTGTCCACACCTCTCTGGAGAGAAGCCGTTTATGACCCTAATGCTGAATTGAGTAAGCAAGTTTTTACACGAACCAACTTCTTGACCTCCGGAACCATTGCAAGAAAACCTAACCCGTATTGGTTCATGCTTAAATCTGTATGTGATGATATCTTAATATTCTTACAATTTATTATTTAAATTATCAGGTGTCTCAGAAGCAGAAAAATGAAGACCATCACCAAAGTGTAAGAAGATTTGAAGATCTTCTGTGACAATTCTTCTGTCCGAATTGGCTACGCCTTTCCCGGACGCCAGTACTATCCCTGGAAACGTTCCCGGTTTTGTCGTCTTTATGTCTATGTTGATCAATAAACTGTATATTTTGTTGAGTTTATGTTATATCGTTAACCAAAGATTTAGGTTTATTGTTAAAATCATTTGGACGGTACAGGTCTTTACTTTTTGTACGTCTACATCAGTATTGCATAGTTAATTGATTCGATCACAGAGTTCCATTCACTTTGCTCTTAATTACTTATTTTTCTAATCTATTACTTACTTGTTTCTTACTTTTCAAGTTACTATTCGTTCGAAATTGGCGGTGGTTATATAATGTTTTTTATCGCTTTTGCCAAGGAAGGCAATATTCGAAATAAAATATTCAGAACAAAGCAAATAAAACTACTAAGGTACTCTCAATCTAATGATGATTATCGATTGAAATGCAAATGTCAGTTACGTATTAAGTTAGTGAATATGACAAATTAGCCAGCAAACAGTCTGTCCGCAGGTGTGCTTCCATGTTTTTACGACAAATATACGCTAATTTAGACGGTTTTATAAATTTTCCATGCTAGATTAGCCGCTGCGTGGTCGGGCTTCGGATTGACAATATTTATTCATGGATAGCGTTAGCAATAGGCTCATCTTTAAGAGAATTGGATCTCAGCGATGGAGAGTTTGAAGGCCTACGGCAACAATTTTGGGAATAAACTGAGAACAATTCGCTTGAATAGAAAGCATTCTTGAGGTTTGAGGTAGCACCTCATTGTACTTAGTTGGAGGTCATGTTGGTAATGTTAGGGTGTAGACCCATAGTTGCTCCTGTAATGACTAGACCCAAAGACTTCTAAGGCAATGTGGGCAACACAGAGCCGTCCATTTTGTTAGCTCGAACGAAGCTAATTTTGTAACAGACAAAATTCAAGTTAAGGCTAATATAATATTGTTTTAATGATACCGATCAAAAACTTTGACCGACATAAAACTCTATTTTCAGAATTTGATGGATAACTATTTTGATACATTTATTTCATTGCATTCCGCACAAAACAGCTAATTATAAGTATCTAGTTTTAAGTTGATTCAATTGATTATTACTGTAACATTAAGCCGGTTAAGGCGAGAAGTGGATGTTTTAGATAAGTGGGATTAGCCAACTTGAGACTTGAATCAAAGAGCTCTTGGAGACCAAGTAAGACGTGACACATCATGCCACATATCAGTGTTATAATTAAATTTTTGTCTTAATACCACTAGACTGACTTCTGCATTAAATTCATTAAAATATCAACTTTTATTGCAGAAGATGCTCTAGTCAGTGCTTAAAATATCCAAGTAGAGCTTTGGCGCACAAGAAAACAACCTAATTTATGAATAGCATAAGTAATTATAACTGATCATACCGTTTTGGGATAATAATCGTGTATAACACTTTTGTAGATTTTGCATTTAAGCCCATGTATTGTGACATGTATATTTATATTGTGAGTGTGTTCTACATAACGTCATTCTTCTTTTTCATCTATATTTTCCGTTTCAACCTTGAATTCAATGCTTTAATCATTATCACTATTAATTATAATCAAATAACTTATATTTACTGAATACTTACAAGTACTTTCTTATTTAGCTACTTCTGGTTCCTTCTTGACAATATTAAAGTATGTTAATTGCATTGCAACAATCTTCTCTGTGTTCTAAACATCTATCTGTTGAACTATAGGCATCTATACTTTATCCTTAAAATGTATTTGTAACCGTAATATAATTATGCCATGGAAAGATATTGATGTGAAACATGATAGTTAAGGAATCGTGTTAGACAATACAATATTTGATATTTAATAAATTTGATTGTGTTTTTATACTTTTGCGTTATTATTTCACAAAACTCCATGATTAATTAGGTCTATTTCTAAATGAATATCTATGATGAAATCTACAGTCACACTGGAAATTTATTTACCGGAATTAATGAAACAAAGTCTTGATAATTTGTGATAGGTAATTCTTAGTATTTTCATATACATCTTCATTCTTTGAAATGTCTGCCAACGTGAAACTGTCTAGTCACTACCTTTTGTGCAAAGTTTCACCTATCTAGACCAAAACCTTAGTTTATAATTCAAACACTACGGACGAACATCCGATAACAAGTTTAAGTAGAGTTATTTCTGGACCTTCAAAAGAATTATTTATTTGTTGGTGATATTGTTTCTTCATTTGACTTGCGTTTTCAAATTATTGAGCGTCTTGGATTCATACTTCAAGTCCCCGAGTCCCTTCTGCACGATCGCGTTGACCCGCGTCGCTCGCAGCTCTTGTTGGTACTTCAGCACCTCGGACTCGGCCACTGACAGGTTCTCCAGGTTATTCAATAGCACCTATATACCAATGGTTTCATTAGAGTACGAGTAAAGTTTAAAATTGTTTTTATTTAAAAAAAATTGGTATTATAAAAAAAAAATTAAACATGGATGAATGGATTCATTGGTAATATAAGCCAATGATAATATACGAGGAGAAATTTCAATGCAATAGTAATACAAATAACTGAACTGATTACAATTCCTTACGATAACGATTTTAAATCAAGTCTATATCCCTTGCGGAGTATACAAAGCCAACAGTCTTCTTTTCTTTTACTTTTAATATAATGAAAAACATCGCCAGAAAATACTTAACCACATAGAACAAACTAACTTTATTAAATAAATAGGTAGTAAAGATTTATATAAGTTTTTTCAATACACGAACTGATATTACATGGCAGCATAAGCCGATTTAACAAAGTCAATAGCGGCCTTTTGCGCTTTTATCATTGTTGGAGAATTATAGGTAAAAACGTCTGAACAATAATAATCACTTAAAGTTTTCATATCGACATCCAACTTGCCACCTTGACCTTTTTTATCGTATACGAGTTGTGCTGGTAGAGATGTAAATATTTTTTTCTGATATGGACCAATTTCTACAAAATTTGGACTTATTTGCGCCAATCTTTGACACAAAGAAAAATGATCGTCGTAATTAATGCAGAGGCCTGTATATTCTGCGAGAGCACGAATTATCTTCCAATCAACGCGTGCGTCTCCAGGTGGAGTGACGGCGGGGTAAGCAAACTGAGATCTTCCTTCCATGTTCAAATACACTCCGCCTGCCTCAGAGTAGGCACTACCAGGAAGAACAATAGACGCATTCTGAGCGCCACGGTCTCCCTGAAACCCTATATAGATTACAGAACAGTCTTGAGGTGGGGTCCATTTGTAGAATATTTCATCTGCTCCCAAGGATATCAATACTTTCGGTGGACACGCTGCAATTGCTCCCAAAGCACCCGGTTTCCAACCAGCCTCAAGAGCACCCGCAAAACTTGCCTCTCTTGTCAAAAAATTAACTACATTCCAGTCAACGTCTTTAAGATCAGCCGGTTTTTTCGCTATTTTATATAAGTCACCCATAATTTTTGAGGCATGTTCGGTTTCAAGTTGAGAAATACCTACAAATACTAGTGGTCGCTTAGCGCTTTGAATTATTGTTGCCGCCTTTGATATTGCACCAATATCGTCTCCCAAATAATTAACATAGTAATTATATTCACACTTTGGCCCAATAACGTAAATGTCACATTCATTGAACATATACGCTTGGCGAATTCTAGCATTAAGAACGGGAGCTTCAAACCGTGGGTTAGTACCAATCAGCAATATTTTATCTGCTAATGCGATATCTCTCATATTTATGTTTAGTGAATAGCCAGCTCTGATATCTGGTCCAGATAATCCATAGTACATACCGCGTTCTGTGTAAGTATGCTCAGAACATAACATGTTCAGATAATCTTTAGCGACTACCGCGGTTTCCACATTGGTGTGAGGCCCAACCACCGCCATTATTTCATGTGGACAAACTGAACAAATCAAACATGCGGCTGCTTTTAGTGCATTATGCCAATCTGTTCCACATAGACAACCTTTGTATTTTACCATTGGGCTAACTAATCTTTGAATTTCAAGCGAATCTATAGCCCATCTACCTTTATCGGAAAGCCATTCTTGATTAATTTCATCGTGTTCTCGTGGCAAAACCCGTAGTAATCTGTTATAACGAGTATTCAATACAATATTTGTTCCTGTCGCATCAGTAACATCAATAGAATTAGTCCTAGTTACTTCCCAAGGACGAGCTTTAAACATGTACGGTATAGCTGTTAAAGACCCAACTGGACACAGATCGATGATGTTCCCTGAAAGTTCCGAAAGGAACATTTTGTCTACGTAAGTACCAACGAGCATATCAACACCACGGCCAGAAGTGCCCAATATGTCCAAGCCACAAACTTGGGAACCAAATCTTATGCACCTAGTACAATGTATACAGCGAGTCATTTCAGCTCGTATCAACGGACCTAAATTTTTATCTTCCACAGCTCTTTTTCCTTCAAAATGCACATCAGTGAATCTCGACCGATCATTTCCAAATTTCATAGTTAAGTCCTGAAGGTCACATTCCCCTCCTTGATCACATATAGGACAGTCTAAAGGGTGGTTAATCAAAAGAAATTCTAAAACAGACTCCTGTGCCTTCATGCACATTTCTGAATTGGTCCATATTTTCATGCCTTTGGCTATTGGCACACCGCATGCAATTTGTGGTTTCCACATGCCCTCGACTTCGACGAGACACATTCTGCAGTTCCCGCTGATAGACAGTCTTTCGTGGTAGCAAAAGGAGGGTATCAATACTTTCTCGTGCCGTACGGCTTGCATGATGGTAAAATAGCTGGGCACGGAGACAGGCTTGCCGTTGATAAAAACATCAACATTTCCCGATCCCGACTGATATCTTTTTTGGGCATACCGTATCGCGTTAGTGGAATTCAAAATTTTATTTAAAACTCTAAACATGATTGTTATATAATGTTTTGATTCATTGATTATGATAGATGCTGTTTTACAATATTGACAATGTCATACTGAAACTTTCCAAATAGGCTTACTGATTAAAGTACGTAACCTTTATTTTAATTTGAAATCTTCCAAAAACCCTGTGCTTGTCGCAGTCAGCGGGGCTGGCATGGCACGCGCGACGCCATTTTTATCGCGCGATAAACTATCTCTGTCCCGTTGCACATCATAATAAAAAACGAAACAACGATAGTTTATTATTAGCAGTTTTAGATTTGTAAGATATACTTATGTATAAAATTTAAAAGAAATCGGTAAATCAATAAATTACTCATCAATAAAGTCTACTTACTTTGTGAATAGAATCAATTAGCTGAACCAATGCTTCTTTAAATTGAATGAATATTTCAGTGGCTCTCTGATACCTGGTAACAAATAAATATCTTAATTCTTATAAGATAGTAGTAGTTGGTGACAAAACTGCTCGAAATACTAAAATTAATGGAAAGCTAGCTAATAATGTAAAAATGTATTTGCTAGAAATAACTTGAAGAGAATTTAAAGAAATTTTATAATGTTACTAAAAGACGACTCACTTATGGTCGTGTAGGGCATCTGTAAAGGCATAATCCAGGGCTAATCTCAGGGTCCTAGCGGCCCTGGGCGCCGCCGGGGCGGCCAGTACTCTTCTAGCTCCTCGCTCCAGACAGCGTGCCTGGACCAAAAAGCGGCAGGCGTCGGCACACGCTGTAGTGCGCTCCCAACCACTCCTAGTTGAAAATACCCTTCATATAAATAGATTTAAACTTTCAAAAATTAGAATTATGTTCTATTGAACATGATACACATAATCTTTTAGACCATTCTGTTCTGGACAAAAGTTTTTATTGAAGACTGAAGTTTGTAAAACCTACTACCAATTAATATCACAACTTAGGTCTTAATCGGGTTGAACAAATCTGACTGAAAACTTTGACACGAGAATAACAGCATTATGGAGCCTTTATCCAGCAGTGGATTGCTGATGATACTAACTTGCCCACCGAAGTCATCTTCCAAGCCGGCAAGGCGTCGTCCAATAAACGAACAGCGGCATGCGCGTACTCCGCGGCGGCGCGCAATCGTGCGCTGACTGAAGCGAGGGCGTCCCGCAGACCGCGCGCCCGGGACAGCTCGCCTTCTAGCGGAGTCCCCGGACGAGAATTGAAGCCCCATAGTGTGTCTGCATAGTCAAGAAGTACCTAGTTAATTGGCTAAAGAATAACTTTGTGGACTTGAAACTTTAACTTTTCCCTAAGCAAAACATTAATTGAGAAAAAGTGCACTGATATTTCATAGAGCACCTTTTTTATTTAATATTTGTGTCGTTCTCTTTCTGCAGGTCTTCTTTAAAACTAATCTACGTACCTACGATATTAATATCTGTTAAAACCAAGGAGAAAAACCAACCATATCTTATCAACTAAATCGAAGAATGCGTTTTTATAAGATATTTCAAAGGTTAGGTAATCATGTCATTTACCCATTAATTGCTGCAGCTGTGCATACAGCGACCTCGTACGAAGAATTTGTGCGTGTAAGATCCTACGCTCGGATTGTAGCTCGCTCTGCCTGGTCTGAAGCCAGCACAACTCCAAACGACGCATTTCCTTCAATCAAAGTCAGTCGATCATTGGGTTAGAGTGGTTGATATCATCTATATATGTATATGTAAAACTCCTGCTAAACTTTAATTTTAATACAACAAATCATAATGAATTGTGTGGTAAAAAGACGTGACACTTACCTTACGATTAACATTCGCGACAAAGTCTTCATTTTCCGAAGCCAACAACGGGCGCCTGTACAAGTCCAAACTTACGAACAACTGAAATAAATAGCATCTTTTCACATCCAAGCTTGAACAATTATGAAAAGTTCCAAAACTTATTATTTGTGTTTAGTTGACCTAGATTGAGACCTTTAGGTCTCAATCTAGGTCAACTTTGGATAATAACCTATTATGATACTCACTTGATGAATAGTTTTGGCATATGATTCTTGAGTTACCATGGGTCTCGTTGTTTCTTCAAATGTGTTGATTTCCTGGAAGAGTAAAAGAATTGATAGCCGTAAGCAAACTAAAAGGCTGATGAATTAAACACTTAAATTCCAGAACCAGCCCCTTTGTGTGGCACACGCGATGCCGTTTTTATCGCGCGAAAAACTATCGCTGTCCCTTTTCACGTCATAACGTTTTTAAAAACTAGCGTCGTGCGTACCATGCTACGGAGGCAGGTTTTGTTTTTTTTATTATTGCGTACTTACATAGTTTTTCATCAAATATTTTCTTAATTACTCTAAAATATTGGCATTTACATACCATATTAATATTTTTTTTTTGGAAATTCCTTACAAAATTTTGTTATTTAGCAACTTTTACCTGCTGTATGCTCTCCATCTCGGCGGTGACCACGGCCAGCCTGGCCAGGGGGTGTGGCTTCTCACTCTTGGCTATTTCATCATCTAACCTCACGATGGCTGATACTATGGTCTCCCCCTTCCGTGCGTCTTGCCATGACTGTATGTGAGGATGCTGGAAATTTGTCACGGCTTAACTTATGTGGATGACTTTATAATCCAATCTAAAATCACTTGATTGAGAATTGCCAATGATTTGAACAGTTTGATTTATATCGCGTAAGATTTTGAATAATGCTCTAAGACGGAGTATTAGATAAAAAAAAATAATAAAAAAGAAATCGCTATGTAGTTGGGGGTCCTGGTATTTAAACTAATAGATACTAAATTTATAACTATTGAAAATTATTGTTACTAGTTATAATTATCACTTTTTATTAATTGCCAATACAGCAATCGAATTACGCCAGTCCCTATTAACTAGGGGAAATTATGAGAGATTGTGAGAAAAGTTGTGTCCACCTCATTGTCAACACAAGAACAAAGCTACAAGGAAATTGAATAGAATTAATAAGATAGGTGGTATAAAAAGCTACAAGTAGATATTAAAGTTTTGCGGAAGTATGGATAACACTGACCGTAGGAGCCCTGGATACATCAATCCGCTGTGAGCTCGCCATGCAGCCCATTGGACCGTACCCTCACTCGAAC
Organism: Amyelois transitella; assembly: GCF_032362555.1. Classification (NCBI taxonomy): domain Eukaryota; kingdom Metazoa; phylum Arthropoda; class Insecta; order Lepidoptera; family Pyralidae; genus Amyelois; species Amyelois transitella. Next base: position 8,908,256 of record NC_083515.1, read on the forward strand.
AAACTTATAAAAACAGCTCCGTTAAATGCCACCCCTTATAAACCAATGTAAGCCAAGGTTACTACGAATTTCGCTCATCGTTTGCAAATAAATAGAACCGCTTATAACAAACAATAAGAGCTAAGCGCGCGGCGGCACCGCGGTCATAGCTATTTACACTCGGCTTCAGGATTAAGTTTAAGGTTATGGATATGGCAGTTAATGTGTTCTTAAATTTTGTGTAATAATATGAAGTATTTATTAACTCTGTGGTGTCTGTGTCTACCCCTATGGAAAATAGAAGTGAAGATATACGTAGTATTTCATCATCTTCCTGATATTTGTCCCAGTTGCGCCTTCCTGTGGAAGATCCCGGGATATGCCCTATTTATTAATCGGTACAAGGTTTGTTTGTTTGTTTGTAATATCTTTATTGCATAGAAATTTACACAGTTACATAGTTGTAAAAAAAAATCATTTGCAATGGAGGATATAAGATATCTAATTAAGTATAAAAGCGGCAAGTCGCTGTGTTATTAGCAATAACTTAAAGTCGGATTTACTCATAAACTGCCCCATGACCCAGCAGATAGAAAAAAAAATTTCTTATCCAAAATCCCTTCTATAATGCCTCTCATTTTTTAGTACGTTCATGTTTCACTAGACAATTAGTTATCACCACACGTCATCAAAAACTAATTTCGCATGGTATGATACATAACACGATATTAAAAGTTGTAGTTGCACTGCATATTAACGTCAGCACTGTTAATAATTCTGATATAATTTGTAGTATCCTCGATGTGACAACTACAGCCCACATAACAAAAAGGCTGTTCTAGTGTAACAGTTGTAGGCATTTCAGAATTGTTTTAAGTAATTCTCATTCTCAGCCTTTGTGGGCTTAATATAATTGCCTTTTTATAACAGATGTCCGGGATCTATCCCTGTCCGATCATGATTAAGAACAAACATTTTGGGATAAACCTGGATCTTTGACTATCTCCGTTGAATCTTTCACGGGGAAGAGCAAACCGTTTGTTTTTTACAACGATCCAAGAATGCTTCCTGTTTGACCTGTGTCATTAGAAACATACCAGCTTGAATCAAGGTTACACTTTCAGTTGCCTTACTATTCCATTGTTGTCACCCAAAGTAAAACTAGCAGGTTTCATCTCCTTTCTGTTTATGAACGCCATGTACCTACTCCTGTCCTGCATCCAGTGTGATAATTTTTTATTGAGTTTAATCAGGGTTTTCCCTCACGGTAAGAGCCTTAAATGATCTAAGGCTTCTTCCACCTAAAGTTCATCCCGGTAACATCCTCACCTTACTGGAGAGGCGCATTTTTACTATGATCTTCGATTGGGTGGGAGATTTCAACTCGAAGCGACTCCCGTCAGACAACTACAATCTTTGGAAGACAACATAACCTAGGTATATGGAATTATGGTAAAACCTGCACTGATATGAATGCACTGATTTTACGAAAAGCCTGCATTCGTTTATAAATGGCGCTAAATTTGCGCGGGAAAAGCTGCGGTAAAAAACTAGTAGAAATATACAAATTGACGCACGCACGTGTTCCAAACCTATAGTCTATTTGCTGTTGTGATTACCCGTTGCTAAGGAAGCGAAGTTGTTTATTTTCTTTGTCACGTAGCTCGTAATGTTAGGGGGCGAAATTTGAGTAAACTTTATTAAAATTTATAATATTTCAAGAAATCTTCAGTGAAAAATGGCTGGAGTAAAACAAGTTAGGAACAAGAAACTTTTACCCGATTTGAGGAAAGAGGGTATTCTCACCCAGGAAATAGTTCTCTCGACCAAGGAGAAGCACGGTGTCCCCGCGGGATCCAGGCTGTTTTCCCACCACACACTTGCCAGTGTCAGAAGATTACATTTCTACCACCCATTTCAGTAAGTTATTAACTAATTTTTGTAATAGAGTAAGATCCCAGAGCCGTAAGACACAACTTATTTTCTAAAGAATGGATCTTTCGATTCTCAGTAGTCTTTCATGTACTTTTAATACCTGCATGTTTGTGAGACTTGCCCGGTGACATCTGCGCAGGTACCAGGCGAGAAAGGTAACTAAAAATCACAGTTACTTAACTTAAATTTTTATGACTGATTTTTATATATATTTTATAGACTATTACTCTGAAGTCATATCAGAGAAGTCAGACGCTTTCCATGCGCCAGAACTTTTGTCAGACGCTTTAAAGCTCTATCAAAAAAAAATTAACTTAATTTATTTTTAAATGTCTGACTTTTATATATGTTATTCAGATAACTATTACAAAGTTGTATTAAATCAGTCAGACAGTTTGTAATGACCAAACACCCCTTAAACACAAGAATTACTCAGCTTTGAGTATGAGCGCGATAGCACAATGCGCATGCGCGTCAGAGTAAAATATCTAATATTTGAAAAGTACTTACTGTTTTCAATTTCATATTTTTCATATTCAAATACGATGAAATTTATAATTAAAATAATAATTTATACACATACATACATACATACATAAAATCACGCCTCTTTCCCGGAGGGGTAGGCAGAGACTACCTCTTTCCACTTGCCACGATCTCTGCATACTTCTTTCGCTTCGTCCACATTCATAACTCTCTTCATACAAGCTCGGCGGTTTCGGGTACTTTTGACCTGACCCTTTACCAGGACGTCCTTAATTTGATCAAGATACGTTCGTCTAGGTCTTCCCACTCCGACCTTTCCCTCCACACTCTCCTTGTATATCTGCTTAGTCAACCTGCTTTCATTCATCCTCTCCACATGACCGAACCATCTTAACATACCCTTTTCTATTCCTGTAACTACATCTTCTTTCACATCACAACATTCCCTTATCACGCTGTTCCTTATCCTGTCACTCAATTTCACACCCATCATACTCCTTAACGCTCTCATTTCCACTGCATTTATTCTGCTTTCATGCTTCTTTTGCCATACCCAACTTTCACTCCCATACATTAATGTCGGGACCAACACGCCCCTGTGCACAGCCAGTCGAGCCTTTTTGGATAGTTTCTGACTGCTCATAAAGGCATGCAAAGCTCCATTCACCATGTTCCCCGCGTTCACTCTCCTTTCAATATCACTATCATACTTGCCATCTGATGTAAACTTTGATCCTAGATATACAAACTCTTTCACTTGCTCCACTTTTTCTCCTCCAATCAAAATATTACATGCTGTCATTTCTTTCTCCATTTCAAAAACCAGTGTTTTAGTTTTACTTACGTTCACTTTCATTCCTTTCTCTTTTAAAGCTTCATGCATACAGTTTACCATCTCCTGTAACTCCTCCGCTGATGACGCCAGTATAACCTGATCGTCGGCATAGAGCAGACATTTGACGAGTAACTCATTCATCCTTAATCCACTTTTAGACTCTTTCAAATCTGTCAAACAGCTATCCATAAATAGGTTGAACAGCCACGGTGACGCAACACATCCTTGCCTAACGCCTTTCTCAATCTTAAACCACTCAGTGTGCGCTCCGTTTATCCTGACACAAGCACTCGAATCCTCATATAAGGATTTCAGTGCTCGTATTAAGAGACTGCTCACCCCATGCATAGAAAGTGCTGACCACAATTCATTCCTCTCAACTCTGTCATACATAATAACACACTACATAATAATTTATCATTTTTAAAATAATATAATATATTGCATACTAGCTGTTGCCCGCGACGTCGTCCGCGTAAAGTTCGAGTTGAATCTTAATCATGCAGTCTGATACAGACAGACAGACAAAAAATGAAAAAAAAATTCTCTATTTGTTTCAGTCAAAATATTAAATGTACAGACAAAATATTTTTACCGTATGATTATATGTAGTATTTTGATTTTCAGTTTTTTTAATAAATACTCAAACAACACAAAAAAAAATATTTTTAATAAAAATTAATATATATCTTGTTATTATTGGGACTCGAACTCGGACCGCCAACTTCACAGTCTCACGCGCTAACCACTGGACCATCGAAGCCGTTGCGGTTGTGTCGAATTAAAGTAGACTACATACATATGGTCACGTCTATATCCCTTGCGGGGTAGACAGAGCCAACAGCCTTGAAAAGACTAAATGGCCACGTTCAGCTATTTGGCTTAATGATAGAATTGAGATTCAAATAGTGATAGGTTGCTCGCCCATCGCCTAAAAAAGAATCCCAAGTTTGTAAGCCTATCCCTTAGTCGCCTTTCACTTATATTTATATGTTATAGGTTTACTATTACTATACTATTTTTTAATTGTTTATGATTTTATTTTTACGGAAAATTCTGCCAGCAACGACAATCTAACTGATGATGAGGACGATGACTTGAGTGGACAGTATAGAGATTTAATAAATGATGAAAATTCAAATGATTATTTTGATGATGAAGATGATAAAGAGACAATAAAATAATTATTCAATTGATCAATCATAATTAATTATTTTTTTATTGAAATTATTATAATAGATATATTTTTTTAAATAAAATAAAAATCATTCTTTTTGAAAGGCTATTGCTACAAAAAAATTCATTTTCCCCTATTTATATGCAATATATTATATTATTTTAAAAATGATTAATAATTATTTTAATTATAAATTTCATCGTATTTGAATAGATATGCAAAAATATGAAATTGAAAACAGTAAGTACTTTTCAAATATTAGATATTTTACTCTGACGCGCATGCGCATTGTGCTATCGCGCTCATACTCAAAGCTGAGTAATTCTTGTGTTTAAGGGGTGTTTGGTCATTACAAACTGTCTGACTGATTTAATACAACTTTGTAATAGTTATCTGAATAACATATATAAAAGTCAGACATTTAAAAATAAATTAAGTTAATTTTTTTTTGATAGAGCTTTAAAGCGTCTGACAAAAGTTCTGGCGCATGGAAAGCGTCTGACTTCTCTGATATGACTTCAGAGTAATAGTCTATAAAATATATATAAAAATCAGTCATAAAAATTTAAGTTAAGTAACTGTGATTTTTAGTTACCTTTCTCGCCTGGTACCTGCGCAGGTGTCACCGGGCAAGTCTCACAAACATGCAGGTATTAAAAGTACATGAAAGACTACTGAGAATCGAAAGATCCATTCTTTAGAAAATAAGTTGTGTCTTACGGCTCTGGGATCTTGGACTATAACATATCCCAGGGGTCTTCAGGTATGCTTTTATGACTTAACATATATTCAAATGACATATTTTTATATTTTACGCATTCTCTCTTTCATAAAGACAAGCCGTTGGCTTTACCTTGGTCGTGATCCCGATAGCATGAAAATAATATTTACATGCCGTGAAAAGATTTGACACAGTTTTACAGTCACCAATCTAAAACAGAGTTTTATATTTTGACTGTTAGTGCTTTAGTCCTTTAATCTTATTTTCTAGACAAAAAAGATGGAGTGAACAATTAGGTAATTGCTAAAAGTACTTGTTTTCTTCCGTAACGCAACATGGAGTCTTCGAAGAAAAATCCTGAAATATCCGGGCGAAATTGTAGGTCTACAAGTTCATAAAAACTAAAATATTAACTGTATAATATCTGCAGATTACCTGAAGACAGCCTCGACCTCGTATTGGCCGCTTGCTACAACCAGTCGACGGAGAAGTTTGCCGACAAAGAGGACCTGTACATCCAGCCGGAGACGCAGGGTCACGACACGTGGCGCCGACTCAGAAACACCCTGGATAAGATTCCGCCGGCTGCCATTCCTCAGGTAGGTACTTAATTGCGTTGCCTCCTTTTAACTGAAGCATAAAAAAAGCAAGAAACCTACCTTTCTATCCCACCACTGCCTATGACTCTGCTAACCTTCCCATTATACGAGTCGAGTCGGCACCAATACAAAAAAGAATAGGACCACTCCATCTCTTTCCCATGGATGTCGTAAAAGGCGACTAAGGGATAGGCTTACAAACTTGGGATTCTTTTTTAGGCGATGGGCTAGCAACCTGTCACTATTTGAATCTCAATTCTATCTTTAAGCCAAATAGCTGAACGTGGCCTGTCGGTCTTTGCAAGACTGTTGGCTCTGTCTACCCCGCAAGGGGTAAAGACGTGATTATATGTATGTATATGCAGATATTTCAAAACATATAATAGATTAGGAAAGCAACAAACAGACGTAATAACTAATAATAAAAAACAACAAGCCAAGTAGTTGGTCGTTAATTTCGCTTCACCCACCACACCCTTACTCTAATTAATAACAAGCATGATGCTGTATATATAGTAATCAATGAGCCAATGTTATCATAAAGCAGCATTTACAAAATATTCAAAGCGACAAAGCATCATTACTTAAAGCAACAAGCCAAAGCAGTTATCACGAAAGAGCTGTTAAAGTACGACATGTCTCCAATTTTTTATTTTAAAGAATTTTCTTTTCATGGCATTTGTATTCATTTCTATTCCATAAATTCCAGGGGCATCCAATGAAGCGTGGTGGTATCAAGGAACACAAGTCTCCATTCAGCGTCAAGCTGATGAACTCAGGAGTGCACTCCTCGCAGACCAACCCCGGTTACAGCAGACAGCCGGCAGGCGGCGCCATCTTCTTCTATTAGTTTTGCAAATACTCTTTATTTTATAAGGCTAAGAGACTACCATTCAGCCAAAAATTTTAACAGGATTTTGTCAAAATACGTTCAGACTGCTTTGAAATAAATGCATTACTTATATATTAACGTGCTGTGGTCTGTATGAAATTAAAACAAATAATTGTCCTGATAGTACGGACAAAACATTCTCATCTTTTGTAAATACTCTTTTAGTTTGCCAATATCTGTCCGAAAACTCATTTAAAACTAAAAAATATAATATATTTACTTGTTTGTATTAAAATAGTCTACAAGGATATTAGATAGGTAATTCAATAATGATACTACAACAAGTGATATGTATGTATATATTGTACAAACTTGAAATGTCAAGAGTATTCATTAGAATCTTTGTCCTGTGAAAATAATATATTATAATAAAATGTGTTTTATTGTTATTTACCTAGTTCCTGTTTTATTTCCGGCTAAAACAACAGCAAAATTTACGACATAAATTTCTTCATCAACCACCTATGTGGAAAGATAGTTCCATTATAGAAATTTTCCCTCTGTTCCATTATATGCATCAGGTTCTACGCCCAGGTCCTATTTTTAAGCACTTTTTATAAATGAAAATGTCATTCGTAAGACTGGCCAGTATATTAAAAACAAAATTATTTACTTTATAAATCTTCCTAATTGAGGTTCTTTTTTGACAGAAAGATACAATGCGGTGCATTATGCGTCAAGCAAATAAAATAGAAATACTTTGGTAATAGAAAATAATTATGTAAATTAAGTATTGAAATATTCTATGAACCTATTTATAAACTTTTAAGAAGTAGTTTTGAATGGAGTTCTTGGATTCCATCGGTAAGGTTTTTTTAATGTCGTGTATGTACCACATACATACTATTATTACAGTTTATGAATAACGCAAGTTTTCTTTACGCAGATTTTAAAACAAAAAAGAAGACTAACAGAGTAAGGTCCTGGTATCTGTACGAGCAGTTCAAATCACTGGAGTGCAATCAACTAGAGGCCGCAAAGAAACTGAAGAACAAGTATTATCAGGAGAAGATCTTGCGCAGAGAACTAAGCGAACGCAAAGCACGGCGCTCGCTCTACGACCAGAGCGAGAACAGTCGTTCCGATTTGCAAAACGCATGCAGCGTAAAAAGTGCGCACACGCGGTCTTCACTGAGCGACAGCAACGATGATTTTCTAGAAAGCTGTTACCAATTAGAAGATGAACCGGACAACGACCAAAGCGAAGAACTGAGCCAGAATGATTCCCAAATTGAACATCCGAGTGGCGAGTTCAAAAGCATGACCGATTTTGATAGCATCGCTAGTGTTGTTGAGAATTTGAAAGAAAGTGAAAATATCATTGACGAGATTAAAGAAGAGCTGGAATTTGTCAAACACGGCATTGCTGAAAACATCACGCTACAACTGGAAGCGGCCAAAGAAAACGTCCAGTGTTTGGAGGAATTTGGCGAGTTCTGCGAACTCGATCAACTTTCCGAGAAAGAAAGTGAGCTCACCAACTATGAAAGAGAAGAAATACAAGCCATTATCACTCCGAAAGAGAGCATCAGTGATACTTTTTATGATAACAATAATTTAATCGCTGCTTGGATGAAGTTAGTTAGCTTCGCCTATCAAGTCATCAAACTAAATCACGGTAACTTCTTAAAACTATCTACTAGGTATTATTCAATATGCTGCCTTAGAAATACAGTACATTATAATAACACTTCAAACGTATTGATATTTTCCATTAACATGTTTTCTCATAGAGTAAGTATAAGTACATATCAGCAACATTTAAGTTCGTATTTTAGTTTTTATACGCCTCTTTTTATATCATCATTGCCATTATATTTGTTACAGGTGGAAACTGTTACTGCGACTACAGCTCACAATTTCTGACTGCAGTCCTTGCCTGCGACGTACTTCGCCGGGGCATCAACAGAATGTGTGAGTTATGGAAACAATATAAAATTTGGTGTAGTGGCCAGCAGTAAGATCTTGTTTCTTTTCAGTTTGTGGAACAGTTCTGCGGGTACTAATAGCTGTCCTTGATATTCTATAAAACTAGGTTACCCATCATTTATTCGTTTGGTATCTTGTTCAAATAAGTTTCAGGAGTTTCTTACAGAGTTTCGTTTTTTAAGAATAAAAATCCACACACAGTGTTTTCATAAACTGACTCTGAAGATATAATTTTAGGTGATATTTTGCAGCCCTACGTTTGTCCGATAAAGTTATATAATGATGAAACTGGATCTTCAATATTCTGTTACAAAAATGATAAAAGAAAATTTAAAATTGACGACATGAAAAGAACAAATTTTGAGGTGAGATCAAGCTTTTTCTCTAAACCATAAAGTGTGTATTCACAATTTACAAGCCACGTGACATTAGACAAGATAACACTTAATTGTTTTTTTACAGCCCTGCCCACAACACAAAAAACTTAGAAAAATCCCTGTATGCAAATCACAATGTTACAGAAGAAAATATAATTCGGAAAAACTTTCAAGATATTGTGAACCTAATTTCAAAAAAAGAATAACTAGCGAACCGTTGCCCAGAGTTGCCGGGAAAAAGACCATAGATCACAGCAACAATACTCGCTCTACTTTATGGCCATCAGACTTTCTTAGCGAGCAGTCTACGAAAAAATGCCACTGCCCATGTTGTTTAAAGTTTAAGAAAAACCCAATGCTTAAAGTAACTAAATACTTAGACGGTTTGCTGGCAGACATGAATCGCTCGTGAATTTGTTTTTGACATGTTTATAGTTATTTTTGTACACTTGTTTATTATACATATTATACACGTCCATGTGGTGTTTCTTTTACCTGTCCCTTTTGAGCTTAAAATGAAAATATTATATGCTTTCCCTAACAACAGCGTTCGAAATATTTTACTGTTTTACTTTTTTCGATAAGGTCGTAAATATTTTTGTAACAAAATAAATACTAAGTTCTTACCAATTCATATCACACTTCAATAAATAAAACAATAATTAACAAATATGTAACACTTTAATACACATGTCGCCTGTACAACAGCGAATTATTCAGTTACTATATTCATCGTCTACAACAAATTACATCGATAATGTTCATAAGAGTTCATCCCTCCACCTTCGATAAATTCGTGTTTATAAAATACATCATGCCACATATTAATTAAACAGTTCAATTAGCTTCACAGTATAACATGCCGTCTCTTTGGATTTCTGACTTTACGGGAAGAGTTCTGCTAAAGGTTTTCAACTTTAACAGTCGATACATAGATTAACATATCACGTGTTTATCCTTTTTAGGGTAGATGGAGCCATCCATAATAACAAGATTAAAGCCGTAAGTTGCTAGCCCACCGCCTAAAAGTAAAATTCCAGTTTAATAAGTCTTAACTGACTTTTACAATTAGCAGATGACATACTATATGATCTGTGAATAATTGTTATTCAACTTTATAAATATATTGGTACTGAAGTAAAAAAAAACGAAGGATAAAACGGAATACTTACACACTTAAACAGAATTCTTCCGGCAAAAACCAGGGACGAAGTTGAAATAACATCAGAATAAATAGAATTAAGTAGAAACAAAAATAATCTTATCTAGAGTTGTACAAACAAAATAATATATTCAAAGTGTTATTTATCAGGCGCGGGATTCGTTACAATTGCCAAATTTATATTTTACAAAAAAAAGCAAATATTACTGTCATATTATGTTCTTTTCTAAGTATTGATTTAAGAGTTTGTTATAAATATTTTTAGGATTTTCATATATAGGATAAATATTTTGTGCTGAAACCTTTTTAAATATGGTGCGCGTTACTATTTCGTTAATTTAGCTTAGATTACTCGTTAATTTTTTCTGAAAATTATGCTCAATAATACGTTCTTATCATTCGATCTAAATCCATGTTTACGTTTAACAATTATTATTTTTGTCATTGAAATATTTTACTGTTATCAATGTTTCACACTGGCCATCGAAGAAATGTTAATTTGAACTGTGAAAAATGTACTAGCTATAAATACTAAAGGTAGGTGTAATAATTATCATTATGATAGTCTCACTTTTTTTAATCGCTAACAGCGCACGCGTATTCAAAACAAATAAATCACAGACACCGCAAATTCATAAATTTGGAAAAAAGCCTAAAATAAGATTAATTAATAAAATTCATACGCAATGCTGCGTCACAGTTATAGAAAATTTCAAATCAGTCGTTTTAACTTCATCTAATAGTAGTTTATTAAAATGGAAGATATAAAAATACTTTCAAATAAGCTATAGGTAAGTAAATTAGGCAGTGACGACTTGGTGGATCATCTAAGCTGTAGTAGTATTCAAAAATGTAATGAAAATTTAATTTATTTATTTAATTAAACATTTTGCCATTCAAATGTATAATAAAACAATATTTAATTGCAAAATGTTGAAATAGGAATTGTTACACGATCAATTTGCGGAGTCTAGACGCGAGTCATATTCTCTCTTGGCAGCCTTCCTTCCCTCAATAAAACAGTTTAATATAATGGCATAGAAATCAGTACGAATGTTTACAAAAAACGTATACAAAATATATCCCGCTACACAAAAACGAACTATAAGCCAAACTCTTATTTCGTGTATAATATAATATGAACAGACATTTATAAAAAATTGACGCTATTATTATCTAAAAATATGTTTACAAACTCATTGCAATTAATTACTGACTTGATTATATTATTTCACATTTAAGTTTTCAAGTAAGCGCTGTAGAGTATTTTCTAAGTATATCAAAAATTCACATATACTGCTGCAAAATGGCGATTTCTTCAGTAAATATTTATCTTTTATCCTTTATTTTTTAAGGCATTTCATCCTTGTTAACCTTTAATGTACCTCGAACATTTTTCTTTAAGTAAGATGTAGGTATACATCCAAAAAGTAATCTTTGCACTAAAGTACAGGCGTATGGATGTGATCCATCCACAAAACATAAGATTTCACACACTAGCTTCCAACCATAGAGAAATCTTTTTACCCTTCTTGAAGAATTATCTATACAGTATTTACAACAATAATGCGTATGTGAAATAACTTTAGCAGTGAGTTTGTAACATCTATAGTCTGAAATAAGGCGGATGAACAGCGGAAATAATGCGTAATCAAGTTATCCAGAATAATTTAAAGACCGATGTACCTACACATAACTGAATTAATAATATGTCATCATATACAAAGAATGGATTAACTCTTATCCCCGCTGTAAACATCGTGGTCCATATTCATTGATCTGAATATAAATACGTTTGCAACCCGGACGAATTTTCAATACCAATACCAAAAACAAAATACATTCATAAATTACTCAATACCAATTACGTGCATCTTGGCATTAACCAAGCCCAAATCAACATTTTATACATACATACATTTCAAAGTCCATTATTTAGCGTATTTATATCATTCATATCAGTGTTCCAACCTCTGCGGTTGTGTGAACAAAGCTTATTTCAGACTATTATAAACCTGAGGTGGCGTAATTTTTTAATAAATAAAATGCGGTGACTTTTCCTTTTTATTTTAAATATTTAACCCAATTCGATCCACAGCAAGATAAACGGATAAAAATAATTTCGTAAAACATTTTTAAACCGACATTGGATTAGAACACCGCATTTTCAAAATAAAACATATCTGTCAAACGGCATTTTATGTCACTCATCCCAAATAAAGTTCATTTACCAGGCGTTCCCACCGAAACTGCCCGAAAAACTTCAGGCCAATCAGCTTACATCCGCTGACAGTAAACCGCTGTAAATGGTTGTTAAATTAACCAATCAGAAACCGCCTCTTTTTAAACTTCGACGAAGTAATGTGTAGCTATTTGATTTTTTTTCTATACAATACGAACCTTATTGTATATGTCTTATTGTTCATTTCTTCGCGGTCTGTGTGACTGTTTTTCTTGTTTCTACACATACTTCGCCGCAAAACATACTTTTCACAAGACATTAATAACAATACTAAAAGTCCGTTTGACATTTACTTGAAATAATATTATATTTTACGCACCTGACCTTCAGACATTGAGCTACTTACTTACTTAACATTCCTATTTTCCCACTGTTAAGAGTCCACTTGGGTTGGCAAGATAGTTGAACACCAACTGTCAAACTAGTATCCGATTCGTCAAACGCAAAGAAATATTCAATTGTTATAAAGTGTGGTTTTGGTGCTGTTTTAAATAACTAACTATGCATCTTTTAACTAAATAGACCCGTTGAAATAATATTAAGACTTGATAATTCTTTTTTTTTTATTGTAACATGTATTTGATCAGAAACAAAATATACACGCTAGACTAATTGTTGTGCTCATCAGTTGGCGCCACTGTCGACTAAGAACACTAGCGCCTCTAACGGAAAATTGTTCTTTATTACCCACATGAAACTTGTTCCTTTTATTTACTTTACTAGAGGCCGCCCGCGACTTCGTCCGCATGGAAACCCTATCAATCCCGCGGGAACTCTGGGATAAAAAGTAGCCTATGTGTTATTCTGGGTCTTCAGCTACCTACATACCAAATTTCATGGTAATCGGTTCAGTAGTTTTTGCGTGAAAGAGTAACAAACATCCATACATCCATACAAACTTTCGCCTTTATAATAGTAGTAGGATAAATCGTGGCTTCCACCAGTGATTCGGTGATTCTGTACTATAGGTATACAGTGAGTAAAAATTCCACCGATATCATAGTTTGTAGATTCACAAAGGTACAAAATTGAATACTGGGAAGACCTTGCATAATTATTGTAACCAAGATTACTGCAATAAAGAATATTTTATTTATTTGAATTTAAACTTTCTTTGCATTAAGCCGCGTACACACCCAGTCAACGAAGGAGTTTCGCTAGCCTCCGTTAATCCTCTTTGGATGGTTTCGTGCAAACCAATGCCTACATTTTAAAGCCGACGAAGGAAATATGACTAACCTGTCAAAACACCCACGAGCTTCAGCATGGAAAAAGACTATGATTTTTTGATATCCTTCCGTTTGTTTTCTATTGGTATCATTAGAAAGAGATGAAACTCCATCACTCTCCAACTGGCTTTATTTGAAAGACAAAGATAAAACGTCATTTAAAGTCATGTTTCCATTATATCATTTTTCTTTCGAGTTAACAATATCGGTTATATTTACAACAAGGTTGGTTCCTTCCTTCCCTCCTTCGTTGGCCCTGTATGTACGCGGCTTTAGACGAGTTGGCAACTAAAACCAATCAAACCGATCGAACGACTAGTTGTCCGGGGGGTTGTCAAAGTAGTCTATTTTTTCGGCGGGCGTGGCTGCCGTCTGTTGTTGTTGTTGCGGTTGTTGTTGTGGTTGCGGTTGTTGTTGCTGTTGCGTTTGTTGTTGCTGTTTGTTGCTACGCGCCGCCCACGCGTTGGTCGAAGTAAGTGTGGCCCAGCCGCTGCCGCTTGTGCTACTACTACCGGCTGCGTTCGATGATGGTCTATGGAAGGAGAGATTATGTTGTTAAAAAAAAAAATAGGGTGGAATTGAGAACCTCCTGCTTTTTTGGGTCGGTTAAAAATATGCTGGCTAAAATAATTTATCATAATATGTAGTATTTTCTTTACTTTGATTTGAGGTAAAAATAAATGGCATGTAAATTCCACTGCATCTCCTTCCCATAGATGTCGTAAACGGCAAATAAGGGAATAGACACATTCATCTATTTCATAGATTCCTCTTCAGAGAAGTGAGGATATAACCGGAACAAAGAACATGTTAAAATAAAACAACTTCTTTACGACTGAAGCGCAAAAAAAAAATATATATATAGCGTAAGACTGACTTGTTTGTCTGTGCGGGCGTCCGAAGCACCGGGCCGGGCACGCGTCTCTTTCCTGCCTCGCGGGACACCACCTCCAGGATGCTCATAGCTGGCAGCCACGACTGGAAACAATTAAAAATAAATTCGATTTTAACCTACTTTGAAAGGATTATCGATAAAAGTATGTGTAACCTGTTGGACAACTCACATCGATTGGTTGGACAAAATGTACCCCAAACCGGTTTAATCATAAAAGCGTAGATGTTATGAGAACATCGATTGCACAGATCGAATTTCTGTCATCGATTCATTCGAATTCGAAATTCGAAGCGCGAAGACCCAGCGACCTAGGACCTAGTGCGCCTTCTATTTATAGGCAGTAGCTACAACATACGTGCTAGGCATAGTAACTACCAATTTTTAAAATCTTCGCTGCTATTGGCTAACGGCGTGACCATCCTAAGTTGTGATAGGCTGATGACGTGTGACGTAGACAACGGTATATAATTATCTTATTTTTTCTATCAGCCGCACATCTCGTGTATAAACTGTCTTTCTGTCATAAGAAAATCCGGGGACATACATATCTAGCAACATGTCACTATTTGAATCTCCATACCATCATAAAGCCATACATTTCAAGACTGTTGACTCGGTCTACCCCGCAAGAGATAGACTTGACTATATGTATGTTATAAGCTAGTAAATCTAATACACAATAACCTTCTCCCTGACTACCCCACAAGGGATATAGACGTAACTATATGCACATATGTATGTATAAGCTAGTATATCTATTAAACAATTACCTTCTCCCTATCGGCAGTAGCCACCACATTCCTGTTGGGCTCGGCGTCGTAAGCGACGCTCTCGCAGCCGAAGTGTTCGCACATCTCGTGTATGAACTGACGCTTCTGCCAATTCATTGAGGGGAACGAGTGCGAACGGGTTTTCTGTTTCGACTGTGTACAACGAAAGATTTCATTATTTATCGCATGTTATTACGGCATAAAAAAGGTGAGATATGCGATATAGGCGAGCCAATGGACTGAAATCCGACCAAAAGGAGAGAAAAGTCGGAAGGCGAACCCCGGGCACTTCTGTGGAGGGTGCAACCACGCAAGGATGAGAGAGATAGCGGGATCTTTTACTGATATTCTAGCATTCTAGATTATTGGTGATACTAATTTAAGCGACCTAATAGACATTTACTGTCTGTTTGTATGCGAAGTAAATACACTTTGTGAATTTAAAGGAAACTTGAATCGACATGCTAATAAACTTTTTGATAGACAGAAAGGCATAGATAAATAAAAGATAGCACATCCAGGCTTCTAAGCGAGGAAACAAACTTGGATAAGGCAAAGGTGTAAAGTATTAAGATTGAGTAAGAGAGAAGGGGACAGGTAGAAAGTATATTTGGTATTGTTCTTTTAGGTGATGGGCTAGCAACCTGTCACTATTTGAATCTGAATGTGGTCTTTTTAAGACTGAGA
The DNA here is from genome assembly GCF_032362555.1 of Amyelois transitella. Classification (NCBI taxonomy): domain Eukaryota; kingdom Metazoa; phylum Arthropoda; class Insecta; order Lepidoptera; family Pyralidae; genus Amyelois; species Amyelois transitella. Next base: position 8,924,171 of record NC_083515.1, read on the forward strand.
CCTCTGTTTGCCACGCAGGGGATATAGACGTGATTATATGTATGTGAGTATGTATGGTAATATAAAAGACTAGCTGTGCCCGCGACTTCATCCGCGTGGAATAGTTATATTGGGCATCATTGAAGCCGTCAAGGATGAAAAATTTTCTCCGTTTTTTCACATTTTTCATTGTTTCTTCGTTCCTAATAGTTGCAGCGTGATGTTATATAGCCTAAAGCCTTCCTCGATAAATGGTCTTTTCAACGCAAAAATATTTTTTCAATTCGAACCAATAGTTCCTGAAATTAGCGCGTTAAAACAAACTAACTCATCAGCTTTGCATGCCTTTATGAGCAGTCAGAAACTATCCAAAAAGGCTCGACTGGCTGTGCACAGGGGCGTGTTGGTCCCGACATTAATGTATGGGAGTGAAAGTTGGGTATGGCAAAAGAAGCATGAAAGCAGAATAAATGCAGTGGAAATGAGAGCGTTAAGGAGTATGATGGGTGTGAAATTGAGTGACAGGATAAGGAACAGCGTGATAAGGGAATGTTGTGATGTGAAAGAAGATGTAGTTACAGGAATAGAAAAGGGTATGTTAAGATGGTTCGGTCATGTGGAGAGGATGAATGAAAGCAGGTTGACTAAGCAGATATACAAGGAGAGTGTGGAGGGAAAGGTCGGAGTGGGAAGACCTAGACGAACGTATCTTGATCAAATTAAGGACGTCCTGGTAAAGGGTCAGGTCAAAAGTACCCGAAACCGCCGAGCTTGTATGAAGAGAGTTATGAATGTGGACGAAGCGAAAGAAGTATGCAGAGATCGTGGCAAGTGGAAAGAGGTAGTCTCTGCCTACCCCTCCGGGAAAGAGGCGTGATTTTATGTATGTATGTATGTATGTAACTCATCAGCTTTATAATATTAGTATAGATTTATATACGAGATTTTTTTTATAAAAAGTAAAAGGAATAATAATTAAAATAAGGATGGAGAATACCAATCCAAATTACACCTCCTAATTTATTAGGAATTGTTCGTAAAATTGCATAAGCAAATAAAAAATATCATTCTTATATACCTTCTTGGCCTTCTGCACCAGCTCCGAGAGGTGGTCATGCACTTGCTGCGCGAAGGCGGGGTCCCTGGCGGCGAGGCCGCGCAGCGTCTCCGAGTAGCGCGGCGCCAGCTTGGCGGACACGTCCGGGTTGCGGATCTGCAGCGCCAGCGCCAGTTGGCGAGCGCGGGCCTCCATGCGGCACGCGTCGTCGCATTCCAACCTGGTGCAAAAAATTGTTTGTTTGTTTGTTTGTAAACTCTTACATACATATAGTCACGTCTATATCCTTTGCGGGGTAGACAGGGCCAAAATTCCTGAAGAGACTGACAGCCTACGTTCAGCTGTTTGGCTTTATGATAGAATTGAGTTTCAAATAGTGACAGGTTGCTAGCCCATCGCCTAAAATAAGAACCCCAAATTTAAAAACCTATCCCTAAGTCGCCTCTTACGACATCCACGGGAAATGAGATGAAGTGTTCCTATTCTTTTTTATATTGGTGCCGGGAACCACACGGCACTGCCGGTAACCACACGGCACTCTTGTACTTGTAAACTCTTTATTGCACATAAAAATAAATATAACAAATTACAAAACAGTTATTGGATTGAGAAGAATGTGTACAATGGCGGACTTATCCCCAATGGGATTTCTTCCAGTCAACCATATAAAATATAAAGGAAAATACATAATTAAAATGGCAGCGCACATAAAAAGAATTGAGGATGCAGTATAATAAATAATATAAAAACATACATATATATATATATATATAAACTTACATATCGTTATATAAAATATATTACTTACGTTTTCAACATATTTGCGGGACGTTGCACATCGGACAGATCAACGGACCCGCCCTCCTGCATTTTCGTGGCGGCCAAGGCACTCATCATCCTATAAACGTAAAAGATAAACAACTTGTAAATTTGCAAGAAATTGAATGTAGCATACTAAGCTGTAAGATTTTGCTTCACAAATATCTTTGTATGATCGTGCCGGTAAAGCTGAAGTATCCTTTAAGTTAGCTAAGTTAATCAGTTAAAAATTTAAAGTTAAATATGGACGTACAATATTTCTATTTTAGTAAGGTTTCTGTATTTAGTGAATAAAGTCAGGAGAAAAAAGAAGAAACTCGGTCTAATTCCACAAGCTATTCACATCTAGTCGTGGCGATCAGTTTATAAATATATACGGGACAAATTACACTGATTGAGTTAGGCTCGAAGTAAGTTCGAGACTTGTGTTACGAGATACTAACTCAACGATACTATACTTTACAATAATTACTTATATAGATAAACATCCAAGACCCAGGCCAATCAGAAAAAGTTCTTTTCTCATCATGCCCTGGCCAGGATTCGAACCCGGAACATCCGGTGTCACAGAGGGTAGTACGCTTTACTACCGCTGCGCTTCAGAGGCCGTCAAAGCTTATAGGACAGTATAATCATCCAGCAGACGAAAGCGAATATAAGTGTTTGAAAAACATGCGAAATTTTTTCAAAGTCTATGTCACTTCGAAATTTAAAGTCCAGGGATTAGAACACGAAAATATTACAAGAACTTTTTCTCTTCGGATTTACACTAAGTCCACAACTAAACACTTTAAAATTTCACAAGTCTTTTTAACTTCAAATTTTTAAGTGTAAACTACACTTCACATTGAGACGAGAACAAGAAGCACTGACTTGGCCTGGTCGCGGGCGTTGTCGTGGCAGGCGCGCGCGGCGTGCCGGCGGCCGCACGGGCACGTGGCGCGCACGAGCTGGCGGCACGGCGCCGCGCTCGGGCACGCGCCCGCGCCCGCGCCCGCGTGGCACGGCGCCGCGCACGCGTGCCCGCAGCTCGCGCGCTTCTCGTTGCACGGCTGCGTGCATCTGGAAATGTACAATTGTATCTATTTTTAAACTGTTCTCCGTGTCGGAAATCTGTAATTGGTTTTGATGTGATTATGTTGCGCCATACGGTTCACGGCACCAGTAAAAAAAGAATAGGACCCATCTCTTTCCCACGGATGTTGTAAGGGCGACAAAGAGATAGGGTTATAAACCTTGATTCTTCTTTTGGGCGATGAGCTAGCAACCTGTCACTATATGAATCTCAATTCTATTATTAAGCCAAACAGCTAGAGGTGGCAAGGGATATAGACGTGATCATATAAATGTGTGAAAGAATGATCTCTTTTTTTCAATTGCTTCTCCCATTAGCAATAGACATTCTTACCACCTCACCATGACCCAGTGAAACATGGACTTATAAACTTAAAAATCAAATCGCTAGACATATAAAAAAATAACTGTATTACTTACTTGCCAGTATCGCACGGTCCCTTGTGACAAGTTTTGATACAGGTATGTTTGCCGCACGGCAACGGTTTGCCGCAGGGTAATCCGCAAGAGAACTCTTCTTGCGAACACGGTATTGTTTTCCGTTCCTAGAAACAAAAAATATATTTAAATCTTCTTATGAGTTTCAAACTTTTACATTACTTCATACATACCTATTATGATTTACATGGATTCAATGCTAAATTACCATTTAGTCTCGACGATTCAGCTTCCCGACATGTCGGATGGTGACATGTACCTCGAAGCGATTCGTTTTGATTTGATTTTCAAGGCAAGAGTGAATAGACATTATTTGAGCTTGCGTGCTTAGGTTACATCTCGCTTACCACCAGGCAAATCGAAGACAAACACTCAATCATATAAAAAAAAAATTATTTGCTCCATTATCAACCTTCTTTTTTAATAAAACAAAATTCGTAACAAAAATGTAGATATAGAATGAACAACAACAACAACATCAACACAATACCTCATGTCCGCCGTGACAGCGCTTCGTGGTGAGCACGACACACGGCGGGCAGTCGCCGGCGTGGCACGCGTGCAGCGGCTCGTGGCCGCACGGGCGCGCGCGCGAGCACTGAGCGCCGCACGCCGGCGGCCGCGCGCCGCACCGGATCGGTGGGAGTAGGACCTCGGTGCCGCACTCGCAGCGAAGCTCGTCCCAGCCTGCCAGTGACAATGGAATGGTTAACGAAACTGTTCCAATTTCAAAGTGCTTTATGACAGCATGACATAACACAATGTAGAACCTCTGTGCGAAGCTCGTCGTCCCAGCCTACCAGTGACAATGGAATTGTACATGAAACTGTTCCAATTTCAAAGTGCTTTGTGACAGCATGAGAGGAGTTAAAGTAGAACCTCTGTGCAAAGCTCGTCCCAGCCTGCCAGTGATAGTGGAATGGTGAACGACGTGTTCCAATTTCAAAGTGCTTCTTGACAGCGTGAGAGAACACAGAGTAGAACCTCTGTGCAAAGCTCGTCCCAGCCCGCCAGTGATAATAGAATGGTGAACAACGTGTTCCAATTTCAAAGTGCTTCTTGACAGCATGAGAGAACACACGAGTAGAACCTCTGTAAGAAGCTCATCACAACCTGCCAGTGATGGCGAATGGTGAATAAATGTGCTCCAAATTCAAACTGCTTAATTACAAACGTAAAGCGGGTAGAACCGTGTAACGAATAGTCGGACAGGAGTTCCATTCTACCTGCCAGTGATAAAAGAAAAAGAACAAAATATCAGTGTTTAGTGACAGAGCGATGAAAATTTTATATTCGTTTCCAAATTCAAAATGAGTGTACGTATACTCACTGACGCGAGGGCAGGGCGGGCAGTGTCCGGTGTGACAGAAGTGTTCGCAGCGGTGCAACTGGCACGTGAGCGAGCGGCCGCACACGAGCGTGCAGCGGTGCGACGTGGCCGCGCAACATGTTGCACGGCAGCGGTGACGCCCGCATGACAGTTTCTGAAACAATAATGTTCTGTCTCATTCAAAATGATTCAATTGTTAAAGAGAACAGCTCATATAGTGTGATAGTATATATTTGGTTATGGTTAGGCTCTGCGTCGGGTACTTTCTACACACTATAAAAATACGGTCGAATTGAGAACCACCTCCTTTTTTTGCAAGCAGAGTTTGTTGACATAATTTTACTTCTATTTTAGATTTTGCTCAAGGCTTATTGCCACATCTTTAGCTAATTCCGTGTTTAGAGAAAAAGCCGTCAATGAAATAATAAAAATCGGGAATGTTTATAGTAAAAACATTCCAGCTTCGTTATTTTTCTATAATGTACCCAAAAACTGAGTAAAAGTGAAAGATCCGACAAGCAAGTTTTTTTTTACAAAATTATTTTACGCTTATTCTGGTCCTCTAATGACGACTACACGCACACGCATTGAAATGCTACTACCTACCGAAGATCCTAAGTAGTTCCGCGCGCAGCCAGCACGGAGTGAATATACATATTTTATTGTTAACTACCGACAATTTGTACGCGTCCACTAAATGTAAATATTTGAAGTTCTCATTGTAAGTGAATTTTTTGTAGATTCTTTTATGAGAATAAATTTCTTTAAAACTTAATTTGCATTTAAATATTAATGTATAATAATAGAATAGAATAGAAGACTTATTTTCAAAATTGGATACAAGGTATCACTTATTGACGTCACATAACTTAAATCTAATTATAACTACTACAGCTTCCAAATCATGTGTACAAGAAGCGGCGGAACAAACTACACTGCAGCATTTTCATCGGACGTTAATTTACAAATATAGATCTCCTAAATCTATATCGTGGACGAATGCACATTGTCTACATTAAAAAACATAAATGAATGTAGAACTAAGTATAATGAAATACTTCTCCCAGCCAAAACTGAACGGATTCATTGCATATTACCAAAATGGTTCAATATTAACCTGTAAAGTCTTACCTTATTACACTTCTTCTGACACAGCACATTGTTGTACATCTGCGGTAGATCGGCGCACGGCACCTCGCGGCTGGAGTGACCACAGCGACATTGTAACAGGGTCTTGTCCGGACAAGTTGGGCATGGACCTGAATGAAACATGACAAAGTTAATTTTAAAAAGAAATATTAGTATATAATAGTAGCAATAAGTATGCTATAAATAACTATCCAATTCCACATGACCTTCGCGAAAATAACTACATTTTAAAAAGTAAAGGCGCTTATTTACGCCACTAATTGGTAAAACCCGGAATGAAATTAATTGACCTTGCTCTTTCTTAAGCCCTTAAACTATGACCATATCACTTGATACGAGTATTATAAAGTCCCCAGATTTTCTCGAATTCGAATGTATGCGCTCATCTAGGAAAGTTGTGGACGAATGTATTTTGTTGCTGTTGTTGAAATATTGGAAATAGGGTTTTCTGAGGAAAGTTTATAAATGCTAGTTATATAGCATCGTTGAGTTAGTATCTCGTAACACAAGCCTATAACTTACATCGAGACTAACTCAATCTGTGTAATTTGCCCCTATATATTAATTTATACATTTTAACTAGAAGGTGAAATAGAGACAGTCGTTACCTTCATGGCAATCTAGCTTGCAGAAATGTTTGTCCCCCGCGGGCCCACACTCCAAAGGTTTAGCACAGATGTTGCCGCACAGTGGAATCGGGTCTGTGCAAGATTTCCGAATGTCTTTGTCAAGTCTGTAATGAAGAAATACAGATATAAAACATATATCGACAAGACAAGAAATTAAAAAAATATTTCATAACTTATTTAACCCATTCATGACTTACTGCAAAATCAATAAGTTCCTGATATGTAAAAAATATTTTGATCAATTATGGCAAAAAATAAATGTTACAACTTACCAAAAAATTAAAAATAACAGAGAAAAGAGATGAATGGAGGACGAGGAGGAGGAACTTCATCGACAAGAGTAAATTAAAAATTAAATTTAAGAAGAAGATTATTATGTACATATGTATGGTTATGTCTACCAATAAAAAAAATCTCTTTAGCGACCCTTTAGTTTTGTATTATTCACTCCTTACACTGGGGGGGTGGGGCGGAGTACGAACAGTAAGAACTCGTTACCCCTCGTATATCAATACCATCCATTTCCACAGAGACAGATATCTACGCGATCGCGATCGTTGCTCTTTTTCTAGGAGACGCGTATATCTTTGTTTTACCATCGCCGAATAGTTCGGATCTTCATTCTTATTTCGTAACAAAATATCTTAAACACACATTGACAAAGTACATCACACACATAGACACAGAAAACGCTGCCTCTATTCCAGGAGGCGCGTATATCTCTGCTTTGCCATCGCCGAAATGTTGTTCGAATCATCAATATAATTTCGTAACAAAAAAAACTTCAACACACATTGACAGGGACACAGACATGTGTGTGCATATGTAATTATAGGTCTACTTTAGAAGAGCGGAATCTCCAAACACAAGTGCATTATGCATTTAAATGGAGGCTCCAGCCACAAATTTGTTACCCGCTTGTAAGTTACTTAATAAATATTTTTTCATTTTTTCAGTGTGAGAATGGCACGTACTTGCGTTTCCCGCAGGGGCAGGTGCGCACGCTGTCGGGCAGCAGCAGGCAGCGCGCGCAGGGCGGCGGGTGGCAGCGCGCGCCGCACACGTGCGCGCCGCACGCCAGCACGCGCGCGCACGCCGCGCCGCACGACCAGCGCGCGCTCCGCCCCGACTCGCGCGCGCACGCCACCGAGCGCGACACCGCGCCGGGGCAGTAGCACACTGAAAAAATGAAAAAATATTTATTAAGTAACTTACAAGCGGGTAACAAATTAGTGGCTGGAGCTTCCATTTAAATGAATAATGCACTTGTGTTTGGAGATTCCGCTCTTCTAAAGTAGACCTATAATTACATATGCACACACATGTCATCACGTATATGTATAACTTGCGGGGTAAACGGGATCAAACCGTATTGAAGGCCACGTTCAGCTGTATGGCTTTATAGTGGAATTGAGATTCAAATAGTGACAGGTTGCTAGGCCTTCTGCTTAATTGCCTTTAACGACAACTACAGGAAAGATATGGAGTGGTCCTATTCTTTAGTGCCGTGAACTTGGCACAAATTGAAAACACATTTTTCTTTTTCATATGCTTTTAACAGCCGTGTTCAAGCATGTTGTAGGGAGGCATGCAGTATTGATGCTTGCCACTTGTCTCAAACAGATGCTTGGGGGTATTTTTATTAAACCGGATGTTCAACAGGACTTTTATGGAATCAGTTCCAAAAGTTATAACTATGATATAAGTCTTCTTTGTCATAGCACCAAATGGGAATTTATATACAATTCAAGCTAATTGTATGTAAGACAGAAGTCGCTCTCTTGACTCTGGTCATAGGCATACCCGTCTCCTTCCCAGGCAAGGTGTAACCGAGACATCTTAACACTGATGTGTGTCTATAGTCTGTCTGTCTGTATCTGTGCCTGTGTCTGTCTGTGTGTCTGTATCTGTTCAACTCACCCTGTGTGACGGTCTCGTTGCATTCATCACAAGGTCCCTCGTGGCACTCTTTCTGGCACGTGTGGACCTCACACGAGAGGGTGCGGTGGCAAGTCCGGCCGCACACCTGGGCCAGCTTGCTGCTGCACAGCACTGAACGAGTCTCGGCCCCGCAACCGCATTGCCTGGATCACAAAGAGACATCTTGAAAATACAATTTCTTTTATCACCGTAAATTTACATTGCTGAAGGAGGTGGATGAGAAAAGCACAAAACCGTGGAGAATGGCATGCATTACTAGAGGCCTACATCCAGTAGTGGATGCATATGGGCTGAAGAAGAAGAAGGAGAAGAAGAAATTTACATTTACAATTTGTAATGTACTACATGCAGACTTTATGCTGCCGGCATTATCTAAAAGTCTACCATTTAATATACTTGTGGAAAGGATTGACTATATATATAATAGGCAACCCAAAGGGAAGGCTTTCCCCCAGTTTCAAGAGAAAATTATGACTTTTCTAAAGAACTATTAACCAACCATCCATTCCATAGGAGATAACTCCATAGAAGGCTACAATATAACACACAGTAACCTGGAACGGTAAACCTGGCAGACAAGGTCCCATATGTCAGAGCATACAGAAATGCAGACAGTTCCTCTGCCACTTTGAATACTCTCACACTTGTGCTGCTCATTCCCGGGAAGAAGTGAGAACTTAGACAATAAACATACTTGTTAACAGTGGCCTGGCACGGCGGACAAGGGCCCGGATGGCACAACAGCGTACAGGGATGCGGACAGTTCCTCTGCCTCTTACAAGACTTGCCGCAAGTGTGCGCACCGCTCGCCCCGCGGACGTATTCCGGCGAACGGATCGCGCCGCACATACAACGATACTCGGTCGGTATGGACTCGCTCGTGTTTTGACAGGCGGGGCACCGCCATTTTCCCTCTGCAACACGAGATTTTGAGAATTTAAAATCAAATGACTCACATATTATAAACTATCACATATTATATATCTACGTTCGTTTACGTTTACGTTTACGTTCTACAAAATCTTCATATCGTTTTACTACACATTACTTTCATTAACTTGTCTTCTCTTTCACTAACAATACCTACAAAAAAGAATAGAAAAACGAACAGAATAGAACCACTCCCTCTCGCTCCCATGGATGTCATAAAAGGCGACTAAGGAATAGGCTTATAAAATTAGGATTCCTCTTTTAGGCGATGGGCTAGCAACCTGTCACTATTTGAATCTCAATTCTATCACAAAGCCAAACAGCTGAGCATGGCTTATCAGTCTTTTCAAGACTGGTGGCTCTGTCTACCCCGCTAGGGATATAGACGTGATCATATGTATGTTTGTATGTAAAATATTTAAACTATAATAACATTTATGTAGGTTGCAATTTGACAACAATTATGTATTAAGCAATAGTTGCAATGCAACCTACATCATATAAAAATAAATAAATGATGATAAAACCAAACCACACTCACCAACCATACTGCTTATGGCCCATTTCCTGATACACCTGAGATGCAGAACATGGTAACAGTTGGCACACGACCACACGGGGTCGGTCTGTTTCACCCGCTCGCAGCAGACGAGGCATTCCAGCGTGCCCTTGTCCAGCTGTTCACTGAGACGCTCACGCTGGGTCATCTCCGTTGAGGACTGGCCTTTTGTCTTCTTGTCTGGAATTAATGTCGATTGTTAGTTCGGCATTTCCAGAAACAACAAATAAGCTTTATCAAAATTAACATTTAAAAATCCTACTTATATTACAAAATGTGAAAGTTTGTATGTGTGAATGTGTGTTTGTAACTCTTTCATGCAACTGAATTGATTTTCATAAAACTTTGCAGTAAAGTAGACATTGAAATACAATAGTAAGTTTTAAATTAATGAAGTTGCGGGCAACAGCTAGTATTTGTGTACATAATTTTGACTTGCACTTTGAAATAATGAACATTACTCCCACAGGTGCGCTTGTCTATGACACCTGAGGTCCCAGGTTTGATTCCAGCCAGGGCAGGATGAGGAACAATCTTTCTCTAATTGTCCTGGGTCTTGGATGTTTATCAATACATATTTAACGATAGCTGAACGTGGCCTATCAGTCTTTATAAGACTGTAGGCTCTGTCTACCCCGCAAGGGATATAGACGTGATTATATGTATGTATGTATATATTAAGGATAAAATTATCAACATAAAAAAAAGTCAATTCAACTTGACTGAATAAAAAAGTTATATAAGACACAATAATTTTGATGAAATGTATACTTAAAGAACTCTAAGTTAGATAAGGCTTATCATTTTTATTTTGCTCTACCAATAAGAAGGAATTCATGTCACAATTAGAAACGAAATATAAATACAAACCTTGATCTGAATTTTTGTTCCTATTATTAACTGGGCTGTGTACATTTTCCGACTTCGAAGGTCTTTCCGGCCTTTCATCTCTGTATTGCAAATAATTGCTAGCATATTGTTCATCTTCAGAGTAATTTCGATCCGTAGCCCTTATTCGCTGGCTTCCAGCCCAGTTCCTTCCTCTGCCTGACCCTTCTTTACCATTCCTCACCCTCTCTTCTGCCCCCCCTGGAGTCCTGCTATTGTAGAAGGTTCTACCAGCATCAGTCTCTTCTTTCTTTTTCCCTTTAAAGTTTGATTTCGATTGGTTTCTCTCATTACGATTATATGACTCTTGATTACTGTCATAACGGCTACTGTTATCTTGATAACGATCCCTGTTACTATCTCTTTCAGAATCATTATAACTATAGTGATCACGATCAATATTACTGTCTCGGTCACGAGCCCTGTTACCATCCCGATTATGATCTCTATAATTGTCACGATTACGATTTTTAGCTTCATTATGCCTGTAGTTATCTCTATGATTATTATGACCCCTATGGTTAGTATCACCGTTCTGAGATGCTCTTGGTCTTTCTCTCCAGTTTGTGTCTGAAGAACTGCCTTGTACTTTCCTAGGCTCCGAGGTAACATCTACAGTGCTACTGGAAGCCTCTGGAATGTTTTGAACACTTGCGGCTGGCTTAACATTTGACCTTTTTGGCACAAATTCTGTAGCAGTTGCTGTCAATTTGGATTTCAATACAACTTCACTCTTAGAGTAATCTGCTGAAGAAGTAGGCTCTGTAGGACAAGCAGAAGTGTATTGGTTCTGAACACAATCTGCACCAGTTGATGAGTTTGATCCATAATATGTGTCACCATGAGTATTTACAGATGAAGATGGCATGTTCTGGTAGTTGTAATCATAATTTTGATACTGGCCATTGCTGTAGTTGGCTGTATTCGCTGGCACAGCACCATTATGTTGCATCTGAGAGAGAAACTCATTAAAACTCACATATTGATCACTAGAATTATACTGCCGGTTGGGGTGATAGGCTTGATTTGAATACTGATCATTCGTACCACCCTCCCAAGTGTTAGCACCTTGGTATTGGTTGTTATAAGCGTATGAATTGTTCCACTGAGACATGATTACGACCAATTACGAAATATTGTGGATGGAACTTTGTATCGACATATCTTAGGTATGTGACGTTTTGGGGGGAAGGTGCCCCGGTGTGGCAGCGTGAAGCTGGGGCCAAAGGCCCTGAGCTTGGTTGGTTTTTATTTAATCTGAAAAGAATAAATCAGTACAGTTCAGACAGATATTAATGTACTAGTATCATAGACATGTGGTATCAAATTAAAGTATCTTACCTTCTGTTGTAATCCTATTTTCTTTTGATTTTATTTACAAATAAAAAAACTAAGTAAAACGATTTATTTTTTATAAAATTACATCAACTTTGATATGATATGACAAGACAATTCGATTGAATTGAAAGTGGTGAGGTGAGGGTGGGAGGAAAAGTCAACCAAACGAAACCAACGTTGTTGGTCATAGAAAGTGATGTGGGAAGTGTTCAATTCAGACAAAACATGGAATGGGCCATAATGCATGTACCAAGTTACGTGGCTGGGGAGGAATTCTTGATTCTATGTATTATTATTGTATGTACTTATATTTCATTCTTTTTCTCTACCTTCATTTAGACTAGAGTCCAATAGAAATCGTTTAATTACTTTAATAAAGACTGAGTCGGAATGAAGGAGTCTAAGACACGCAAAGGCATTTTACGACTTTATAGACACTCGTCTTTGCCAAGTTCGCCACTATGGTTTAGTTTCCGCCTATGGTCTATGGTTCCGCTTCTACACCAGCTCTATGATTTACTCTTCTTCCGGTCGCCATGTTATTTCACATTTCATTTCTTCGCAACGCTTCCTACGCAGTGTGTTATTTCTGAAGTGAAATTAACTTCTATCTTGATTACTTGCTTTGTTTGTTGTATTGAAGCAAGTGAATAGTTATTTTGTGAATTATTTGTGTGATAATATCTCGACCATCATGAGTTACGGGAGACCACCGCCTCGTATTGATGGCATGGTGTCGCTGAAAGTGGACAATCTCACATACCGAACGACGCCAGAAGATTTGCGCAGAGTATTCGAAAGATGTGGCGATGTTGGCGACATATACATCCCAAGAGATCGCTACACCAGAGAAAGCAGAGGTTTCGCTTTTGTAAGGTATGTTTTAGCCATGACGTCATTAAGTGCCATGCTTGATGCTTTTGGAAGAATACCGTGCTTAACCCTATAATTGTTTATATCCCTAGGTTCTTTGATCGTCGGGACGCAGAGGAAGCGCTGGATTCTCTAGACGGGCGCATGTTGGATGGCAGGGAGCTCCGCGTTCAGATGGCCCGTTACGGACGCCCTTCATCTCCATACAGAAGTCGTTACGACCGTCGACGCAGGTATCTAACGCATTAATTTTATATTTGTTTGCATGATTATCTTCACATAAAACTGTAAGCATGAATTTTATGCAAAACTTCATACAAAATAAACAAATAATTTACAGATTGCAAGAACAGTACAGCTAAAAAATGAGTTGCTTCAACGGTGTGGGTAAATCATCATCAAATAAATGTTTAGGTGACATATTCTTAATGTGTGTGCTATGGTGTCTCTTTTTTTAGCAAATCCCGTGGTCGATCCAGGTCGCGTTCTCGTTCCCGCCGCCGCTCGTACTCGCGCAGCCGCTCCAGGTCCCGCAGCCGCAGCCGCTCGGACTCCAAGAGCTCCCGGGGACGCTCCCGCAGCCGCAGCCATTCTCGCTCCAGATCCAGGCATTGATGTGCTAAGTAAGTTCTACTTCAAATACTAATTTGAGTGGCTAATTAAATAGAGAAGCCCCGGGGCACATCTAGTTTTCATAACTGTAAATTTGTATACCTGTTCAATTATTAACATAATATTTTATTGGAAGTGTCTAGTCCGCCACCAGCGGCCATTTAACAAATCGAATTACTAAGCCGCTAGTGGTAAAATAAGAAATTAAATAATTCTGCCACAAGTATTGTGGTATACAAATTTGTTCCTTTAGTCAAACGAATAAAGTCTAATTTTAAAATACACTAGGGCAGCGTAGTGAAGTTGTTCCTATTACGGCAGACTAATATAAAATGCTATTCCGCCACAAGTTATTAGTTATTGGAATATGTTCCTTATAACTTGTATATAAAGCATATATTTCATTATGTTAAAGTATCGTACCGAAGTTAGCAATGTGACAAAAACAAAAACATAACCCTTTCGGTTTTTGTTTTTGTAGTTGATGAGGAAGTTTTAAACTTTTTTCATTGTTTGTATTACTGTAAATTATAATTAACGATAAAACCCAGAAAAAGCACTTAGAGTGCTTTTTCTGTGTACCGCAAAAATACAAAACAGCTATGTTAAAATAATAAAGGCCATAAAACAATAACAGTACTTAATCAAAAGGAAGAGACCAAAAAATACAACATTTAGAAATAAACGACGAAGAAATAGAAAATGATGACAGAAATAAAGATGAAAATACGTTTAAAAGAACAAGTAACATAGAAATTAACAATAACACTACAGAGGTTTTAGAAACAGAGCAAATTGGATTTGCTAAAAATATAGTAGATAATAATACATAATGAGCAAAAAGAAAGCAATAAAATAAACTTAGAGACACATGTAATAATACATATTGAACCAGAAACAGAAAAGGAAGACACAAAAAACTATGAAAATGTAACGATAAAAACAAATAAGGCACATACATATAATCGACCATACTGCAGAAGATTTAGAGATAGTAAATATAGAATACGCAGAGAGACAACTTATAATACATAATAAACAGGATGAGAAAGATATAAATCTACATATAGAGAAACCTGTTGAAACAAAATCTAGAAAAGGCTGAGAAACATGTAAAAACTGAAGATAGAAATGACAAAAATATGCCTGATTTAATGCCTTTAGCTAATACTAAAGGCATTAAATCAGGCACAGACCTGTAATGCTCTTGTTAATCAAACAATAAGATTACCAGCTGTCCGAAAACGCAGAGGTCGACCCAAAGGACATGATCTAACAGTAGTAGGAGTTAAGAAAAAAAAGAACATGAAAAATAAATATATTTCTTAGAAATCGTGTATCATTTACTACTTTTTGATAAGTATATCAATTGCCGCAAAAGGCTTGCCTCAGCTTTGGTGGCTGTTTATTTTTGGTAGGTATGCTGCCTCTAACTAGCGGTAGAATATTTTGTTGGTTTGACTTGCCACTTGTGGCAGAATAGCCTTATTTGTTATTGTGCCTATAGCGGCAGAATAATATAATTTTTTATCTAACCACAAGTGGCAGTATATTTATTTTTATTAAATGACCACTGGTGGCAGACTAGACACTTCCTATTTTATTTGGTTTCAGGTTGAGACAGTACCTGTTGCAAGCTGAAGTGCTGTGCCTCTTGCCCCAGCAGCCTTCGGCTAAGGTACTAACCTCCACATACTCGGCCATCCCCAACCTTTACTATGATGACATAGTAGCAAAACATTCAATGTATCAAATTATTTCTTTAAGTCACTCACTGAAGGCTAATTCATTATGATTTTTATTGTATCCTTAATTTTTTTTTTGTTTCCAAGATGTATAATGTGTGAATGCCAAGTTTGTACAAATCTTTTGTGACTAGGAAAAAACTTTCTCTACATTTTGTACATTGTTTTTTGTTTGAATCTGCTGATTTTGTATTACTGTGTTAAAAACTTAGGTCATGTGGCATGAATTAATGTAATAATTGCCCTGTTTTGGTTTTTTATGTAATTCCATGTGACTTATTTAGGTGTGTGACAGGTCCTTAGCTGTATTTCAGGTTTATAAAAATAACATTCTCATGAAGAGTCTACCCAAAAGGATTACTATGGGCTAATTGGGCAATTAATTGGGACAACCTGTTATATGTGGTAAATACATTTATGAAACCCAAATGAAATTAGTATTTTAATTAAGAATTTCAACCTTTTACGTGTACGATGTTTATTAGGTCATCATAAAATTAAAAATTTCTTATTATAATTTTGTCATTAGTTTATCAAGCCTACATGTAATTTGTATTTAGGATAATGCTTTCAATAAATGTTTAAGATTTTATTGTTATAATATTAATCAAAATGTTATGCTCAGGGCGTGTGGAGAGCGCGGGGAGCGAGGCGGTATGCCGGGGGGGGGAGGGGTTTGCTGATGCTGACAACTGCTGAATTGCTGTTGTTGCCGTTCATAAGTTATGAGTAAAATTTTATATTTATTGACAAACCAAGACATGCATAAATAAGTAGGTTTAAAAAGGTACAATTCGCTAACAAAATTAGTGACCAAAGTAAATAACACATTTTAAATTGAAATATACATTACACTTAAGATTTAACTGTAATTGGACGCGGCGAAGTGCCAATATTCTTTCAACACACAGTAGGTGGTAATGGCGACATCTCAGTTACTAATACCAACATTTGTTTGGCAGGCCGGTGCTGCCGCTGGCCTGTTGCTGTGGCAGTTTGCTGTGCTGATCCCTGTGCTTTGCAGATCACGTCTAGGTTTGTCTGTAAGCGGTTGACCCTCCCCGACCTCAAACGACGTAAAAGTACATTTTCAGGGTAGCAATCACGGAAGCGTTTTAGATACTTTTCAAATATATAGTTTAGCAGCGTAACTGATTAATTCCACGAAGATTCGTCGTGAACACCTGGCACTGGATTATGTGTAGGTTTTATTCTTAATAAATAAATGTGACAAAATAACAATTTTTTTTTTTCGTTTAAAATAGTAGAGTTAGAAAGGCCATTTCATACGCTCAGAAACTAGGTGTATAAAAATCCTGTTCGGTTTGTATCTACGGAAAAAATTTATTTAAAAAAAAATCCAAGTGGCACAACTGGAGCATATCAGGTTGGTCCTCGAGGAAATCGTGGTTCCATTCCATTATATATATATTTACTAGAGGCCGCCCGCGACTTCGTCCGCATGGAAACCCTATCAATCCCGCGGGAACTCTGGGATAAAAAGTAGCCTATGTGTTATTCTGGGTCTTCAGCTACCTACATACCAAATTTCATGGTAATCGGTTCAGTAGTTTTTGCGTGAAAGAGTAACAAACATCCATACAAACTTTCGCCTTTATAATAGTAGTAGGATTCGAAGTGGCTCCTCTATTTTCAGCCTGGCTTGAACGAACATGGTAGGCCCGACCCGGACTAAGCGTGATACGACCTTTCTTGCCCTTACTACTAGTAGTATTAATTCTCAAAAACCTAACTACCATAATACTCACGTTAGGCGTCTCACTTGGGAAGAGACCGGGAACCGCCTTTGTTACTTGCGACGATATGATTTCACCTATGGATTTCCCGCACCAGTATTTTAGTAAGGGCTTTAGTAAGTACCTACCTAGTAAGTTAGCAGTAATGGAGAATCGGTAAGGAAAATTCCTCTCTGGAAAATTGATTGCCGTGTAGTTTCCGGCACTTAAGAATAGAATCACTCCATATCTTTCCTATGGATGTCGAAAAAGGCGACTAAGGGTTAGCCTTATAAATTTGCGATTCTTGTAGGCGATGGGCTTGCATCTTATGTTACTATGAGAATTTTAATTTCGTCATAAAGCTGAACGTCACCTTTCAGTCTTTTCAAGACTGTTGGCTCTATCTACCCCGCAAGGGATATAGATGTGAGTGATGAGAGCACAATTAGAATAGGTAAATGCATTATGTAGACTATTTCCCATGGATAAGTAAAATAAAATAATCCCTTGACCTATATTCCAGCGTTTGGACTATGCGTGTATTATCAGTCATTGAATGATTGACGTATCATCATAATAAAATCCCGCCTCTTTCCCGGAGGGGCAGGCAGAGACTACATCTTTCCACTTGCCACAATCTCTGTATACTTCCTTCTTCATCCACATTCATAACTCTCTTCATGCAAGCTCGGCGTCATTGCCATGCCAGGACGTCCTTAATTTGATCAAGATACGTTCGTCTCGGCCTTCCCACTCCGACCTTTCCCTCCGCACTCTCCTTGTATATCTGCTTAGTCAACCTGCTTTCATTCATCCTCTCCACATGACCAAACCACCTTAACATACCCTTTTCTATTCTTGTAACTTCTTTCACATCACAACATTCCCTTATCACGCTGTTCCTTATCCGGTCACTCAATTTCACACCCATCATACTCCTTAACGCACTCATTTCCACTGCATTTATTCTGCTTTCATGCTTCTTTTGCCACACCCAACTTTCACTCCCATACATTATTGTCGCATGATTTGACGTACCTATCCTTTTTATATGCCAGAGTATGTCTGCGTAAAAGGGAAAATACTTACAACTTCCGTAAGTGCACCCCCTAAAAAACATTAGAAACAATCATGCCGAATTTCAAACGTCTTGACCCCTAGTGAAGCAGAATTCTATAGGTATAAGTAAAACTGTGCAGAAGAGCGCTCCCGAACCCACTCTAAAATAATTGTAATATGAGTGATGCTGCGTATAGAGATACTATGTGGTTGTAGCATTATCAGTTTCTTATAGTTATGTTTTTATATTCAAGGGATCATTAGGCGGGGGTGGGTGTTTCTATAATTCTGTACTGCAGTATCGAGCATAGACTATAAATAGGCACATCATACAAGTCCTTTATTTTTTTGTTTGAAGCTAAAAAAAATCAGGAGCTGTTTTTATAAAATATATATTAATACTTATACTATGATTTAACATTAAAATTAACAACTAATAGTCCATTTTTTGCACTCCCTAACTTAAACCATCTACCAGACTTATGTTCCTGTCCAACGGCAGCATACAGTTGCTTTCCATCACTAGTGAACTGCATAGCATTCACAAAACCATTCACTTCTATACTAAATAATGGTACAACTTTCCTATACATATCACTCACTTTCCATAATCTAATGCAATTGTCATAGGAACCTGATGCAAAAATATCAGAATTTAACAAAGTTGCAAGACTAGTGATCCATCGGGGCACTTCGTTTTCTTTCCCGTGCGCTTCAGGGACCACACATAACGGCTTCTTCTTCATAACACCCCAAAGACAAAGTGAACCATTATCGCTACCCGAGACAAAATGTTCCTCATCCAACAATTTCACTTCATCAAGACTTCCCACAGGCCCATTGAAAATCAATTGTGATTCTTCAACTATTTTCCATATGCGCACTGAAGAGTCTCTGCCACCAGCTGTGATTGCTCGCTCTCTTGTCAAAGCATCAATAGACATGACTGCAGACTGGTGTCCAAACAAAGTTTCCACATATGCCATTTCATCCAAAGACCAAATTTTAACAGACCTGTCTTTGCTCGCTGAATACAATTCATGTGTATTTTTCCTAAATATAATTCCATTCACTGTGTCTTTATGACCTCTAAAGGTATGCAAATGTTTTAATGTGTTTGGCTCCCAAATTTGAATTTCAGAAGATTGATCAGAGGATGCTAAAAATTTATTGTCTGTTGACAATGCTAAAGAACTAATTCCTCCCTTTAGAAATTGTGAATGGGTTTTGTAAGTCAAGCTACCTAATTTCCGTTTTTCTTTGATGCTCCACTTGATAATTGTACCACACTTGCTGCCAGTAAAAACATACTGCCCATCAAAACTGACACAAACACAGGTGAGAGTTAGCCGGTGTTCCTTTGCGCGTATCAGCCGCAAATCATTTGCAGACGGCGTGCTGTAATTGTCAGCTACTTCAACTTTTAATTTGCCCTTTTGCTCCAAATAGTCTTTCTGCAATCTCTTCTCAACGGCGTCGTCGATTTCTTTGAGTTCGGCTCTCTTTGCTTCTTCCCTTTCGATTTCTTCCAAATATTTCTTTGCTAGACGCAACTTTTTCTGCTCTGCAGTTTCATGATCACTCTCGACTTCTTCAGCATCGGAAAACTTTTTGATATCCAAATCACTTTCAGAAGAATCGTGCCCATTTTCTAGGTTAGGACCATTCTGTTTCTTCGGTTTAATTTTTTTTATTTTCTCACCTTTTCTCTTATGTATTTGCCTTGATTTACCTTTTAGAAAAAAAGAGGAAGACATTATTTAATCTTCGTTATACTGCTTTTCACAAAAAATAACAGAATTCATCAAATACTTTTATTAACAATAAAACACACGTTGCGAACTTGAATCACAGATGAATGATTAAAAATGAAATTATCTCAACTGACAGACACATTTCGATTTTGACTGTGACAATCAACATGACACTTCGTTCAGAAACGTCCGTTGCGTGTTTGATCACGTGGGTCGATGTTGCATTCCCTATACATATAGTGTTTAAGCCCCCATCATCAACATAAATTTCATATAGAAATTGTCACATATCGAACGTTCATCTCATCATCATTTAATGTGCACCTTTATACATGTTTAGATAGTAGCCGGATTGTAAAATAAAAATACTGTGTATAGGAAAAAATAAAGGAAACTATAATAAAAAACTTAAAACATAAAAATAATCCTAACTCTAATTCGTCTTAAATCGTTATTGTGAAAATTTACAATTAACAATCACCATTTTCCTTTTATTACAAAATAACTTTTTCTTAGCAGCCAATATACTATACAATTTTAAACAATACACTCTTGTATTGTTTAAAATAGTGTACTTTAATTATAAAACCTAGAAAAAAGAATACTTTCTTTAAGATTATAAAAAAAAATACAATTAGAAATATTATTTTATTCTGAACTTAGTCAAAATCTGTAGGACTTTATCTTTATAAAGATTTGATTTGAAATAAACAAATGTAAATGCCTTGAAACATCACTTAAACTCTTAAGTTATTTTCCTTTAGCTGCAGGCAGATAAATAAAATTAATACAGATTGAACATAGGTAATACAGATTTCTCAACTTTATCCAACAATAGTGTTTGCTCCCCGAAGCTGAAGGTACCCTGCTGTTATGTCCATTGGAAGGCTTCGGACAGTAGCAAACTCTTCCACATTACTATAATACAGTTTTGAATGTCGGTCTATATATGGCGCTGGTAGTCCTGATATGTCTGAATACTTTTTGGTTGGTTTGAATGTGGGTGGTGCATTTATTGAATAATCTGTAACAAATTGTTAAAAATAATGAAAATTTTAGCGTGATGACTTCTTCTATTTGATTAAACATACATACATACATATAATCACATCTATATCCCTTGCGAGGTAGACAGAGCCAACAGTCTTTTAAAGACTGATAGGCCACGTTCAGCTATTTTTCTTTAAGATAGAAATGAGATTCAAATAGTGACAGGTTGCTAGCCCATCGCCTAAAAGTAGAATCCCAAGTTTTTAAGCATACCCCTTAGTCGCCTTTTACGTCATCCATGGGAGAGAGATGGAGTGGTCTTATTCTTTTTTCTATTGGTGCCGGGAACCACACGGCACACAACTCTGAAATTGATTAAACTCTAAAATAAATATGGTAAATTATTTTTTTTATTATAAGAAAGCCTTATTGTAGCTAATTGAAGCTTCAGTGGAACTAACTTATAAAACAATAAAGACATAATAATTGAAAAACCCAATATTGTCCACATATTTCTTCAGGTTTCTCAGGTGGGGCCTGGATATAAGCAACAAATGCAACTATGTAGAGTAGACGCTGAATAATTGTACATTTTTCTGCAATTAACTATAGATAACACCGAATTAAAACATACATAACACAGCTTCAGGAGGCCAGGGCAATGCTCGCTCTGCAGTCAGTATTTGTTTCAACGATCTCCACATGCGTTTTTTGTTACCACTCTTGACTATAAACTTGTTTTCAGTTTTGAAACAGTAACTGTTTTCAGAATCTGCAGTCATGATATTAGACTTCAATTGAGATATTTTATCACAGTGCTGAAAACTTATTTGCAACTGCTGTTTCTAGGAAATGTTGAAAACTTTATTGATATTGGAATTATCATATAATTAAAATTATTTGCTTTCCTGTTTTGTTTTGTGATTTTGTGTATTTTTGTTGAATTTAGTTAGATGACAATGACATTGATTATCATCTGACGGCGATAATCACAATGCCAACATTTGCATTATGAATTTGAATTCAGGGAATTATTATTATTGCAAAGAAAATAATTATTGTAAATTCTTACTAAAATTAACCTAAGAATATAGTACGTATTCCTCTTCCTATCAGACTTTTTTTCCTACCTTCGAAATCTCTACTTATGCGCTCTCTTGTTCTACAAAACTATCGTAGCGTACACACTCACTACGTAATATTATTAATATTAAAATAGCTTCTCAATTAATAACAATGCCTACTTGTTGTGTTTGTTAACCTTCTCTTTTCAGATCGTATAACCGTTCATCAACCAATTAAGTAACTCGGTTCTAACAACTCAGTATGAGTTTGTTCCGGTGGCCGTAGAAACAGCCGGTCCATGGTGTCCTCAGGCGAGGCTCTTTATTGGTGAGATAGGACGGCGTTTAAGGGCACGTGGTTATGACTACCGCTCAGGATGGTACCTGGTGCAAAGGCTCTCCATAGCTATCCAAAGAGGGAATGCGGCGAGTTTAATGGGTACTTTTGAGCCGGGTGCAGTCCGGGGTGGTATTTTTGATTAAATGTATTTGTTTGTTTGGTGATTGTTTCTATTTTGTATTACCTTGATGTTGACGAAGCTGTTGTGAATATTTTGTAATATTTTGATAAATAAAGTTCTATCGTCAGTAACTTCGTGTCTCTTCAAACCATGACATTGGTAGAATCACCGAAAGTCCGGTGGCAGTCTTGGAAAAGAGAAAGGCCTTTTTTTAAGTTGTGTGTGTGTGCTAGGACAGTTAAGCACTTTAGGGCAGTGCTTGTCATTGTCAAACATTAGTATCATCTGTGCTTTGATCTGTGAACTTTTAGGTTATGTTTTCTTTTCCACATTTTCTTTTGTGGTTTGCAAAGAGAGTGGTTCAATTTGTTGGTTCTGTTGTTATTTGTTTGTTAATGGTAAAATAATGGAAATAGTAAATGAAATATTAGAAAGAGAACAAAGAAAAGCAGAAAAATATAAGCCCATTACTGTCGAAAAGCATTTGGAATTAGAATATGATATAGGCACGCTCCTTGCTTCAGACACAAATGATTTGGATTCAAAATTATTAAAGTAAGTTTATGATTAGCTCTATCTTTCCAAATGTTCTTTGAAACTTGTGCCTTGTTTTCTTCTTTAATGTGCGTGGAAATTCGTCCACGTTTCTGAGATACTTAGGTACGTTACATATTTTTATATTCTACTTCCATGTGTACTATAAATTAAATATATTATTTTAAAAAATGTTCCAGGTCAAAGAAAGATGAATACTTACTATCACTAAGTCGTGACAACACTCAGCTTTTGCTGAATAAAGTTTGGGAATTGCCAACAGAGAGGATTGAGGAAGCCATAGTCGTTCGCCTCCCAAATCCGACTACAGTTCTGCCCAGAGCCAAACCTGTGCCGAAACCTAAACCACTGACGAAATGGCAGGAATTCGCGAAAGCTAAAGGAATCACAAAAAAGAAGAAGGATAAACTAGAGTGGGACGAGCAGTTGCAGAAATGGGTGCCACTTTATGGGTAATTTTCTTGATGTTTTCAAATATCACATTCATTATCTATATTTTTTTGTTTTAATATTTTGTGTTTCAATAAAAAATAATGCAAAAACTTGGATTTTTGGGCTTTTCTATGCACGAAAAGTAGATTCTGTATCTGAATCTGTGGAAATCCTTTGAGTTATGAGACATGGTCTTTTTAATAACAATTACAGATTCAGAAAAGCAGCTGCTGAAAAAGAAAAGAATTGGTTAATTGAAGTGCCTCAAAATGTGGACCCAATGACAGATATGTACGAGAAGAAAGCATCAGAGAAGTCAGAGAAAGTTGCCAAGAATGAGCTTCAGAGGTTGAAGAATATAGCCCGAGCTAGGAAAGTCAAGATTCCCAGGGTTGGGCTGCCTGTCACTTCAGACAAAGCATCATCAACACAGGTATATAAAATCATTGCTATTACACTAGCCGGTTTTAATGGACAGAGGAATGTTATTCTCTATGACATTATTATATAATAGCGATCCACCCAGCTTTGCACAGGTAGCATTTATACATATAAATGTTCCTCTTGAATCACCCTATTAAATAAACTGCATCCATTGTGAATCCAAAACCATTGTGTAATTTTTAAGATCTAAGCACACATACAGACATAGGTACAGACGCCAGAAGCGACTCTGCTTTATACTATGTAGTGATAATAAAAGCTTTAGTTATTTGACCAATAAATTTACTCTATAATATATGTTATGCTATGTAACCCTCATATATTGACAGTTCTAGAATTCACTACCATTAGTAATAATTGAATTCCAGTTATCCACTGCAGCATCAGTAGCTAAAGCTTCAACGGCTTCACTGGGTAAATTCCAAGATAAACTGCCGAAAGAGAAAGAGGCCCGTGGGAAAGGGGTGCATGAGCTCATCCCGGGCAAGGAACGCAAACGCAAGGCTCCCATTCCGACCCCACATGCAGAGAAACAGCAGAACCTTAACCTTCTAGACAGCATACTGAATAAGAGGCCGAAGATTGATATGGAGAAAGCTGTCGCTAAGCATATACATGGTGAACAGAAGATGTAAGTAATACTATTATATTTATCAATTACGGCCAGTGTTAACAGGAATGTTGGAAAAGGCAGGCCCAGATTGGATAATATACATACAGGGACTAATAGCTAGTAGTCTTTGCCTGCTCCTCTAGGACAGAGGTTATATGTAGAGTATTACATTATTATACTAGAGAGCGCCCGCACCTCCACCAGCATAAAAGGAAAATCCCATTAACTTCCTTTCCCGTCGGAATTTCGGGAGATCCTCTCTTAGTGCTTCCCTGCAGTCCCTAACTAAATTTCAGATTTCTTTCTACACTCAGTAGTTTCAGCTGTGCGGTTGTCCAATCGTTACTCCTTAATGGAAGAGTATACATATCGATTGTTTAGGTATGTGTGCGTGTGACTTACTTTATGTTAGGTTCACCACTCTCTATCTTCCAATAACTTAATAACCAACTTTACCCGCAACTTCGCTCGCGTGTATCTAATATAACAGTCTACAAAAAAAGTGACGAAATTAGTAACTCCTTTAAAAAGCAACAAATTAAGCGACGGATTTAGCGCTACCTAAATTAGAATACAGGTTTTTCGCAAATGCCACGGGAAACTATAGTTTTTACCGGGATAAGAGGTACCCTATGTCCTTCTTCAGACTCTTAATTACCTATTTTATATATACGTGATATTTCAAAAATTATTCCAATCAGTAGATAAGGTTATCTATGATTGTTGACAAATACCTACTTTTGCATTTATAAAATTGGGGTTTTACTAATATTTTACAGGAGGTCTGAAGAAAAGAAGACTATGAAAGCACCTAAAGGCGGCAAGCGGAAGGGCCAGGGTAACGCAACCAACTTTTCTGCTAAAAAGCCCAAGGCTGGAAAAGGCCAGAGGAATCCGAGCAAGAAGAATCCTGGTCGCAAGAGGAGATAAACTGTAATATTTATAAGTACATACAATATACTGTAAGGAGTTTAAAAGTTTTTTTATTTTTTACTTCAATCCCCTGTATATTAAAAACGATCGCTGTCTTGTAGAGGCTGGTTCTAACTCAACATTCTTATGGTGTTGGCATCCATTTCAGAACTGCATCAAGCAGAAAAGCTTTTTATTATGATACATACAAATGAAAGCTTAATTTTATCAAATTTACCCCTGATGCCGGTAGTTGTACCAGTAGAACTACTAGGACTATTCTTCCCAATAAACTACCTAGTAAGAACACTGAGAATTTTGATCCCACTACACTTATCGGTTAAACAAATCTGTAATAACTGTAGGAAGACTTTTCCATTTACCTTTCTGTTATTTCCAATGAGTTAGAATTTGCGCTCGCACCTAAGAGGAGTGTGCGGGATCATCTGCTCTTATAAGCCACATAGACCTTATAAATTAAACACTAGATAAAATTTAAAATATAATTTATTAACAATTTCAAATTGAACTAGTGTCGCTCCAGTTTCAAATCCATCGATTTCTTTCCTTGTATTTACTGCTGCATTTACGGAGGATTGATAAAAAAAATCTGTTAAAATGCAATTCTAATAAGTTAGTTGTTGTGGTGGGCGGCCAGTTTGGCCAAAATCATTGTTATTAAAAAGAGATTAAATCAATTTCAGCATGAAAAAATCTTTTTGGATTGGTGACATATTGAAATTCGGCAAGTCAATTAATAATTTTGTTAAGCACAGATTGTAGTACCTATTCGGTATTATCTGAATGTATTTTAGTCATTATTGAATTAAGATCGAATAACACATTCACCATTTCATGTCACAAACTAACAAAAATAGCTATTGTGAACCACCTGTTTACGTTTCTTTTTTTCATAGTCATTTTTCACTTCCAACTTTAAGCCGATTATATATCAAGGAGAAGGTATAATACTGTATAGAACGCCTACCGCCTAAATCGCAGCTACACGAACAACACCACTACAGACACTAAAGCTGTATTGGAAGCAACTACGGTTACATTATTGACATTGCTATTAAAACATTAGCGTGACGTACACGATTTAGCAATGTGTGACTACATGATATATTATACAACATGAACATAACATAGCGCCATGGTGGGCGGTAGTACAAAGTATAAATGGATAAATAAAGTCAAACACATATTATTATATGTTGGTCTAACATGATTCGCAGGACTTTTAAATATTTTAAAATAAAAGTGACCGCAATACGACCAAATATTATACTTTTTATGCTGTATGTGTCATCACGCTAACCCACTAGGACTACTTACATTTACTATTGCTATCTTTTTTAACAACTAGAACTACCTTATAAATGGGTACAATTGTCACAAAATAGAACTTCTGATATTTGTTCATAAAGGTAACAGGTCGTGCTTCACAACCGCGGACAAGCTAATTATGGAATTTAGGAAATATTTATTTATCGTGTTAATTTTTTTTTATCGAATTTTGACCTTATGTGTAAACCGTGAGGTAATTTCTTTCAATTATGAATGAAATCTTCGGATGACTGGTAAACAGACTCCAAAGAATGATAGTTTCATTGGAATTATGCTTAAATAAATATTACTTGGAAAATAATTTTCGATAAAATCTATTTTATTAGTACCAACCCTATGCCTATCTCTAATTGGTGAACTTGAAACCGCATTATATATTTTTCTATTATTCTGCCTTATATGTTACAATGACTATGAATAATAAGAACTATGTTTACAAAAATAAACTTTTCGTTCACCAATAAGAGGACATGACACACTTCACATTAGATCAAAGAAAGAAGGAGATCCAGACTTGTTTATAGGGAATATATTAATGTTTGTAATAATTAACACGGTCTGTTATATCTGTAGTCTCCCAATAAGTCGTTTCTATTTTATTATTAATAACATAAATGCTTTGGATGCCATTGCTTGCATTATACTCCGAATAATGACATGACAACGCGTAACAAGAAACGATCTGTATCAAATATCCACTTCTTTCCATGATCTCGTCTTCCATTTATTTCCTATCTACCCCAAGTGGCAACCATGTTGCGGACAGCGCAGAAACTACGGCTCAACTACAGCTCTAGAAATTCGATCGTCAGCACGTTGCCCCAGTCGGCGAGTTTCTGCCACAACAAATAACAATCACACTCACACATTTGTCACAATAAATTAAATAGATTGCAGAATGTTAAACAAAAATATAACTTCAAAGAATATTTTATGAGAAAAATTTTGGAAATCAATTTAGCAGGAATTAATGAACTTCAAAAAATTACAACTCATAAAGTATGCAAAGTTTTTACTATATTAACTGACAATGTGTCAGACGTTGTTATTTTGTTGTTGATATTGGATATGGCTAGCTAATAACCCTGTATTAATAATTGAGGTTTGATATTTCATGCGGCTGTCTTTTGGTTTGGCATTACTTTGACTCTAACCCGTACCGTGACAGACAGAGAAATCTGACCAAGTCAAAATATTAATTTTGCGATATCTACGTGAAAAACAAAAATCTTTTCTCACTAAACATGTTTTCTCTGCTCAAATTCTTTGACTATACATTTTCTTATATGTTTATTTAGTAACTGAAATATAAAACTTATTCAAGAAAGAGGTCATTGGTTTCTTTGCTCGTCCGTCACTGTAACTAAAGGGGACAGATCACAATAACTTTTTTAACATTAGACTAATTGGCATATATAAAATTTAAGTACTTAAATAATAAATTTGGCACGCAATTTTTTTCACAAAATGGTTGCTTAGGTTTTCTCCGTCCCCTTTTCAAGACCGATTTTTTTAAACACAACCATCTTCAATATAATAAAATATTTCATTTCCATTTATTAATTAAAAAATAATCATACATCAATTGACTACTTGTAAACAAATGCGTAAATTCACGTTCACCTCATACAGATAGTTCAATATTGTAACAAAATATTCAATTCAATTCCATGTGCTTATGTTTCTCAATCATCGATTATAGAGAGAACCGTGATTTAAATATTAAAAATAGCTACAGATTTTAACTAGAATAACAAAATTACGCGAATATGTATTTTTGATGTTATCAGTTCAGTTTTATGGCCATAAATATTCACCTCATTAAGAAGAATATTTCTTCTCACAGGATAATTATTAATACTTTATGCAGTTATTTTTAGAACAGGTACAATTAACAAACAAAAGAAAAGTCTTTGGTACTTTTTATTAAATCATTATGGTGGGCGGCAATCTTTTTCCCGCCACTGCCTTAAAGACCATCCCATTAAAGTATTAAGCTCATGTTTTTGTCAGATAATTTAACGCTATCTATATGAGGTGGAAATTGTTTACACATATCTTGAAGGGAAGGAGTATAATCAAGGAATAGAAAAATTGTTTCATCTATTTAACATTGTCAACAGTTTATGTCTAATCACTACCTTAAAAGGCTACATGATATTTATAAACCAATTCTTTATATTAATAGTAAAGTTTCAATAGTAAATATACTTAATAAAAGTTAAATAAACGACCGCATAGTACATTTGCGGTCTTTAGATGATTCCATTATAAATTTTAACCAAGATATACAATGTACAAACGACGGCACATTAATCTACCCAGCTTTATTGCATTTTGGCATCAATGACGACGATATAGAGATCTACGCAGGGTCACTTAACATGTGGTAGATTGTACAACAAAATACAAGTAGAAAAATTTTACAGTATATATTTTTTCGTATAACATAGTAAATAAAGATATTTTGATACCATTTAAAGAATATAAGTTTCTTACATTTAATTCCTATCACAGGTGTTTATTTCTACGATAGCAGGTAAATCGCTGCAAAATATAGTATGTAAATATATAGCAACTTTGATAAATAGTTTATATTCCCTTTACACTATGCATTTTACTTAAAAAGTAAATGTGCTTGGCTTATTCACTTAATTTGCATTTGAGTATTAACGGAACGTAGCTATGGAATAATTGGTACCGGTACATTTTTGGGTTAAGTACCAGAAGTGGAATAAACTTTTTATATTGGTCTTCTGCACTCCTACATCTCTAACTGAATTCCGTATTGCAATCCAATGATAAGCTCCCGCGAAAAACTATCGCTCTTTCGCTTTTTATTATAGCGTGAAACGGGATAGTGATAGCTTTTCGCGCGATAAAACGGTGTGCGTGTCATACTACGGGGGCTGTGTCTCAAGTTGTATAAATTGTTGGTACATTACTTATTGGGACAGCCGCCTGAAGGGAAAATTTACCTTGGTTTTGGTTTAATGTATATTATATTTAAAATCAATGATAAGGTTAGTCAACCCCAAAATAAAAAAGAGGATTGAATATGGCTGTTGTAGTCTGAATTATTTAATAAAATGATGATTCTAAGAGACTTGTAGGAGCACAATGAGACCATTTTTTTTAATTATAATCAATACTTTGACTGCGAAAGCACTTTTTGCACACAGTATAAACATCTGACTCAGCATCGTGTTTTCCTTTATAGTGGCACACAATATGCACAAGCTTCAAGTTTTTCCTTGTAAATATCTGTAGATAATACCTATCAGTTTCAATATGACCCAAATTGGATTCTTTCTCGCACAAATTGCATTTTATGTCACCATTATAAAGACATTCGATCGCTTCTAATATTTTCGGGATAATGGACCTTGATAGCTCGACTTTATGGTCTAAATTCCATGTCTGGAAGATTATCCTTTCCTCCCGGCTCCTGTAAGGGTTAATTTCGTGTCCATCATAGTTACAGTCATTCTTATTCCAAAGACCTCCGCATTGGAAAAGGCCCGTTTCGTCACAAAGCCGAGCATTCTTATTGGCTTTTCGGTTGAAATATGTCTCATTGTACTTGTTACTCTCAAGAAGTTTACGCAAGTCTGTAAGGAACTGTTCTATGAGCTTCTTCCCTTTGCCATTTTTAGAGTTTACATACAGTTCAGATGACTGCAGAGCCGTCTTGGTTTTGTAGTAGTAGCCCCTCATTCGGTCTTTGACGCGTTTCGACATTGACTGCTCTTTAGTTTTTTCGTTTAGCTCTAAACCTGAAAATAGTACAATTTATTGCTTTATACATGAGAAAATTGTTTTTTTTTTATTTTTAATGGCGTGAGTCTCTGTTATACCTTACCTATCTGGAGACCAGCTCGAGGTGCGCCTTTGACCACAATCCTTAATTGGGTAAGTTCATGCACACATCTAAGTAAATGCCCGTAGCACAGTCACGCGCGACGAAATTTTTATCACGCGAAAAATACCACTGTTTCGCTTTTTATAATGACATGAACCGGGACAGCGTGCCATGCTATGGGGACTGAATTATAAAGCTTGAAATAGCGATTAGAGATTTTGGAAGTTATAGCCATGGCTATTCAATAACTAGTATTTACAAATGACTTTGAAAAAGTAATCTTTTTTTTATATATAAAAATTTAATTTACAACTCTTGTTACCTTCAAACCACTGTGGGTCCTGAGTCCGTTCACTGAGCATAGTACGAGCATCATCAGCGGCTGCAATGTACCGCTGAAACGTTTTGAATTTCTCCCTTATGTTGGTGCTCAGGAACTCCTTGGCGGCCTCCCCGGTGTCTATGTAGTCTTTCTTGGTGGACCGGATCATATTGTAGAAGAAATCAAAGTCTAGAAAAAAATATATAAATAAAGGTATAAATATGTATATATAAAATTCATATTATGCATGTCCTTGATATTCACTTGCTACGATTTTAAGATATCTTTTTATTTATCTATATATTTTTTAAAGAGGCTTTTATCACTTGGTGTGACTACGCCTGCTTCATTGGGAACTTTCAAGCGAAGAGTTGAAGAATTTTTATGAAAAGTATCATGTGGGATTTTGTAAAAGGCAACTATGAGAAAGACCATTAAATTTGAGATTCTTCATGCAACCTGACACTATTTTAATCTCAATTCTATCCTTAAAACATACATCTGCATGTGGCCTTTCAGTCTTTTCAAGGCAGTTGGCTTTGTGTACCACACAAGGGATAAAAACGTGACATATGTATTTGTTAGCTGTGTCTCTTTGGATAACTGTGTCCTCTTCTGTAGACCACTTATAACTAATACTTGCTGTAAATTGCAATGAGTTTCATGGAAGGGTGGTGAACAGATAAATTTTAATTCGGCCTAATTTAATAGCATGAAAAATGTTGTATAACTCTAAAAAGAAATCAACAAAAAGAATGAGTTTCTTAATGGGATTCTGCTTACAGCAGTAAGTAAATCCTACTAATGTAAGAAAAGGATGTGTTTGTGTTTGTTACTTTTTTACACAAAAACTACTGATTGTAATTTCATGAAACTTTGCAATAATAAAGCTAAGACATTTAAATCCATCAGTTTTTAATAAGACTAATTTAATTATACTTAAATTAAAAAAAAATTAAATTATTTAATTATTTGTTTTGTAGCCAAATAGAGCCCTAGTCCTCTTTAGGACTGGTTTTCTTCAGTAAGCAAAGACCTTGGTACAAGATTTAATTTAATAATTTTCCTTAATTTAGTTAGTTTTTGTAGGCATATTAAGTAACATACCAGTTACCATTTTCTCAGAGTTCTTCAGCAATATGAACAGTGTTTGTGGAGGGAGAGACTCCAGGTAGTCGTCGTCATCCACAATCGTGCCATCTTCGGCCACGAACAGTCGGCAATCCGCGCAACTGACATTGAACTGAAAACGAAACGGCTTGAATTATGTCAAGGTCTTACTATATGTGTCAAGGCTCAACCTTGACCCAAATCCGAAATTCAAGGATAAACCCAAAATTATAAATAAAACTAACACCGAAATAACTTCCAATCGCTAGTAAATCCAATTTCTTATTAAAAAATTATCATAAATCAAACTTACACCCAACTTTTTCCGGGATTTCTCAATCAACTCTTCCAGATTTTCGGCGGCGATGCCTATTTTCTTTTCTCTTTTCACATCGGTAACTTTATAGCCTTTTTTCATTGTGATATTAGTATCTTTTGATTGGCATTTAATAAATCAAAATTTAAACAAAGGAAAACACAACACAATACGAGCCACACGTCCGGCACCGAATTCTCGCACTCTCAACGTAATTTCAACTCCAAAGATGTAGCGCACTCCCACTGCTGCCATTCGTTACGGATGACATGACTCCTCACCCCACCCTATTCACGTACGCACGCACCCCCTTACCTCCACTATTCCCAGTCTCCAAAATAAACACAAAACTTCTCCCTGCTCCCTTTGCATTCAAATGGAAAGTGACATTGACTTGACATGTAAATAAACTAACATCTGACGTTTGACATTGGCATACAATTTTTTTATATTCCCTCGTCATACAAAGGGCTCGCTTGGAAATGCTTAAGGGCGTGTTAGTTGGAGACATTCTGGCAGAAGGATAATCAAGAGAATCCGAAACCGACACATATACTTGCATGTAGATAGTTATAAATGTGGATGAAGCAAAAGAAGTATGCAGGAATCGTGGCAAATGGGAAAATGTGGTCTCTGCCTACCCCTCTATTTATATGTGTATGTATGTATTTTATTAAGCCAATCGAGTTTTTAAGCATTGATGAAGCCGGTTCATTATAATAAAACGATCTCGAATTAATACCTCCACTACTCGCGCTGTGGATTGTATCATTCATTGGTTTTCTTGTGAACCCGTGTCCCCCACGTCCCCGGGCAATCCATAAAGTTCATATCATATTATATCCATTTGTTAACAACAAAACAATGCTTAGGCTTAATTCTCTTTGCGTTTAATTGGTATATTTAAACATTAGTTTTGGTATATTTTTTATGGAATGGCTGGAAGAAAAGCCGCATGTAAATCGTCCTTTACGCAAGTCACTTCATAGTTGGCAAAACTGCTCTTCTATCAAAAACAAATTAATGTCAATGTCTACCTACATCAAAGAAATCAAATGAACCATCACATTTTCGCGCCTTGTTTGTTGTTTTGTTGGTTAATAATTGTAGTAAGTAACGCACAAAATCACACGACTGCTTACTTTTTGTGTACATACCTGTTAAGAGGATCTTTTTAAAATGAAACGAGGTGCATTGATAGTTATCGAAGGTGTTGATAGAACTGGTAAATCCACTCAGTGTAAAGAGTTGGGTATGTTTCTTCTTTTTTTAACAAGTTAGAGAATTTAAGTACTTTTAAGTGTGGATATATTAATTCATTACATAAGTTAAACCACTTATAACGTTGTCATTGTATTTCATGATACCTACAAATCCTAAGATCTAACCCTACATAAGGTTTTACTGATAATAGAAAATAATTATTTTGTTATAGTGAACAACCTATTGAACAAAGGCGTGCAAGCTCAATACACAAATTTTCCTTCAAGACAGACTGAAATTGGCAAAACTATCAACAACTACCTCACATTCAAGGTGATAACTAAAAAGGATAAGTTTACAAGGTTTCGCTTCTGGCTCTGAGTGTGAATATTATCCTTTGTCCTTCTTCATACTCCACACTACATGTATGCAAAATTTTATACATTGGTTCAGTTGTTTATATATGTAACACTGACAAACAAACACACTTTCACATTATAATATTAGTATGGACTAATGCTTCAGTTTGCAACTTGATTAATTTTGAGATCTTCCATTCTATACCATACATATATTCCTGTAAGAAATACTTTTTACTTACTATTTATAAAAGATAATTCTTTCAGAATAATTTATCTGATGAAGCTATTCATCTCCTGTTTTCTGCTAATCGCTGGGAAAGAGCTCAGGAGATCCTGAAGACTTTGGAACAGGGAATCAACATTATTGTGGACAGATACTGCTATTCTGGAGTAGCTTATTCTGCAGCAAAGGGTAATTTCTAAATTATATCTTTTATGATAGTGCTTTTACTAAGCAACTGACTGTTCAGAAAGTGTAAGTTTAATTGGGTAATTATAACAAATGACTTTTGCCCTTGAAGAGAAAAATGGTTGAAAACCATAATGCAATGGTAACCCAAAGGCTTGTCCAAAAAAAGATGTAGACCATATAAAAGGTGGGTGGATGAAATTGAAGAGGTTGCGTATAAATTGCACAAGCAGTTCCAATTACCAGAGCGGCGGTTACCCAGGCATAACACCTAGCCTGGCGGAAGATCTTCCCTATGAGGTGGTTGAGACCGAATAATCACTCCCGCTAAAATACTACTAGGTATAATCACATCTTTATCCATAACGGGTAGACAGAGCCAGCTAAGCCATGGTCCGCTGATTATTTTCAAGTTTTTAAAAACATAATTAATAGTTTTCTTACTGATTTTAGGATTGGATCTAAAATGGTGCAAATCCCCAGACATTGGGTTGCCTAAGCCAGATAAAGTGTTCTTTCTCACCATGCCACTAAATATTGTACAGACAAGAAAAGAATATGGAAATGAACGGTAAGGAAGAGATAATTTTTTCCTATAAATACATATATGCTGGGTAAATCGTGGCAAGTGGAAAGAGGTAGTCTCTGCCTACCCCTCTGGGAAAGAGGCATGATTTTATTTTTGTATGTATGTATGCTGGGAAAATTACCCACATTGAGTAAGCCTCAAAGTAAGTTTGAGACTTGTGTTTCAAGATAATAACACAAGGATACTATTATTCTTTAGCCAAGTAATTCATGACCCAAGCCAATCAGAAGCAGTGGTTTTTCCATCATGACCTGCTATGTTTTCATCCTGGTTGTGTTATGGTTAAGCTGGTATAATATGTTCTACCAACTATACTACTATGTTCAGATTCAAAATTTGGCTATCTTTAGAGGGATATTCGACACGCCAAGAAGAAGAATCGTCAATAATGTTATGTGATATTTATTGGTTGGCTTTATTTTTCAGTTATGAAGAGCTAGAGTTTCATAAGAAGGTTTCTGAGGTGTATATGAAACTAAAAGACGAATCATGGGACATCTTAGATGCCTCAAGGTAATCATTTTACTGTACTTAGTTTAATACTTTATTTATTTTTACTTAAAAGCAATAATAACTTTCCATATTGCCCCTTCAAACAAAACCCTTTTACCATAATATTTTCTAGTTTATCCATGTTGCATATTCCTCTTTTCAAACAGGTTGGTCAAAAGAAACCTCAATCCCTTCTTATTTTCCTTCTGAAAATTTCCACTTTGGAAGATGTAGTGTCTGCCCATCTCTTTAGGAAAGAAGCGTGATCATCTGTGCTTTTGTATGTACTAGCTTTTGAAACATAGTCTATGTTATCTTTTCTCTATAGATATCCTATGTAGATTTATTCTCTCTACCAAATTTAACTGCAATCAGTTCAGTAATTTTTGAGTTTATTCATCACAAACATGCAAAAATAAAAATCTAGTGTGGATTAGAGTGAATAAGAATGTCCTCCATTGAAAATGTTTTGGTTGCAGGTCAATTGAAGTCATTCAGGAAGATTTGCTCAAAAGAACATTGGATGTGGTCAACGAGCTTGAAGATAAGCCTGTGGGCAAAGTGTGGATGGACTCTCTTTGATACTGGCAGATGATTCATAGTTGCAGCTTTATATCAGCACAATGTGGCTATTCACTTCCGTTCATGAGGCAGGGTTATCTGCCTTATTTCTCTGCAGCTAGCCACTAAGGTGATGAGAGAGAAAGTGTGATCTTCTCTCTCATCATCTTTGCGCATTCCAAGTTGCACCCGCCACCATAGATCTTCGGGGCCTGGCGTCTGCTTTCCTACATTTATCTTTCCATTTTGTCTGGTCAGCAAGGTTTTCTTTGGCCTGCCCCTGTTATCCGGGCCCGGCGAAGGCAGCATGGCCAGACATTTGTTGCCCAAATAGCAGAAAGGCTTCCGCAAAACGTGATGCGAAGGATAGAAGATATGCCTTCAAAACGTTTGTAAATAACCCTATGAATAGCTAGACTGGCTTCATGTAATTACTTGATAGACTCACTGCAGGATGATCACGGGCGAAAACTGGGCGCTATTTAGCCCCGGCTAAAGCTCGCTCTTGGTAAAAATAATTAATGGTAAGGATAATAAACGTTTATATTTTAAGGAGTTACAAGTATAAGGTAAATTTTTGTTAGAAAAGATGTGCATTTGTGACCAAAAATTTGTTAGTTTAGGCTTACATACAAAAGAAATACATATTTTTTTTAACTAGATTCAAGTCTTACATTTACATTTTGCTTTTGGCATAGTGGTAATTATTGCCTTGTCTCCGAACTTGTAATCCCAGGTTTTATTCCACGCCAATCCCCGCAGCAATGCATGATAAAAACGGCAAAGCGCGAAAAATTATAGCTTTTTCGCTTAACTTTTCTTTCTACATAGCCGCGACTTCGTTCGCGTGGAATAGTTATTTTGGGCATGATTGAAGCCCTCAAGGAAAAATATCATCAATTTGATCCAAGTTTGTATTTATCTGTATATATTTGCTTTAGTATAGAAAAAAGAATAGAGTTAAAATCCCCAACATAAGTCGAACTTATTTTCGGGCTGGCTTCATGTGATTTGTCGATATATTTATACCAATAATAGTTTGAGTAAATAAAACAATTTTATAACA
The DNA here is from genome assembly GCF_032362555.1 of Amyelois transitella. Lineage (NCBI taxonomy): Eukaryota > Metazoa > Arthropoda > Insecta > Lepidoptera > Pyralidae > Amyelois > Amyelois transitella. Next base: position 8,961,197 of record NC_083515.1, read on the forward strand.
AAACTTTTATTTCTTTATCTTCTGCGCAAGTAACTTCGCTCCTTCAGAAGTATTAGCTCTTAAGATACTAGCGTGTGGCTTGACCTTGGCTATGAGTTCGTTACCAGTTTTCTCATCATTGCTCTCGATAAGCTTCAGTAAGAAGAAACATCCTCTGTTTGTAGGCAGCCACGCCGATAACTGCAATCATACAATTCATATTATATTCTAAAATCAATCTTAAAATTTACACTAAAACCTGTCTCGCCAAAACTTTCTTTCTATTATGGTTCCCACTTATACAAGTACTTTGTACTATAGGGGCCAACCAGCTTTGCTCGGTAACGAGGGGTTCCTTCTTGACACAGAGCAAAAATGGTTGATAACCCCTCATTAAGTTGAAAGTGGACCTTCGAAGCTTAGCCGCATTAATTTGAACAAAAATAACAAAATGAATAACACATCCGTCACAGAAAGCATGCTGTGCGAGTTGACTTATAAAACTAACCAAGTTAAAACTAAAATCATATCACATACCACATCAGCCTCCAAGTATTGCGCAATGGAGACCCCAAGCGTGCACCCAGGCCTGTCCTTATCCAGGCTGGCAAGTTTCTTCAGACACATGTGTATGCCAGCGTCTTCCACCGCCAGTATTTCTTTGTTATTCACGCTGACTTTCCAGTCAGCACGGCAAATAGCTCTGGCTAACGCGTCTAACATTCCTTTTGTTGATTCTGTAACAGACAAATATTCAATAAAATTATTGCGTTTACATCATTAAAGTTTTAATAATATTAGGGTGATTCTTAATTTATTTGTGCTTGCCTTTTATTGGGTTGCATGCTTTAATTTTATTTTGTGAGTGAATTTTTTAGAATGTAATCATGTAACCTGTTGGTGTCCCTAAATAAATAAATAGGATAAAATAAGTTGCGAGACTTGGCTCTGTCCACCCCATAGAGGATAAAGACATAATAATATGTATGTACATATATTTAGGTACAAATAAATAAAAATGCTTTCTTACCTATAGACATCACCGCCACGGCTAGAAGGGCAATAGTTTTATTACTAAGCCAGAACTCCGCATCATTTTCTATATCTTGCTGGAGCGCTGGCAAGATGGCCTCCCGCAGTTCCGCCGTACGTATATCCGCGTCCTTCTTGGAGGTGCCGCTTTTGGCGCCCTCTTCGAGGAATTTCACGAGGCTCGGGTGGAAAGTCGCCGTGTCTTTGGGCTTGACTAGCCAGTGGAGAGTCTGAAATTGAAATATTTCTTAGATGTGATGTCATAATCCCTTAAGGGGTTAGACATTATAGAATAGAAACAAAGATTGAGTAGTGACAAGTGGATTTCGCCAAAAAAAAAGAATCCCAAAATAAACTAGCCTTTCCCGTGATTGTTTTTACAATCTAAACAGGAATGCAATAAGCTTTATAAGCCTATTCCTTAGTCGCTTTTTACGACATCCACACCAAAGAGATGGAATGGTCCTATTTTTTTTTGTATTGATGCCAGGCACCACACAGCACAATCACTTATTAATCTTAGAAGACTGTATCATAGCCCTTACCATGACACCCCAATGGTCCTTCACAATATCCTTAAGATTTGCAGCGAGAGTGGACACAATGGCCTTCTTCACCAGCACCGTGTCGTCCACCGAGTCGAAGATGGCTAGCAGCAAACGGTAGCCTGTCTTGTGTTTGCTGAGACTCACTGCATGCTCCTTTACAACTTTCAGGATAGTCTGGAAAACATATTTAAAATCATGTCTGTTTCCTGAAGGAAAGGAGGGAAGGGCAGAGACTTTATTTTACCATGATCCCTGCATCCTTCTTTCATTTATTCCCATTACAGCTCGTCGGTTTAAAAGACCTTTCGCCAGGACATCGCCACGTGGCAAACCAACTACATTTATTTATTTAAACTTCATGCATGTTAAATGTACAACTTATTGACCCAAAAATACAGATACTCAGCCTAGACTTATTTCCAGGTTAAAAGAAATTGAATTACAGAGAAAAGAGATGAATTTAGGATGCTCCACTTAACTCCACCCACCCACAAGAGTTAGCTGCTTAATTAAAGAAGAATAAAATACGCAACAGAAAGCAAAATAAAGTGTTATACCTTTTTATCCTTGTTGGTGCCTTGCCACACGCAGATACATGCCGCGTTGACTCCGGGCAGGGAGTTGCTGAGCGGCACTATCAGTGGGCTGAGAGTAGTGATCAGTTCAGTGCGATCCTCCGCGCTGCACTCTTGAATGTAGTCATACAATACTGAATGCAGCAACCTAAAAATAATTATTGTAATTTTAATGTGGCCTTTGTTTTTAGAGGATGTGTACCTATACCTACCTATGTGTACCTATGGGAGATAACTAGATTTTCAGATTTGAAGAACAATAAAAGATACTATAATTTTTTTTTTATCTCTACATGGGCCTTTAGATTAAGTATGGCTAGTAATTAACACTTAGGGCAGCTTCAGATTGCACTGGCAGCAAAGTAGCGTGAGTTACAGTCCTAATGATTCTAAATACTGCGATCTAGCCAAGGTCCCCTTATAGTAGTGTAACTTGTATTGTGTTATATATTTATCTAATTAACTTTTTTATGTTAACCACATTTATTTCACAAATCAAGATCAATAAGATTAACTTACTCTCCATCATGCAGATTTTTGTCCAGTATACGCTGTATATTAGCCTTGCATGAATGCAGTATCGCTGCTTTCATCTCTGGGCTGTCTTTGTATGTATCGCTCAGGGTTTTAATTTTGTTGTCTTTTGACTGCAACAAAAAAAGAACATAGATATTATGGAACAAATTAAAAAAAAACAAGAGGTGTGTATATATATGGGATTAAATAACAAACAGTGAGAACTCACATTTTTGTAAATTTCCCCATAGAATTCTTGTTGCATGTGCAACTTTTCCGTCTTGTTAGCAAATTCACCATAAGCATAATCTAATACGGGAGCACTTATACTGTGTGCCGAGAGTGTCACGATGTGGCCGAAGAACCTCTTCAAAACTTCATGGCGAATGAAATCGGTTCCATACTTCAAAATACGTTTCACAGCATGCTGGGCATATTTAGACTGCACCATTTGAACCATAAGGTCTAATAATTCCTCAGTTATTTCAGTCTTGACATCTTCAGGGCCGTATTTGAGCAGTACTTGGATAACCCTACTGAGATCATGGGTAAGGGCTATTGATTTATACTGCCCTTTGAGAAGACCATGTAACTCCCTACATGACTTTTCTTTGAAGTCTGCTTTTACTACTTTCCTGTAAATAAAATTAAAGCTAAATAATTTTTTCAGCTAATTTCTGTGACCCTCTAGTCATAAAGAGCATGCATTTTCTAATTTCAGTACAAACATATAATCACGTCTACATCCCTTGCCGGGTAGACAGAGCCCACAGTCTTGAAAAGACCGAAATGCAGCTGTATGGCTTTTATGATGGAATTGAACAATTCTTTTGTGCGTAAATATTTATAATACTCCAAATTCAAAAACATGCTTTTATAATTTATAATAAAATAAAATTTGTATCCTAATCTCACCTCTGGATTTGTGCAGCAAGTAATTTAGCTTTATGTGATATTTCGAACACCTCTGCAGTTGCTTTTGCTTTACGTCTCACAAGCCTAAGTTCTTTCTTCTCCTTTTTCATTTCAGACCACTTAGGCTTTTCCCCTGGCTTTGTCTGCTCTTTCGAAAACTTCCCATCTTTTGAGAAAGGTTTATCTTTCATATTATTGAATTTACCAAAAGGTTTCCCGTCTTTTTTGCCTTTCGGTGACTTGAAATTTTTTACACCATCCTTTTTGAAAGTAACTTTTTTTGAGTTGTCGAATTTCACCTTTTTGTTCGGACCCTCTGAAACTGCATTTTCGTTTTTTTTGACCTTCTTAACAGGGGCTGATTCAACAGATTCTCCACTTTTTCTCTTGACTTTCTGCATATTTCACGATGATGCAGAAAAGAGGTTATGTAGTTTGGTATACTCAATTAAATTAAATACTTCTAATACAAGAAGTAAGGAGACACAGAATAACCGATTATATTATACTGTTATCAATTATACTATATTATTATAAAAAACACATGAATAAATGTTTTTACCACCATGTGAAAAAGGCACGAGATTGAAACCAAAACTTTAGTCAGTTTGACAGTTATTCATTTGTTTTTTTTTATTGATACACAGACTGTCATTGTTGAAGTTGTCATTCGCAATGTGTCAGTGTCAGTTAACAGCAGCATCGTTTCTGGATGGATGTGGTTGAGGTGTAGTGACATGTTTTGTTTATTTCTAAATTATGGAAATAATAGTCTTTTGCACTTATAAACAGAAACAGTATAAATGAATACTTATTATTTCCGCTTAAAGCCAGAATCTTTGAAATGGTTGACATAAACAAATATCTTGAATCCCAACTTGCATTAGCAAAAGAAAGATCCGCTATCAAATCTACCAAAAAACAGGCAATAGGATGTGAAGAAGTTTCGCAAAGAAGCAAGAGTGCTGCTGACAAAATATCAAAGAAACAAGATAGACAATTTAATAAGAATTTGCCTTCGGGTGAAGCTAGTACTGGCACATCGCGAAAACCTTCAACACCGCACGCCGATTCCGACGATGATGAATACTTACCTTCTGATGATGAATGTGACGGTGACTTGAACATAAACTGCTCCATACCTTCAACATCACGGGGCAAACAGAATTTGAAAAAAATTATTGATGATGGTGACCAGCATTTATATGATGAAAGAATCAAGGTTTGGAAAGGAAACTTGTCAGCAGTCAGCACAGGACAATCCAATGGTGTAATTACTTCAGCTGATATCCAATACCTTGTCTCGGGTAACAAAGATTTTGATAAATTTCATGAGCTTCAAAATGGCTTCAATGTTCCAAATTACATATGGAAACAACTCTACAAATATCAAAGGATAGGAGTGAAATGGTTGTGGGAGCTTCATCAAGTACAGTCAGGAGGCCTTCTTGGTGATGAAATGGGACTTGGAAAAACAATTCAAATAATTGGCTTCTTAGCCGGACTTTATCACACTGATTCAGGAAACTGGGGCGGGCTTGGCCCTTCCATAATTGTGGCCCCTGCAACTATAATTTATCAGTGGGTTTCCCAGTTTCATTATTGGTGCCCTAATTTGAGGGTTGCAGTTCTTCATCACTCTGGCTCACATGTTGGAAACCACAACAAACTTATTAAAGACTTGCATGCATCCCATGGCATTCTTCTTGTAACTTATGCAGGCATAGTGAAATATTCCCAAGATTTGCTTTCAAAGAAGTGGCACTATATAATTCTAGATGAAGGACACAAAATACGGAACCCAGAAGCACAAGTCACCAAGTTCATAAAAAAATTTCAAACACCACATAAATTATTGGTCACTGGGTCACCAATGCAGAACAGTTTACAAGAATTGTGGTCACTCTTTGACTTCATGAGACCAGGATTATTGGGCACTTATGCTGCATTTATGGAACATTTTGCACTGCCTATTACACAAGGAGGCTATGCTAATGCGACACAGTTACAGGAAGCTACAGCATTTGAAATAGCAAAAGCATTAAAAAATCTTATAACCCCATACATGCTCAGGCGTACAAAATCTGAAGTGCAAGATCACATAAAATTGCCTGAAAAAAATGAACAGGTTTTATTTTGTGCATTGAGTCAAGAACAAAGAGACTTGTATATGGGATACCTTACAGGAAGCACTGTCAGAAGTATTTTAGATAAAGACAACAAGTTTTGCAAACCTGTTCGAGCCAGGATTTTAGTTGCTCTATCTACATTGAGAAAAATATGTAATCATCCAGATTTATATCTCTATGAAGCTCAAGATGAAATGGAACATATTGATGAACAAAAATTTGGCCATTGGAAGAGATCTGGGAAGATGACAGTAGTAAATTCTCTTCTGAAAATTTGGCAGAAACAAGGTCACAGGGCTTTGATATTTTCTCAATCCAGAGCAATGTTGTGTATTTTAGAACAATATTTGCAAAATCAAGAATTTAAATATTTAAAGATGGATGGCACAGTGAGTGTAAGTCAGAGGCAGAATCTCATTAAAACTTTTAATGATAATTCTGAATACATGGTCTTCTTGGCGACAACAAGGGTGGGTGGTTTGGGAGTAAATTTAACAGGAGCAGATAGGGTTATTATATATGATCCTGACTGGAATCCAGCCACAGACAACCAAGCAAAAGAGAGAGCTTGGAGGATAGGTCAACAAAGAAATGTGACAGTTTATAGACTTCTGTCTGCTGGAACAATAGAAGAGAAAATTTATCAAAGGCAGATTTTCAAGCATTTCCTCAGTAATAAAATCCTAGTTGATCCCAATCAAAAAAATGTTTTAACTACCAGTACCTTGCATGGTCTATTTCATCTTGAGGATCCAAATCATGAGGGAGATACAGAGACAGCTTCTCTTTTCAAACATACCAAAGTTAATGTGAATAACAAATCCAAAACTAATAAAGATGATATACACATGAGTGGTGGAGTATCATTTTCGAAAAAGAAATTGGAAGCAATGAGACGACAGGCAAAAGAGATAAGCAAAAAAATTGCACATAATGTTGAAAAACCTCAGCAACTGGAAGAAGATCCAAGAGAGAGGTATAAGAAAAAGAGGGAACTTTTGTTAAACCCTCCAAAAGAAGATGAACCTGAAATTAACTTAGTAGATGACAAGGTAACTAATGTACCGTTTGAAAATGTTTTATCTGAATTAGATATAATTAATTTGCACACAAAAAAAGATTATGAAGAAAATTTAATAAAGCAAGTTTTAAAACAAGATCAAAATGATGATATTTTAGATGAGGGTGAGTTAACTGAAGATTTAAATAGTAATTTAAAAGAAACTAAAGAATCCAGCCTTAGCATAGAGGAGTGTGAAAGTAATATTGATACTGGTAATGAAACAGAACTAAATGAAGCAACAAGAAGCACATCTCAGTTAGTTGATAATGAACAGGTTGATAATGAACAGGATGATTACAAAAAGAAAAAGAATAAAAAGTCTAACAAGAGAAAGTATTCATCTGATTTAGACTCTGACATTGAAAGTTTATTGGCAGTAAAAAAAGTAAAAAGAAAGAAACATAAAAAAGAAAAACATGAAAATAAAGGCAATGATGATGACTATGTTTTAAGTAAACTATTTGCAAAAGCCAATGTTAAGAACGCATTACAACACGACATTGTTGTAGGTTTAGCTGAAAAGGAAAAAATGCATAGAATGAAAGAAGAAGCTTCAAAGAAAGCAAAATTTGCAGTGAGAGCCATAAAATTTTCTTCTTAGAACTTGAGGTAGTTGGCAGTTTAGATTAAGGTGAAAGATTGTGATTATTTTTTATTAAGTTAAAATCAATAAATATTTTGTTAATTACTAACACTAGTTTATTTTTATGTAACATACCTTAGTATTGTGTTTCAAGCGCGTTCGCAAAAGATTATTGTACGTTAGTATTTACATGAAACCTATGTTGCGAAATGTATTTCTGCGTACCTACTTACTTATTTTGCTTTTATCGGCACAGCTTCTAGAGAAGTAAGTTCTGTATACCTAAAAGTTTGAGAACAAACAAGGTAACTAGACGGCAAAAGTATAAAAAATCTTGCGTATGTTATTATGGTCACGGCCGTGCCTGCCTGCCACTTTTTCGTCGTACTCGCAGTTTATATTGCAATTTTGTTTGATATATACCATCGTACGTTATCTCTTTATGTTATTTATGTGGATGGATGGAATACGATTATAAGAAATTTTTTGTTATTTTGTGAGAAAGATGAATGTACTTCAACTTGTTTGTTTCTGTAAGTTACTTCTTTATTTCTTACCCATAGTATACTTATTATTTGTCCTTTTAGTTGAAATTAAGACTGTCAAGATTTTATTTTATTTTGTTATACTTATAAGAATTCCTTGCCAAATACTGTAAGAGGTGTACTACTACCGTTGTATTTTTGGCGTAAATAAATAAATAAATAAAAATAAATAAATAAATCTCTACCCTCCATTGTATTATTCATGTATACAATGGCAATAATTACGGTAGCTTTTTAATTTTCCCTTCCGGCAACACAGGCATGAAGTAAAATTGTCTCAATTCCTCCTTCGGCTAACGTTAATTTTTCTGAATTTATCTAAAAAGAATATACTTTCAAGGCATTGTAGCTTAAATACATGAAACCAGAATATCATCTTAATTCAACAGCAATGTTTCTATGGATATAAGTCGTATATAGTGGTTTAGAGTAGTGTTATTAGAGTCAGTGGATCTTTGAAAAGTTTACCTCCTCAGCCGTTTTTAGCCAAGTACGGGCATTGTGCTGATATTCTGAAGTTTAAGTTAACGGGGACGCAATGTCCGGCCGGAGGAAACCCCCGAGCTTTAACTTCAAAGCAAAAGAAGAAAAGCCAGAGGTGTAAGTAAAATTTTGTACCTCACTTTACAATTTTCACAAACAAGGTACCCTAGTTACAATTACAGCACAGAGAAATAAGTATCGAATAAAGGACATTGTAAATATCATTTATTCTATGAATATTATCCAAAATAATCAATATTGATTGAGAAAGTTTTGTTAAAAAATCTTAACCTCTGTTTTGAAACTCACAAATTATATAATGAAAACAATTATTCCCATGAACTTATGTCATTTGTAAAAAAAACTTAGGTACCTATATATTTCAATACTGTCCAGTCTATGTGACACTCTTAAAAATCTAAGTAGGATAGAATGTCTTCCCTCCCAGGAACCAGCTCTAACTTGTTTGTTTACTTGTAATGAACCTCCAACAGTAGGCATATCAACATTGAACTATTTTGGTTGTAGTTAACAGATCTGAGTAATGACTATCATCTGCTTTATAAAAAAACACATTCATATTTTTCGTTAAAAGTTTGCCCTTATTATATTCAAGGTGCTCTTTACAAAACAAATTAAAAAAAACTGAATGATTGCAGTGTCACTCCCCCAAGAAACCTTGAAGAGCGAACTACAATTACAATTGGTGATAACACTTTCACTGTCCATGCCGATGACTTGGTGAAGATTTGTGATCTAGGCCGTGGAGCCTATGGTATTGTGGAGAAGATGCATCACAGACCCAGTGACACTATCATGGCAGTCAAGGTATAATTATTATTAAGGCAATTCATAATCACATTGGCTAGCTTGTAATGATAGTGTAGGAATTATAAATAAATAAATAATAAAATTAGAATTATAAATAAAAAAAGGAGGTAGTGGATGAATCCTATGTGAAACACGATTTTTTTTGTTATTTCTGTTTTACTTGATCTGTTTTCTGATTTCCACAACAGGTTATACAGAACCAAGCCAACAGAAATATAATCATTTTGCCTAATTTCTGATGGAATACAAAATTTTGTGATCAAACTAATTTTTTGTTATGTGAAAGTACAATATATTTTACCCACAAAAACAGGTTCTTATTTTTTTAATACTTAAAATATCTGAACTGTCATCAATTCTGAAAATTTAATAATTTGGCTGTGCCAAATTAATAAAGTCAACAGCAGGTAGTACCATGTTTGCAACATTGTCTGTAATGTTGCGCGTTGCTGAAAATCAGTGGTTTGTTCTGCCAACAAAGTTTGTTAGCTCAGTGATATGTCTGTATCTAAAACCTTGATTGCTATGGCAGCACACATGTTAATATTAATTGTCCATGATTTTACATACAAAATGTTTGTGCCAGGTTCATTATTAATTTTTTATTTATATATCTTCCTGGGCAAAGTAGCTGAGAAACTTGATGATAACAGGGTTAAGTGTTGATATTTATTTGTTACAGAGAATTACATTCAACAACCAATCATTGGAATTGAAGCGTTTGTTGATGGATTTGGACGTATCAATGAGGGCCAGTGCGTGTCCATACACAGTACATTTCTATGGTGCCATGTTCCGGGAGGGCGACGTCTGGATCTGCATGGAAGTCATGGACACTAGTCTTGATAAATTTTATACTAAAGTCTACAAAAACAACCGGACTATACCTGAAAGTATTCTTGGTAAGATAGCCTTTTCGGTTGTAAGTGCCTTGAATTACCTCTACTCTCAGCTCAGGGTCATACACAGAGATGTGAAGCCATCAAATATTCTGATCAACAGACAGGGTGAAGTCAAAATGTGCGATTTTGGCATTTCCGGTTATCTTGTTAACTCTATAGCGAAAACAATAGATGCGGGGTGCAAGCCGTACATGGCGCCGGAGAGAATCGACCCGCACGGGAATCCCGCGCAGTACGACATCCGTAGCGACGTGTGGTCACTCGGTATTGCCATGATTGAACTCGCGACCGGGAAATTTCCTTATCAGAACTGGCCGACACCATTCGAACAGTTGAAACAAGTCGTGACCGACGACCCGCCGAGACTGCCCGCCGGGCAGTTTTCAGCCGATTTTGAAGACTTCATAGTACAGTGTCTACAGAAGGATTACAAGAACAGACCAAATTATAACATGTTACTGTCACATAAGTTTTGTTTAGAACACGGCACTAAAGAAGTGGACGTCGCGTCGTTTGTTCAAGAAATTCTAGATTTACCTGATGACTCCTAGTGAAAGGAAGAATGTGTTTAACTATGATTAACAGTAGGTATAAGAATTGTTATTAACATTTTAATTTATAAAAACTAGTGATGAACTCCAGTAGGATATAACAATGATATCTAGTAAAAGTTAGCTGTAAAGAGAATTCTACATTACATGCAATTATTGTTTAACCATATTTCTAAGTTATATTTTGTTATCTTTTAAACATTGTAAATTATGAAACCTTTGTATTGTCAATTATAAAAAGTCATGTTTTTGTAGGATGTGCTGACGAAGTCTGAACCCTGCTAGAAATGTATAAATACATCACAACTAATTGGTATTAATAAAACCATTGTTTAAAAGCGTTATTTAATTTTTGATTATGTTCCTTTTGATTTCGAATGATCGAATGTCTCGCTTTATCTAAGTAGTGAAAACCAAAGAGGACTGTTAAATAGAAATCCACACAATGAAAGTATAAATCGATTTATTTCTCACGTCGTCATTGTCTGTAAAGTTGGATTCCTAAATAAAATAAGTACAAAATATAGTTGAGTACATTTTAAGTACAATGTCACATTTTTCCTTAACTTAAGTTGGCAAAGTCAGCCGTCACTGTCGATATAAAGCTAAAATTGACTAGTAGTGGTGTGGAGCCCTAGAATGGAGAGTTCATTCCCAACTTAGTTCCGAAGTCCAGTCTAGCGCGCCGTTGGTTGCGGGCGTCGACCCTGGAAGTAAGTTTCGTTATAAATGCAAACGTAATAATTTCACTATCAGAAAAGTATGTTGGTCTAAAGATTACATACGGCTTTATAGCAACCAGTTGGTGCTATAAAGCCGTCGGCAAGTTTAATATATGTACTTATAATAGCATTTGAAGTGATACTATACCTATATGAAATGATTTGGAAAATCGAACACGTCTGACCGGCTGACCAACCCTTAAAAATTTCGGTCGCAGTATTAGTAGTTAAGCCCGTTCACGGTGAGCTGCGACCCAATGTGAACACCTACACAGCACTCACTTGATCTCCTGCCACTTGAGCAGCTCGTTGATGACGAACACGAGGAGCGGCGAGGCCCCGCACGCGGCCCACAGCGGCGCGCTCACGGTGAACGTCATGTCGCAAATGCCCCACTTTTCGCAGGCACCGTATTGTACGCTCAGCGCCTTAGCTGTAAATGCTGCCTGTAATATTAATCTGAGGACAAAAGAGCAATGTTTTAGTGTAACGAAAATTTCATATGATTTCAAAACTAGCTGAAGCCCGCGACTTCATTCGCGTGACTAGACAATTTTTGTCAATGTCCATATTTTCTATAGATCCTCCCAAAAATCCCCTATAAAATGAACCAGGAATGGATTTAGATACTTCGGAGAGAGAAGATATGCCCTTAATATTAAAATAAATAAAATAAGCTGATTTTCAGTCGCTCGGTGAACATGTACCATTGTAACATCATTCGAAACGTCCCGAGATAAAATAAAGGTACGTTACGTGCGCGTTGTAAATATTTTATATGAATGACAAATGACAATAACAAGTATGAATACTTACAAAACTACTACACTCCCACACCACACTTTGTTCGTCCAAAATTTTTTCTGCCATATGGAAGATTGTCGATGTACAAAAGATAATGATATCACAACTGCAACAAAAAGAAAATGTAGCTTTATTATTCATTCATATTTTTTTTTATTCATTGTTTTACAATTTATTTATATATCCGACCACGAGGCCTTTCACGTTATTTTGATCTTTTGTTAAGTTTTTTACTTAGGTGGGTAAACCTACAAATTGTTGCCAGTAATGGACTTTTCATATCTAAAACACCCAAAAACCTCCCCAAAAGTAACTTAACAATAAAATATCAACTCACTTAAATGCACCGTTACCAGTACAAGAACGATATTCTGCACCAAATAGAAGCCGTGGTAGAAATCGTCGCGCCACCCGTGGAAACTCTTCTTTGACAGGTCAAACTCTTCCTCGACTTCTCCCAAGTTGATCGGGTATACCAGCCAACAGCCGGTGGAGTTAGTTGCTGTTGCTATTTGCTCGCAGAACGAGCGAAGAGTTAGACCGTAAATGGTTAAGATGAATATAGCGGAGGGTAGGAACTTGCACGCGTAGCACCAGAATATGAAGGACGCCATCTGTTGAGGGAATTTTGAATTAATGTAAATTGTATAGGTTAGTAGCAAATATATAGGTATAATGAAGTAATTTGTTGAGACAATGCTGTAGTGTAGATTTTCTATCTCAATCGTATAGTACATTTCCGATTATGCTCTCAGCTATAAACAATTAAATTTCCAGCCAACTTATGTTTGTCTCTCTCATTTTCGCAGTTGTTTGCCTTTATGCTTTGGGACCTGGGGTCTGCTTGTTGATCTTTCCACTTTGTCCATTTTTCGGTTTTAAGACCATGCTGCTATTTGGTAATCAATCAAGGCTAACAAGATTATTAAAAGTTTGCGGAGGTCACACAGGAGTCACGTCTAAATCCACAGCGGGCACTAAGCGTCTCTCAATTCTCAAGCGCCGCAAGCACGCAGGGTCTAACGCCAGGACGACGATGGTACCAGTTGGCTGCTGTTAGCTGTAAGAAGGTCTTGTTCATCTTTCCATTTTTTTACCCATGCTGCTATTTGGTAATCAATCAAGGCTAACAAGATTATTTAAAGGTTGCGGAGGTCACACAGGAGTCACGTCTAAATCCTGATCACAGGCGGATATCGCGCTTCTTTAATTCTCATGCAGCCGGGTCTAACGCCCGGACGAAGATGGTACCAGTTGGCTGCTGTTAGCTGTAAGAAGGCTAGCGGCGTGTCTCACGGTAAGGGTGACGGCCATGTGCGGCCTGGTGGCGGCGCGCTGCATGACGGCGGCGTGCGGCGGCGCGAAGGCCAGCGCGGCCGCCAGCAGCGGCACGCTCAGCGCGCTGCTCAGCGTGGCGCCCACCACGCCCAGGGCCAGGGGCAGCAGGCTGCACAGTGACGTCACCTGGAAACGAAAATAATCGTATATCTCGATCAAAGAAAGAAAAAAGGCGTGATTTCATGTATGTATGTATCTCGATCAATTGCGTGGCGGGTAAGGTGCACTGTGACGTCACCTGGAAACGAATAATAAATATATACGATTTAAAAAATTATGTATATTGAGTTTACTAATAAATGTTAAGACTCAAGAGCCTCAATTTTGCTACGCGCGTCACGCCCATATTACCTTTCAGTGAATGTTTATAATTTAATCTATAATTTAATCAAAAACCCATTCGATAAACTACAAAGTGAATATTTTACCTGCAACAACGCTATGTAACAGACGGCGCACATCCAAAACTGCGTGCTGTTCCATAGACACGTCATGTAGTGGCGGGACATCGTGATCAACGCGAACAATGATACGTCGGCGTCGCGAGTCATCTGCGGAATTAATACTTAATTATAACTGTTATCAGTAAAGACTCGATAAATATGATATATTTTAATTCATTCATTCTTATAATCATTTCTACATCCCTTGCTGGGTAGACAGGATTAGTAGTCTTGAAATACCATGTTCAGCTGTTAGGCCTAATGATACAATTGAGATTCAAATAGTGGCAGGTTTATAAGCCTACCCCTATTATATCTTTTGTTTGTACAAAGGTGTTTTATCAATTCACTAATAGAACCATTGAATAGAGATCACTGAAATTTCGCAAACAATTTTTTCCCACTTATAATTACAAACATGTTTAAATTTGTTTTGTTTTCTTTTTCATTGTGATAATACCCACATTTTAAGAGTACGATTTTCTTTTACCTGTTGACTGCAGTAGTTAGTAAACGGCTGATTTTGCCATTTGTTCTGCAACTTCAGGGCAGCGTGCAAAAATATTAAATCACACTTAAACGCGAACATATTAAATAAAGTAAATGATTCCTGGATCTCTAAAAACGCGAAATAACATGCTCCTTAAAATCATAAACACAAACAGGAATCTGATCTATGTCAGTCAATCATGAATGTACAAGTCAAGAAAAGGAAGTTCAATTCGCAGTTACAACTTGATTTCCATGGGTGCAGAAACAGATATGAGACATGTATACATACGATACGAATTTAGCATATTTAAACCATCTCTACAACTAGTCCCAACAATATGAGTCATGGTGGGAAGATTTTGTAATTGTTATTTGACTTTTCACATAAGACTACTGGGACAAATTTGTCCCACATGTTACGCTATGGGACAGCTCAATGGAATTACTGGGATAGATGATACTTATACCAGATAAATCTGCCCCCAACTGTACATAAGTATTTGTCTAGAAACAAATGTCACAATGAAATTCTGAAATATTTTATTTATTTAAACTATACGTATGTAATTGATGAAGATTGTTACTTATAACTGGCCACATTATTCCGCAATCAGTTTTTGTCATGCAAGGAGTTTCAACAACAGAATCTCTTACCGACAATGAGCAAGGTACAGAGTTCAACGACCGCGCCAGGTCTATGGGGCCGATGCATTTCTCCGGCAGCTGGTATGGCGGCATTTTTTGACATAATACTGGATAAAGCGGCTCCACTGCTATGCTGAAAGTATATTGCTTTATTAAACACCAGTAAATAAGTCGTATTATGTATGTATATATCACGTCTATATCCCTTGCGGGGTAGAAAGAAGCAACAGACTTAACTGAAAGGTTACGCTCATCCGTATGGCTTAATGATGAAACTGACATTCAAATAATGGCAGGTTGCTAGCCCATTGTATACAACAAAAATCCCAAAGTTAGTCAGCGTTTCCCTTAGTCGATTTTTACGACAACTATAAGAAAGATACGAAGTGATCCTATGCTAAATATAAAAAAAATTCGACAAAATTAGATTCTTGTTTTGTCTAAAAATTAAAAGCCTAAAATGATAAGTCAGCAAAAAGACACAGATTAAAAATATAAACCTGGATTGGTTTTCAGTGCATTTAACAGTAAATACCTGGCATCTGCCTGCATAAATATCTCCATGTTGAGACAGTTTGCCGCGGACCCCATGACACAAACCACCTCGCCGTAATCCTGGAAATATAAGTTTTTTTTTTAAATAGAAATTAGTATAGCTAATAAATTATATTTATCATTATTTTCGCTAGAAGAACATGGAGAACGCTGCTTTTCTTTCGACTATCTCGTCATTTCAGGACACAAAAATGTGGAATTCGATCACCCAGGTGACCAAAGTGGAACTCTTAAATTTATATAACAGATCTTCATATTAACCCTATCGGATCTTGCAAACATATGTATATGTTTAGTTGACGTACTATATGAACCTAACTTATACCTATAGGTACTTAATATCTAAATAGGTATAATTTTATGCAGGTAAGTATAAGATTCGAAATCTATCCAGAATTATGTAGTTTGTTTTGTATGTTTACATATTTTATAAATATCAATTAATTTTTCTCATGTAACTGACGTCACGTCTTTATTAATAAAACAAAGTTCTTCCATACCGCTCCAAAATTCATCTTTCCTCTCACGGGTCTACTGGAAGAGATTTCTTTTCAAATAAGTAGCACCTTTGTACTAGAATTACTGTAATAAATGCTCCTGTATATTATTTTGTGTACATAAATAAATAAAGTTCTTCAAACTGAACTGACCTGCATGATCTGCACCATCTGCTGCACAGAGCTGGCAGTGCAGTCCGTGAACAGAGACACCAGCAGCGGCACGTTGTCCACTTGTTCTATGTGCGGCCGTATGTTCTCGATGCCGCGCGGTAATTTTGCCTGTATTTATTTTATTTATTTATTCAGTTCACCAACAGTAAATACAGAGATTATACATACAATAAGGTTCTTTCTAATTGCTTGACCAGTTACAGGCACACCCAGCATGCTATGGGGAACAATACATACATACATAAAATCACGCCTCTTTCCCGGAGGGGTAGGCAGAGACTACCTCTTTCCACTTGCCACGATCTCTGCATATTTCCTTTGCTTCATCCACATTCATAACTCTCTTCATGCAAGCTCGACGGTTTTGGGTACTTTTGACCTGACCCTTTACCAGGACGTCCTTAATTTGATCAAGATACGTTCCTCTAGGTCTTCCCACCCCAACCTTTCCCTCCACACTCTCCATGTATATGGATGGATGGATGGGAACAATCCGTGTTTAATTTTAATTCTTACTGATAATTTAAAGTAAGTATCTATCTACCTTTTTGTTAGTATAAAGTTTATTGTGGTGCAAATAGAAACAATTTCAATGATTTGAACGGCAAAGAATTAAAATAATAAGACAACAATATTAACCTATAAGTACATAAAATAAGAGTAGGTACAATACATAAATATAAGTCATTCAAGCAACTTAAAATTGTAGCACGGAATTTTTTTAAACCAACAAAAATAATAATATTTTTTTATTCAAAGTGTACCTTTTTATAAGGCCGAAGTGAAAAGGGAAATGTCAGAGTGGGAAGGCCAAGGCGAACGTATCTTGAACAAATTAACGACGTCCTGGCAAAGGATCAGGTCAAGAGTACCCGAAACCGCCGAGCTTGCATGGAGAGATTTATGAATGTGGATGAAGCGAAAGAAGTATGTAGAGATCGTGGCAAGTGGAAAGATGTGTATCTCTGTCTACCCCTCCAGGCAAAAGGCGTGATTTTATGTAGATATGTATCTTTTTATAAAGTCGTGGAGTGCAGTGAGACACGACAGGTAGCAGCAGGCGCATTTCCAAAAGATTGAATGCTTTAAGTTACATGTAGTTAACGGACCTCGGGACTTAATCGTTTATAAATATAGATCTCTTAAATCTAAATCGTGGACGAATACACATTGTCTTCATTAAATAACATGAACGAATATAAAACTAATGATTTCAATACAAATATTTCGTCAAATAAGTAAAGATAAAGTAAGATATGTACACACTGTACAAATTATGTCAAGTCAACACCATGTCAAAAATGCACAAGCATTTAAGAGGTCATTATGTTAATAATGAATAAAAATTTTGAATTTTGTTATTGAATACTAGTTGACTCACTCGGTTGCTCATGTCAAAGTTGACTGGCGCCGAGTGGTCAGTGGAGTCGGTGAGGCAGGACAGGGAGCGACAGGCGTCCACGGGGGAGTCTTCATCCCCGCCTTCCAGGAGGGAGTCGGCGGACTGGTCCGACACCGGGATGCTGCCTCGTGGCATCTGTAACAATAGTGGTAACAGATATGAAGAATTAATAGATCAACATACACTCACACATATAGGTTATCACGTCTAAATCCCTTGCGGCGTAGTCAGAGACAACAGTCTCAAAAAGACCAGCAGGCCACGTTCAACTGTTTGGCTTAATGATAGTATTGAGATTCAAATAGTGACAGGTTGCTAACCCATCCCCCAAAAGGAGGGAGTAGAGTCCCCCAAGTATATAAGTTTATTCCTTAGTCCCTATTTACAACATCCATGGGGAAGAAACGGAGAGGGCCTATTCTTTTATTTTATAAATAGATCAAGAACCACAGAAATCGACAATTACAAATTATATATCGTATCATCTTGGCAGAAGTCCAATAAACTCCTTAAAAGATTTCCAACATGACCATTTAGGAGCTGTCTGCTTCAAACTTCCTAAATTTAAAAAAAATAACAAATCGTGTTGCCAAAATAAAGATTTTTAATATTTTTCGTTTCGTTTCTCAATGCGCTTGTTTAAAATCTTACTTTGAAATGAGTTGTGGTTAAGGCAAATGACGAAAACCAAGTACAGCTTCCATGTTTTTCGGTAAGCGAAAAAAAATACAAAGTTGCGTAGTACATGTCTCATTTCTAAATTCTATACTCTATGCTATTAGATCGTAATCATAGGCGAGTACATTCAGGGTACACCCGAGAATGCAACTGGGACAATCATCACCAGGAGGATGATGAAGTATGTTATCTACCTAAGGTACCTTGAGTCCGTTATGCGTGGTGATCGAATGTCTAGCCTTCTTGATTTCGTTGTCGAATTTAACCGTCGTGTGCTCCAAATTGATGGCTCCCGGCGCTGACATAGACAACGCTCGCGACGACGCCATGTTGGTACTGAAGTAGATTGCGGTTAATAAAACAGTCGCTAGATGGCGTTAATGTTCTTAATATTAAATAAAGGGCGGCTTTTGATATACAATTACACACATAAGGTAGATACAAATTAGGTAGATATAAATATTTTAACGGTTTTCAGTAACGGATTAATATTCGACGTAACATACAAATAAAGTTTTAAAACATACCTAAAGTATTAGTGTATGAAGTCTTATTCAATTTGTACGGTCTGTTATGTAAAATAAGTTTCACTTCTAGAATAAGTATCAATGCAGAGATAAAATTGCCTCCCATCACTGCCAATTTTGAAAACTAATAATTTATAAAAATTTCCCTATTTCCCTCTTCGTGTGCTTTAATTTACAAGCCAATTATTTGCGTATATCTGTGTGTATTATATAGGTAGTCAAAATAAACAGGACAGTTAACTAACTTAAGAACACCAAATGAAGATCAACTTTAGATTGAATAAATCTGATTTAGCAAACAGCTGCCGCTTCAAGGTAAATCAAGCTACCGAAATTATACCGCATTGGAATCTATGTTGCTATAAATAACACATGTTTTACTATTGATGGGGTCAAGAGTACCTACAATCAGATATAAAAATAATGTTATGCTTTTCGGAATATTGAAGTTGATCTCCGTTTCACAGCTATGAACAACTGTAGATGCCTTTATGCTGCGAGTATAAAGCTTTCGAAAAGAGCGAACAAATATTTAATTAAGTTATGGACGGGTTCCTGCCGAATTGAATAGGAAACTATTTTTCTTTTGGCATATGCTGTTGCCCAAAGTTTAAAAGAAATAAAAGCTATGCTACAAGCTAAAACTTAAATACTAACAGATGTAACATTTTGATCAAAATTATGTAGAAATGACGATGAATTTTATTTTTGAATGAACTCTCCCCGCACGGTCAAGTTTTATCTAAATGTACAATCCTGATATTTTTCAGTAAAAAAGCAATTAATTTAAAATTAACAATGCAAATTTGTCATAAACATAAATAAGTCCCGCCACTTTCCCGGAGCGGTAGACAGAAACTATAACTTTTACTTGCCATGATCCCTGCATACCCACTTATTTCACTGAAAAATTTCATCAAGGTGTATACAATTGTCTTGTCGCGTCATCGTAGAAACCAATCATTAGACTTATACATACAAGGCATAAGATACATGTATGTCTTATGAGACATACATGTATCTTATGCCTTGCCACAGTTTCTCTGGCGAAATTTCATTTAAAAATAAATGTATAAATTAAATTCTGTTTATGCGCAAAACTTGAGCGCATATCGGGGGCTCATTAATATACTACATATTTTAGATAACGCTCCAAAATATGTAGTAAATTAATAATTATTCATCCATTCGAGCTTTTGATCAACATGCTACGAAGAAGAAGGAATAAAAGCTTACCACCGAGCGTTAAATCACGTCGCGAATGACAATAAAAATAACAGTTATTTTTCTTTTTGGCTAAAACATTTTATTTTTTCTTTTTAGTTTTTATAGCAGTTTCTTAACAGAATAGTTTGAGCGAAGCTACAAAATAGAAGTAACATTTAATAATTTAATAACATTTTATTTTCCTTTTTAGTTAAAAAACAATAACAATCTTGCAGTGTTGTGAAGCTGCACCAAATATATTCCTGTTAATGTTTGTTCTAGTAAGAATGGGTTAGTTGTATTAGTTATATATTTCAAACAATTTTTAGTTTGACATACTAACCTATAAAAATGCGTTATATTATATTTTGTTAGTTTTCCCCGTTAATTTGGAATGCATCGTTTCGCCACGTGCATGCTTGATCGGGGCGGCAGTTCATGATAACAATATAAATCATCTAAATTGAAAAAAAAATATATATATTTGAAAATAGAACAATTTTTTTCTAATAATATGATGATAAAGATTATAAACATAGAGGACAAACAACCCTTGAACCAGGACTGAAAGAGATCTCTTCATGTCAATGAGATAAGTTCGTCGTTGCATTGTTTACAATACGAGTATAATATAACAAATATATACAATACGATCAAGTTATTACAAATTAACAATAAAATGTACATACAATATACAACAGTTATAGGGTGAAACCTACTATTTTTATCCGGGCTAATCCGGGGATGATAATAAATTTGCACTACTTATCAATATTAATATTTACGCGACACAAAACGGACACAAATGCCCACATGCCATACTAATATTTATAATACATACTTATGAATAAATCTATGACGACTAATAAAATATACATTAACTACTATTTACTTCTATCATGCATTTGGTTTAGACTTTCGGGATAACTTAAAAGTAAAATATTTTCTTTATTTGAAGCATACTAAATTGAAAAGTTTTTTTTCTATTCACCATAAACCATATTTAAATCATAAAATTGTACCTAATAAGTACAATATTACTTTTTGTTTGTGAACGCAACGCTTTAAGTTTTGTTGCGTTCTATCTCATATATTTTTTTATTTTTATTCTCATCGCGTGTGTGAGTCACCACTCGGCGCAAGCGCAACCAACCTATAGTTGTGTTGTTGCGCGTGAGTGGCGGTGTTGGCGCGCTGGCGGGCGGGCCACGTGCGCGGAGACAGCGGCGACCCACTCTTGCTGCCAACAACACCAGTTTAGATAAACTCTACCCGGAATTTCTACAGTTTTGTTCTTTATATGCTGAAATTTAACATTGACAATGTAACTAGTATTTGGAAACTATAGCAGTACTAGCGGCGAAGCATTCTTCGACAACACCAATTTAGATAACTCTACTCACTCTCTATTTCGACAGACATGGTTGAAATTTCGGTCGGGGAATAACGCGTTTGCTAAATGATCCAAATAAAAATTTTTTAAGCCACTATCACCATAATTCATTTTTAGTTTTTATATTACACAAAGATCCTTTAAAATTTGTTCACGTCCCCAAACTTTCATGAAGACTGAAGACTTTTTTTCATCCTGAACATTGGAAAGGCAAGAATAAGAAGAAGAAGAGATAGAACAGACATCTATAAAATGTAATTGAAACGCAATTCAACCTATGAGCTTACAAACACTTAAGGGACTATTTTTGTTTAATTTAGTAATTACGTTTATTGAAGTGGAATATTTACTTATTATTGGCATAAAACGTTACGGGTCATATTTTAAAATTTCGCCAAAAGGCAAGAATAATTAATGTGTTTGGCATAAATCTTAAGGGTCAAAAGATATAATGCATATCCTTGTTAAGAAATAGCTCACAGTTATGCGTTTCAATTAAAAAACAAAGTATTGCTGAACATCGAATCTATACAACATCGAATACGAACGGGGCCTAAAATAATATCAACATAAACTGTATATAATTGTGTATATCCTAGATTTTTAAAGGCACGAAAATGATTTTTTTTTCGTTATATAAAAACCATTAAACTCTAACTTAAAACACGTTATGTTTTTGTTACATGTATGAAGTTATGTTTGTTAGCCTCTATTGTGTGTTGATGAAGTTAAAAAATAAATCAATTATCACCAAAGAAAGGATTAGACAGATGAGTATTTTTAACCTGAAATAATTATTTTACTCTTAGAAATTAAAAGATTTTCTACATATAGGAACATTCAACTCATTAGATTAAGTGGCATTGCATATTAAAAAAATATTGGGGTTCTGGGATTAAACGGGGGTATTTTAAAATGCCTCACATCGAGGTCGTCACTTAACCACATGTTTCCAATACCGTATGTTATTATTCAAAGATTTCATATATTAACAGTCGTAATACTTCAAGTTTAACTGGCGCCATCTGCTGGCAGAAAATATAACCATCGTTTCTTACGGTAAATATTCATCCGACTATCCATGACATACATTTTAATATCAATCAAAAATAACCTCTATCTTCGCGACAAAAGCTTCAAATTTCCCCCTACCTGGGCTCAGTCTCGTCGGACATAAGCGATATATGGCAGTTCCAGCCTGACTCCAGGCCCATCTTCTCACTAAAAACCCTGGATCTAAGTTCGTTCTCTTTGCTGAAGTGGACGAAGCGTATACACGCTCGCTCGAGCCGCTCAATAAGCTCGACCATGTCGCTTTGAGCCTGATACTGCATTGTAACCATGCCTATAAACACCTGTAAGATATACATACAAATATTTTTTTAAAGATCGTCGGTGTTCATATATTTCAGTTACTCAGTCGTCACGTGTTTCAGTCACCCGTCACGTTATTCAGACGTCGCGTGACTAAGTCATGTCACGTGATTCAGATGTCACGAAGAGGACACACATACACATACTGAATTTATTCAAAGAACACCACCAAAATAAAACAAGAATGCATGTTCAAATGTAGTATGATGTATAATAGAATGCATGTACATAGGTAGGATGGTGTTCGAGAATTCCTTCCTCTGTATTTCAGTATTGCATGCCGAAAGGTAAAATGTAGCGAAACTATTTATACATGTATAAACTCCGTGTGTTACCTACATTTGCAATAAATAATTTGACTTCGACTTTAACTCTCTTCATGCAAGCTCGTCGTTTTCGTGTACTCTTGATCTGACCTTTTCACCGATTTAGACATTTATTTATTTACTTTAAACGCCATATAGCCAAGGCCGGTATCATTACCTGATTGCACTGCATGTCGAAATATCCTTCGGCGTCGTTTACGTCCTCGTCAGTCACCTCGTTCAACAGCAAAGAGTCTGAAATGTCACGGAATTAATTATTTATTGGCGTCACTGATGCTGGGTCAGTGTTTTAGATTCAGACTAATATCGTTTAGATTACTTTAGATTAAGATAGATAGATAATTCATTTATTTGATTTGCTACACACGATTTACAATTTCATATGAAATACAAATCAATTAGGGTGTGAGTTGCAGCAATACAAAAAGGTCACAACTCAACGAATTTATTGCTATAGAGCAATACGCTGATTAATTTGAATTCTCTAATAAAAAAAGCCAAATCACTTTCATCAAGTCTCGGATACATGTTAAAAATATATTTGATAGAATCATTAATTCATTCGTATGATCACCTTAAATAATGTTATGGTCGCTGGATGGCTTTATTATGGAATTGAGATTAAAATAGTAACAGATTGCTAGCCTACAAGAGGTACTCCCAAGTTTATTAGCCGCTTCTTCTGCACTGACGTTTTGGAAGCGGCAGTAAACTTAGTTTCAAGTAATTTACTTGACGTAGACCAATGTTGTGAAGCCAAAAGATGTGACAATTATTAAGTGATGTTGAAATGTCCCATAATAACGAATAAATTTTTTGAATCAGAATTATGAAATTAAATTGAATAAACAAAATATGCGTGATATGACAGTATGTGCCGTGTGGTTCCCGGCACCAATACAAAAAAGAATAGGACCACTCCATCTCTTTCCCATGGATGTCGTAAAAGGCGACTAAGGGATAGGCTTACAAACTTGGGATTCTTCTTTAGGCGATGGGCTAGCAACCTGTCACTATTTGAATCTCAATTCTATCATTAAGCCAAATAGCTGAACGTGGCCATTCAGTCTTTTCAAGCCTGTTGTCTCTGTCTACCCCGCATGGGATTTAGACGTGACCGTATGTATGTATATGTATGTATGTATATGTATGTATGTATATGTATGTATGTATATGTATGTATGTATATGTATGTATGTATATGTATATATGAGTCTTTTTGAGACTGTTGTCTCTGTCTACCCCGCAAGGGATTTAGACGTGACCATATGTATGTATGTATGACAGTCACCGGTGGAGTGGAAGTGCAGCGGCGTCATGTCGGGCCAGTGCGGCGCGCGCGCGGCGGGCGGGCGCGCGCGCGCCGGCAGCTCCAGGTACGTGTGCGCCAGCGCCGGCGCCACGCCGCGGCTCAGCGGCCTGCAACGGTACGCACTGTCTGTCACGCCGGACGACCCGGGTTCCAGTCCCGGCCAGGGCATGATGAGAAAACAACTTTTTCTTATTGGCCTGGCTCTTGGATGTTTATCTATATAAGTATTTATTGTAAAATATAGTATCGTTGAGTTAGTATTTTGTAACAGTAGACAGGAACTTACTTCGAGGCTAACTCAATCTGTGTTATTTGTCCCGTATATATTTATTTATACTTTTTCTTCTTTTCTTCGTTTTGCCAATCGTACTTCTTCATGAGCTCATTTTTACTAGTGTCGAGTTTAGACAGTTCTAGTCATAAAATTGTCTAAGGACTGTCTTAATGGAAAGGACCGCGACAGATGGAGGAAAATCATCAGAAAGAAAATGATTCTGCGGGCGGGTCCTATTAGGCCCTATTAGGCCATACAGCTGAACGTGGCCTTTCGGTCTTTTCAAGAGTGTTGTCTCTGTCTACCTCGCAAGGAATATAAACGTCATAATATGTTTGTAGGTATGTATTGCATGATTATGGTTACAATTATCTAGGTACAGTTTGTGTTTACATAATTCTTCATCCTCTGCAGAAGTCGAAGATCTTGCGGTCCGCGGGAGAGGAAGTGATAGAGGAGAGAGAAAGAGAAAGAGAGAAACAAAATCATACTTATAAGCGAAGGCGGTGCAGTAGGCGGTGAGGGAGTTCCTCTGGTAGAAGTCGATGATCTTCTTGCGGTCTGCTGGAGAGATCTGCGTCAAATCCCGCCCGTTCCAGTAATCCACGCAAGAATCCAGGACTATGTCTGCTGTGCCCTGGAATTACAGATCAATTTAATACACGTATCGATCAATCAGTTTATGAGAAATTAACTTTTGACTGGAGATTCGTTCCTGTGAGAATTTACATAAAAAACTAACTTGATCTAAAATTATTTGTATATCTTTATTTTTCATTTTAAGAATTTTAACTCTATCCTCCTCGCAAGAGACGGGCTCATAGACGTGACTTTGTTTATGTATATTCTATAGACAATTTGGTGTAACTGTGAAAGTGTCACAGACAGATAGGTATGTAGATAGATTTGAAAATACTTGCTTTTAACACGATGTTCTTTTCCTATATTTTGTGTTACCTGATACTAAGTCAAAGTTAATGAAAAGTTGACAGACCTAACCGTTTAACGTTTACCTTACCAATTCATCTCCTTACCTTTCTGTCCTGAAGACCTCTGAAATATTTTAATGTTAAAAAAAATCCTTTATTTACTCCACAACAAAATGGCCTTAAATAAAAATGTGTAGTAATACTTATTATCTCTGGTATATATACCTGTGGACAATAATCGTTGTGGAGATCTGGTGCCTACGCTAGGTGTCGAAAGCACCTGTATTGCAGGTCACCGGTCCCCCACCCGGTAATTTTTTTTTTTTATTTATTCAGAATTAATTAACAGCTTTATGTATGTCACAATAAACGGTAACTATAAGTGACTAACTTAAGGTTACACAATTCTGCAATTTAAGAGTTTTTAACATTAAATGATCCATACTATCACTTCCGTACTTAGCCCCACGATTAGGGTAATCTTGGGATCAGTGAAAAATTAGTACTAAGTAGGTACGGGAGTCAAAATCGTGCAACATTTGTGTGTTCCCAATGTTCAATTCTGTTCATGATGAAGAAGAACAACCCTGACCTGCGACAACATCTGCAGCTGCCCGGCGCGGTCCCGGACCAGCACGCACAGCATGTGGGGCAGCGGCACCTTCACGCGGGTGCTCAGTTGCAGGGAGCGTCTGTTCATGATGAAGTGAACAACCCTGACCTGCGACAACATCTGCAGCTGCCCGGCGCGGTCCCGGACCAGCACGCACAGCATGTGGGGCAGCGGCACCTTCACGCGGGTGCTCAGTTGTAGGGAGCGTCTGTTCATGATGAAGTGAACAACCCTGACCTGCGACAACATCTGCAGCTGCCCGGCGCGGTCCCGGACCAGCACGCACAGCATGTGGGGCAGCGGCACCTTCACGCGGGTGCTCAGTTGTAGGGAGCGTCTGTTCATGATGAAGTGAACAACCCTGACCTGCGACAACATCTGCAGCTGCCCGGCGCGGTCCCGGACCAGCACGCACAGCATGTGGGGCAGCGGCACCTTCACGCGGGTGCTCAGTTGCAGGGAGCGTCTGTTCATGATGAAGTGAACAACCCTGACCTGCGACAACATCTGCAGCTGCCCGGCGCGGTCCCGGACCAGCACGCACAGCATGTGGGGCAGCGGCACCTTCACGCGGGTGCTCAGTTGTAGGGAGCGTCTGTTCATGATGAAGTGAACAACCCTGACCTGCGACAACATCTGCAGCTGCCCGGCGCGGTCCCGGACCAGCACGCACAGCATGTGGGGCAGCGGCACCTTCACGCGGGTGCTCAGTTGTAGGGAGCGTCTGTTCATGATGAAGTGAACAACCCTGACCTGCGACAACATCTGCAGCTGCCCGGCGCGGTCCCGGACCAGCACGCACAGCATGTGGGGCAGCGGCACCTTCACGCGGGTGCTCAGTTGTAGGGAGCGTCTGTTCATGATGAAGTGAACAACCCTGACCTGCGACAACATCTGCAGCTGCCCGGCGCGGTCCCGGACCAGCACGCACAGCATGTGGGGCAGCGGCACCTTCACGCGGGTGCTCAGTTGTAGGGAGCGTCTGTTCATGATGAAGTGAACAACCCTGACCTGCGACAACATCTGCAGCTGCCCGGCGCGGTCCCGGACCAGCACGCACAGCATGTGGGGCAGCGGCACCTTCACGCGGGTGCTCAGTTGTAGGGAGCGGACGAACTTGGTCTCTCGGCGGATTGTGTCCGCTTGCTGGAACAAAAACGACATTGTAAATATTACGTCACACTCTTTAAGAATTTGTCCTGGTTATACGGTCTCCAATTTTTTATTTTCAATTAATTTAGTGAATGTGGATGAAGCGAAGGAAGTATGCAGTGATCGTGGCAAGTGGAAAGAGGTAGTCTCTGCCTACCCCTCCGGGAAAGAGGCGTGATTTTATGTATGTATGTATATGGTCCCCTGGCGAGAAACTCGCTGTCCGCTTGTCACTTTGAACCGGGAGAAAAGTTATGTAATTTAAAATTCAAGTAACACGGAGTAGTGATTTCCGTCTGACCTCCATGAAAAGAGACACACGAGAAGGTCACACATTTTAGTGAATGAAATAAGCAGGTTTGCTTGCAATGTTTTCCCCCCACCGTTAAAGCATCGGTTAGCAATCCAACTAATGTACAAAACAAGAAAAAGCCACAGAAGCATTTAAACCTGTTTCTCCCTGTGCATAACTTTATTCCGGCTTTTTAACCGTTCAACTACCGACGCTCTAAAGTATTTGTAAGTGTTTCTCTCTTAATAACCGAAACAAAACATAATATTATATTGTTACAAACAGCTCACCAGATGTCTGAATATGGGCAGGCACTCGTGCACGGTGTAAGGAACTGCTTCGCCAACTCACACAGACACCGGCGTTTGGTAACAAGGCCTAAATCTTCACAATATTACACATAACAAATAAATAAACAACATTAAACAGCTCACCAGATGCCTGAAGATGGGCAGGCACTCGTGCACGGTGTAAGCGTCGGCCACGGCGTCTGCGAAGCCGATCTGCTTCGCCAACTCACACAGACACCGGCGGTTGGTAACAGGGACCAGGTCCTCACTAAAATACACATATTCATGTTATTTTATAGGAATAATTAGATAAGAATAATTAAACGCAGTCAACAGCATATCAATTCAAACCCAAATTCACTCTAAATTCGTTGCTATTACTTCGCTATAGAGTTCCCATGTGGGGTACCCTAATATGAGGTTGACTGTACCTGTGGTATGTGTCTTACTTGATATAAGTATTGTGTACTTAGTGTTATATGCAAGCAGAATTAGTACTGATGCTGGAAGTTGACTGCTTTCGACCGATAAAGGCAAAAAGGCTTGAAAAAAGTATCATTGTCAAGGCGCAATAGATCGAAAAATTATTTAAATAGATCTAGATAAATCTTATTAATACTTATCTTTTAGATAAATGTATCTTTCAGATTAGTCAACAAAGATTTTTGTAGCGGAGATGATCATATGATGACCATATACTAGATTCCGGCAGGGTCGGCATGTAAATAGGTTCAATGGCGATCATTCATCGATGCCAATATCCTAGAATAAGTAATACAGAACTAAAAGAACACTAAAGAGATTTTCCAAAGAGTCAAGAAGTCAGGACGCGCTGTTAGAGAGGAATCGCAAGAGCAGCGCATTCTTCCCAAAGCCACGTGTGGAGGTGAGACAGCACTAGATCTAAATACACATCAGGTCACCTGTACTGTGCCTCGCAGGTGAGGTGTGCACAGAACTGTGCGTAAGTGTGTCTGGGCACGTGTGCGCACGTGTTGAGCAGCGCCGCCAGCCCCAGCGGCTTCAGCAGCGACAGATGCTGTCTCCAACGAGCGTCGTCCCATTCCACGCAGAACGGCGCATTCTGGTCGTGGGTCAGGTCTAGGACCTAGAACAATCGTTGATATGATCATTCTCGGGTTATGGGTCCAGGCCGTCTTAAAAGCGGTACCCATGTCTATAATTCAACAATATAAACATAAATCACGCCTCTTTCTCGGAGGGGTAGGCACAGACAACATCTTGCCATTTGACACGATCCTTGCGTACTTCATTCGCTTCATCCACGTTCATAATTCTCTTCATGCAGACTCGTAGGTTTCGAGTGCACCTGACCTGACCTTTTGCTAGAACGTCTCCGATTTGATCAAGGTACGTTCGTCTAGGCCTTCCCACTCCAACAGTCACATTCACACTTCCTTTGTATATTTGTTTAGTCAACCTGCTTTCATTCATCCTTTTAAATAATTCATAATTTAACAATAGGAGTGAGAAACGCAGATTACTACATGGATTTTAATTTGCTAGACATGATTAGTACAGGTTTCTCGCTTGGAGTACTTTTAAAGCCTTAGCAACACTGGTCTCATTTTGAGCTGTTGGTTGATTGAGGTTCCTAATAAAAAAAGTATTTTTATAGTTAGCCATTTATATCTTTTAAAAGCATATACTAACTTCCACTATAGTGGATGTTTCAGCAACTGGCTTGGTGTCTGCTGTCTCCTCAGCAGCGTTGCTCTGATGGCCCATGGAGCCCACGAGACTGGTCTTGCTGGAACTGTTGGACGATGGACTCGAGTTTCTCAGAAAGAACACCTTCTCCGCGGTGGGGTTCGGCCATGACAGTATGCCTTTTTTGTCCACGCAGCATAACGCCTGCACGAACACATTTTTTTTATAGCCGAATACTTTTAACAGCTCAGGGTGTTTTGACACACTTCTAGATTATTAAACCGTACGTATCATAATGTACATACATATAGTCACGACTATATCCCTTACGGGGTAGACAGAGCCAACAGCCTTGAAAAGACTAATAAGCCACATTCAGCTTTTCAGCTAAATGAAAGAATTGAGATTTAAATAGTGTTGCTAGCCCATCGCCTAAAATAAAAATTCCAAGTTTGTACAGCCTATCCCTTAGTCGCTTTTTACGACATCCATAGGAAAGACAAGAGTTGGTCCTACCCTCTTAGAACTAGAAAGAAAAAGAATAGGGTTCATCAGCAAAGCTAGACGTTTTTACGAGTCAATTCTATTTATCGTAAAACTCACCGACAAAGAGCCAAGCACATGTACGATATTCGCCGTTCTCGCGATCATATCTTCTTTCCCCGTCAATATATTGATGAACGTCTTCCCCAAAGACTTGAGGCTCTCCGGTTTGAGGTTGGACTCGCTGAGAGCCTGTATCAGCGGATCGCTGGCGTCCTCAGATATGGAGCAGGACTTCGGACGGATGTACTTTTGCCGCGTTTCCGATAGAATTTTGAACCTGTAAATTGATTATTGTACATTAGTTTTTTGATGGAACACTAAGATAAATAAATTAAAAACAAAATAATTAAAAACGGAATTCTTTTGTGGGTGGCGCTAAATTAGCTGCTTTTTGTACCTAGGTGGCGCTAAATTCGTCGAATAAACCGCCACATAAGGGAAGATCTTCTGCCAGGCTAGGTGTGATGCCTGGGGAACGGCAGCTCCGACTATGTTGTATCGAAGGTTGTTTATATGCTCCAATCCGAGAAATGCGTCATTTCTCTATATATACTGAAGCAGTTCGTATGTTACGTCACTCCAATCCAATAAATGTACCCACAAATGATTAAACTAACCATAACTAAAGATATTAGACTATTAATCCTTAGCTTCTAAACCTGGGATTCTTCTTTTGGGTGTTGGGTTAGCAACCTGTCACTATTTTAATCTCAATTATATCATTAAGCCAATCAGCCGAACATGGCCTATCAAACTGTGGCGTAATCTAAAACGCCACAAGTCACAAAAATAAAATCACGCGACGCTCTCAGTCAAAAACAGCGAAAAACCTTAATCGCGCAAGCACGGATTGAAGCTATATATACAACCTCCGACACAATATCGCCGGAGCCGCGGTTCCCCAGGCATAACACCTAGCCTGGCGGAAGATCTTCCCTTTTCAGGAATACTGGCTCTGTCTACCCCGCGAAGGATATGGTCAAAATGTTGTCCATGTTGAGCAATTAGTTTTAAATACTTATTTCAGTGTACTTAGTATTACCATATATTGTGATATCTCAATAAGTCAATTGTTAGTGAGAAATAAAGTATTTCAGAAAATCCCACTGACCTGGCCAAGCCGTAACAAGTTAGGGAGACCCACGCGATGGGGAAGATGATCTGAAGCAGCGGCAACGAAGCCGCTATGGTCTGCAGCAGGTAGATCTCCGGCCAGTGGGTGCCGCCCGGCAGCTGGTACACGTGGCGCACGACCATACAGGAGGGGTAGGCAGAGACCACATCTTTCCACTTGCCACGACCTCTGCATACTTCCTTCGCTTCATCCACATTCATAACTCTCTTCATGCAATCTTCGAGTAAATTCTTTGTGAGAAACAAAATAATTTCAGAACATCCCACTGACCTGGCCAAGCCGTAGCAAGTTAGGGAGACCCACGCTATGGGGAAGATGATCTGAAGCAGCGGCAACGAAGCCGCTATGGTCTGCAGCAGGTAGATCTCCGGCCAGTGGGTGCCGCCCGGCAGCTGGTACACGTGGCGCACGACCATACAGGAGGGGTAGGCAGAGACCACATCTTTCCACTTGCCACGACCTCTGCATACTTCCTTCGCTTCATCCACATTCATAACTCTCCTCATGCAAGCTACGAGTAAATTCTTTGTGAGAAACAAAATAATTTCAGAACATCCCACTGACCTGGCCAAGCCGTAACAAGTTAGGGAGACCCACGCGATGGGGAAGATGATCTGAAGCAGCGGCAACGAAGCCGCTATGGTCTGCAGCAGGTAGATCTCCGGCCAGTGGGTGCCGCCCGGCAGCTGGTACACGTGGCGCACGAAGCTGGCCACCACGACCAGCGCGATCACGAGCGGCAGGACGATGCCCTCCATTATCTTTACTGTGCACTGTGAATTTTAGTAATGTGAAAATGAAAATGAAAAATATTGTATTTGGAAACAAGTACAATTTAAGTAACATAGGATAACGATGACATCTGCAGAAGTTATGAAACTGTGTCGCAGATCTCAACGCCCACCTCCAGAAAACATTTATATAATATGTTTCCATAATCTTAGCACCTTATCGATTTATACAAAAGTAGAAGAAAAAAAAGGTTTGATATTTTGTATATGTATTGGGTGCACATAAATGTATTTTGTTACTTACATAAATAAAATCTGGGATTTTTGAAACCGTATATTTGTTTTTCTATTTGTGCCGTGTGGTTCCCGGTGGCAAGAAAAAATAAAAGGACTACTCCATTTCGTTCCCATGGATGTCGGCATGACGCAGGGTGGGCAGAGTCAACAGGTTTGAAAAGATTGAAAGGCTACATTAAACTGTTTGGCTTAATAGTTCACAAAACTTAAGAACCTTGTAATACGGGTGTCCATTATAGACGAATTTCCCTCTTATGAAACTTAACGGTAATATTTTATCCTAACAGATTTAACAGTACTTGTGCCGTGTGGTTTCCGGCACCAATAAAAAAAAGACAAAAACCACTCCATCTCGTTCCCGTGGATGTCGTAAAAGGCGAATAAGTGATTGGCATATAAACTTAGGATTCTTCTTTTAGGCGCTGGACTTGTAACCTGTCACTTTATGAATCGCAATACTATCATTACGCCAAACAGCTAAATGTGGCCTATCAGTATTTTTAAGAATGTTCGCTCTGTTCACCCCGCAAGGGATATAGACGTGATTATATGTATGTAACAGATGAGAGAGCAAGATAGATGCATTGAAATCAGTGCCAGCAGGTGAAAAAGAAAGAGCTATCAAAAAAATGCCTACCAAATAACGTTGTTTTTCAAAGACAGTGACGGGCCTATTGGTCGCTTCCTCTAGAGCTAACTTCAAATTCTTCAGATAAGGTGTCTCACACATCCTATACGCTTTGTTCTGGTGCGGCGTACGAATGCGAGGCGCGTCGAAGTGCTCCTTTTCCTGGAAATTGATATACCAGTTAATTCAGTGCTGTGTAGTTCCCGGCACCAATACAAAAAAGAGAACCACTTCATTTCTTTCCCATGGATGTCGTAAAAGGCGACTAAGGAAAGTTTGTGAGCCTATCACAAACTTGGGATTCTTTCTTAGGCGATAGGCTAGCAACCTGTCACTATTCGAATCTCAATTCTATCATTAAGCCAAATAGCTGAACGTGGCCATTGTCTTTTCCAGACTGTTGGCTCTGTCTACCCCGCAAGGGATATAACGTGACCGTATGTATGTATGTATGCAGTTAATTCTTATTGGCACATACATATATTTTTCTATGGGATTAATTAAGAAGAAGACTAAAGGATAGGCTTATAAAATTGGGATTCCTCTTGTAGGCGATGCCACCATTTGAATATAAATTCCATCATGAAGCCATTCAAAATGTAGCCTTTTAGTGTTTTCGCAACTTATGGCTCTGTCTACCCACAAAGGATTAGACGTGACTATATGTATATATGTATATATGTATTTATGTAATTAAGATGTAGGAGAAGAGTAAAGAAGACGACTAAATAATGAGTATTTAAGACATGACAAGACAAAACCCATTTTTATCTCCTTTGTCGTTTGTTCGTTGTTGGAGGTATATCAAGGCTAGTGTGAAGGTGCTCTCATTCTATTGAGGAGTACAAAAAGTTTCAAGATCTATCAGCACAACAGTAAATGGCATTCATTATCACTGACAAGTACAGATAGCTTCCTATGATTTAATTTCATTTTTCACTGACACTGATATATGTTACAGATAGGCACGTGCCGGAACTGTTAAAATAGACTGTGAAAATAGACCTTAAATCTTTTTGTACTCCTCAGTAGATTGAAAACGCCTTCACACTAGCCTTTATATGATTTCAACCTACCGGAGGGCTAGGCTGGAAAATTTGTCCAAAAAACAGTTCTGGTTCGTCTGGTTGGAGCCCACGACAGTGACCAGGGACCTCTTGCCCGGGTCTCAATACTATCACATCTCCTTCCACCAAGAGGGCCCATGGAAGGTTCACTATTGTAGCTGTCAAAAAAATTCATTTTCTTTAGTTCTGTACATGAAAATTTTGCCAACATGAGGATTTAAAAATATCTGTTGTAAAAATATATGAATAGAACCACCACCAAAAACAGGGACAGATTACAAAAAAATAATAATTTTGATAATTACATATAAAGACGAAATTGTTATTGCAGGCAGGAACACTAACTATGGAAATGTATTAAATTATTTTTTTGTATCTTCTAAATAATAATAATTAAATAAATCTCATGTCATCAAATCTATGTATATCCTGCTGCACAGTTCAGCATAAATAAATAAATATATATACAGGACAGATTATACAGTTTGAGTAAGCCATAAAGTAAGAAGTTAGAGACTTGTGTTACGTCCAAGACCCAAGCCAATCAGAGATTCAGGCCGGGATTCAAACCTGGGACCTACAGTGACACAGACGAGCGCACTACTGCTGTACCACAGAGGCTGTCAAAATTGACCAAAATGATACAAAAACAAAAAGATGATAAGATAATAGCCTTGTCAATGTGATAATGATCCTATATTACCATCCCTGTAGGTCCATTGAAGAATCACACAAGGGGAGAATGGTGCACATAGGTGTGGATAGTGTTCTTCACTCCATTTTGATCGTTTTATTGTATTTTCCAAGGTTTCTGTAAATATAAATTGTATGATTACACTTTGAGCTAGCGCCAAAACAAGTTCAAGACTTGGGTAATGGAATACTAACTCCATGATATTATATTTTATAATCCTAGTAGTTTCCCATGAACTTAGATCTCACAAAAACAATTTTTAAAAAAATTGTAAATATCTCAAAATCTTTTTTGCCGATTTTGATGCCTTATATGTATATTTAAAATTTTGCCAAATCAGACCAACAGTTTGAAAGTAAATGCACAACAAACATACATGCAGAAAAAAATCTTAGATACATATAATGTATATCAGTAAGCAGAATATATGTTGAATACATACTTTACCTAAAACTTTTTTGACTCTGTGTGGGATTTCATTCCTGCGTAAATATTCTTCATTGTATGCTACTATAAAATTTAAAACCAGGATCACCAATAGGAACACTGCTTCCCATAGCAGATAGGCATGAGTGTGGCCCAAAAGATATGTAAGCACCAAAGATACTGAATAAATGAGTGTTATTGTATATGCTACTCCAGAAAGAAGCACCTTTTCCGAAGAAAATGATATAATATTCCGAACGAGACAGAATCTAAAATAAAAGTTTTGGTAAAACAATTTGTTATAAATTTCTCAATTTAAGGTTCAGAACGATTTTGATGCGATAAATACGTTTTGTAAAAACTAAAAGAAAGTAAAATGACAGACAAGTCACTAGGTAATGTAGAATATAATAATAAAATATTGTCATAAAATAAATTATTTTAATTAAAATTACAATCGATGTTAGATATTCTCAATAAAATATGCATACAATAAAATAAGCAAATAGGAGAGAAAAATTTGATACCCAGAGGGACTTTTTTGTTTATGTTCTTCTATGACAGAAATGATGTCGTTGCGTAACTTTATTAATGCTTCCTTTGTAGTATAACCCAAAATATTATGTGGAGTTTCATCCATTATTCAATATTCAGTCAATTTAAACAATTCACTTATGAAATTCATTATTCTCTGAAAACAAGTTGTCTTCTTCAAAGATCCTCCCTTCCCACCTCAAGTAAGGTCACCCACCTGACTGTGACGGCTGAAGAACGGCCGGCTGTCAATGTCACTACATATTTATCTTTCAGTATCAACTGAAAATAAATATTAATTTAGGTTTTAAAGGGATATAACGACATGAGGGGTAGACAGCCAACAGTCTTGAAAATACTAATAGACCAAACCAAACAGCAGATTTCAAAACATTTCAAGACTTTTGGCTCTGTCTATCTCGCAAGGATATAAACGTGATTATATGTATGTAACTATCTAAGTTATGATATCCAGCTAGTTTTTATATAAAATCTTTCAATTGTCAGGTGATTGCAAGCAAAGTGGTAGGCAACAGCTAATAAAGTGTATTTATTTGAAATTAGCGACCCGCCCCGGCTTCGCACGGATGCACAGCCGATACTTAATATCTCTATTAGAACTAACTAAAGGACCGCCCGCAAAGCAGCTAAGTCTTGCTCCCGGCAAAAATGTCACTTCTGCCTGCAGTCCCGGGCCGTGCAGCAGAAATCGTAATATTTTAATTTCACCACAACTTCAAAACCAAACGTCCAATTTTAATCATTCAAAGACCAAATATTATCTACATAAACTGTACTTATTGATGAAATTATTTATTATGATAAGGATTAATAGAATGAGTAAAAAAAAACGCGTTTAAATGTATACCAAAAAAAATTCAAGATTTTTAAATAAAAATGTGGTTGTTGTGCCTCACTCGACATAGATAGGTACCTATAGTGTGTCGCGGACTTTTTTGTAGATATTTATAAGATCTACAATTAATTAAAACATTTTATGGTTCTATCTTTTGTGGTTTAGGCAGCGTACCTACGCAAAATAAGTAACTTTTTGGTTGATTTTTTTCAGTTTGTGTCCGAAAAATCCAAACGGATTACGGAACCCTATTTTTTCCAAAATAAAATATAGTCTATGTTACTCGTGGATAATGTAGCTTTCGAATGGTGAAAGAATTTTTAAAATCGGTACAGTAGTTTTTGAGCCTATTCATTACAACCAAACAAACAAACAAACAAAGTTTTCCTCTTTATAATATTAGTGTAGAAGTGTAGATGTGAGATGGCGAAGCATCGTGCGAAATATCTCATGCCTGCCCCCTTCACTTCCACGACTACGACTACCTACACAACGACTACGGCCACATCTTATAACGCCAGCGGACTATCAAGAGGCCTCTAACGAAACCTAGGTAGTTTCTCATTTAATAATTAATTCAAAAAAAGAAGTTACGATGAGGTAACAGATGAACATCCATACCCGCATACGTAGGTACTGTTGAAAGTGAGTTGGAACTTGAAATTAATGGAGAAAAATGAAAACTGGTACTTTGGTTTCCTTTTATTCGTCAACAATATTTGGTTAGGAAAAAATGAACTAAGATAGTTTAAAAATCTTGAAGATATAACTTATTGTTTTATGTCATCGTATAAAAATCAAATTTTTCCACCAACATTCCCACAAAAATAAAAAAGGAAATATCGTTTGGCTAGCAACAAACACAATGACGTTAGCTGTATTTGATAGACCACAAATTAATAGACAAACATACATGTCAAAGTCATGTATGTTTTTGCTTTACCGTAGTCGAATAAAAATGACATCTTTGGCCAATCTTTGACAACGACAAGTAAGTAAATGCATTTTCTCAGTGAAGTGAGATGCGATGCAACAAGAATGGTCGAATAGTATTCGATTTATTAATCGACTATTTCATGTAATCTATCTAGTCAATTTCGCAAATGAAAACTTAAAGAAAAATCTACCTAGTACACACAAACTATTACAATAAAGGCAAAATAATAAAAAAGCAGTAAAATATCAGCTATACATTTAAGTCCTAATCTATAAAAATAAATTAAAAATAATGGTTTAGTTTCGAAGAATGTAATGGTATCATCCCCGAAAACACAGAAACAAAACGACGTTAAATCATGGATGGCGTTAATAGTAGTACGATATGAGTTAGTATTTTTTTTCTTTAATGTTATTTTCATTTTTGATATTAGATTACACATCAAATATTAATATTAGGTCCTTACATATAAAATTGGCGTTTGGTTTAGAAGGAACAAAAAGTCGTATATTTTTAATATATTTATTTAGTCAAAGTAAGAACCATTATTATCTATGCACTATTGCCATCTCAAAGGTAGTTCATTGATCCCTTCCCTAAAAAAATCCATTCGGATGGGAATCAATGAGATCTTTAAAGATGGTTTGGACTGCCCTATCGGAGTTTAATTTTTCCCTTAGAAGAAGTTATCCAAATTTCGAAATGTGGATGTTTTAGACATGCCAATTGAAGCTCCTCTAATTTGATAGCCGTCTGTTGTTCAGTGTGTGGTCTAGCGTTGTCGTGAAGCAGTAGCGTGGAGCGATTGACCAGCCTCGGTTGTTTAGCAGCTAGCTCCATCATAGTTTGCAATTGTTGTCAATAGACGTCTGCCGTAATCATCTGGCCAGATTTGAGAAAAATCTAATGGACGACACCGGCACTAGTCCACCAAACGCTTACAAGTAACTTTTTTGGGTCAATTTTCGCTTGGGGCAGGATTTGACTGGCTTGCCAGAGTCTATCCATTGCGATGAGCTTTTCCGATTATCGTAGTAAATCCATTTTTCTCGTCACTAATTAACCACTCATGACTTTGAATAACTACACGATTAAACTCGTAGGCATTGGTATGAATAAACGAGACAATTTAGAATTCATTATCGATGTCAATTTAGTCGGTCAAATAATAAATCGCTTATTCCCTGAAGTAGTCGATTGTTTCTAAACGAATATTTCTGATTAGTATGAAGTTGGCGATAATCGGAATACTGAGTAAGTACCAACCTCTATGCGTAATACATTGCTTTCATGTTATTATTTCTTTCCTTCGGGATAAAAGATTGTTGTTTTATCATTTTATCTTTCAATCGCAAGCAGAAGTTGATACGCAAACAACATTAGTCAATTGTCTATAATATTCTTGTCGACTGGGTTCATTCAGTCAGTCAGTCTGTGTCATCGTGTTGTAACTACCTCCAGTCCGCGATCGCCATTGGAGTTGCTATGACTTCCCGATTGTAAAAAAAAATAAGGCATGTGTTAACGGCTTTGTAAGTTACAGCGCTTTTATTCGTGATGGTTTAGGTAGGATAGACTTTTAGAAGATATGGCTACCCATCATTCAAGTAAGCGGACAATAAAATATAGTGTTTTAAAATGGCCTGGCGGTCTGTGGTTTTGTGGCGTTATAATGCTGTGTGTAATTCGACTGCCGAGTACCTTAGCCCGGTGTTATCCAGAAGGACGTGCAGATGTGTTGTACGGTGACCCGTTGGAACTGTTTTGTATAGCCGACAGTCCCGAAGATCTTGACTACAACCCGGAGGATCTCAAGTTCAGCCTCAGCAATGTGGTTCTCAACGATACGGAGCTCATCAACTCTACCACACGACGGCTATTCATTAGAAAACCTGAAAAATCGTTGAAATCCTATCAATGCCGGTACAAGAATG
The DNA here is from genome assembly GCF_032362555.1 of Amyelois transitella. Lineage (NCBI taxonomy): Eukaryota > Metazoa > Arthropoda > Insecta > Lepidoptera > Pyralidae > Amyelois > Amyelois transitella. The sequence continues at coordinate 9,000,743 of NC_083515.1, forward strand.
ATGTATGCATGATAAGAGTGCTGGTGGGCGCTCCTCCTTTGGAAGTGACTGACTTTCGCTGTATTTCGTATAACCTCATTATGCTGAAATGTACTTGGACAATTGCCCCAGATTTAGCAGTTATAAACTATTCTGTGACTGTGGAGTTTGATGGTAAGCGTGTGGGACCAAGCCCAGCTATAAACAAAGGTAATCAAAGCTACTGGATATGGGACACTGCCTACAGACAACAAGAGGCAACATTTAATATTATTCTGAATGCTACCACCCAGTTTGGGACAACTTTACAACAATTTAATATTGATCACTTTGCTATTGTTAAACCTGACCCCCCAAGTAGTCTGCAAGTGCTTATCAATAAGAGTCATCAAGTGAAATTGCAGTGGGAAATCCCTAACACTATGGTGGAGCTGCTGGCCTGTGGGGTGGAACATAGAATTGAGTACCAGATTGCTAAAATTGACCCTACTCAATATTTCCATAGTGTCAATGCTTCAATGTTGCCCAGAAATAACAAGACATATGTGTTTTGGTTGAAAAATCTACCATATGCTCACATGCAGTATGAGGTGAAGATATACATTAAGTCAAGAAAGGCTGTTAAAGAAGAGTTCTGGTCAAACTACAGCTATATAGTGTTCACAACAGCCAGTGAGAGGCCAAGGCGACCTCCAGACATGATTGTTGGTGCCTTTAGTGAAACAGAATTTGAATCACGAAGGAAAGTTATGATTTACTGGAGGCAATTAGAAGAGTATGAGGAAGCTGGAGCGAATTTCACCTACATGGTGAATGTAACTCACAGCGACAAGACAATTACTCTCTATCCTTACAAAAATAACAGTCTCAGCTATGTAATGCTTGACAATGTTCCATGGCAGCCAATGCAGGTGTCGGTGGCATCGCTTAATGAAAAAGGTTTATCCCCATACAACAGCCATCTCTATATCCCTCCTAAGGCAGATAGCAGCTTAAAAGTAACCAAATTCAGCCAAATTGCATTTGAAGGCAACATTTACAAACTATCTTGGATTGGGTTTGGGGACAACAAGATTGACAATTACACCCTTTTCTGGTGCCAGCATAACATTACCAACATATGTACCGGGCGTCTTAATTTCACAGTTTTGGAAAGTAACAAAACTAGTCACAAAATTGCCCTCCCAAGAAGAGATAGGTATCAATTTGCAATAGCTGCCAATAGAGGTTATGATACCAGTGGTATTGTATGGGCTACATGTGACATCTCCAATGACACCCTTCTGATGTATAATTTCCCTGTCGAAGTCGGCCATGGGCCTCAGGGAAAAACCCATGTCAGTATAAATTGGTCTCTAACTTGTAGCATTCATTTGGAACCAAACCAAACAACTATTAAAGGATACAAAATAACATATTGCATAGTTTTAAAAACTACCAATGAATGTGATCCAGCCTATAATAAGACATATGTGAATATACCAAACCCCCGTCAGATGCAGAAAAATATTACGAACTTGCTGCCATTCAAAACATATTTGTTCACACTTTCATTAGAGACACATTCAGGGTGGAAAAATTTGGAAAATGCATCTACTGCCACCACTACTACAGAAGATACACCGACAAGCCCGAGAAATGTTACCGTGACAAATGTAACTAGTGACTCTGTTGTATTGTCTTTTGATCCACCAAATCCAAGAAATGGAATAATTGGAAATTACAAGATTTACAATTTTTCTGAATTGCTTAAAGTGGTAGATGTCATGAATGATAGCACTGACACAGTCAGAAGGAATGTGACAATTACTGGACTTCTTGGATTCACCATCTACGGCTTTACTGTAAAGGCCTGTAACACTGGAATTAAAGTTTGCTCCGAGGAAAGTCCACGGGAACCTATTGTAGTCAAAACCAAAATTGGCCCTCCAGCTCAATTAAAACCACCTCAAGTCACACAAAATCCAGACCAACTCCACTGGCAAAAACCTGACCCACCAGGTGGCAATGTCACTTATTATGAAATCAAAGTAGTCAAAGATAATAATGAAAAAGATACAATAATATATAGTACATATAATAGGACATATAAAGTGGCTCAATGTTCCGATGTTAAATTCGGGGAGACATATCAAGTGCGAGCAGTTAATATAGACGGAGACCTTATATTCCCAGGGGAATGGAGTGAGCCTAGCCATAACAATTGTCGGTTTAGTGACAATACCACCATGATTGTCATTTTTGTGACGATATTTACTCTCATTGGCATTGGATATGGCTGTGTTAAGCTATATCAAAAGTATAAAGCAATGGATATAAAACCTATAATGCCTGAAGGCCTTATTATACCAGAACCTGATAAATTTGCGTTCGCATGGAACGCGAACAATAAAGATAATAAGCCATCTAACGACGAAACATTGCCTTTGACTACTAAATCTACGTTGGTGTCTTTACCTGAACTTAAGCCAAGGGATAACAGCAACGGCAACTGTAACAACAGCGATCACACAGACAGCACCGTTTTGTCAGACAATTCGCGGGGGCACATCGACCGCCACCCGTCCACTTCAGATGACGATTCTAATTCATCGCTTAATTTGGAAGTAGACTCCAGACTAGACACTGGAAAAGTAGACTGTAGTAATAATACGCAAGACGAGGAATATACCAATTCCGACAACGACAGCTTCCGCGATCCATTCAATGACAAACCGTTCAAAGTAAAACCTCAGCTAATTTGTAATCCTAACACTGGATATGTTCAGTCTGTGCCGCCTATACCATTTAATCCGCCTTCAGAGACGGCGAGCTCGAGTTACGTAAAAGCCGGGCTATCGCCGCCAATATTCACGACGGGCGTTGTCCCGCCGTCCGTGAAGAATCACCCTCCTACCTCATCGGGACACATACTTCACGAAGATGCTCAGGATTTGCCTAAATTAAGGCCGTCTCCGAACTTACATTTCGAGCCGACCATCTTGCCGTCTGTGCCCAACTTGCCGCAGCCAGCCAAAAATGAGGTCAACAGCGGCTACATACAGTTGGAATCCTTGCCTAGTCTGAAACCGCCCACGGCGCCCAACATTAGTCCGGGAGAGGCCGTTATGAATAAGCATTTTAATAATCTTATGACCGCCGGGCAGTTGGCGGAGGAGCCAGCTATCCTGGACCCCATGATGTCGCCTGACGCATACTGTCGGTTCTCGTGGAGCACTGACCCCGCCGATGATAACCTGCAATCATTGTACTCGCCTTCTGCGGTCAATTCGTTTAAGAATTGAAAAAGTTCATGCAGCAACAAGCGACACGATCTGACGCACTGTAATTTATTTAATACATGACAAAGACTGTAAATAGTGGACAATTATTAGAAAGTGATATAAATTGACTTGTTTTTATACAAAATGTGGATGTGTTGTCTAGTGATAATTCTTGTGCCTTATTAATTTATTTTAGGTGATTGTAAAGAAGCTCATTAGGTAAGAATTTTTCCTGAAATCTCAAATTAATATTTACTTTAAATTATCATAAGTCATACATGATAAAATGCAACTATCATATTACTAATGGATTCCTACTACTAAAATAATCATATTTTCTAAATTTAATAGGAAGGACCTTATTTTAAGACATTTCAAATTGTTTTTGACATTCTTTTCTTTTCATAACCTAGCGGTACATAACTGCAACTATAGCTGCGAATCTTTGTATTTTGTATTCCACTATTACAAATAACATTAATAATTTGCTATAGATAATTGATAAATTATAATGATACTACTCATATCACATTAGCATAGATTTTTACAAAGTCATTTAAACCAACATAAGACGTAATGAAACACATTGATAAAAGTAGACCTTGGCAATAAATAAAAACGTGTTTATAACTACAGTCCCCCTATTATCTCTGGCCGTATGTTATCGGAAAGTTGTGACTGATTTGGTTCCTGTTTGAAAGAGGGTTTTCTAAGAAAGGTTTATATCTGTATAAATCCGGGGCGGGTCGCTAGTATTTTCTATAAATTTCTGAATATGAGATATTTTTTGACGATAAAAAATGAGTAAACATCGAATTACACCATATTTTAATCAATGACGATTAGGATTCCGACAACATGCTGAGTGCATATCTGTTGATGTAGGTCCACCGTATTTTTCTAACAATCATAGGTGCATTCATTGGAGTAACCTGATTGTTGCAGTTTGCGTTCTTTGACGCTGTTATAATGGAGGGTATCTACAAAGTTAAACTAGTACCCAGCGATCTCAACACTGAGGAAACCGTACTTCAAATCGCGGACACTCTCGACAATTTGAACGGCATTATCGATGACGTATTCAGCCGTCTCACCGCGCGTATCATCCAAAACTTGGACAAGACAAATAAACTGAAGAAACGAATAGAAGATTCTCGAGCGAAAGCCGAACAACTCGTAGGGATGCAGAAAGCTATAAAAGTATTCTCTAGCGCGAAGTATCCGGCGTCTATTTCTCACGAGCATTACGAATCTGTGTTCGGCTTGGATGGGTATCAACACCAGCCTAAGAAAGTAACCCTAAGTGGAAAAAACCAGGGCCAAGCGGGCGGCAAAGATGTCCAGGTAAGTTGCTGCCTTCTATGTTTTAACAGGCTGAATTGCATTCTCAGCACTTCGGCATTTCTGCAAATCGTTAAAGGCAATACCGTAATAACTTTACAGGTAGTTAAATATTTGGCAGTTAATCAAAGCAAGCAAACTAGGAGGATTAAGTTTAAGGGGCAGTTAGCTTATGTTTAATATTGTTACACGTGTTAAGTGTCGATGACAAGTGTCTATTGTAATGTACTGTGTCGTAATTATCTTCAGATTATTCTAGTACTATATTTGTAAGGTACTTAGTAATAATTACTTCTACGAAAACCTAATCAGCTCGAAACGCAATATCGAATAAATTATCGTGAATCCCAAAAATTCCACCAACAAGCTTACATACCACAGATTCATGAAAACCTGCCTACGTAAAAATTTATTTAGGGAAGATAATACTCTCAAATATTTTGACACAAAGCCTTTACATGAGTAAAATTTTCACCTCATTTTTTCATTGTAGGAAAAACTTCATTTCTACCACGTGAAAATAGCGGAACCAAGGGCCGCCCAGAAGAAAGATTTCGACTTAAACGCTATTATGGACAACGTGAAGACTGTTGGACAGTTACTCATATTCAATACGGACGAGAGTCCATACCTGGGCGCCCCTAGCAAGCCCGTGTATGTGCCCAAGGTTACATCCACACCTGGTGAGAGTAAGAATCAGCTAGAAGATGCACCGTCCTCTATAATGAAGAGAGAGGTCTTGAGGAGGGAGGCGGACGAGTACATGTACGCGCCTGGAATCGGAATGGTAAATTTTCTTTATACACATACACATATTAGGATTGAGGGTAGATGGAGCTTATAGTCACATGATTCAAAGGCTACATTTAGTTAGATGTCTTAATAAAATGAGATTTAGAAACATGTCGTGAACTCATAGCCTAAAACACTCTCCCTATTGATTGAATTTTACAATCAGTCAATAAATAGTTTCGTTTCGTTACCAGACTAGCAACGAAGTTCTTTAAAGTTTTTTTTAACATGATTACGCCGGCATCGTGTAGTTTACTTTTACCGTGAATCTCGGACCTTTTAGGGTGCCGCAATTTCTTTACAAGTAAAAAAAAAAGCAGGTAACATATAGCTATAAACTATTTATATCTTTTTTCTGTCGTCTTGGAAACTCGTAGAAATAAAGTTATTTCGTGAATTATAAAATCGATTTTATGAAAAACCTTTAGTTTGGAGGTTTATACAGAGCTCTTGGTTTGTGTGTGGATCTCATAAGGAAACACGTTGCGGTTCTGTTTTTTTATTAATAATAAAATAATTTCCATAGGTACTCGCTGGGTTAATTAAAAAAAGTTCCGAAGAATTATCAATACAAAGGTACTCGCGTGATAGTACCTATAACACAATTTTCCGCGTATTACGGATTTTCCTCTTACTGTAAATTGCTTCTTTGTAACATAGCTTACCAATTTCTAGTAAACGAGATGTTTTATAGAGTCTGTCCATCGATACAGGTGGCCGCCACAGTAGACCTTATTACGCGAGTAACTATCACGTTGATATTATATTCTTCGGATCCATGACACAAGTTTAAAGTTTAATTAGGCCCCTTGAGTATTCTCAATTCAGACATGTTTTACCCATATCTACATAGAAGGGCCTCATCTAAATATTCCCCACCCAGGTACCAGAACTAGAGATGCCCTTGGACTTGCCCCACCTTCCGGGCGTAGCGGGTGACGTCCAATTCTCCATAACTACCGACGGCTCCATCGCCCCGTCCGTGGTGACGTCACCGCTGACTCCCGTGTTGGATCTGGTGGTCACCAACGCTGAACTGCCGGGTCTTCAGGAGTTGTTGGTGGCGATCCCGGCGTCGCTGCCGGTCGTGCCGGACGCCGCGCCGGCGCCGGTACCGGTCGCGCCGGTGCCGGTGGCGGTGCCGGCAACCCTGGCTCCACCTCCGCCACCCCCTCCACCACCGCCGCCGCCACCACCACCACCACCACCACCGATGGAAACCGTCGCGTCTACAAGCATTGAAAGGTAAGATACCAATTTGTAGCATTTTTTTTTTCAGAATAGTAGGTATAATCATTTATTTGGCGTTTGTTTAGGTTTCGGTCAAAGAAGAACCCGTGAACCACTTTTGAGAACGATCCCTGAATGAAGCCCGCCATTTGGTTTTAAGGGTTTAATTTTCCTGAATCTGTATATTTCCTTAATTTTTTTTTTCACTTGGTATAAGATAGCAAAGTCACTTATTTTTGTGACCAAGAAATACAATTACAACATTTAATTTGGCGTAAATAAAAAGAGACATAATGAAATGCTACTGAACAAAAGGACGATTCTTTTAGAAACTAATTAAAATTTTAATGAAATTCAACTTTTTGCAAAGTTGTCTTTTTTACAGTCTCCACCAGGACCAGTGCCTTAGCAGGTTCTAATTAAGCGATTGATCAACACATTTTATGATTTATTCCACTTATACATACACTCATAATCAAAAACTAGAATTGCTTTTTTTTTTGTTCTTACTCCAGCCGTTCTAATTAAGATGGGGCTTACAATAGTGTGTTTTAATTGTACGGCTATTTCGCTAACTAATGACATTCTCACAGTGTTTGAAAAGGCCGCAAAAAACGTACTTTGAATACAATCGTCTTCGGGCACTTCTTACGAAGGGTAAGGCAAATACAATGCGTCACAAGAAATGGCCAACCTGCCCCAAATGGCACATGTTTCGTTTTTTGCTCTGCCAGGTCAGAGAGTCGTGTTACTTACCTTTTTTTTTTCTAACAACCCCTTGCTTGCCATATGTGTCGAAGGCATCTATTTGTGATCATATGTCCAAAATGGGTTAGTAATTCTCGAAATAGGAATGTCTCTGCTACGTCCGATAAGTCCGCCATTGTGTATTTATGTTTAACTTTCATACTGTCACAAACAAAACGTCTTTTCATATAATTCTTAACCCTTTACAGAGTAATAAGCTCTTATTGTCTTACCTTTCGGGCCGCATTTAGTGTCGTTGATTTTGCGAAGACCTTTTATTCGAAAATGAAACCATTCATTATTTTCATTAATTTCCATAGGAACTTAATATTACTACATTGCATTGATTTTCTTAATTTTACGTATAAAACGTATATATTTTTTGTATCTCAAAGCCGGAATTCATCTCAAAATTTAAACTCTTAATAATACAATTTTAGATTTAATTTTCTTTACTTATTTATTCATACGTAGGTTACCTACTCTATATTTCGAGGTTTAATTATGCGTCATTAAGTCCGCAATGCCGTGATTATGCACTACAATAATTTGCACACGAAACAGCACACCCCGTAAAATATTCGTTTTCTTAGAAATTATAATGAAATTTAAAATTTGCTCATTTTTCATTTTAATCAGGTCATTAAAGTAGTTGATGTAATTTATTAAATCACAGTCGTTAAAGATTAACAAAACACCTCACATGCCACTATCATTCTTTAATTTAGGTCTTTGAAAGTTAGCTTCGGTTAAAAATAAGTCCTATTTCCGATTTGTTTAATACATTTGAAGCTGTGAGTCGTCCGGCAAGACAAAGAAAGTTGCACCTGATTATAAACATTTTACAATCCCTTTGTTTGCAAAGGGCTTTGAACAAGTCGCATAGACCGCACTCCAGCTTCGTCCATTTACAGAATGAGACAAGAACTTGTCTGGATTCAATCCTAAATCCTTGTTGAAAATGGGAGATAGTTGTGGAATACAAATTGCGTCTTATGAATCGTAAATAGGCGCATAATGAGCCACATCAGAAACAACGTAGGACGTTTCTCGGAATACCATAAATGCTGTATTCCAAGCGATGCCGGCTGATGGAGTTATAGCTTCTAAGTCAGTCTCTGCTTTGAATATGGAATGTCTTGTCAGATGAATACCGCGTTGTGTGAAGGTCCTGTAAATTGGCTTTTGTTTATACATACATAAAATCACGTCTCTTTCCCGGTGAGGTAGGCAGAGTACATCTTTCCATTTGCCACGATCCCTCCATGCTTATTCCACTTAAACCACATTGTTTGTTGTAAGCTTGTCGGTGTAGGCTGCTTTTGACTTAAGCCTTTGCCAGGTCGTCTACGATTCTTTAGAATTAAGAGTAAGATTGATTTTTAACTATTCTGATTTAAATCATCACCATTTTCCTGACGTGTGTCCCCGTTACATCCTTTTGCCGAAACTATATTGCCAGAAGGTTTGACCCAACCTGGATCATGGTTTGCGGTGAGTTTATTCTTTTAGCCGTCTTTTACGACATGAAGGCGATGGAGTGTCTACCATGAAAGTATTGGACACTTTAATTCAACACGGATTAATTATTCGTATATTAAAATACGTATTAATTTATTGAAGGTACTTCGAAAAATATAACACCGCTGTAGAGATTTACAAAGTCAAAGGTTTTGATGCCGATTAAATTGCGTAGAGTAAAAGATTTCACCGTGAATCTTAAGGAATTTACAAATTTGGATAATTAGTAGCATTAAATCATTCGCTTTTGCTTAATTAAATGGAGGAGTCGTTATCTACTCAAGGTAATGTTTACAATCGGAAGAAGAAATATGTAAATATAAACTTACATTTTGTGACGTTTTGGCTTTGACGTCGCAACTATATCTGGCCAATCAAAGCGTTCGTATACAGAGTGTTTACAAACCCGGGTTCCTCGTATCGGGTACTTCAACAGAAATGCACGTTTTGAAAACACACCCGCTGGCTGTCGTTCGCCGTGCTCTTTACAATACAAATACTTCTGTTTTTCCAATGCTCAAAACAAATAATGAACATATTCGAGAAATTTAACCTCTTTCAGTGATTTTTGTATTACAAGTGGCCAGTACTTAAATCATAGTTGAGATGATGTGATTAGAAATATGTAAATAGGAGTAAAAAAAATAATATCTGTTTGTTTTCGTTTTAGAATTCTTTGTTTTTTCAATTGCGTTCCTATTTCGTTCTTAGAATCATAAAGATATGATTTCTAGCGTAACAACTAGTGGCGCCGAAGTTTTTAAATAAAGAATCGTCTATTTTTAATTTGGCTACAGGCATTGTGAAAAACTTTTCGTATCGCGCGGCCAAGTGACGCCCGTGTTTCGTCCTTGATGAAAATTTGCATTGACTAAATTCGGGATGCTAATGAGAATTGAAACCACAGTACATATATGATATTATGATCTAAGTCTGTTTGTCAGGACAGCCATATATCAATGTCGAATCGAAACATTTAGATAAATTATCTGTTTGTATTCGATTTTCCCGCTTTCCGACGAATATTATTGGTAGTTTGTAATATTACCATTGTAATCACATACATATATTCATAGTACTTCATACAAATAGTTTCTTATGTCTCAGCTGATTCTCAGTTACACTGTATTTCCTGTTTATTTTTACAAATAGTAGTTTAAAATACCATAATTGCCAGCTATTTTACATATATCCTGTCTATATCCCTTGCGGGGTACAGACTGAGACCAGTCTTGAAAAGACCGAATGGCCACGTTCAGCTACTCTTATTATTCTATTTAGATAATATAAATAAATATATTGGGACAAATTAGAAAGATTGAGTTGGCCTCGAAGAAAGTTACGAGATACTAACTCAACGATACTATATTTTATAATAAATACTTGTATAGATAAACACCCAAGACCCAGGCCAATAGTTTATTTACACACAAAATTATTACGACCCTAAAATGTAGTACAATTTTCAACTAAATATTCTTTGTCGTAGTCTATAAAGTTTCCAAAAATTAATCAATAATAAACTTGGGAAAATCCACTTGCGAGAAAATATAATTTATCTGTTGTTTATGTTATGCATCACGACTCACGATATCTACTTGAAGGATCGTCACTTTGCCGTGACTGTGAGGTTATAGTTCATGATAACATGCGTTATTGAATCAACTTTATCTAAATACTAGCTGTGCCCGCGACTTCGTCCGCGTGGAATAGTTATTTTGGGCATCATATTTTCAGGCGGTCACGCGTATTAGAAAGAACGCTGGTTCGCCGTATTAAATGTTTCGCTGCAAATTGCTTATAACGACTATATCTCAAAACCTATTCGTCTGATTTATATACTGTAAATGGCAATTTTAGTCTACATGAAAAGCCGAAAGTAATAAACATATTTATTTGGATAAGGATTAATACTGAATTAAAGAAAATTGGTGTCAAAATAACTTATGTTTATAATGAAAAAATAATCTTAAAAAATGAACATAAAAGTGCTTATTGTAAGTAAACCTTAAGAGATAGATATATGCTCTCGCGGACTTTTTTATGGCAAAAAATGAGTACTTCACATCTTTAGTACATTGTTTTACTATATCTTTGTTGGTTTGCGCAGCGTTCGCGTGGAAAGCTCGCAGATGGCCGACTCATTCAACTTTCACCTGCATTGTTGACGTTTCCCGTAGGAAATTCGGGATAAAATGTAGCCTATAGCCTTCCTCGATAAATAGACTATCTAACAGTGAAAGAATTATTCAAATCGGTTCAGTAGTTTCTGAGATTAGCGCGTTTAAACAAACAAACAAACAAACAAAACAAACTCTTCAGCTTTATAATATTAGTATAGACTACGAAATGTAATTGAGTAAAAAAGGAAAGTCAATGATTCCTTTATATTTTGACTATTGATAGTTTCAAAAATCTCGTTAGGTGTCATTATCTTTCTACTCTATCCTAAGTATACGAGTACGAGGATTATTATTATGTATTTACGTGTATGTATATAGGTATATATTTTGTGTGCATTGTATCATGTTTAAAAAACATGTACTCCACCTCTGTCTGTCTTGTATGTTTTACTCTTATGGTGCAATAAAGAGTTTTATCTATCTATATTCATAAAAAGTACACTTTATTTATGCTTCAAATCATCACCGTCCTAGCGTTTTTGTTATTATTTTCCTGTTGCGCCTTCCCTGCGGGGGATCTCTTATGACTATTAAAAAGAGTTATTTATGCTCTGAGTACTCTTATATTAAATACCAGAGATATTTTTAAAGTTTAAACTGTCTGAAAGTCCCAGACGGCATCGCATTAGAATAGAATGCGCGGCTTTTCTTGTTATTTCGTGCCAATTAGCAGGATCTGAATCTACTCGTATTGTTACGTCTTTGCAGGCACCTTAGTCTTTCTATGTATGGTATTGTATCGACATTGTACTAACAACCAATATGTGCAAAGGCAGGTATTAGTTCAGAATTTATTAGATCAAAAAATTAGAGAAATCCGCCAAAGGTTATGTTTTTTATGAAGCCACCTTAAAATACACGTTATCGAAATGAAATTATTGATTCAATCATCATTGCTTTTTATAAATGCCTCAGTGTGTGCGAAGTTATACGCCAATACTGTTGCTAGATCCAAAAATATTACCAAAGAATAACTACGTAATTCAAAACATTAAAAGTTCTTTAGATTTCTCTTATATTTTTGTTGGTTGCGACTACAAGAGTCATTTAAAAAAAGCGATAAAAAGTAAACCCGATAATGCTAAAACCCTTTTACGTTCACAACAACCCTGCCACAGTCCAGTTATAGTAGATTTAGCGATAGGGCTGTATAATTTTAGTCGGCTCCGACCCCGTCTCGCCTGACCAGTAATAAGTCCACTTTTGATTGTGATTTTTGATGTGATAACGTGATAAGGTAGGGATGCGCAGCACAATGTTTGATAATATTTATTTTGAGCATTCTATGATGTGTGATGAACATATAATTATTGTTGAAATTTTAATTAGGTACGTTATATTTATCATGTTCGGATTTAGACGTTAAAACGTTTTGTTTGTTTGTAAACTTCTCCTCAGAGTTAATATTTTTATGTTTAAAGTGATAGTAGTTAAGTAATCCCAGCGTCTAATTAGGCTTTATCATCTCGATTGCGTCCTCCTTGGCGAAAATATCTCGGTCTGACCATGACGGATCCAGAAATGGACTTATGAATATAAAACCAAATATAAAAAACCTTGATCAACGCTATAGCGAGCATTCGCTTCAAAAGTTGACTTGCATTTATAATCTATAAATCTAGATCTTATCACCTGCCCGTAATGCCTTTTGGTTGCACTGGAGTATAACCGGTTAAATCCAGTTTGTATGCATACGCTCATCTATGCCTTGTAAGTGGATGTCAGCTCTCTAATGTCGCAGGTTTCGGAGTCGCCTCTCCGTTTCGACACGCCTCAGATTTATGGCAGTCTCTCTCTATAATTTGATATGGTAGCTCATCAAACGCTTATGTACTTTTGAATCTACCCATAATATTATGAAGAGGAAAGATTTTTTTTGTATTATTTTTGCTTTTAAACACTTCGAAGTTCAAAATTAAAATTGTGCAATGTCTAAAAGTTACAAAGACTTAATTTTTTAATTAATAAAATAATTATACCCACTCCATATATATTTTTTGCCTCCACTGCAACCACCTTCTTTTTGCCAGACCCATATTTGGCCTTTGTATCCTAAAATTGTACCGTGCCAAGTAGATCAAGCATTCTTTACATTAAAGAATTATGTAAAGGGAAATTAATTAATGAGATACACTTTAAGAAGAATTTGCTCCATATAAAGTCTGTGATGAAATTCAATTAGTTAATGAAACATCTCGCATTGGTATGCTGAAACTGACTTTGTGAACATTCCAGTTTTGAAAAATGTTGCCAGCATTAATGACAGCTTATGAATAAGTGTAAAACGTCCAATGAGCTTATTATAACCGGGCCTGTTATTGACAATTATGATCCTTTTTGCACGGTGTTTAAATGGCAAACAATAGGGGCAAAAAATATCGTTGCGTCGATAAAACGGCTGTCAACTTTTCTTTTTCTGATTCGGCTAATAACTTAATGTTGTCCACGCCGCAAATGCTTTATTTATAGACGTAAGTACGTATTTATACTCTGTGCAGAACGTTATGATTTAAATTTAGACATAACAGATGTCGACGCTTCTACACTACGTATTCCGATTGAGATCGATGCCCTTTCTAGTTTTGAATCACGACTACTCTTGTTTATATTGTAAACTAGCTTTCGACTGCGGTTCCTCTCGCATGAAAAGCACCGTATTTTCTCCACACTATTAAAATTTCATGGAGGTCGATTCATTTGGTTTTGATTTTCATATTTATAATATAAGTAAGCCCGTGGCTTTGTGGGCGTAAATTGAAATGCCGTTAATTTCCTTTAAGCGTTCAAGTCACATAAGAAACTCACTAACCAAATATGAAATCTCTAGACCCAGCGCTTTACACTGAGTGTTGATATATCGGTCAATGATATAAGTATTATTCGATTTATAATTTCGACATACATACGTAGATATTATCACGTCTATATCCCTTGGGGGGTAGACAGAGCCAACAGTCTTGAAGATACTGAAAGGCCACGTTCAGCTGTTTGGCTTAATGATAGAATTGGGATTCAAATAATTTCAAACTTGTCAATTAGCAAGTTACCTCATCAATTTGCGAATTAAATAATCGTTGGCACTAAAACAAAACGTTATGGTTCTTAGAAATTGAGTTTAGTCGCAACAACGCTGTTAGTTTTACGGCTCAATACAGCCTCATGATGAAGTCGTTAAATATTAAGTGCTTTCCTCATTGTACGGGCCGAGTCGGGATTTCCTCTTTCACGGTTTGAGTTATTTTATACTAGTGCCTTGGCTTTGCACGGGTAGTATTCATGATAAATTTCATATAAACTTTCAATACCCCTTTACAGAGTATTTTAGAGGTTGATTTTGTAAAAAACGTATCCAGCCAGTTTGGCTTAATGATAGAATTGATTTACAAAAAGAAACCGGTTGCTAGCCCATCACCTAAAAGAATCCCAAGTTAGCAATAGGTAAGCCTAATGTGGCAATTGGCATGTCGACTAAGTAACTTATTTTCTTGCCCATATTATAAGTACTTTTTCTTTGTCCTTTGTATTTGAAAAGAAGACTGGCAAGATTATATTTTGTTATATAAGAATTCTTTGCCAAATACTTAAAGAGGTGTATAACTACCGTTGTGTTTTTGGCGTAAATGTATAAATAATGTCCTGATGTGGTCTAGGAGTGCACTATGAGAGGTTTTCCAGGTCCCATCCATTATCGATGCAATACAGTTTAGGTTGTCCTGCAAAGGTTGTAAAGTTCAGATGGAAGTCGCTTCGTGTAAAAACCTGACTCACCCAAGCCAGGATCCATGGTTAAAGGATATATGTATACCCCGGACTCCTCGCAAGAGTGATGAGGATGCAACTGAGACTAAAGCCAAGAGTTATTAATTTGTCAATCAATTGTATTGTATACGTCCGATGAAAATGCTGCAGTGTAGTTTGTTCCGCCGCTTCTTCTACACATGCGCTTTGGAAGCGGTAGTAGTTATAATTAGATTTACGTGATGTGACGTCAATTAGTGATACCTTGGATCCAATTTTGAAAATAAATCTTTTCTATTTTATTCTATTCTGTATGTTTGTATACGAATGCGCACATCGCGTGCGAGGGCAAGCCTTACATAAACTAAACAATCGAGCGGCTTCCCTTTAATTAGCGCTAATTACACGAACCTAAGATTTGTTCGCTCCGCTGTGTTATATCATACAATACAATTGATCGCATGCAATTGAGATGGACAGGTCTTTTACAACAATTAATCTGGGTCTTGGATGTTTATCTATATAAGTATTTATTATAAAATATAGTATCGTTGAGTTAGTATCTCGTAACACAAGTGTCGAACTTACTTCGAGGCTAACTCAATCTGTGTAATTTGTCCCGTATATATTTATTTATTTATTTATTTATTAATTATGATATTAACACTTGTATGATTCAAGATTCCTTGAATGTTACAGTTATAAACAAGTTTTTTCGTAACTATTATCGTAATTTTTATCAATAACAATGTGTATAATAAAACTTTAGGTCAAATGATTTTAATAAGATGGACAAAACGTTTTTTTTTGACGGAGAATATCGCAGTAATTAAGTTAATATTAAGACACACTTATCAATAACACTAAAATATATCTGTAATTTTTGTTTTTATTTGCAGTTTTTACTTTTCAGATAGTTATTACCATTTTGCGATCATTATTTTGTTACTTGTTTATTAGTTAAATTCCTCAGTTAACTTGATTTCTTGACTTTTTTTGATAATGTGAAGTTGACGTTATTGAAGAAAATGTTGCAGTACAGTTTGTTACCGCTTCTTTCTTCACTGACCCTTTGAAATGGGCAGTAAACTTAGTTTTAAGAAATTTATTTTGACGTCAACCAATGTTGTGAAACTAAAGGATACGACAATTATTAAGTGATGTTTGAAATGTCCCATAATAATGAATGAAAATTTTGAATTTGAATAATGTGTTGTTCATCTAACTACATTAATGATACCTTAACGTAGCTCTTGTCATAGAATAATTAATGCAAATAATACATAAATTGTTCTAGGAAACCGATGTATTGTTGCAATTAACAAATCTATACAACCTATTATGTAAATATTCCTTGTACGGAAGTTGATTGTAATTCGACACATTATTTATCGAAATAGGTACCCTGGTGTTTTCACATCAACACACATTCATATTTATCCAATAGTTAACGTTCGCTGTTAGGAAGTTGGTTTTAATCAACATTCAAGAAGTACACCTAGTGTAAACGTCTTTTTACCGTCGAATTTTTTAATGATATAGATTATAGGTAAGCATTTCCAATAGTGAAGCATTTGAGTACCTAAGATTTGTTTTCATTGTATTACTAGAGAAAAGTACTTGAGAGGAAAATGTCTTATTTTTCTATCTCTCTCTCAACTCTGAGGTTACTTTTAAAAAAGAAAGATAGAGGTAATCTAGTCAGTCGTAGTTCATGATTGTGTATGTGTATAGACCCTCAGGCTATTACCAGAGTTCGGCAGGCGCATCTCTGAACGGACAAAGGATATAACCGCTCCGTGTCATTTCTCGCAAAGCGGATTTCAATTGTCATACATACGAGGGAGCGCAGTTCACATGAATAGGAACGCTTGCCCGGGCAGACCGTTTTGCTATACATATTCCTGTTTATTCTGAATTTAAAACTTTTTGTTTCCTATTTGATCGGACCCACGTCACGAGCCGTAGGCTATTCAGCGGATCTAAAAATAAATACATATTAACAATATGGAAGATACTATTCAAATCAGACAAAAGGAGGTTTCGTCTTTCAGCCAATGTCTGTGGGTCAACACTATTGTTTCGTGCTTTTGTTTGGGTATAATCTAGTACCATGATCTTCATTTTTACGACTTTCTCAAGTGAGATCTAACTTAATTATCTCTCAAGTATAATTAACATCAATCGGTTGCCAGTTATCAAATTTTTTCGGGATCACAGGAATATGTTTCATCATTCAAGAGGATCCATTACATGTGCGAGTTACTTTATTCCATTATGCCGATTTGTTAGATTCTTATAAAGCCTTATAGTATCCTCAAATTTAACAAGTAACATTTGTAAGGACTTGCAGCTTAAGTGCAATTTTTGCGAAATTGGCAACCCTATATGTTCGAAGGAACCCCCCGCCACCTCTGTAATTGGCAGGGTCGGCGATCGATAGAGCGCTTGCTTGTAAGCGTAGTTCGAAGTGGCCAGGTAACTTGCGTACACCTGTACACCTGCACGACTGTTTAGGGTTGACCTATTTTGTAGTGCACGTTGGTAACAGACGTTGCTTTGAAAGCGTTACAATTGCCAACAATCAATAAATAGGTCCTATATTTAGAGCAAATACAATGTGAGGCAGAATTGCAATTTCACACGATCCCGCCTTCTTAGAGTGCGTCTGTGGGTCCCTTAGTCTGATTTTTACACGGAGTAGCTCTCGCTCTCGGTGACACTCATGTTATCTTAACCTTTGCAAGGGAATCGTAAACTATATTCGATCATGGATACACATCCAGTTGCCAGTATGCGCAGGTTTCCTCACGATCGTTTCCGTCATAATAAGCCATCCGACTAAAGTAAAAGTAAAAAGTATTTATTAAATAAAGACCATTGCAAAAAAACAAAAACAAGTTTAAAAGTACATCTATAAGATGTACTTCCCGAAAGGGTCCTCCTTAACATAATGCTGGTTGTAAACAACATGCTACACAGTCATTGCATTATCACGGTAGGATTTGAATGGAACCTGTTGCCACCCTGTGCGTCACGCTTTTTGCGCACGATTTGGACACCTTAACCGTTCGACCACCGGCGCTCTTTCAGAATTGCAATTCGATATACTTAAGGTTTTCTGGAAAACGAAATTTGTGAGCATGAGATTTCGTATTGTTCGTATGATACTGAGAATTTTCATAGAATTTTTCAGTTCTGATGTTTTTGCGTGATGCGAAATTAACATCCAAATAACAACCTTTTGAAACTGTGAATAAGATAGATTCTATGGCAGAAATCGCTGTTGCAATCGATTTATCTTGCGACCGGTCTAACTTTGGTTAAGTCTTTTGAATGCTGCATCTATCAGTTGCATTGATTAGGTCAAATGGCAGAATAAACAACATTTTTGGGATTAATATTTCCGCTAAGTGATTAGATTTTATTCAGGCATTTCTACATCAAAATTTAAATTAAATCTAAATTCGTCCTGCTTTGCTAACATAATAATAATCAACAATATGTTTTCAAAAACTTATGTTGGATGCCAAAGTTATGTCGATGAGGTAATAATGCTAAATACAACCTGCGTTTTTGGGTTTAAATCTCCAACTTCAATGGTGTTTCGTGTACATTCAATCTCGTGTACAGGCAGAAGTCTCGTCACTCATCCTTAGCATAATTAATTCCTATTGTACTTATTTTATGAATGAACGCTTAGATCTTAATAAAATAACTTATTTTAAGTAAACAGTGCGTGAATATGAATACTCCTTTTATTAATGAAAACAAGATAGGACTGTTTGCCAAACAAGGACCAATTGATGTAACATGGTGTAATTTAAAATCCATTTTTATTCCTGCTGCTATCAAACCTTTGGCATATAATTATTAATAGTAGGTACCTTGAAGTAGTAACTTACGATATCTTTCAGTGATGTGAATATTGTTTTTCACAGGCAAATAATGTTAGTAATTAAAGTATAATGTTGACAATAACAGGATTATGTAATTGAAAATTGTCTTTATGAATGCATGTAGTCAAAATTTTATTCAAATAATCGACATTATTTTTGCCTGTATATAAACGGATAAAACCGCATGATTGTCGTTCCGGTTCATTGTACGAAAAATGCATCATACTTTGTTTTATTGCCGCAACACCCACGATCTATATTTTTGCGACAGGGCGCAGCCTCCGCCAGCAGCTCCTGCGCCGGTCGGCGACGCCCACGCTGACCTGATGGCCGCCATCCGCAAGGCGGGAGGTGCGGGCCGGGCCAAGCTGCGGCCCGCAGCTGAGTCCACACCCGCTAAGGTAAGGACCACTACTGACTGAATCATACTATCTATTGTTTGCCAGTTAGAATTTCTCGGAAGTTCGAATTCCTTTTTCGAAATTTTTTTTGTATATTTTGCTTTTTTTTGGTTGTTGAATATGGATTACATTCTTCATGGACAGTATGTTTAGTTACATTGTCTGGTAATTTTTTATTAAGTATTTCAGTTTTAATAATAATTTCACTCACATTGTTTGGTGAATTTTTATCATAATAGTTTTAAATAATGTATATGTCAAGTATAAATATTTAATTTATAATTGCATTATTTTCATAATAACCCAAGAACTACTGCAGATTCAATGTAACCTAGAAATTGTTTGGCTAGATTAAGACCTACTAAGCTGCTGTGTCGAACTTAAGCATCTGAACGAAAACAATGAATGAATCTTTTAGTCTGTCAAAGCCTTCAAAATAAATCCTAATTAGTGAACTTGAATGCGGGTTTTTGCCCGATATTCCATAATAAACAATACTTATAACACCCACTCTTACACGCAATTTTGATAATGCGATTTGTGTTTAAACCACCAATTGTGTTTTTCTATTCTTTGTTCATGAATGTTTAAAAAATTACCCAACGATGGTAAGAATAACAACCCAAACAACTAAAATACCAAAGCACAAAAACAAATATAAATCCTACTAATATTTAAATGCGAAAGTTTGTGAGCATGTCAGTATGGGTGTTTGTCACTCTTTCACGCAAAAACTACTGAACCGATTACGATGAAATTTGGTATGTAGCTGAATGCCTAAAATAACATAGGCTACTTTATATCCCGGAGTTACCGCGGGAATGATTCCACGCGGACGAAGTCGCGGGCGGCCTCTAGTATAGTACAATACACTTAATCAATGACCCATGCATGGAAAGGATATGCTCTTACATGCTTATTTTTAGCACATCCCAGTCTCAACGTATGAATATTCACTAAGTATATGGAATAACCATGTCATGAATGAGAGAAAAATGGATATATCCTGTTTGGCTTATGCATAAGTTCCCTGGAACGGGCGTTAAAATTCTAATGATATTAATCAACTTCGCTTTGGGTGTAAATTATTAAATAAATATTTAACTTCTTTGTAGGGCAATCAAAATCTCGTCTCCTCCACTCGGCATAGTGACACCTGTCTGAGTTCTACGCTAATTTCTCTGCAAACATGCGACAGATTTCAAAGCGGTTCTTTCTTTTATTTATTTTTAGGTTACTTATTTATTGTATCTATTTTTTTAGAACAACTTTATTAACCTTAAAGAAACATCTATGATTATGTTACACAATAAAAAGATACATAAACATTAAAAACAGATAACTTATCAACAAAACTGAATATTAATCGAATTTTAAAAAGCAGCTTCTTAAGATAAGAGGAGTCAAGATCCGATAATAGCCGAGTGCGTGGGCAAGGGTTATCTCGGGATGGATTATGAAATTCTGGAAAACGGCTTCCGATCCGATCCCGCCTAATCCCAACTTAATTATTTCGATTCTTTGCTCAATGGCGCGATAACGTTGTTAGATAACAGGTTTATTTTGATTCCAAATGTTTATTCATTTGATGTTATTTTCGTGTTAATGTTGTTTAGGTTCACAGACGAGTAATAAATCCGGTTCGATGTATCGCATTTCTGTAAACACTTTTTCTACTTGTTTACTATTTTGTGAAATATTGAAGTTATGGTTATTTTTTTCGAGGAATATAAGAAATAAAGCGAATTTTACTGAATGAAATCGAAATACATAATAGGTCATTCATTTAAGGTGAGGTAGAGACAAAAGCTATTGTCAATTTGTAGACTTGAAGTGTATAGTTAACAACCATTCAAAATAATTACTTTTAGTTGATTTCCGAAAAGACAATGAAATGGAGCAAACGACGGTTCCCTTTTTTATTGTATTTTGTCAGTGTTGTACTCATTTATCTCAATCTGTGTGATTTGTCTGCATATACATATTTTATTTTTATTTTTTAAGTGTCCAATAGGTATTACAATCGATTTGATCATTATCATTTGACTTTCGACTGGTCTCTCTCAACAGCCTGGCATTCGCAAGTGGGTCATCAGTCAGTATAAATACACCACCTCTCGATACGAAGAACTTGCTTAGGTCATGTAGATGTAAATAATCTAATCGATCACTCACTATAATTGAACGCTATTTATATCGACTTTTCATCGGGACTGCGATCTCAGTATTGGTTACACGGTACACCATATTAGGTACTATAGGGACAAACAAACCGTTACAAGTTAACTCTTACTAACCCTTTATGTTTCACCACCTTATTTTTTTTTAACTATTGACAAAGTTATTGTTATTGCTAAAGTTAAATTTGACGTAACAATAGATAATCCACAATATATTTTGGTGATTCTATATTGTTAGTAGGACTGAACTCGCATTCCAAAATTTGCGTCCTTAGCACTTGCAAATTTAAAACGGCCTTTTGAGATTAATCAACTTCAGCAATCCAAACATTATTAGTTTGCTTTCCCAATTTGCTCATTGTTTAACCGCCTTAAGCTCGCAACAGATTTTGATCTCTTTCCCCACTCTTACCTGTAGACAAACTTCGTTTTTATTGCCCTTGTTTTTTTTTCGCCCTTGTTTTGTCTTGTTTTGGCCCTATCACTTGCTTACTCATTTACCTTACTCATGCTCACTCTACATACACATACTCATCTATAGTCGATCCGTACGTAGCTTTTATAAGCTTTACTTAAATTAGGGCGTTGACTACATCGTTATTTTAATTATAGTTCCGATAATTTTTATCCGGATGCTTTTAAGATACAACTTGCATCTGCGAGTGGCTATAGTCTTTGTTTTTTTTATAAATAGTTTTTATTTTAGCATTTATCACTACTTTGACATTAGTTTCAATCAAATCATTAAACATTTTGCATAAAGTTTATTCGCTAAGTTCGGCATTTGCCGTGCTATCGGAAACACTAAAAGTGTTTCTTAGAAATCTTAATCCAATTAAAGATTTTACGGCATTCAATAAACGCCGCTGCATTAATATAAAAATGTTAAGTCTTAATGATCCCTTGTAGTATGTTTTTAAAAGGCGAAACATGTATAAAATGTTGGATAATTTTATTGCATAGTTCGGTTTTGATATTTAATAACTCGACTACGCCGAATCGTAGTAATTAAAATGAGGTGTCATGTTTTCGTAGAGATATTTTGCATAATATGTATATAATTCAACGCTTTATCCGTATTCCTGATTCATTATAAACTTCTTTTTTGTTGTTTTTTTATGATCGCAAAATGATTTTATACGAAAACTCGTTGCACTGAAACATTTGAAATTTTCTATTAAATAGTTTTGATCAAGTTCATCGCTAGAAATACTAGATGAGGCAAATAAATTCCAATCTTCCCGCAGCAAGGCCTTGCGGAGATACGAGCTAATTAGCTTTGTCAGTACCCAGAATACCGGCAGCAATGAGTTTCGAAGAACTACCCTAGTTAACGTTTCTTATGAACATTCCAATGTGACGGTTTCATGATATCAATAAATACATAACAATATTACCTTTCTACTTGGAAAATCAACGATGAAACTATTTCTAATAACGTGTCACGCTTATGCTAGGTTTATATTGAAACATTCTGATTATAATTGGCAAAGTTCGGAACTATGACGATGATGGTGATTTGTCAAGTGAAAATAATAGTATATTCCTTGAAAAGCCTTGTTCCGTTGCCACCTGATTTGAAATTATCTCTTACATCCATATTAATTTCATACAAATTTTATATCATCTCTTCATTGTGGGACATACTATACATCCTGAGCAACTGAGCTATTTCCAATCCAGGCTTCATCCGTAATTTTATTTTAATGGATTCTTTCCGATTCTTTCGTCCATATATTACGGTCAACGCATCACCTTTGACTTTATTTTTTCACTACTTTATTGGATCCGACGACCCGGCCAGATCCACTTAAGTTTCATAGCCATGAACCTGATATCTCGTTATAGGTTTCTTTCATTATTAATTTTATAACAAATAACAAGTTATCATTTGCACAATAATTGTTATAGTGACGCGTTCAAGGAAGTAGCCACTGACTATAATTGTGCACTGGCTAATTTCGTTTCTGAGAAAGCATATAATGGCGCCTGCGTCTGATAACTCGGTGATAATAGTATCAGTGGTTTCCATTGTGTGTGATACATATCTTCCCGCCGGACTGTTTACTACACAATTCCTTTTTAAGGTTCCGACCTTCAAAGGCACACCGCTTTAGTTGGGATAGCTTCGTTTTATGCGTCTGTCTTCTGTCTCCAAATTTTTTCCGGATGATTCAAAATATGCCATAATTTTACCGTTCTTTTTTTCCAAATTTTGTTTCTATTTTGCCAACAAATTGACGAGTATTCTTGGTACGTCGCTTTTTTGTTATTAATATTTTATCAGTTTTTTCAGTTTTACCGCATTTCATGGGTGCGTCTTAATTAAGACTTTTTGAAATAAAATTTAAAAGAGTGCCAGATAAACTTTCGGTGAGCACTAAAGAACATTTCCGTTGGTTTCATACATTAAATATTATTTCAGTTAACATTAACAGGACTTACGAATCTCATTCATCGTCTTCCAAAATAAAAATAAACATATTTGATATCATTCCACGTAAGCATTTTAATTGATTGATGAAATTCATGCGTATGTCAATACTGCTGTACAATGGAGTCTGTTCGATGGATTCTTATTTACATTTCACATTTTACTTGCAATAACTGTGTTTTATAAAGTTTATTTTAGTCATCGGTTGTGTTTTCATTTAATTGAAATTCGTCCGTTTAAAAAATAATTGAATATTGAATTTTTTACTGATTAATAAAGCTTTGTATTTTTTTTGTTACTTTTAAACTGAAAAATTATTCGGCTGACCAATCAGATTGAAATTTGGCACGTAAATGTCTAGGAGTATACTAAGAGATTATTGTCGTTGGAAAAGGAATTTATGAGATAATTAGAGGTTGGACGCGGGCGTACTCCACTTTATTATAAAATGCAGGTGAAAAATACCTAAATGTCAATTTAAATCAAGTTTGGCTATAATTGAGACTTTCTACAAATTTATTTCGTCCATTCGTTTGTGCTGTGAATATTTATAGTATCTATTTATATACCCTCACTATTATTTGAAGTAGCTTTTCCGCCAATAATGTGCTAACCATGACCTACATGCTGTGGGAACATAATCTGACCAAAGGTATAATTGAATGTCGGTCAACTTATTTAAGATGGTAAAGTTTTGTAATAGTGGTAGATGTTTTTGCGTAAGTAATGTCAACTAGATTTCATTGAAATAATGTGTCTACCTACCTACACTCTGTTTCTTAAAAATAAAATAGAACAAGGTTAAAAAAAAAGAAAATCTTCAAGCAATTAGAACACTTAGTTTTGTTGAAGTACCAATTAATCTTGTCCTAATTACCTCACCTTCTTAGAAGAAATGTTAATAATTACGAGATATTGTAAGGCATTTTTTAATAAATAAAATCGAACTTGCTTTACTGCTAAACGGAATCGATATTTCTGGCTAAACCGCCGCTTCTCCTTATTGTGCGTTTGTTGCGCTCCTTGGAACACGCCTGCTTGCCAGGGTTTGGTCTTGAAACAAATTGCCTTATCGTCATTGGCCTCTACGAGCAAGTCAGTCTTGACAGCAATCATCGCATCATCATTGTTAACTAAACAAGCCTATGAAAGCACTCATTTACCCCTTTTCGTTTCTGAGACTCAAAAGATATTTGTCGCTCTAATACAATTCTTTGCGAAAACCATACCGGCCTGCGGCAGGAGACTTGTCCACGTTTTCTGCGGTTAGGCTGTGGTCTACTAGTAGATTTCTATCTATAATCTTGTCAGTCCACTGACCTTATAATCTCTTTGGTCCTTTAATTACAGTGACTACTTTCTTATGTCTAAAATTACTAAGATAATTTTATACTTCAATTAGCCTATCTCTTTATTAATTGCCAAATCCACTCAAGGATATTTGATAAATAGAAAATTTTTAAGCATGCCAGGTAATGTTGTTGTTGTTTTACATCAACTACCTTGCAAACAAGGTCAGAATCTAACACATAGAAATCATATCCCAAAAACTTTATGCCTACATACAACAACACATTTTTCCATCGAGGCCGGCTGATAAAGCATTTGATGAAGTATGTAATCGTCGCTAAACATAACAGTTACAGCGCGATCATGTTTATCATTAGACGGTAAAAGTTGCAATACAATGGAACTGTTTTTGTGCTGTCACGAACGCCTCGTGGCTTTGATTAGCGATCCCAGCCCGCCTCTTCACTGTAGAACAGCAAAAGTATAGAGATATTTATATTGATAAAGCCGGGTTTGTCGAAACCGCCGCGCACACGTTGCGTCATAGCGCGTCGCTTTGCCTTCACTACACAACATACGTCATTTTTTCAGTTCTGGATAGATCCTAGATTTATAAAAATAGGTTCCGCATTCAAATTTGAACGTGACGCCTGAGTTTTTAATGGCGTGTGGTTTCGAAAAAGATTCGACAAATCTTCAATTGTGATGGTCTTTTGATCTTTCTTTATGGTCTTATCACACTTGTTCATCACCATCATCTCCCTCTCATTATTCTGCTCAATAAATAACTAGCAGTTGTTAATATCTTGGCTTTCGGTACTTACCTGCGTGATCTCGGCGTTTTACATTCACTCACTCTGCCCGCCGCTTCACTGGCAGGTCAATTGTGCGACAACAGATCGCAAGAGGAAATCCGATGGAATGAAACGTGATAACGATTGCCATTTGAAGCCAGTTAAAAAGGGGTGCCGAGCCAGTGAGTACGTCTGGGTCTGGGTATATTGCTTTTCATTTGTAAATACATTAGTTGGGAGTCTTTATTGACACATTTCTATAGGACTGTTATTATCTAATTTCTATTATTATTCTATTGATTGGGTGAAAAGGGTGGCCATAATTTTGTGACCACATGTAAACCCTTGCTATTATTATAACTATCCTAAGTCTTGTCTGTTTCGACAGCAACAAGCTTGAAGTTATATTCATCTCGTTTTTTTTTCTTATTATTTTTTAGACCCAAGTTTTAACAACAAATCAATGACAATACATTAAACACGTTATGATGAGAGAGACGCTGCGGTATAATTCCATAATTAACTAAACACCTACCACCACGTGGGATAATATAACATTAAGTCCACTTGTAGTCCCAAAAATCGCCACGCTCCGTTTCCTACGCTTTGTTTGCAAACATAAGTAAGGAGAAATCCTACATTTTTGCGGGTGTTTGGCAAACAATCGTGTTTACGACCGACTATACAGAAGTATTGTTGTTTGAAATAGTTTCGGTTATTCAATGTTTTGGATAGAAACGACCACTACGCGTGATGGAACTCAAAAGCTTTGGATTTTGGTTGTCCTCGAACATTCAAACCTCTGCGTTTGTAAAATAGAATTATATTAGGTAAGTATTCTTCACGTACCCAGAATACGAATGTAGGTATCACACAACGTGCTGTCTGAACGTCTATTAATTTTAATAAGCGTGAAAGTTTTATGAATTTAAAATTCAAAGAAAGACTTATTGAAATGCTGGTATCCAAGAATAATAAAAAAAAAGACACCGACAGTATGCGTTCAAAGCTGAGATTTGCTTTCGTGGAAAATCGGACCATGGTCACATTGGTCACCTTATAAGGTGAGCACCTCTCTTGTGAGGCTGTATTTGGTGCAAAAAGACTTGTAATATTTTAATATAACTTTATTATGAAGTCCTGCAAAATAATACAATAGTAGGTATATAACATAAATGATTATGGACCGATTTCCATAGGTATTTTAATATAAACATCCTTATTATTTAATAGGTTAATTAGTTGATATCGTGCATGTTATTTACGTTCAAAATTGACGTATTAATTTTGGTTCATCACGCAGTAGTTGCGGGTGAAGTTAATTCTCGGGTTTCTATCGTAGGCATTTTTTTCTATGCACTCGGAACGATTCCAGTAAATGACCGTTCAAAACCGTAGGTAATTTGATGCCGCCCTAACAAAAAGTGGTTTCAGCCTCGCATCTTCATCTCCAACCAAGAATGACTTGATTGAATGAAGAATACGTCAAGCAAATCTTCTATTAGCAATCGTGGACCATGATGCCTCGTTATAAGAACAATTTTTGTGTGTATATTTGAGGAGTGATAAGAACACTGTTGGCGAAGCGTTTCATAGAATACATTTCGTCTCTCGGAATTTTTCCGGGTATCGCCACAAAGTTGATGTTGTTTAGTCGTGTTGTGTACAATACCCGTACGAATTGAATGTATGAAAGCAGACGATATCGGAACGCAGCTTTTAGTTCACCTAGGTGTCGCTACTTACTTCCGTTTCTGTATTCAATACACGTCATTATTGCAATACTCCGTCTTTTTATTTTATTTTGTCTAGATTAGCTCAATATACTTTAGCCACCAGTTATCATCACACCGATTTAGGGTATAACATCGCTGGTTAACACGAAGGCCGCGTATCAATACGGTAACCTTTGTTAAACATTGGGCATCCCTATCTTAGACTTCTAAGTGGATTCTGTGTAAAAGTGCATAATTGCTGTTTGAGCTATGCTTTTGATATGAAAGTCAGTCAGTCCTACACTCTTCGGAACACAAAACCAAAATTAACTCTAATAATTGCCACCAGGTTTCCAAAACGGGCGGCGGCGACCTGATGGCGGACCTCCACGCCAAGCTCTCCATGCGCCGGCGCGGCATCTCCGGCGCAGACCGCGGCTCCGTGCTGCACACCTTGGCAAGCATCATCCCTGAACCAGACTCATCCTCGCAACACAACTCCTCCACGGACGAAGACTGGGAGTGAAGGATAACCTCGCGAGTGGACGGACGGTAGGGCCTCCGAAGTAAATTGTTTTCAAACTTGACTATAATTGTAGCTATAAATTCAGATGCAAATCAATCTAAATTTGTAAATTTTGGCCTAAACTATGTTTTATTCTGTGATAGAGTTTGTTAATGTTGTATCGGTGTAAAGTGGCAAAGGGCGGTGGTAAATATATCTGTTTACCTACTTATCTTCTTATATATCTGTTTTCTTAAATGTTGTATTTCTCTGTTCTGTCTTATATATCTATAAGTATTTTCAAGATTATTGGCTCTGTCTACCCCGAAAGGGATTTAGACGTGATTATGTGTATGTATATATCTTATATCCTTTAAAATTGTCAAACTTTTTAGTAATAAAAAGTTAAATCAATTTTTCCTTCACAGTTAAGTGGTCTTAATTCCTCTGCTTGAAATCTTTCTACTCTCAGATTTACTAAATTACTTACAACTTCCCTTTGCAACCGACCCCGCACTCCAACTATGATGTCGCAATGTCTTTCGTTCGTAGAAGCGTTCGTTTATAACGATTTCAAATTAAACTTGTATTAATTACGATTATTATTTAATATTAATATATCAGGTATATTGTAATAATATCTGGTAATTGGTATATTGTTTAAAGATGACGTTACCAACTTAACGTTAGACCTTGCAATTTCATAGTAAGGGTCCTTATCGCTACAGGATATGTTCCATTTTTTATCTCCCAAGAATACATGTCCCCTTTTTCAACGCTTTACATACAATGCAATTTTTAATGAAGCTTTTTTAATTACGTCGGTATGCTTGAGCATTCACAAGGACCTCATTAAAATAGCTTCGTCAAGTCTAGGAAAAAATGTTGAATTGTTATATTTAGTCTAGATTTGTAAAATGCACACGATACCTATATGAATAAGGCAAAATTGCAAGCGTAAAGGTTAAGAAATATTTAAGAAACAATGTAATATGTTGAAAATGCAAACTGGTTTATTTTTACATAGTCGCTGTTATTGGAAAAGTTTCGAGTTTAGAATGCATTACTTATGTTGGTTGTGAGTCATTAAAACTGAATGGATGGATCACAAATAAATAAACGGAATATTTGATAGAGTGCGTTTAGTGGTTCCAGTTACTCGTAAACCGAAGTCGAATGGCGTTTTCAAAACGAGATGTTGAATTGTATACGGTTTGATTACACGCGTCTCGAGCAAATTGACTGTTAACCTTTTTTGATAGCAATCTGTCACAATGTTTATGTAACCCTATAATAGAACATGCATTTAAATGCAGCAAATACCCAGAAAAACGAGAATTGTGGACTCCGTGTATCGGGGCCTTGTCGAATTGCGTGAGTGCACGCCGTTTATAGTCTGTTTACGATCGACGACTTGTCGCACATGTTTGGAATTACGACCGCGGGAGTGACACCGAGAGCCCCTTTTTAAACTCATTACAAACAGAGATCGGAAAGGAGCCCTCTCGTTCCGGGAGGTTATTACTATAATCGCGTTTCTCACTAGCGGCCCTATCTCGCTTTCGTTTCTTGGAAGGTGCGCGGGCGCATTAAGTCTTCCCCGCAAACTATCAACCGGTCGACTAATCGCCCGATTTCCAGAATCGACCCACAGATAGACGTATAATAACGACTTGGAGCATTTACGCGGAAGTCGATTGCACGACATTTTCGTTGGATAATTAGTTTATTACACTTATCATTAATTCCCCATAACGAATTATTGTTATGTTATTCGAGTTAAAACGAAGAATCTCGTTTGTAATGAGTTCGTGGAGGTGACGTCGCATGCGCCGGTTCGGCCGACCAAAGCGTTTGAAGATAACAACCGTAGTTTCCATGAAATAGTTTAATTTATCAAAAAAATAAATAATATGTTCCATGATATTTGAATTATGTCTGTTGAAATGTTTTAACTTTAATTCACTTAATTGAGACTTTTAGCTTATTGTGATTGAATTCTATCGTTATTCTATTAAGGGCCGTTTCAATGTTGCCCGTTTATTAAAATAATGTAAGAAATACTATAATGTAAGGTTTTGAAATATTATCATCGCTGTTATCAGTTAGTGACCTGTAGCGATTTATTTGTAAGCTGCTTAAGGAAAAGCTAAGTACTTTAGAACGACACGATAAGAGAGTCCAGCAACTGAGTGCCTGTGTGAGGCGGTGCTAACTTAGTTGACAAATCAGCCTATTGAATACACCCTTATTTATATGACTATATCTTTATTAATACTTATATACATAATATATAATAATCATGACAATTAGGTAGATACCAATTCATTTATTCTTTATTGTAACAATTACAATTTTTAAAGTACAAGCATTATCTAACAGTCTACCATTGGAATAAGCAGAGAACCTTTGTGAGAGAAATTTTTCGAATCAAAATTAAATCGAATTAGTAATTTAGTATTTTCGAAAGTCTTTAAATCAATTACTAGTGAGTCATACTTCGTATTCCTATATTTTTATATGAAACCTTAAAATCAATTAACCAGCAGCCTATTTGCATTCCTAATTTATAGATAAACGCCATGTTCTTGACCTTCCGTGTTTTTTTTAACGTCGGTTCTCCTCCGAGTGATTCTGTTCCGAGAAATCAGAGACAGAGACGAATGGTGTCCGCGCCACACTATAATTTATGTTGTTTTTATATCTTGGAAGCAATTTTACGATCATCATAGTTTCAGTAAAGTGCTGATGGTACTACAAGTCGCGAGATTCTCGTAAAATACTTTGTTTTATACTTCTCCTACGAAAAGGAATAAAAATGATAGTTTCTCCGAATTGTCCGATTGGTTTTACGGGATTGCTTAGGCCGGTGACATTTCAGCGTAAAGACATCTGCCGTAAAGAGCAGTGAACTTTGTTAGAGGCCACAGCTGTCCAGGTAGTCAATGAAGATATCTCGAAGGTGGAACTTGAATAACGTATTGTATAGAAATTCGAGAATGTGACATAATAGTACATGTCAATGATAGGTAATTTTTAGGGTTTTATTACAGCTTTTAGCTGCTATGTTAAATGGATCCTTCATGTTCTAAAAACTATCTTTTGACGATGGTGGGACACAAGACCAACCCCTAGCGTTCGGAGGTCCAGCAGCTTATAACCTGGCTCTCTACTCACGTTAATTAAATAATAATAAAAGTAATCGGCAGTCTGAATAGAACGAGGGAACAAATACGTACAGGATGTTAAGACATTACGATGGTAAATAGTATTTAGATGATGCGGTGACTTGTAACGTCCCACGTGACAGGGATTTTGTATGGAAATTTTAGGTAAATCGTTCGGTGCCTTTGCCGCCGCATTTGTATGCGGCCGGCCGGTCGACAGTTAAGTTCTGTGGATTAGGCTGCGCAATGCGATCAGACCGTTCTGTACAATGAATATACAACGTAACACGAAAGATTTATAGCCACTGCACATACAGAGTAGATAGCTAACGTTAATAGATGTTTAGAATTTACTGTTCAGTGCGTTTGAAATGTCCTCTTTGATGTACAAGTTATTGTATAGCCACAACCGTTATTTATAAATGAAAAATATTGTTTTCTATAAGGTTTACGTCTTGTTCATGAAGTTGTTGAATATTTGATCGTGCAAGCTTAGATGATAAGTAACGTTCCAGTGCAGTAGAGATAGGTAATAAATACTTTTGTAAATAGCCATTCCGATGTCTTGTCCAGTCGCTGTTTTTCGCAGGAAACATTATCACCTTGCGAGTGTCCGTATTTATAAAGTCGCGGTTTGCTTTGCGTCGCGAATGTTTACGTAATGAGAATGACGACCGCCACACTGCGGAACACGATTTTAGAGATCACACGACACAAATGATGGCACACATGACGTAGGTACTTGCGTACTTGACCTTCGGTTTTATCGATCAATTTGAGCATCCACAAGTATCCTAAAATTAATCTGATGATAGCAGTTTTGCAATCAATGTATCGTTTTTATATCAACATGTTGATATACGAGTATCTTATCTACATTTTATGTCATGGTTTGTTGGAGCGCGCTGTCATTTCAATTTGTCATTACTACGGTTGGACGCGAAAGAAATGTCTAAGGGGTATTGAATTGACAATCTGTAAACTGCAAATACACCTTTTAATATCTATAATGATGTTAGTTCATTTATAGATCGAATAATTATTAATACAGATTTTAAATTGATCAAAAAGCACTGTTTTTGTCCGACTTTTCTAACAATAGAAGGATAATATTTTTGCAACACCTGTATAAAATAATAATGTCGAAGCCGGCTCTTGCCCATACGCAGTCCTTAGCCATTCCTCGTAGGTACGCCTTCTCGGGTAATTTATAGTCATTATCAATTTTCACTATAATTTTCTACAAATAAAGAGTTTCTGTTAACAATCACTGTCAAGTTCCTATTACAAGCGGCCTATTCGTTATTTTAGTTCTTTTATATTATTTTATACTCGAACTATGTTTTAAGTTTTATATTCAATTAATATCGAAAGTAGTTTTATGAATACACGATATATTTTTCGGATGATATTGGTGCAAAAAATGGAAATAAAATATTCTGTTAGCGTCCTTGATCAAATTACATTTGTTTATGCGTATAATAAATCAATTCTACAAAGCTGCAGACACAGTGTCTAGAGTTGTATAGAAACTTACAGAATGCCATTATTTTAAGTTAATTTGCATGTCCTTGTAGTGTTATTTGAACCATAGCTTTAGTATTTTAGCGTCTTAAGTTTAGCTATTATAAGATTTATTAATTATACCATGTACAGTTTGTAGCAAATGAAATATTTTGTATGTCACACTGTTAGCTTGTAAGAAACGGTTATACTAGTACTCGTATAAATACATGCTTTCATATCTTTTATTAAGTTTCGACTGATTTAAATAATAATGTAATATGTTATAGATTTTTACACTTGCATTTTTATGAAGACGTTTCGTATTGAAATGTATTGATCTAATTTAGGTACAAATCGTAGTCATCTATTGATAAGATGGATTAGTGGAGTCTATTATTTGCAAACTACGTTCAAAGTGGCTTATTAATAATATTTATTTACAGATAAAATTATATGTTTAACAATACTTGAATTAAATAAAGATAATGTAACACTTATTATCCGTCTGATGGTTTTACTGTGTATATATGTATGTTAATTGCATCATAGATATATGTTGAATTGGCACGCGCTGCGCCGCAACCGTTTTTATGGAATTGTATGAATGATTTTAAATGTTACGAACTTATTATATGTCAATAAATCTAACGGAGATTTAATAACGCTGTTGTTTTTATACTAAACAAACCCTGTGACGTATCCGAAGAAAGTGTTGTGTGTAAAACAAATTGGGGGTCACCGACTTGTCTTTACGCATTCTGATATTTATAACGGCAGAGCCACCTCGCTAGAAAGCTACTACGTGTTTCGAGTTTAACACGGCATTGCCCCAGAATAACACCCGTTGAGATTTCTTGGTACTCAGCCGTTGGGTATTTTGGAATCGGAAACAAGGATTCCGGGAAACAGCCGGCCTCAGCGTGGCCGGCCGCGGCCGCGAGTGCCCTGCGGCTGTGTGGGTGCGGCGCACGCGGCCCAACAAAGTTAAGACTGCGCGGCTGTGTGAAGGTGAACAATCCATTTATACTTTTGACAAACTTAGCAATAGAAGCTTTGACCCGGAGTTTCGCTTCTAGGAAAATAAGGCTGAATATGAACTGGGGCAAGTACCGACATCAAACCGTCAAAATCGGTCCTGCGATTTAACCGTGAAAGGGAAACAGACAAGCGTTTAATCGGAAAGATTATCATATTTGTTTTATAAGTGTGGGTATGAAATAATATGCAAACAACATCAGCAATAAGTAAGTACATTATACCTATATTTTTGTGGTGTCAGTTGCTAAGGTAGCAATTTGAATCTACACCTATACGCTAAATGACAAAGATATACTTAGAGCGGTAAAGGGGAAACTAAATTCAATTCAGCAGCCTTTACAGTCGGGTGCGGCGTCTTTACTCGTACGTTTAAGGTGGGTGTCTGATAAATAGCCTCCGATGTATTATGCATGAGCCGAGCGGACTTAGAGCCTGTCGCTCGCTGATTGCCACAACGACGAATTTACTACTGACGCTTAGTTTTCTATTCTCGGAAAAGAAAACGCTAAGTTACCGATTTGCTGGGATAGCTTATCATATCAATAAATTTTATATAAGTACACAGTGATCACCCGCGACTTCGTCAGTTTATAACAAGTATAATGTAAGTAGGTACTTGTTATTGTACTTGTACAGCATTTCAGAGTCCCGTAGAAAAATAGCACAAAAGGAACATGTTTCGCTATCGTTTTGTTTTATTTATATTTCATTTATTTAAATACAAGCTGGTAAATAGTTGCCCGCGGCTTCGCTCACGGACATTGTGGTTTAACACTAATCCTTCCTAAACAGTCATAGTACGTCTCAGACGTTCCCAAAGGCTAAGGCGTGCTTTGGATAATAATGATCCGTTTTCCCACAATATTTCGGTAAACAAACATGCCAAATCAACGTTATTTATAATTAAATAGCAATTCCCGCGGTTTTGCTTTGCCGGAACATTAACGTAGTTCGTAGACGATGTCGCCTGAACATACATTCCTTTTTTCGGGATAAGAAATACCCCTGTAATGTCCTTCGCAGTTCCTTACTTTATTTGTTACCTCTACATGCTTTTCCTATTTAATCAAAATTGAATCATTGCAGTGAGGAATTATTTCTAAACGCGTTACTTTTAGGTTCAGTTAATACTACAAAAATACAACAAATGGCGCATACTTTGGAGTACAAACTATTTATGTAATGTTTTCGAGGGAAATTTTTGAACTTCCTATATGATATTTTTTAATTGATTGATAATTAAAAAAATATCATTACTATGCCATCCAGCTGGCTATTCAGTCTTGCCAAGACATTAAGCTCTGTCTAAACTGTAAGGGTTAAAGGCGTGGAATACTTATTTATGTAGATAGTTTGAAAGGAGAGGGTAAAAGGCAGAGAATTATTAACTAGAAGTAAGGTAAGCTAAGAAGTCTGGTTGGTGTTGGACACAAATATAAATTGGAAAGCCCATATTAACAAGATAGCAAGAAAATTAACGAAATTCATTTACGCACTTCAAGAACTGCCCTAACAGCCTATTATGCATATGCATTCTCGTACCTAACATACGGAATTATTCTCTAGGGAAATAAAACTGATGCAGATAAACTTTTTATCCTACAGCAAAAATGCAGGTATTCAGATAATAAAATCAGATACCTGCAAACCACACTTTCAAGACCTAAAAAATCTCCTGAATTCTACAACAAAAAAGATAATTTACCGCGGGGTTATCCCACAAGATAAAAAAATAATTACATCTAGCTATAAACTGGTAATCTCAAATTCTGGTCCATTAGCGATGACTTCAAAAATCTATAATACGGCATTACTGACCTGACTGCATAAAAAAAAGAAGATAATGTAAGCTTATTTATAAAAAAACTTGAAACTACCTACTTTTGACTGATAAATGCTACTATACACTGGACAAGTTTTTGGACATTTTAATTATTTTTTAAATTAACCTTAAGATTAGGAAAGCCGACCCCGCGTAACGGGAAGAGGCGAGGACAAAGAAGAATTATTTTTTAAATTACTTATTTTATTTTCTCGACCTTCGAGTCGGTTTCTTGTCGAATTCCCGTCCTAAAGCTTAAATTACTTATTAATATTTACTCCAAGTATCAATATTTTTTTATTATTGTTATATTCATCATAATAGCCGATATAACCTGCCCGCCATTCCATATTATTTTAAAAAAAAATTGCGATACCCAACAGCTAAGCTAATCATCATTAATTACGTCAATGTCACGACGGTTAAGAAAAGCTGTCAGTTTGATAAAGACCGTGATGACTTTTGTTGCAGTTGAGTTGCCCAAATATCGATTTGTTGTTTTCGATAAAAATTACTGCTAAGTAACAAAATGCGTTCATTTTCTGAAAATTTCTACAGCCTATGGTAGTATGGTCATGTGTTGCGGAAGCTTGCTTACTGTCTGGGAAAGAAAGGTCAAGAGGAAGGTAAAGAGATCTGAATGTGGCGTTCCAAATGATTATTATATGTGCCAATGTCACTGAGAACCGAACAAAATGGGAGGAAAAATGACTGAATGCGAACCCTAGGCCTATATCGGATCAAGACAGCGTGAGAGACAGGCTAATACGCGGGGAAGAGACGGAGGAAGAGAGCTGTAGTAGATACGTTAACGTTAAGTTATGTTGACTTTTTAAGGCTTACCTTGCATCCTATTCTGAATATAAATTTATTTTTTAATAAAGATGTACGTACATAAATAATGCATTAGTATTTTTATAAAATAATACCTAGAGTAGGTACATCACTAGTTTGTCAACATTAGCTTAGCTTGCACATCACTAGTGACGGATGTGACTAGGGATGTGACATTGCTGATAAAAAATCGATTTTTATATAATCGATTTATTTTTTAAGTATGAAAAATCGATTAACAAATAATCGATTTTTCTTAAGAAAATAATCGATTTTATTATATTGATAGATTTTTCCTAATTTTTCAATTTATGTCAAAATAAACGCCATATAAATTATATCAATAGATTTATTCATTAAAAATAAACAATAGAAACAGTAAGTTCTTATATAATCAACACAAATTAAAGTTTTTAACAATCAAGTTTGAAAAATGAAGTTTCAGCAACGAAATGAATAAAATATCAACCGAATGTCGGTAAAATATTGTTCATCGACTAATTCCATCTAGAGAATGTTTGATTAAATAAATAAATAAATATAAATGTATACGAGACAAATTACACAGATTGAGTTTGCCTCGAAGTAAGTTCGAGACTTGTGTTACGAGATGCTAACTCAACGATACTATAATTTTTAATAAATACTTATATAGATAAACATCCAAGACCCAAGCCAATCAGAAAAAGTTCTTTTCTCATCATGCCCTGACCGGGATTCGAACCCGGGACCTCAGATGTCACAGACAAGCGTACTACCGCTGCGCCACAGAGGCCGTCTATAAAGTAAATTAATCATCTAAACTGTTTTAAGAGCACAGAAAGAATGCACAGATGGCGTTAATGTAATATTATGGAGCTATGATAGTATTCTTTGGCAGTTCGCGTTCCGGGCTCCAAGCCAGAAGACAAAAACGTAATGTCGGAGTGCATTTATTGTATGATTATAAAAATCGATTTTTAATCGATTATTAATTTTAAAAAAATCACGTAAAAAAATCGATTTTTTCTTAAAAAAAAAACGATTTTTAATCGATTTTTTCCATAATCGATTTTTTTTTCACATTCCTAGATGTGACTTCAACTAAACTAAACAGTGAACCAATGAGTCTTTAGACATTATTTAATATCTGTGCACAACAACAATAACAAATAATCTAAAATTTCGTAAGATCTCATGATTGATGACGATGATTAATTAGAAATAAAAGATATATTAAAAAACGATGGCGGCGGCATTTCAACAGCAAATATTTGCTTTAGACGCCCGTTTTAACACATACCGTGCACCAAACAACCCAAACTTTAGTAAGTTTTATCGAGATTTTATTTGAATTTGCAAGCCAGACTTAACTGAGAGTACTGGCTCTGTCTACCCCGTAAAGGATAAAGATGTGATTGTATGTATGTAACAACTAAAGTTCATAAATTGTCCAAAAAGGGTTGCCATCAGACAGGTAACCACAAAATATGTTAAATGTAACTTCTTTTGTTTAGCATTTAAAGCCAGAAGGTAACAATAGATACATACATACATATAATCACGTCTATATCCCTTGCGGGGTAGACAGAGCCAACAATCTTGAAAAGACTGATGGGCAACATTCAGCTATTTGGCTTTAAGATAGAATTGAGATTCAAATAGTGACAGGTTGCTAGCCCATTGCCTAAAAGAATAATCCTAAGTTTATACGCCTACCCCTTAGTCGCCTTTTACGACATCCATGGGAGAGAGATGGAGTGGTCCTATATTTTTTTATATTGGTGCCGGAACCACATGGCATGTCACTATACATAGATAGAGAAAAATAAGGAGAAAAAGTTTTGAAGGTAAACTGACATTTTGTTTTAGAAACTCTGTACATTCGACGCCGCAGTCAACTGCTGAGAGAGAATGCAAAATTCAAGGTGAGTTAAGTATGTGATGTTAACATAATTTTTTTTTCTAAAATGGCAACCACCAATTTTTTACCCCAAATGTACATTATATACGCATGTTCAGCAAATAAAAATCCTTATCTTTGTCAACAAAATTATGTTACATACAAATGGTTTTAACAAAACTATGTTTAATAGTAGGTATTAGGTATTAGGTATGTGTTATATAGAAATACCACACCAATAGTTGTCTGGTTGCTTTGTTGAACAAAAAGTTCCTGGGCTTTCATCATAGGTATTCATTCCTTAGAAATTTTTGCAAAATGTTATATCCTACTACTATTATAAAGGCGAAAGTTTGTATGGATGTTTGTTACTCTTTCACGCAAAAACTACTGAACCGATTACCATGAAATTTGGTATGTAGGTAGCTGAAGACCCAGAATAACACATAGGCTACTTTTTATCCCAGAGTTCCTGCGGGATTGATAGGGTTTCCATGCGGACGAAGTCGCGGGCGGCCTCTAGTTGCTAATATTTTACTTTTGAGCAGCAAGATAATGTCTCGGGTCTAAGTCTAGTCTATTTCAATGAAAACCAATCAGAGCTTCTTAAGCGAATAAAATGGATTATATTTAGAAGTGTGCTAGGATAGGAAGCATTTATCTTTACTTAAAACAACACATTTCAGGACATAGAGACTATAAAGAAGTACATTCATGTCCGGAGTCAGCTGCTGCAGCGTCGGTACGGTGTGCTGGACAACATTTCCATCAGCTCAGCATCTTCCAGGGCTAGATCTAGTAGTAAGGTAAGCTATTGTATAAGTGCCGTGTGGTTCCCCACACCTATCAGAAAAAGAATAGGACCACTCCATCTCTTGTAAAAGGCGACTAAGGGATTGACTTATAAAATTGGGATTCTTCTTTTAGGCGATGGGCTAGCAACAGTATTGACACTCATTTCTAATATTAAGCCCAACAGCTAAACATAACCTATTCTTTAACTTTTCAAGACTGTTGGCGCTGTCTACCCCGCCAGAGATAAAGACGTAATTATATGTATAGTATATGTAGCTGTTCTCTGGTATGTATCTGACATTGTAAATAAGTTGATATTGTGTAGCCTTGTAGGATTTAGTGTAAGTTCATGAAGTGCATAAATGAAGTGTAATATAATTTTGTAAATGTTTTTTTATATCTTCAGGCAAGCTTGGCATTGGACGTCAATCCCACAAGCACCAGTAAAAAGAAGAATGATATGACAATATCTGAGAACTATGCATTCTCTGGTGTACACCACATTTTTGATCAGGTAATTTTAATATTTGTTTTTATTTTTACAGCGCGTTTTTACTTGGCTTAAAAATTTTGTATTGTATAAAAAAGAATAAGATAAAGTGCCTTATTTGTCAATGTACAACCAATCGCAACTTCTGAACATATTTCTCTGAAATTTTAATAACTAAGAAACTTATTCAGAATATGTAAGCAAAACCAGTGTATGTCACAAAAACAAAAGGCAAAAGTCGAAAGTTGTCATTTACATGCGATCTTTGGTGGACCGCGCGAGACCAAATGTTAAGAAGGTCATTAGGAATATACATACATACATACATATGGTCACGTCTATATCCTTTGCGGGGTAGACAGAGCCAACAGACTTAAAATGACTGTATGGCCACGTTCAGCTATTTGGCTTAATGATAGAATTGAGATTCAAATAGTGACACGTTGCTAGCCCATCGCCTGAAAAATAATACCAAGTTTGTAAGCCTATCCCTTAGTCGCCTTTAACGACATCCATGGGAAAGAGATGGAGTGGTCCTATTCTTTTTTATATTGGTGCCCGGGAACCACACGGCATTGCCATTAGGAATATACTGTGATTAAAAAGCCTGACAGATGCTCTTTGCTCTTTCAATTGTTCTCAGCACACAGAAGAAGTGAGCGTAGTGAAGTTCGCCAACAACGACCGCTCCAAGCTGTGCTGCGCGTCGCACGACGGATCTGTCTCCATCTGTGACGTCACGGCCAGTCCGCCGCGCGTCAGCTTCATACTGGAGGGGCACACCAAGCCGGTTACTGGTCAGTGTCACGTTTTACTTGCAATCCGTATGGACTTTTGGACCATTCCATATCTCTCTACTTTGTTTTGATGGGTTAAGCAGCCTGTGGATTGACTATACTCAGAGGGCATACAGCGCCCTGCGCGTTCAATATAATAATATATTTAGGATGCTGTTGCGACTACCTCGTTTTTGCAGCGCGTCCACTATGTTTGCAGAAGCGGCCACGGACGACTTCTATGCCATCAGGCGCAAACGTGTCGCTTCATTCTTAAACAGAATACGGGATAGCGGCAACAGTATCCTTAGGGTTTTGAGCTCCAAAATGGATAGCACTATGTTGTCATTTTGGAGCAAATTACTAAGAGGTGCTGTCAAATAATTTTAAATATTTGTTTACTTAATTAAATCTCTAACATAATTTTAAGTAAAATTGTTACTAACATTCTTGGATCTTGGTTATCTGAATAAATGAATTATTATTATTATGTTTTTATGCAATTTTTTACACCCTTTTCAGGGGAATTAAATATTTTTACGGGCTTTTGACCAAGCAAAAATATTGTATAGAAATAAGTGGAGGAAAGAACAAAATTTTAGTCAAGAGAAAGGAATTTTCTGACTATTCTGCAGGTATTAAGGATTGCAGCTTTCTGTAGGAGAATATAAGTAAGAGGGTGAATTTGTAGGCTTTCTAAACTATTACGGAGAGTCGTAGGTATAACGCCAGTAGCTGAAATAATTATTGGGATAGTTTTTACGC
Source organism: Amyelois transitella (assembly GCF_032362555.1). Classification (NCBI taxonomy): domain Eukaryota; kingdom Metazoa; phylum Arthropoda; class Insecta; order Lepidoptera; family Pyralidae; genus Amyelois; species Amyelois transitella. The sequence goes on from NC_083515.1 coordinate 9,041,830, forward strand.
TGTCTACACGCCATTGTGTTTTTAATTCGATAGCTAGATCTCTATATTTTGTTAGTTTCTCAGTGTGTGTGGATGTGAGGTTATGGGTATTTGGAACGGCTATGTCGATAAGGTAAACGGTTTTGCTATTTTTATCAAAAAAGGTAATATCAGGTCTATTGTGGTGAATAGTCTTATCGGTAATGATTGTTCTGTCCCAGTATATTTTATATTGCGCATTATCTAGTACAGTTTGTGGGGAGTATTTATAATAAGCTGTTTTTTCAGGAATCAATTTGTGTTTAAATGCAAGATATTGGTGGATGATAGCTGCAATTTGGTCATGTCTGTGTTTATAATCTGTTTGTGTAATGGATCTACATGCGCTGGTAATGTGCTGTATTGTTTCTGAAGCACTGTGACAATGGCGACAGAGATCGGATTGGAGGTTGAGGTCACGAATTATATGTTTCTGATAGTTTCTTGTATTTACAATTTGATCTTGGATAGCTAGCATAAATCCCTCTGTCTCGGGAAACAGTTCGCCCCTCTTCAACCACGCGTTCGACGCTGTTTTGTCGACGTTAGGGTTGGTGAGGTCGTGACGGTGTCTCCCGTGTAGGGATTTTTGCTGCCATGTCTCAATCTTTTCTTGCGGGGTAGTAATATTTTCGTTAGGTTGCTTGGATGAATCTCGAAGATTAAGGGGTGTGTATTTATCGTCTGCTTGAACTATGGCTTTGTGTAATGGTGAAATTTGAGAATGAAAGAATGAACGAAGTGTGGTTATTTGTTTGTTGTGCAGGTTTTGTATATCTATAATACCGCGGCCTCCTTCCTGCCTGGGGAGTGTTAGGCGTTGGATGCATGATTTCGGGTGATGTTTTCTATATTTCGTTAATTGAGTATTAATTGTCCGTTGGTGCTTTTTTAAATCAGTTTGTGACCAGTGAATAATACCAAAAGAGTAGGTGAGTGTAGGTATCGCAAATGCATTTATAGCTTTAGTAGTGTTTTTTGAATTTAAATGAGTGTTCAATATTTTATGGAGTCTAGTTTTGAATTTATTTGATAATGTTGTTTTAGCTTCTTTTTCCTTAATTTGACGTGTCTGATAGTAACCTAAATACTTGTATCCTATTGTATCGTCTATTGGTTCTATATTTTCTCCGGTAGCTAGTTGATAAGAGTTATTGACAACTTTTCCCTTTTGTATTGATTGAATTCCGCATTTATCTATGCCAAATGTCATTTTTATATCGTTGGAAAATTCTTCCGTTATATTAGCTAATTTATTAATTTCATTTAAATTACTAGCGTACAGTTTGATGTCATCCATGTAAAGCAAATGTGTTAGTCTAAAGTATGAATTGTTATGTGGGATTTTATAACCACTATTGCTATTATTAAGTAAATATGACAGTGGGTTTAAAGCTAAGCAGAACCAAAGTGGGCTTAACGAATCCCCTTGGAATATGCCTCTACGAATTTGTATGTGATCTGTTTCAATTTGATGTAGTATTAATTTTGTGGACCAGTTTTGCATAGTATGTCTTAAAAATTGTACGAGAGTTGAATTGATTTTGTAGTGTTGAAGGATATATAAGAGCCAAGAATGCGGAACAGAATCAAAAGCTTTTTTGTAGTCGATATACATGGTGTAAATATTTCTCTTCTTTCGGATAGCTTGTTTGGATACTATTGCATCTATAGTAAGCTGTTCCTTGCAGCCTTGACTGAATTTTCTACATCCTTTTTGTTGCTCTGCTAAGATGCTATTAGTCGCTGTGTGATTGTAAATGAGGTTTGATATGCAAGATGTTATAATTTTATAAATATTTTGAAGACATGTTATTGGTCTGTAATTGGCTGGGTTACGTGTATCATTCAGATTTTTAGGCAGCATGTAAGTAGTACCTATTGTTACAAAACTAGGCATTGTGTGTGGTGACTGTATAAATTTATTAATGTGTTCAAGCAAAAATGAATGTGTACTATGAAACCTCTTAAACCAATAATTATGAATTTTATCAGAACCCGGAGCTTTCCAATTGTGTGTCTTTGAGATAACTGATTGTAAAAGTTCTAAATTTATCATTTCAAAGCTCATTTCTTCAATATGTGTAAATCTTTTCTTGTCTTCTTCAATCCAAGGACCTTCTTTGTGGTCAACTGGTTTTGACCAAATACTAGACCAAAACTCTTGGAGTTCTGTAGCGTTTGGTATCATTTCGTTGTCGGAACTATTAGTTGACGAAGTGTGCGTGTTCATTCCAGAGCTATTGCTACTATTGAGTAAACGATAGAATGATTTTTCATTTGAATTGAATTGCTTGTTTTGTGATTTTCTAAGAGTAGTTAATTTATATCGACGTAATCTACTGGCAAGAGCATTGAGCTTTTGTTTTAATGTGTCAAGAAAATGTGTGATATCAGTATTGTCTTGTTCATGTCTACTGTGTGTTTTGTAGCAATTTTTAATGGAATCTACCTGTTTTTGTATTGTTTGGCTTCTATTACCATTTTTGTATTCCGTAAGTAGTGCTATTTTAACTCGAAGGTCTTCTATCTTTGATTGTAACCGCTTTTGCCACATGGGTTCGCGTTTATTATGAAGATGGGTAGGGGATGAGTCATATATTTTAGATCCATTATAAATGGAGGCTGTGTAAGCAGCACAGTATATTATGTTATGTAGGGCGTAAAAGTCGTTATCATGATTTAAATACTTTGGTAGGATAAATGAGTTTATCAAGTTAACAATGCGTGTAAATTTTTTGGAAGGTTTTTGTTTGGGAATAGAGGGTTTCATAACGGGATCGATATCTTGAAACTTCTCCAAAACGGACACAAAATAGCTTTCGATTTCATTTAATTGTACAAATGTACTTTCATCTAATTCGTTTTGTATAGTATGATCTATATTAGTTGGTGAAGATTGGTAAGGGTGTTCAATGGTTTGCTGATTATTTGAACAATCAGGTGAACTTAAATTAAGACTAGTATCCTGTGGTATGTTAGGGGGTGTTTCTCGTATGTTATTATTAATTATACGTGGATCATTACATTGTCTATTTAACTGTTGGGCTACTTCTTCGCGGATTTGTTGAATTCTTGTACCGTTTACCATTTTATTATTAAAAATAACCCTACGTTGATCTGATATTCTCTGTTCTGAGACATGGGCTATTTCAGGATTTTCTGCTATGACATATTCATGTAATCGGGGTCTGTATGAAGTCAGGTTCGTTTCTAACTCAGTTACAGTAAAGTAACCACGGATTATCGATTCATTAAGCTTATTACTCCATCGCATCCTATTTTGTGATTCGTGGGAATGTATTTGCAAAGGTCTGGGTTCAATAATTAGTTCAGCTTGGACTTCCGCGCGAATTTGACTTAATTTTTCGGGTGGTAAAAGTTTGTTGTTAACTATGGCTCTCCTTTGGTCTCCTATTCTTTGTCTACTGACTTGTATTTCAGGGAATTGTTGGACAAATTTAGCATGTAGTTCAGGAAGGTAAGTTCTTGTATCTGATTCTAGGTTAGTAATTATAAAATATGTGCGGATGATGAAAATATTCATATCGTCCGACCATTTCATTCGCACACGTGGGCCAGCTGTGGTGGGTACAGGATTGGCGGCGTCAGGTGCCTCCTGTACAACAGTCACAGTGGTATTTAAAGGTACTGCTTCTACTAATGACGTAGGCGAAGATGATGTTTCGCGCTCTAAGTATGAAGGCGGAGAAGATGGTAAAGAAGGGAATAGCGATTCAGGTGAAGAAGAAGGAGAAGAAAGGGAATCGGCTGTAATCAATTGTTCGACGGGAGCCCGCCTGCTCAACTCCTCGTCGCCGATGGTTCGCATGCTGTGGCACTCAGCACCGGCTCCAAGTGCGCCCCGGCGACCCCCGGGAAGCGGCCGTAAATTATATCTGCGATTTTCTCTACTCATTTTTAGGTTTTTGGTTTGGGACCGTTAGTTAGGAGAGGTTAATAACCCTGGAGTTGTGGGTAAATATTGTCTCACCTTATTAGGGTAATGTCGAGATGTTCTGACTATCTTTTAAGTACCTCTCCGTAAGCCCCCCCACCACGACAAGGTGGTCCCCTGGGGGGGTTATTATTATTATTATTAATGAACTCGGTTACTGGTCAGTGTCACATTTTACTTGCAATCTGTCTGGACTTTTGGACCATTCCATATCTTTCTTCTTTGTTTTGATAGGTTAATAAACTCGGTTACTGGTCAGTGTCACGTTTTACACTTGCAATCCGTATGGGCTTTTGGACCATTCCATATCTTTCTTCTTTGTTTTGATAGGTTAATGAACTCGGTTACTGGTCAGTGCCACATTTTACACTTGCAATCTGTCTGGACTTTTGGACCATTCCATATCTTTCTTCTTTGTTTTGATAGGTTAATGAACTCGGTTACTGGTCAGTGCCACGTTTTACTTGCAATCCGTATGGACTTTTGGACCATTCCATATCTTTCTTCTTTGTTTTGATAGGTTAATGAACTCGGTTACTGGTCAGTGCCACGTTTTACTTGCAATCCGTATGGACTTTTGGACCATTCCATATCTTTCTTCTTTGTTTTGATAGGTTAATGAACTCGGTTACTGGTCAGTGCCACGTTTTACTTGCAATCCGTATGGACTTTTGGACCATTCCATATCTTTCTTCTTTGTTTTGATAGGTTAATGAACTCGGTTACTGGTCAGTGCCACGTTTTACTTGCAATCCGTATGGACTTTTGGACCATTCCATATCTTTCTTCTTTGTTTTGATAGGTTAATGAACTCGGTTACTGGTCAGTGCCACGTTTTACACTTGCAATCTGTCTGGACTTTTGGACCATTCCATATCTTTCTTCTTTGTTTTGATAGGTTAATGAACTCGGTTACTGGTCAGTGCCACATTTTACACTTGCAATCTGTCTGGACTTTTGGACCATTCCATATCTTTCTTCTTTGTTTTGATAGGTTAATAAACTCGGTTACTGGTCAGTGCCACATTTTACTTGACTTTTGGACCACTCCATCTCTTTCTTCTTTCTTTTGATAGGCTTATAAACTTGGGATTCTTCCTGTAGGCGATGGGCTACCAACCTGTCGTTATCTGGTCCTTAATTCCACGATTAAGCCGTGTAACTGAACATGGTCTTTTCGGGAGTGTTGGCTCTGTCTACCCCGTAGGGGATAAAGATGTAGTAGTATGTGTGTGTTGGCAACACAATTTATTTTTGTTTATTTCTTTTAACTTTACAAAATACAAATGTATAGCACAATTGGCGGACTTAAATGCTAGAAGCGTTATCTAGTCAACTATTGGGTCTCACAGAGAACTTTAAGTTTTTTAAATTTATTCTGTTTTCATAATTATTGTCACATCTCCTTGCGCGAATCGCTGTACTGTGTAAACTTGTGGTGCGAAATAAAAAAAAATATATGTACATACAAAAAAATCATCGGAGTTTCTTCTGTGAACCGGCTGTCAGTATGTATGTATGTATGTACTACTACACGGGTCAGGCTGCGACTGGTCGGCGTCCAACGAGCTGCTGGTGACGGCGGGCGCGGACGCGCGGCTGTGCGTGTGGGAGCTGGCGCGGCGCGCGCGCCTGCGCTGCGTGCGCGACCCGCTCGGCGCGCCGCTGCTGTGCTGCGCGTTCCAGCCGGCCAATAACAACATGGTCATCGTATCCTTTTGTCAACAGCGGCCTCGAGATGTCTTTTTTTTGTCTGTGCTGTGGAAATGTCAGATGGTCCGGTTAAACAGCTAACGGAAAGATAATATTTTCGTTTGTACAGTTAATGGACTATAAAAAAAATTATTTTATGTATTCCATAGATATATTATACATATTTTTTTTTTATATTTTGTTTTTATGGTCCGGATATAAACAAAATATAAAAAAAAAATAATCATTAAACGTTGCAATCATATTATCGATTATCTATATATCATTTATATTGACTTCATCCGTAAATTGGTTAAATCAAAATAAATATTATATACTTATGAAATTATCCTTGACTGACGTGAGACAGGCCGGCAACGCTAGGGGCATGGTGGCAGTTCTCAATGTTTCAACAGGAATTTATCCTAAAGGTGAGCTTATAAAACTATTTGTGTGATAAGAACGGATTGAGACTTCTTTACACTAAAATTATAACTCCACACGTAACACTAAATGAAGGGTTTTTGCGACTTTATAGACATATATGATTCCGAATTATAATACAATAATTCGGATTTGTAGAATACTGAACATTCACTTTTATATCAAAGGTGGGATGCACATTTTCATAAGGCAGCTTGTTCATTTGTTTCACGTGTAATAGCGCATTAAAATAATGGAATACCTATGTAGAAAATAAATTATTGTGTCGCAGGTGGCAGCAGTATCCTGGGCGGGAGAGTGTTGTCTATAGCGTGCGAGTCCAGCGGACGGATGTTTTGGGCGGCTAACGATAAGGTACAGTTTGTGGGAATTCACAATTTACCTAAATAAGTTGCTTGCAGTAGTGGTTTGTGGGTGAATAACTGTTTTGAGAGAGCAGTATGTAAAAGTCTGCTTCTGTGCAGGTTGTAAAAGTCAATCGAAAGGGGTAAGGAAAAGGCTAATAAACTTAGTAAGCGATGGACTAGCAACTTGTCACGTTTTGCCTCGTTTGAAGTTCCTGATTTCCTTAATCATGTTAATATAATTTGAGGGTATACAAGAGTCAATAGTCTTGAATACACTGAATGTCTACCTTCGTATGTATTGATTAAACCACACAAATTTATGTACGTGTAAATGAAACCCATATTATTATAATATTTATTAATATTTCAATGACAAATAGGAAATAAAACAAAAAAAAGTGCAGGCAATCTTGTTGTAAAACTACTGAAGCGCGGGCGGTGGTGGTCGGTGGGGGCATTGACCCGCGCGTTACTACATTCGGATAATCGACGCTCCACTGTTATATTCGAATTGATTCTATTTCCAATTGAATTTTTGTCAATTGTTTTATTTAAATATGGAATTGTGCGCTGGGCCTAAAGTCATTATTGTGGTGTTAGGGCATGATAGTGAGCTACCGGCTGGAGGGCGCGGGCGGCGCGCTCAGCAAGCTGCGGCGCTGCGGCGTGGGCGGCGCCGTGTCCAGCCTCGCCTGGAGCCCGTGGCTCGCCCGCCACCCCGCGCTGCTCGCCAGCGCCGCCGACAACTCCCTCTACTTGTTCAGGTACACTCGCTGTCCAAATCAAGTCACTGTGAAGACTTCGTTACAAATAACTGTTGGAATTATTGGCGGAATCCCCTCACAATATTCGTAACCTTCCCATTTTAGCGTATCTCAGATGTTTTGCAATGGATGCCTCAAAGCTCGGGGTCTGCTCAAGAAAAGTGATACTAAATCTTTGAAAGATGGAAACTAACTGCTTAAAGCTAAAGAAGAAAAAAACATTCAAAATATTCTGCATCTTTCGCTGTATTTCTGTACATCGTCTACCTTTGCAACAATCTTCTAGGTAACTTGAAGACACGATAAACAATCGCATTTAGGTATATATAGAATAGATTTCCCTGATGTCGTTAAAGGCGACTAACGGCTCTGTCTAATTAGGCGGCGGAAAAAACTACACAGCAGCATTTTCACCGGACCTCGATTTACAAATATCGACATCGTAAATGTCATATACTTAACCTTTGCTAACACACTCCATGATAAAGTCAAATACTAGAAGTGAAACAGAACTAACATACACTACTTACACCCAGTACAAATGGGTGTGAATCCATCTTCAATAGAAAACTGGATCATACACATGCCGTGTGGTACCCGGCACCATTACAAAAAAGAATAGGACCACTCCATCTCTTCCCACGGATGTCGTAAAAGGCGACTAAGGGATAGGCTTATAAACTTGGGATTCCTCTTTTAGGCGATGGGCTAGTAACCTGTCACTCTTTGAATCTCAATTCTATCACTAAGCCAAACAGCTGAGCGTGGCCTATCAGTCTTTTCAAGACTGGTGGCTCTGTCTACCCCGCTAGGGATATAGACGTGATCATATGTATGTATCATATACATATAATAATAAATATTTTCACATCAGGATCGCCGACCGCGACGGCAGCTTAGTGCTGAAGAAGCGTTTCGACACGGTGCACAGCAAGCACGCGGTCAAGTCCACTTTCTGTCCCATCATGTCGTTCCGCCGCGGCGTGTGCGTGGCCACGGGAGGGGAGGACGCGTGTGTCTACTTCCTGGACATAGAAGGGAGGGCTGATCATCCCGTTGTCAATAAATTGCAAGGTGAGGTTTTAACAATGTTGCTCCGTAAAAATTTCGTGGATAGTGGTAAAAGTAAAATATGTATTTACAAAAATGCTATGTCAAATTTTAGTTCTAAGGACATAAATGACGGTGTTATTGATATGTTTGATTCTCGACACCAATATTAAAAAGAATGGGAACACTCCATCTCTTTTCCATGGATGTCGTAAAAAGGCGATAAAGGGATAGGCTTATAAACTTGGGATTCTTCTTATAGGCGATGTGCTAGCAACCTGTGACTGAATCTCAATTCTATAATTAGGCCCAACAGTTGAACGGGGCCTGTCAGTCTTTCAAAACTGCTGGCTCTGTCTACCCCGCAAGCTATATAGAAGTGATTATATGCATTTATGTTATTATATTATTAAATATAGGTTCAAGAAATAGGGGAAGACCGAAAAAGAGATGGATGGACGGCGTAAAGGATAGTATGAGGAGAAAGGGAGTGACCAGTGAGATGGCAATTGACAGAAGTAATTGGAAAAAACTAACATACTGTGCCGACCCCGCGTAGAAAGTGGGAAAAAGTAACGACGAAGAAGAAGAAGAATATGCATTTATGTTATTGTTTCCAGGTCACGCTGCGCCGGTGCTGGGTGTCAGCTTCAGCTACGACGAGAGCCTGCTGGCCACCAGTGACGTCACGGGACTCGTCATCATCTGGCGGCGAAGCTGACCCCAGGCGGGGTTTGACATGCGAGTTGATAGGTACTAGAGGACCAAATAAGTCCAAAGGGCCTATCATTGTAATGTTTCTCAGATTCTGAAGGCTAGAAGTAAAGCATCAGATGAAACATTATATATTTTACCAGAATCTCGACGAAGTAAAGAAATATTTCAAAGCTCAGATTCACGCGCGCGGAGATTGATTCGAACTTATGACATGTACTTTTTGTTTAAGCTGTGATAATTATATTTTGACTTTTTAATCAATATTAGAGACCATTTAGAGTGGGCAAATAATTTAAATAGATTGTATTAATGTTAAAATGTATTGTTATGTGGTAAGTATTAATTAAAAGACATTATATTGAGTCACAATTTTTATTATTTAATTTTTTTCATAGAAATACTTTTAAAAGACTCGACAAAGTCACAATATGAAAAGACTTCTTTTGCGTTCACATTCACTAAATAATGCCTGAGGGCTCATACAATAACGACTTACAAACAATAAATATCATAATATCGGACAATTCATTCAAATAATTCCTCGTATTGTAAAACACACAGATAATTTTGAGTTCCTTAAACCGAAAAATACAAGTAATAATATAATTTAGTTCATAATCAGTTGTATAGTGGCACCCGCTACAGGCGTCTACATTATAACAAAAAGAACATATATCACGTATTTACACCTGTACATTAACGAAAACTTTCTAAAACTGTAAAAATAATGTTCAGAACAATAAACATGTATAGCAATTAATACAATCAATAAATTTTAATCTTCAAAAATTCCCCTTCGCAACATTAAATTATATTTACAGCAGTAACTAAACAACTAAAAACGCAATGATATGGAAATGAGAAGAATTGCACATCAGGTTCACACTTGGACGAATTGCGTACTTTATGATGACGAAACTAGTGGCACTCCCGCTTGCAGACAGCAACAGCCAACGGAGACGGTGGTGGATGTCTTCAAAATAATTTTCTCTAACGTGATTATTTCTCGCCCATAAAGTCTATGATCACGAATGGAATCCTCTAATGACGCATTTCGATCCTATATAAAATTATCTATATGATGTTAGCGCAAAATTGTGTGCCTTCCAAAATTAAAATTTGGCGAGAAATGAATTATCTGTTCCCTATAACTATTTCAATGTTACCGTCACTTAAAACAACGCAAAGTTAACTAAACACTCCTGTTGCTGAATGCACTATCGCTCTATCATCAAATCTAATTCTACACTTACATAATATAACTTTACTTATCTAACAATTGGCTTTTGAACCTCAACGTTTAGACCGAACGGTACAATTTCAGGTTATTCGAGGTTTTAGATGGAAGATGCTTACTCACTTGTGCGTAGATCTACATACAAATAGGTATAATTTAGACAATTAATTGCGGTCATATATTTGCTCCTAAGTAAAACATGTATTTTTATATTTTTAATTAACTTCTTTCCAATGTTTTCAGTGCAAATATACACACGCAACGTTGCGTAATCTAATTCACTACATTACGAAATAAGAGTAGAAAGTACATAGAAAACTAGCAAGTACAAGGTTTGGGTCGGACGTAGTAGAGTACTAACTCGGGTGGGCCCGCTGCACTGCTACCACCAAAACTTATTTTAGTTGCCAAATATACTTTGACAAACATAAAATTAGTTAATATAATGCATTATTATTTGATACTGATTATTTAGCCACATTTCAATGCCATATTTTAAAAAATTAGGCGAAAATTCACATGTAAAATGTGTCAAAGCACTTCACATATTCGCATTCAAGCTATTCTATGAATGTATTTAGAAATGGTTATTTGTACCTTCGGGTGAAATTTCAATGTTACAATATGTAGTTTAATACTGTGTTAGGTGAGACAAGGGTTTTATGAAAAAGTACATAAGCTAATAACGGCGTAACGTCATGAGATGGTGAATAAAAAATTCTACTGTCCCATTTCGTGCCAAAACTGGTTCGGAGTAAAATTTTGTACCGATATGTATTGGAAACTTAATATTTACCGGTATACTATCGGCTATTGTAATCACTGTCGCGGCGAACGCTATGAGACTATGTTCACGCGCCTGACTCACCACCTGAAATTAGGCTATTACTCTGCAATTACTTCACCAACTGAACTTTATACGATAAAGTTTATGTGGAAGAATATTTGAGTTCGAGACCGAATTCCGATCTAAACGCGTTCGCTAAACTAATTCATTAATTACTTGACAATTTGTATACGAGCGAAAGAGACAAGTAATTAGAGGAAATTGTACGAGATTCTTCCGCTTAGCAAACGCCCTACAGGCGAATCAGATTCGGTGGTGACGTCTTAAATGGACTACTATACAATATCAAAGCTACCTTAAAACCAATTACGACACGTTGGTGGTGGTTTTCCGCTCGAGCGTGGCCTTGGAACTGCTCTCGATGCCAGAATCCTCGTCCCCACTATCTAACACTGTCCCCTCCCCTTTGACAGCTTCCACGACTTTGGGACTCTCCACTTTAGGCTCATCTTCGGGACTGTCTTGGACCTCTTCATCGGTGAGGATGATCTTCTGCTCGGATTCCGTTTTCTGCACGCACTTGCCGAACGTGGAGAAAGTCGGTTCGGGCAGCGGCAACTCCTCGTCCTTTTCAAGAGGCAGCGACGTCGTCACTATGGGCGTTTCGTCTGTCATCACTAAGGGCGTGGTTCCTTCTACGGGTCTCTCATCCACTCTGTGCCTTTTTGGTTTGTCGAGGACGAAGTTGAAGACTCTGTTGTGCCTCGGGGAGGGTAGATGCGGGGAGGGGGGGAGGTCCAGTTTGAGCCTGTCCCTGGTGTGTCGCAGGCCCCCTAAAGCCTCACCGCCGGGCGAGCTCGGGCTGACAGATTCACTTGAGCTGCCACTGTCGACGGGCCTCCAGCACTGTAGATCTGTTTCTGGCAGTTTCTTCGTTTGAATATCCTCTTCTGTGGAAGTGGAGCCCGGCGTGATGTCTTCAACGCCCGAGTCGGGAGTGGTGAAGTCCAGGGAGGGTGTTTGTTGCAGGGTGGTGTGCAGGGGGGAGGAGGGGAACTCGTGGCCGGGGTCGAGGCCGGGCTTGAGGCGCATCCCCGGGAAGAACTGGCTGGACGTGGACATGATGCCGAGGCTCTCGAACGGACGCGCCGACGACGAGATGTAGAAGTCTTCGTCGTAATCTGAAATATAATCCACTCCATGTATACTGAAGACACACAAAACTACGTGAACAACTTATTTTATAATAAGTTGTGCACCATTATTAAATAATGTCAGTGACTACTTATTTGGATAGGCATTGGTTGTTTAACTTTAATGGTGAAACAATTTTCATAATCGGTTAAATACCCAAGGCCACTTTTAGATAAAATAAAAGTTCCATCTTTTGAAAATAGTATTTGTGAAGCCTTTTTTCACAATCTACAAATTTAACATAGGTTTAGTAAATAATCATCTTTCATTTTCATTAAATTTATTAATGAAAATGAAAGATGATATTATTACCTGCGTCGAAGGCGATTCCCGCTCGCAACTGGTACATATCCAGAGGGCCGGCCGTCCCGAACAGTTGTCCGTAGCCGAGCTCTGCTTCTTCAGCGCTAGTCGGGTCCCATTCTGTTGAGACGGAATGAAGGAAATAAATTTAAGGCTCTTCTCTCAAAAAGAAGAATACTGATCAAAAATGCCACCCCTGATTGTGGGTACATTTACAATGCCGCACCCTGGCCTCCTCTACAGAGAAGTAAGGATGTAAATGCGACGTTTCGATGAATAATCTGCCATTATTTAGGTTGTTCCCACGTGTCCGTACCATCGCTTTGTTAATACTTTTTTACATAAGGAATTTTTATATCAAAGATATTACGTACGTATTGCCACGTCTATATCCCATGTGGGGTAGACAGAGCCAACAGTCTTGATAAGACCGAAAGGCCACGTTCAGCTGTATGGCTTTATAATGATGTTATTGAGATTCAAATAGTGACAGGTTGCTTGGCCTACAAGAAGAACCCTAAGTTTATTAGCCTATCCCGTAGTCGCCTTTTACGACATCCATTGAAAATGGAATGGTCCAGAAAATTTACCAGTATAGGTGGAGAGGTCAGGAAGGTAAGCTGGCGAGTGCGCGTCGAGGTCGGCGACCTCTCGCGGGTACTCGTACACGCAGTGGTACTTCTGCCGCTTGAACACTACGCGTTTCTTGCTGTCCTGTCGAAGTGGAGAACGGATTTAAGTGGCTGTAAATTTATATGTCAGATTTATTCGTGTTCAAGTGGATAATCGTTCAATCAAAAAGTTCGGTCTCTTGCGCATCTTTTGGGGTTTGGGGTCTATTGTTATATTGTAGATACTATTGTTATTCTATGAGATTTTAATATTTGACTGAAATAAATAAATCTTAAATAGTTTTATTATATCAGTCGGACCATGACTATCAAAAACTTTTAATGTGTACCAATGTTGAAATCACGAAATAATCCATCCTTTACGGACTAAGAAAATTACAGAAATTAAAAAAAAAGCGCGATATAATAATAATTGATTTGCGAACAAAGCACAAAGGTAACTAACTAATAATCATTTTTAGACGACTTAAAAAACTAAAATAAAAAAAAAATGTATTATAATACAGGTTGACTTTTAATTCAACTGCATAAATTTAACTCTGTACTGTACTTGCTCTTGATACTAGAAAAATAATTTATTTTTCAGACATTTATTTACATGTTTAGTTTTAATTTCTTTTTGTAGTATTGGTCTTTAATAAAGCGTGTGACGTAGTTTTTGAGGGTTTTTTAAATGTGAAAATGATGAAGTTTAATTTAAATAAAAATAGGCTCAAACGGCTCAGAAGCATGGGTATAGTCTATGTTTTAAAGGATGCAGTTGTTTTAAATGTCACCCTGTATAGTGATATACATACGGGGGTGGCCTCGTGCCTCCTGAGCGAGGACTTGGCGGGCTCGGCGCGGCAGTCCCACGAGGACGGCACGAACTCCACCTCGTCGCCCTCCGAGCCGGACCCCGAGCCGCACGAGCCCGACTCCGCGCCCGGGGCCCCGTTGTGAGCCGACCCGTTGCCGGTGCGCTGCTATTTGTTATGACAAGTTTTTTTTTTTAATTTGTGCTAGTAGTGAGTTGTTTATGGCCAGTGCGAATAACGAACTAAGGATATGATGATAATCGAATAAAATTAGTGCTGAATGTTTTTGATATGTCAGGAAATTATGCGGTCTGACAAAAAAAAATATTGAGCTATTATTATTTTAGTAAGACAGCTTTCCTTTCTCTTAATATTTTTGTTCTAAATCTTCACTTAATTTGTATTATTCGTACAGTACCAACTAGTCCCAGATTATTCTAGCACCATAAAATGAAATAGCTAACTGCCTTCAGTATTATTTTAAGAAATCAACAATAAGGGAAGATAAATAAACTTTTAAAATTGCTAGTGCTCGAAGTTTTGTTTTAGTTTCGAGCGGAAAAATATATTTGTATTACATTAAATCCCCCTAAATTCTCGAATATCTATGTCTACAGATAAGACTGTTAATATTTCATACAAAAATAATTGTTTTAGTAACTACATATTCTTAAAAATAATATGGATATGAGGCGTAGCGAAGGTAAAAAGCTATGGATGATAATGAGATGTGACGTTGTTGGAAGACTGTTTTCGATCTTGTGTATATCTTATGTCTATAATAGCCTCTATTGCAAATAGAGTAGGAAAATTAAGAAGTCGGCAACGAGAACTCTTTTGGGACATTTTTTTAAAGGTATGTAAAAACCACTTTATTAACTTCTATTAGTCAATGCATTTAACTTTAAAGAGGTTTAGACATACATATACATAATGGATATACTTAATTGACCATGTACAATGTAAATATGATCTGTCTCAGACGTTTTTACAGAGTACACAGAATATTGAAATGTAGACTCTCACTTTAAATTAATATCATTTATGAAAAAAGTGTATGCAGGCACTATCTATTTTTTTTAGCAAAGAGCTCTCATCAAAAACAGTTTTTCAACGCCGAAACCAAAACCAAAAACGTACAATAAATATAGATGATATAATAATTAGATAAGGGTAAGCACTCACGTGGTCGAAATGCGAGGTGGGCACCACCGGCGTCTCGCGCCCGTCGCCGCCCTACCGCCACAGAACGTTACACACCGCACGACATGCAAGCGGACCCACACGCAGACTATTGTATGCATTTACGCACGTATTATACATATATTTTTTAAATTATTATTTGATATATCTATGTTTCGATCAAAAAGGGTGAAAACGCAGTTTATCTATCCCCAAGTCAACATAGATCGGTTCTTCGCAATCTTTGAGAACATAAATATTATTTTCTCCCTCACTCTATCTGTCGAATAACTTTAGATCAGCAGAGATATTAAATATAAGACATATGTCTTAATTCAAAGTTCGTGAATAACCTCACATACATAGGTATATAATGCCTGATATCAATATGCAATAATTCCATTCCTAGAAAAAGTAAATTTGAAATAATTATTTAACGTAATTAAACTACTATTTATTGTGTAAATGCATACAACTGTCTATCTAATATGGGATAATAATCTTACTAAATATTTAAGCAAGGATTTCACTTATATAAAGCTATGTAATTTTCTTTGATTGTCAAATAACATTTTTTTTCATAATACATAAATCAAAATGTGACAGATATAAAACTTTAAATAAATAATTAAATATTAAATAGCTTTTCATAAATATATTAACAGTTATTTAAAAACAAAAGACTAAGCGAGAGAGATTAAGGGTCGTGTCAGAAACTCCACACCACACATTATTTTATCTACAAACACAGGATTTAAGAACCCAACCACACCAGGATGTATTGGGATTAAGAATGTATTTTCATATGAAATCAAAATAGATATTTTAAAACTAAAGTCAAGTCAGATATTTTATAACTAAAAATTAATAGAAAAATGAAAAAAAAAAAACATTGTCCTGATATATTTTATTTTACATGATAATCTTTTGGGCTTTTTTACCTTCACATCAAAGTTTTAAAATACTTCAACCTTATTTAAAGACTTGCAAATTGAATATTTTACGGCCCTGGATAATATAGTCTTTATAGGGTTTTACTCAAGCTTTCGTTACATCATATTTTTCTTCACTGTATAAACTGTTATGTTATCAATATGTTAAATTCTTCAGTCCGTCAAGCAAATTTTCTTTTCAGCACATTATCATTCTGTTTACTACACCAAATAAAAGTTTTAAGAGGGTAATTCTTCATTTTATTTAGGAAGTGTCTACCATCAGAAGTTAAAAAATAAATTAAATAATTCTGCCACAAATACAAATTAAAATTTGTTCCTTTTGTCAAACTAATATAGTTAAATTTTAAAAATACATTAGATCACTGTAGAAGTATAACATATACCTACAGCGGCCTACAATTATAATTTTCAGTCCGTCAGTCAATCAAGTCAGTCACGTAAATATTTTAAAACTGACCTTCCAAATGAATTCCCCGCTGGACGAGTTAGTGGAGTGCGTGTCCGAGTCGCTGTCCCAGTCCTTGAGGATGTCGGCGACGCGCGGCGGCTCCGTCGGCGACTCTTGGAACGACGTGCTCATTATCTCGCTCGCTGGACCTGATGTTTGCTTTTTATTTTTATTTTGCACGGAGCAATCCCATGTATCGTCTTTATTGACAGTAAATAATATATCGGAAAAGAGGCGTGATTAAATGTAAAAAAATTAACAAGTAAATGAAATCTTGTTCAACAACTTGTACTTTAGTCCTTGTTGATTTTTTCTTGTGGTACATAAATAAACACATAATTAATAATAAAGACTATTGGCTGTCTACCCCGCAAGAGATATAGACGTGACCATATGTATGTACCATTTCCCGTTTTTCATCTTTGCGCGTTTCCAGTGACATGCTTTGTCGCTATGCTCTTTGCACATTCCATTATTTCTCTCCACTTTTTTTTTTGGTTAATTTCTGAGTTAAATCACTTATTACAGCAATGTTAATCAAGATTAAATAATATTGGATTTTTTTATGTTTATATTTTGTCTTGACCATATTTACCATAGACCCGCCCAGTCGTAAGCCGCATTAAAATTCGCCACAATACAATAAGTCTTGCAGTCTAACGATAAACTATGAGTAGTTTTACACTAACAACTGATAACACAGATAAAAAAGCAGTTCTCAAAATTCAGGACAATCTCTTTTCCAACGATTCGTAGAATAGAACCATATCTCATTTAACGTATCTTATTTGATATTAAACCAATTATAATTTAATCTAACAGTAATAAACCTTATCGATTTTCGAATCAAACGATTTCTTTATTTTTGTTTTATAGTTATTTATATGTTAACTTATATCTTCTTTTTTATCAGTCTTTAGTCTAAAATTGTCATGATTTTAGGAAATAGATGGGGACCAAAATCAAATCAGTTTTATTTGCAGTAAAACTTTCCGCGATCACAGGTTCAACTTTGGATGAAAATAACAAAGATAATATCAGTTTGTTAATGTATTATAACAATCGAATTTATCAACACACTTACCAGTAAATCTGATGTCACTCAGCAGCGGCAAATAAGAATCTAACTGGCAATAATTCTTCTCGTTCTGAAGGAAATTCTCCGTAACCGACGCCACTTCCTTATCTTCCATCCCGTTCTCATTTACGCCATTGGTTCTCACTTCTTCACTGGAACTTTTGTCTAAACCTTTTTCTTTATTCGGACTTTGTAATTCTTCGTTTAGTCGGCGACTTTCGTTCGCAACGTTCTCTTTGTCGTCATCGACATTGCTTTCAACGAGTTCCTCGAATGTTTCATTCAAAAACTGAACGGTTGCGTAGTTTTCGCTGCTACCATTACATTTTATACTAGTCGTATCTTCTATTAGAGAGCCGTTGGGAGTTTTGTGGGTATCTGACTGAGCTTTGCTAGATACGGGCTCTTGTTCTAGCAACGCCTGCGACAAATCGTTTTTTGGAGAATTTTGTTCGGTTGGCTGGTTGATATCTTTGGATCCAAATCCAAGTTGATCGGGTTCATCTTTATGATTTGTAGCCTTCGATTCATCAGTTTCGGGAAAATCCTTATCCTCAGTTATTCCATTACAATTTCCAGGACTTTGTTCAACATCGTCATGGGACGCTTCATGAACATTTACTTTAGGAGTTCTACTCTCATGAGAATCATAAGTGTTGTTTAGTTCCGAGACCAACATCCCAGTATGTGAATCGAAAGTTCTGTTTGGAGTATTTGCGGTTTCTTTTGGACTTTCCTTACCTACTTCTTTCGGACTTTCGGTAATAATTATTGAATGGGGCTGCTCATTTTCCTCGTCGTCGAGATTAATTAAAAAATGACTAACCGGTTCTCCTATGTCGTGGGCGTTCGTTACATTCGTATTATTAGGCGGACTTTCTTCGACAGACCTTTCAAAATTCGTCCGGCTGCCGTCCTGACTAGTGCGATCAAATTCCACATTTGTTGAACTACCCGCTGCTAATTCACTCAACCTTTTTTCGCTTTTGAGAAAAAGCGAACTAGCGTCTGTTACGTGCGACAGATCTTGCGGTCGATTCCGTACAGAGTTCTCAAACTGGTGAAAATCCTCCGAGCTGACTCCGCTTTCTAAACTTAGACTAGACTTATCCCTCGAATTCACATCTTGAGGCTTCAAAGCGACCGAATTCTCAAAATCTGAATAGGAAGGAGTACGTTCCGCTTGTACTACGCTATCTCTGTTACTAATACGACTCAAGGTATCTCCTTCCAGCAAAACTTCAGTATCTTGGTTACTAGCGTACTCATTGCTCGCGTTAGAAGATATATCTTGCGGTCTTATTTCCGCAGACTGTAGAAATGTCTGAAAATTAGGAACGTTTACGGACAATTCTGGAGTTACAGTGAGATTCGGCAACGTCATTGGAATCGCTTCAACATCTTCGCTCCCACCCGGCTCTGTCAAAGGCGTGCTCGTGACAGAAGGTGCCATACTACGGTAATTTGAATTGGGACTGTCATTTGTTTCTACCAATACATCTTGATTTTCTGAGTTCTCTAATTTGCTTTGACTATCCACCGTTTCGTCGTAATTTTCGTGCAAGCATGTTATTTCAACGCTATCCATTTTTTTGATACTAGGTTCACATGATAACTGCGGACTGTCTTCTATACATGTCGTGTCTTCAATGGTTTTAGGCGGTGTCAATTGTATGAGTCCTATAGGAGATCTCCTTACCAATTCGGGTTGCTGCATTTTCCAAATATCATCCATACCGGATAACATTTCCGTGGTGCAATTAGAATAGGACGGTAGACCGGACAGTAAGGTTTCGTAGGCTAAATCTTTAGTTTTCGTGGAGTCAACATCGGATTTAGTTATCACAGAGGGCGTGAGTCCGGTCGCTTCAGTCTTGGCTTTCGTATACGTATTATTATCGTTCGCGGTGATGGAATCTGGCGAGAACGTCTCGGCTTCAGATTTGCTGTCGTGCACGATGTATGTCGAGCAATGGCTCAGTTCTTTATCGTCGTTGTGGGTGAGCGTGTCGCTGCTTTCGCTATCTTGATTTTCAGCTTCAAAATCTAAAGGACCCTCGGGGTCCATGGCTAGATCGTCGAAGTTTTCTTCGACGTTGTAAAGTGTGTCGTTGGAACACCACGAGTCGATGCTGGTGGCTTTGGACAGGCATTGGGTTTCCGATGGTTTTGAGGATTTGGCGTCAGTGGGGAGGGTCGTTCTGGATAGGGTGGATACAGCGGTTCCCGTGTCTTCTGGGGCGGAGGTGTCGGTGGTGGGGCTGAGGAGGAAGGGGGAGACTTGGGAGATGCGCTCGCACTTGGACTTGTCGTCGTCGTGCTTGGTGTACGTGCGGTCGTCGACGGGAGAATCGTCCGCCCGCTGCTTGGGGCTGGCGTTGAGGCTGTCTGCGCTCATTGTGATTCTGCAAACACGTTAAATGCGGTGAGCCTGTTGAACAGAGATTTCGACAAAATACGGAGACACTTTTTACTATTTCTAAGTGCTTTATTAGTATGTGATGACGCTGCTTTTATGTTACTTAGGTATTACCTATTTCAAACACATTTTAATTGCTAAATCATTTAAGGGTAATAGAAAAGGACGACTCATTACAATATACAGAATATATTGATGAACTAAAATTTAGATCTTAGACTCCGGTATTATAGTTACCTAAAACCAATGCAAGAAAAACGGCCATTTTTACTCATTTCTGGTTTCTCTACTATACCTGAAACTGGACTTACAAAACTTACTCTTTACTAGTGGTCTCCGCTTGTATAGTGTATGTGTGGTTGGGCGAGCTTTGCACGGTGTAGGTGGCGGGTTCGATCCCCGGCGCGACCCACGGCAGCGACGTCACCTCGTCCGTGCTGTTGTTGCAGGGCTCCGGGTAACTCTCAGAGGAATCCGTGCGGATTGACGCGTTCCCTGCGAATGAGGTATATATGTATAGTACAAACACTTTTAGTAGTCGCTACGGCTAGAGCAATTTACCGTCATATTAAACTGAATAAAACCTCGATAAAATAAAGAAAGACCTTAGAAGTATATTAAACTTAAAATCCATAAACAAAATGTCTCCTGCTATCTCGCTTATAATAGCGGATCAGTTGTGGATTCAAATTCTCTTTGAATACTTACGGTGTCTGCTGTTAGTATATAAGCACTTTTTAATATTCATTGTAAGTAGATTTTTTTGTAATCTATTATGAGAATAAATTCCTTAAACCTAAACCCCAAAGCGCGCTCTGATTGGCTGATAGGCTCAAATATTTTCGCGCCATACTAAAATTTTACTTCGGCAGGCACATCGGTGTAATTCACAAATAGCAATACTGTTAATTCTTGTGGAATTTCGGGATATAATTTTTTTTATGTCTTTTGACCCCATATAAATTTATTTGTCAAACCCAATGGTTGACTGGTAGATAACGCTTCTAGCACTAAGTCCGCCAATTGTGCTATACATTTGTATTTTGTACAAAAAAGTTTAAATAAAATACGTTTACAAGTACAGTTCTTACACGCCGCAAATACTCACATTGCATATCGTTTTCGTAGGCAGAGAGTTGGGGACCAGTCTCCTCGGCGATAGGGCTGAGGGCCCCCGGGTAGCCCAGGATCAACTCCGGGGGAGGAAGGGGGGTCGCCCAGGAGGGGTTGGGTAAATCAGCTTCTGACTCGCTCTCCGGTTGCGGCTCGATTGACGCCACCTTAGATCAGAATAGCAAATCTTATGTCATGGTTCAGATTATAAAAATAAATGTAGAAATAGGCATGTTACAGGAAATTACTAAAAACTACACTTAACGGGCCGACCGTAAAGAATTAAAGGATTTAATCACACCATGCCGATCGTGTATTGCCGATTGCAAACGAACGAGAATGCACTATGATGAGAGATTTAAAAAAAAGAAAGATTTGTATTATTCTTTGGAATATTCATAAGTCTACATACATAGTAATGTAAAAAATATATCAAAAAACAATTAAACCTTCCAAATGTTAAAAAATAAGACTTGAATGTAATTATTACCTGCGCAAGCGGCAGTTTCAACTCCAACTCGTTTCTGAGCGCCTTGACGCACTCCTCATCCAGCGTGAGATTCTCCCTCAGATCCTCAACGGACCCTCCGTTTCCCGCCAAAAACGACTCCGGCATCGCGTCACTATCATGCAGTATCATAGTATCTTCTGACACCACGCCCACAACCGTCAACGGCCCAGAGTATTCTATATTCAAATTGTTCTCATTCTCCGCCATAGCTAACTTCGTTGTGATCTGCAATTCTATCTGATTCAACTCAATTTCGTGCTGAATATCTTCGGGCGGCGGTGGAGGATTGATATCAATATCGACTACATATTTCTGCTGAGACGTCGACGCTAGAAAGTTACCGGGCGAATTCGGCGGCGTTGAAGGCGAAACGCGCTTCTCAGTAACCGATTGAGCTGAATCTGTATTATCTACAGTCAAATCTTTCTTAGGCTCGCTGACCGAATCGAGATCGTCGAATTGCACATCATCCTGTATTAGATCGGGTACTTCGTTTAAGAAGTTAACATCGCGAAGAGGTGACGGCGTTTCGAGGTTCATCTCACTAAAGTTAGACGAGAACGCTAAAAGTTCTTCTCTAGGTAATTCTACCAAATCAATTGATTTGATTCCTTTGAATAATTCCATAGTGCAGTTCTCAAAAGGGCCTAATACTACTGAACTGTTTTCATCGTAAGTATCAGTGTGGTGGCTTTTCGTTGGCGATTCGATAGGACTGAGTTGTTCGGGAACGAATTTCTGTTCTAATTTAGTTACAGACACACCCGGTCCAAATTCTAATACTTTTGTTTCTGATAGAATTTCAGTTTCTTCGGTCTCGTTAAGTTTAACAGATCCTTCTAAAGTATCCTCCGCTTTTTCACTACCCTTTGGAGTACTCGAGACAACAGCATCTTTGAACTCTTCGTTTTTACTACTAACTATTCTTTCGGATTGTAAAAAATTGTCTGTCTCTTTTATCACACTGGGCAGGTCTAAATAAACAGTAGAATCATTTTTGATCAAAGTGCAATCTTCAGCCGACAAAGGCTTGCATGACTGTAAAGCCTCCTTTATATCACTATCTATGCTGTTCCTTACATCTTCCCTATTAGCATCATTAATGAGATCCATGTACACTGTACTATCACTTAGTTGTTCCTCTTTAAGTTCATTAAAGGTTTCAGATCTGGTCATATCTTGGCTTCTATGAGATTCTAAAGAAATGTGTTCATCTTTCTCTTTTTCGCTAGCATTATTTTGTACTGTTTCAGGTAGTAAAATTGTCGTATTTTCATTGGTGAGTGAAGTTTGTTCAGCTTCAATTTTTTTTACTTCAATAGATTGTTCAACTTCTTGCTTGGTTATTGCATCTTGTGCAACTTCTGCGCTTTCAAGTGCATCTTGTTCAACATTGGTAGATATCACTACATCCTGTTGAACTTCTGTATTGTTTACAAACGGTTGTTCAGATTCTGTAGCTTTCACATTTTGTTCAACAGGTATAAAGTTATCAATTCCTGTAATTTCTACAGTGGGTTCACCATTTATATTTTCGCACTCAACTTTTTCT
Organism: Amyelois transitella; assembly: GCF_032362555.1. Classification (NCBI taxonomy): domain Eukaryota; kingdom Metazoa; phylum Arthropoda; class Insecta; order Lepidoptera; family Pyralidae; genus Amyelois; species Amyelois transitella. Next base: position 9,065,029 of record NC_083515.1, read on the forward strand.
TGTTTTGTTCCTTCTTCAACTTCTTGACTCGGACTTTCACTATAAATATTTTGTACTGGCTCAGGTGTCGGTTTAGTTGTCGATATCAGATCAATATCACGTAGAGTAGGTTTGTCGCCGTCTAATACTTCTTTAAATTTCGACTGTTGCTCGCATGCAGCGATTTCAGCGACAATGAGATCATTGGTTACAGTTTTATAATCAGCAATACTTATTTGAACTTGTTCCGATGACATCTCACAATTTACACCATTAATATCAGTAAATTGTGAATCAGGTGATACACTAGCTTCTATTGAAATCATTGGAGTAATATCTATGTCTTCATGTTGTTCTTGCAAATGTGAACTTGATTGTGGCAAGACATATTCGTTAACCTTCTCTAATTCTATTTGTTCATTACTTTGTATCAAAACAGGTTCAATAACTTCTACAGGAATAACACATGCATTTGTTTGTTCTTTATCATCTACTGACTTAGTTTCGATTTTCATATCAGTCCTATCCCCCTCTACATTATCACACGGTGTTTCACAGTCTTCTTTCGCATGGATTTGTTCATTATCACTTAAACTAGGTATTGAGGCTACACATAGTTCCTTCAACTTGGGTATTTTACTATCACTTAACACTATTTCTTCTTTTGGCAATTCAGTTTTTCCTTGTACAAATGTATCAGCTTTCGACGATTCTACTTGACGTTCAATTTTATTATAAAACATATCAAAATCTTTGACAGGGGTGATGGGCGTTATGTTTTCAAGAGTTTGTTGACTGGTGGTATCACTGTGGCGTTCGAATGAATGACTCAGCGTGCCTATAGTGTCGCGATCTTCCTCATCTTCGCCCGCGTCACTATCTGACTTCGCATCGAAGCCGGCCGACAAAATGTTCTGGAAATTGGTGATCCCAGGCGATTTAACCATGCTCGATTGCATCGGATACTCCTTTTTGCAGTCTAAGCTCAGATTGTCTCTAGAGGGGCTAGCTTGATGACTGGATTCAGAACTGGACGTCTTCTCTGAATTGAGAATGTTATCGAGATTCTTGATGACGTCGCTGACATCTTTGTAATAGCTGACATCATCTTGACTGCCGGCTATTATATCTTTCAGCCAGGGATCGACAGAGGAATCCGATCGATCGTGTTCTTTTTCTCTGTCTTCCAGTTCGATATTGCCCTGATGGCATTCGAGGACGGCCATTTCGTTATGCGTGAGATAAATGTTCCGTACGTCTTCTAGCGATCCGTGTAGATTGTTGAGGCTATCGGACTTTATTTGTGAGAGCATGTTATCGGACATTATGCTGCTAGAGCGTGACACCGCCGTGTCCATGTCGACGGAGAGAGTGTCTTGAGTGGTTTCGGTGAAGTGTGACGTTGATTGGGAGGAGGTGGAGGGGGCGTGTATGATGGCGATGTGTTCGTCGAGCACTGGAATGGAGTTTGGTTTGAGTCTCTGCCATCGTTCTTCGAAGTCGTCGTCGTTGGAGGCTCGCCGGCTGTGGGCGAGATGTTGGAGTAACGCTTGCACTTGAGCGCTGGAGGGACGCATTGATGGAGTACGGTTCCAGCACAGTTGCATTACTTGGTACCTGGAAATGAAGGAAAATCCGGTTTGACAGTTAAAATTTTTTGTTTAGTGGCGAGGAATTAAGTACATATATACATATAATCACGTCTATATCCCTTGCGGGGTAGACAGAGCCAACAGTCTTGAAAAGACTGATAGGTCACGTTCAGCTCTTTGGCTTAATGATAGAATTGAGATTCAAATAGTGACAGATTGCAAGCCCATCGCTCAAAAAGAAGAATCCCAAGTTTATAAGCATAGGCTTATAAACTCGGGATTTATTATATTACATTATGTCATGTTCAATGCTAATTCGATTATACTGCTAATTCGTTCAATATATGAATTCAGAATGTTTTCTTTTCAATGTTTAAAAAGTAGTAGAATTATAAGGAAAAAGAGCACATATCGACTTTGTTAACATTTTGTTTGAACTTCCACGGCAAGGGTTCGACCCACGTCACTGTCCAAACTCGCAAATTCTTGGCAGCAATAACATTAGGGAACAATCTTGTAGTTTGTAGATTGTACAAGTATCTTTGAAAATAGTTTAGAAGGAAGGAAGTTTAAAATCTGATTATCGATTTATAATTGGGCCCAGATTGAGTAACCTAAGTATTTTAATTTAAATTAAAACCTGGTGACCGGTCCAAAAGATGTATAACGCAGACTCGTCACTTTTGAGATCAGTTTTTTTTCTAGAACCTGCGGGGTCCAGCTAAATCAGTAACGGTAAAGATCACTCACAGATGACTTCTGTAGGGGCACGGCAGCTCGGGCGGCGCGGGCGCAGCGCCGGGCGGCGGCGCGGCTCCCCACGCACATATCACCCACACCAGCGAGCCCAGGGACCATATTTCGCTGCTGGCCTGTGAGATATAAACTACATTAGAAATGATGTAACATGTACCTAATTTTCTAAAAGAACAAGGTGGCTATATTCACATACTCTTTTTGATGATGCCGAGATTGAGCCTCCGTCTCAGTAACAATAGTGTTATTTCGAGCATATAGGAGTGACAAGGACTTCATGGTAACGTTAACTTTCTTAAAAATTAATTAAGAGATTACACAACTAAAAAACTCTACTACTATAAATGCAAAAATATGGCTGGAGTAGGGCATAGTTTTCATTCCGGTAAAAGCTTCCCGTGAATATTGTAATACCTCTTTTATAGATGGCGCTACATTCGCGCTTTTTTTGTCATGCGGGTAAAAACTTGTTGTACAATAAATTAGCCAAGAAAACGTCTAATTTGTGCTGCATTCGATATCAATCTCTATACTAACAGTGTATTGGGGCGGCTGCCTGCTACTCTCCGGGGGTAGGCAGTGGTAGCTCGGCTCCGAGTTGCTGTAGCGGCCCAACACTGCCCGGGCGTTCTCGGCAGCGCCACGGACTAGCACACTGCCGCTCCATAGTTCACTGGTGACAAGGATTATTAAATTATTACTTAAAAAATATGATGAAATTGACAAGTACTCCTGTTGCAGCGAAGGTATTTTAGTGAGAAAATATTTGAGAATGTTTGGAAGACCATTAAAAGTCAAAAAGATTTGTTATTCCATCCGCACATGGTCATCATGCGAACCGCTGTGATTTGGAATTCCTTCCCTGCATCTCTCTTGCTCGATACATATAACTTGGGAATTTTCAAGGCAAGAGTGAATTAAAAACTATTTGAACTTGCGTGCACCACTTTAGGCCTCACCTTGCTTACCACTAGACAGATTAAAGTCAAACACACTCAAATCTATTATAAAAAACAAATTACCACCAAACTACTGACAATATAACGGTGTAGTTTGGTCATAAGGCCTCTTTCAAGTCTAAATTTCAGTGACAGAACCCAGGACCTAGCGTCTCAAGAGGCAAATCAAATACCACTATAACCCAAGTAGGCAGTGTGAAGGAATTTTACTTCCTACCATGTTTTATATTTTAAATTCCTCACCCGTATAGATAACCAAGGGAGTGTAAGTGTGCTAGCGCGGACGTGACGTCACACATGAGCCGCAGCGGCACCCCGCTGTCGTTCAGGATCGCCATCTTGGGACGGTTCGCCTCCAGGTACTGTTGGAGGTCCTGTGGAATAGGTTGAAATAATTTATGATTAGATCTTTTTAAATAGAGGTCAAGGATATAGGTATATTAGAAAAATATATATAAATAAAGCTAATAATCTTGGGATTCATCTTTTAGGCGGTAGGTTAGAAACAAAATCTTAATTCCATTTTAAAAATAAACAGCTGACCGCGGTCTTTCAGTCCTCTTAAGAGATGTGAATCGCTTCGTAACTTAGCTACTCCTGGATCAGCTCGTAGGTGGTCCCAGGGCTCCCTTAAGAAGGACAAACACAAAGTATGATATTTTTTTGTCATGGTACAGCCGGCCTTCGTTTAGAAGCCGTGCCTTTTGTTCTTAAGTCGCGTTCTGGTGGAGTATTTTTTCTTCTACACTTTATTTATCATTTTAACTGACTCACCATAGAGCACAGCTCATAGAGAAGTATCCAGGGCTCCTCGTTGACGCATTTGGCGCGGAACGCGAGCAGATTGTCATGCCTCACATCGCGGTACAGCCGGCCTTCGTCCAGAAACCGCGCCTTTTGTTCTAAACTCGCGTTCTGATTGAGGATCTTAACTGCTACACTTGATGTAGTGGTACCCTGCTCTATTTCTCCTTCCACCACCTGAATGAAAAGGCGTTACATAGAATATTTATATGCAATGCGATTACACAGATTAAATCATAATCGTGTCTTGATTTATTTCCAGTATTTGAAAAAAAAAACAATAATTAAATTTATTAACAAAGATATATTACTAACTCTTCCGAACCATCCTCGCCCTATTTCTCGCAAATACTGCAAGTTATTTCGGGGAAAATCATCGTCACCTGCAATAAGAAAAATATGTTAAATAACGTTCATAAAAATGGCGCAGCCGCTAGTGTGGCCAAATGGCACAGTCGGTTGATCAACACGCCAATGTTGATGATTTTCATTCTAAAATTTAATTAAAAGAATGAAATATTTCTCAAATGCAAGCCAGGAGAAGAAGAGAAAGACCAAAAACTTCCACACATTAAATAAAAGAATAAAAAAATTGTACCGCGGCTAAAAGCACAATAAAGCCTAGTTTACATCGACGTAAAAATACTCCAATTAACTGTCATCACAAAATGATGTCCAACTGATGAACATCCAACTCACCGAACCAGTCGGCGCAGTGCTCCAACGGATCAGCCACCCCTAGACCGGCCGGCAGCGGCTCGAACTCCACAACCGACTCCCGGCTCACTCTGTTGCGTTCCTCATTCTCGCTGACTATATAGGCGGCCGCGTTGTTGTTGGCTATATTCTGCATCTCCCTGAGCGATATCGGACCGTTGTTGTTGTCCTCGCTGATGTTGTTGTTGACCGGCTCCGAGAAGCCGGAGTCCGGGGGGTGCGATATCCTGACATCGTGGAGTTGTGTGGCGGACGCTGCGAATAACTGTGAAACGAAACGTTATCGGTTACGTTATTGCTCATTAATGTGTGTACGATTGGTACGTTTACGTTCCATGCATTGATGCAAATACACACACGCTTGAAACAAAACAATTATAAGTGTATTAATGTTTAATTTGGTCACAGTCACACTTTAATTTTATTTTATTGGTAAAAAATTACTCAAAACTTATCTTTCTACCTTTATGTGTTTATTCCTCAAATATTTGTACGATGAATAGTTAAATAAATAATAGATAAATAAAGTTAATAGACAAATAAACAAACAAAACAATTTTATGTACACACTAACACAACTAAATCAATCCTAGATGAAAATTAATGGAGAATCCAACTAAAAGAGAAAAATTAATATAGTTTTAATACTAAAAGTCTTAAAATACATGAAACGTGCTTACGGATCATAAATTAATAGTGTCCGACCGAAGCTTCGGCTTCGGCTTCGGCTTCGGCCACCTTCGGCCCAAAAATCCACCTTCGGCGAAACATTCGGCTTCGGCCCAAAACCCGACCGAAGCCAAAGGTTTCGCCGAAGGTCCGAGCGACCGTCGAGATTGAACGAACTGAACAGGACGTCCTTAATTTGATCAAGATACGTTCGTCTAGGTCTTCCCACTCCGACCTTTCCCTCCACACTCTCCTTGTATATCTGCTTAGTGAACCTGTTTTCATTCATCCTCTCCACATGACCGAACCATCTCAACATACCCTTTTCTATTCCTGTAACTACATCTTCTTTCACATCACAACATTCCCTAATCACGCTGTTCCTTATCCGGTCACTCAATTTCACACCCAACATACTCCTTAACGCTCTCATTTCCACTGCATTTATTCTGCTTTCGTGCTTCTTTTGCCATACCCAACTTTCACTCCCATACATTAATGTCGGGACCAACACGCCCCTATGCACAGCCAGCCGAGCCTTTTTGGATAGTTTCTGACTGCTCATAAAGGCATGCAAAGCTCCATTCACCAAGTTCCCCGCGTTCACTCTCCTTTCAATATCACTATCACACTTGCCATCTGATGTAAACTTTGATCCTAGATATACAAACTCTTTCACTTGCTCAACTTTTTCTCCTCCAATCAAAATATTACATGCTGCCATTTCATTCTCCATTTCAAAAACCAGTGTTTTAGTTTTACTTACGTTCACTTTCATTCCTTTCTCATTTAAAGCTTCATGCATACAGTTTACCATCTCCTGTAACTCCTCCGCTGATGACGCCAGTATAACCTGATCGTCGGCATAGAGCAGACATTTGACGAGTAACTCATTCATCCTTAATCCACTTTCAGACTCTTTCAAATCTGTCAAACAATCGTTTATCCTGACACAAGCACACGAATCCTCATATAAGGATTTCAGTGCTCGTATCAAGAGACTGCTCACCCCATGTATAGAAAGTGCTGACCACAATTCATTCCTCTCAACTCTGTCATAGGCCTATTCCAAATCCACGAATGTGCAATAGACTTTTTGACTCTTGGCCAAAAACTTTTCGGCTATGCACCGCAAAGAAAAGACCTGATCAGTACATTCCATTCCCTTTCGAAATCCCGCTTGTGCATCCCATATTTTGCCATCAGTTTCATTCCTGACTCTTTTAATCAATACCTTAGCATACAATTTGCCGACGACGCTAAGCAGGCTTATACCACGATAATTTTTGCAGTCCAGTTGTGACCCTTTTCCTTTGTAAAGTGGCACGATAACAGCCTTACACCAATCTTTTGGTACTCGGCCGCTTCTCCAACACAAATTGAAAAGGCAGTACAACTGTCTAGCTACGACGCCTTTTCCTGCTTTTAGCATCTCGACCTCTATCATACCCAGCAGCCTTACCCGCTTTCATACTCTTAAGTGCTTCCACAATTTCGAACATTTCAATTTCGCCTTCCATCTCATTCTCTTTTTCTTCGCTATAGCAGAACTCTTTCTTATTTCCTTTCTTTTTTTTCAAATAAACTCTCAAAATAGTCCTTCCATATCTTTAGCACACTTTCTTCTTCTTTCACAACGCTACCATCCTGGCATCTGATCCTAGTCAGCTCTCTGGTTATAGTTTTTCCTCGGGCTGACCTTACGGATTTCCAGAATACTTTCAGATTTGACTGAAAGTCTTCTGATAACCTTTTATCAAATTCCTCTTTATACTCTTCTTTCTTTCTAATCACAGCTTTCTTAACCAAATCTTTCATTTTTTTATATTCCTTACGTGCTTCATTCACATCTTCATCTATAACCTCTTGCATTCTTAAGTTAGCTTTAGCTGCTAACAAATCCAGCCATGCTTTCTTCTTTAATCGCACAAGTTCTTGCACATCTTTATATGATATATCATCAACTTCTATATGAGACAGTCAATATATAAACCTTCAATATTGAGGTTTTGAAATAATTTTAATATTAATTGTAGCTTGTAGACAATATTGAACAAAATTAATTACTGAGTGCTGAGAGAATATAAACCTTCGGCTTCGGCTTCGGCCGAAGGTTGTGGCGATAGCCGATTAATCGGCATCGGCTTCGGCTTCGGCCAAAAATAGACCTTCGGTCGGACACTATAAATTAACAATATTAGCCCTGCCCAAACGCACACAACTACACATAAAGGTACAAACACACAGACAACACAACAAGTAATCGTGTCGCATGACAAACTACCTGATTGTCCGCTCCCCGGTTTGGCTGCAGACAACAGAAAACAATCTCGTCAGACAAACTCATATATAAAATTCAAATGACTTATGGTCGTACGCTGCGATGATAAAGATCGGTGATTTATTAATATTTGTGATATATCTTCTTATATCACAATATGAATCTATGGTCAACAAGATAAAATATAAGAATATATTTTTATATACTTATGTATAGAAAAGATATTTATCTCTTAGAATAGTTTAAGTACCTATACTTATTAAAACAAATTAAAAATTTTAAAACTATTTTTTTCTATATTGCAGGCTTAGCTATGCCATATATTAATCGGGGTGGTGTAATAACTGCTTTATATTACTTTCCCATCATTAGCTTAAGTGTTTAAAAAATCACGCTAAGTTTCCTTTTTAAACACGCTTCCATTTGGTAAATTTTAGCTTTTATAATAAAACGCGTTAGCGTTATCTCTGACATTTCCAAAAGCATTTTAAACATGACATTATAGCTGATGATAATTATGAGATTATATTTTAATAACAATTTTCATCCACGTCCAGAAACTACACAATCCCTTGTTTATTTCAGCGCACAAACAAAACATAATATTGTGCAATGTAGCTTGTTAGCTCGAGGGCGGGCGCGGAGGCGGGCGACCTTGCCACATCTCCAGAGTCGACCGGTGCCTTAGGGAAGGATTATAACAAGGAGAAAATTTACTTCAGAGCTTTCGTTACCAAAACATGCTTTATATTTTCTTTTAATTCAGTGTTACATGCCGCCGTTATGTTTCCATTCGGAATAAAAGAAAGGAATGTAAAAAATTTAACTTTTTTAACATTCACTGACAAATCAATAATCTGAGCCAACTAGTGTTCGTGAACATACGTCATCATGATTATTTACCGTGGGAAGACATTTTTTAATTTCATACATACAAATATAATGCCTTTATCCGTACTACTTATAATACTGAAAGGCCACCTTCAGTTATGGCTTAATGGTTTGAATTGAGATCCACATAGCGGCAGGTTGCTAGCCCATCGCCCAAAATATTAAATATGAAGAAACCTTTATTGTGGGAGCAACATAATCAATTCTAATGACAGACAAAATATCTTAAGGTTTTAAAATTATCTAGGCTGTGCCAGAATATAATTAATAAAATAAGTTCAAGTGACCAGTAATTAAAGTCGTTGTTAGTAGTTATTAGCCAGTAAAAGATAACCTTTCACGAGTAATGTAGGTGTAACGGATCCCTGTACTATTGACTATCCCCACTAAAAGTTCAGCTTAGATTGTTTTTCAAATTCAAATATAACGACGATAGCATAAATAAAACGTAACTCCGCGCCATTAATTAGCCAAATAAAACTGATAGATAACCTTTCACGAGCAATGTAGGTGTAACCGATCCCTGTTATGTCGACTGTCGCCACCGCACGACACCCAACGTCGTGCAAACGGCACATAAAGGATTGTGAATGTAGAGAAATACACTGATTAGGGTATAGCAATTTTGATTAAGCCAAGCTTTTTTATTAACTTAACCTATTATTATAAATTTTCACAATTTAATGACAATACAATACTAAATGCGAAAGTTTGTAAGGATATGTTAATTGTAATTGGACCCTTCCATCTTTTTTAATGTATGGCAGTTGCTGGATAAAATAGGACTTGACAAATAAGCTTTATGGACTTTTAGTATAAGAAGGTATAAGGCAAACATCTACTGCAGCCGATCTGTGTAATTTTCCGCTTTGCATTTGTCGCAATGCTGCAACTGCAGTGCAGGCATTAACTTTTCATGATGATGATGATCATGACAAAGAGAGTTGAGTTTTATTAAATAAAACTAAAGAACAGTAGTTCTCTTGATTAATTAACATGATCAACTTGGACGAAGAAAGAAAAAAGACGAACTTGGCAAAAATATTGAGTTACGACTCTTTATCCCTCGTTATAGTGACGGCTGCAAAGACCTATCGGGTGTTCCACCCACTACCGCCAAAGATAAACGGACTCAAAATTACACAATTACATTTTAAAATAAGTAATTTGGAGGATTCATCCAATCATGTAGAAGAATTCCTGTTGCAAAGTCTTTTTTACACGGAGTCTCATCAATATTCTGATCTCTCGAGCGCTCCAATTTTAAAATGACCACTAAATCAAATAAGAAATTTACAAATTCTATCCCTGAAAACGGCCGCATTAAATCGAATATTTACAAAATATAAAAATAGACCAGAATAACATGATTCAGAATGATCAGTAAAGCGCCTGGTGACAACCCTTCCCTGGTGACGTAACGTGCGAACTGGCAGGGCCGGGCCGGGCGTGAGCGTGATCGAGCGATGACATTGCATTGTCCGACTGATCCTTTTAATGTTAACTATACTATTTATGAGATTCTACGGATAGAATTGAATAGATAATTGGTCGCCCGCTTCGTGAACATCGGTGTTGATTTATTGCATTGATTGACAGGTAACGCAGAGCTTATGGACCACAACAGTAATACTTAAAGATATGTGATAGAAACAATTATGAAAAAATCCAAAAAAAAAGAGACTGGAACATAAATATTAGTAAGCCTTGAACTAGTAAAGAATGTATTCGCAATCATTCATGAGGGCGACAGGAAAATGCACGTGTAGACTATTCCAATTGACACAAGCAACAAAACAAAGGCCTATCTGAAGACTATAAAAATATAACCATTTTGAAAACTAACAATAAAGCTTACAAACATTCAGACAAACGATTATCATCGTGCTTTATCACAAGTGTTTCAAACAAAAGTATTCAATTTCAATTAAGCGTCACTCACATATCAGCAGGATAAAAAACAGACATGACCTAACGCATTATTATATGACCTCACATTCGCGGAAATGGTTACACAAGAGCAAAACAAACGGCTCACAACAATGGCTGACAGTTGTGAGGCTTTAAAATCGGCGGGAGTTCGCGAGAAAACCCGAGGCGCCGTAGTGTTTGATAACAATGAAGTTGTAAAACACGCGACAAACTACTTCGAATTTACATTTGCACAATGTATCGTTACGCTATGCAAAAGTTTTTATGAGATGTATGTTAATTGATGATTAATCAGACAATTGAGTACAATTATTATTACTTATTTACCATAATACATGTTTCGTAAGTGAAAATAAGTCTTGGATCTAGCCGTGTGGTTTAAGGGATAGGGTTATAAACTTAGGATTCCTCTTGTAGGCGATGTCACTATTGAATCTGAATTCTATCATTAAGTCACAGTTGAACGTGGCCTATCAGTCTTTTCAAGACTGTTGGCTGTATCTACCATGCAATGAATGAATGAGTGGATCTACAATATTTAAGCTTCTTCTTAAGGCAGAAAATATTTTCTTCGGAATGACATTTAGCTGAGGTTTCTGTAGGTAGAGGTTTATCAAGAGAGAGAGAGACAGAGGCTGTATCAAGCATAAGTCAAAAATCTTGGTTACTGATATCAGAAACTGTACGTGACGATGAGAGCTTAGGAAATCTTGAATTTGCCATGCATTTATCGATTTTAGAAAAAAACTATGGCGACGTCGACAAGACTATAACAATAAATCATGAAGACGGTGTGCGCTATGATGGAGTATTTACCAATCGTGGCCGAAGAGGTTGAAGCACATCAAATTTACAGTTTAGGAGAATTTAGTATTTTGTGTTGAAATAATAAAACTTGTTGCTCACAATGGTATCGAACATCTTTACTAATATTATAAAGCTGAAGAGTTTGTTTGTTTGTTCAAATTCAAACCTTGAACTTAAAAATTATTTTTGTGTTGAATAGACCATTTATCGAGGAAGGCTTTAGGCTATACATATAACGCTGCAACTATAAAGAGCGAAGAAATAATGGAAAATGTGAAAAAAACGGGGAAAATTAGGGCTTGAATAATGATGCCTTAAGAGCTTCAATGATGCCCAAAATAACTTTCACGCGGAGGAAGTCGCGGTCACAGCTACGTTTACGTTACGTACACTACATGTTTTAACTGCCAGGCACGTGACGAAACATCATAAAATCTAATGCTAATCAAACAAATGCCATTATTTAATCCGTGTATACAATTGCAAATAATAAATTCTTGGAGGTGAAATGGTGTACTTAAACCACTAGGGGACAGAAAGGCTAGTTAGGGTGGATTTAAGACGAAAAGAATGAGACCTAAGATGAGAAGAATGTAATTCCATTCCACTTCCTACACATGTCTGACAATCTATAACTGATTCAAACAATCATTATTCGTCTCCTCGCTTGTAGCGAGAAGACAAAGCGGATAGAAAAGAAAAAGTCATAGCACAAATTCATTTCGTTAGAATCTATGGATACATAAATCCCAATCCATCGTCGGCAATCAATAACGTCTTTCAACAGACAAGCCCCATATCGGGCCCATTTTATTGATTGACAATATAAAAGAGTGCCATAATAAGAAACGTACACCAATTAAAAATGTTTTGGCCTAATGACAACGGCTGAGCTCATTCAACCAGTGTTTTTCTCTTGCGAATACCGAACGTGAGCTGCAAGCGAGATAAACATGTGAATCATGATCTTCAGTCGAGTCGACAATGTCCATTGCATATGTTTATAAATCTAGAAACATTTATTTATCTCGGGGACTCGCTTTATTTGTAAGTAGAAGTCACCAACTATGACGCGTCTTCTAAAAGGCATTTAGATTTTGACTGTCCGTCAAAATCTAGCTTTAAATGAAAGCCCTACGCATCGAACATTAATTCGACTTCATAAATACAAATAAAGCGCCAATCGGACACCCTTAATAATCGTAAGGAGTCAAATCTGCTGTACTAGCCAATTAAGCGAGCGCCAGCATTGAAAAATTAGAGCTGACCTAAATGATAATGAATAAGTTTCAAATCTATAAGTCAACACGACAAGTCATTACATCTGAGATGGTAATGAATGCAGAATATTCAAGTGTACTTGACTTACTATGTTTACTTCCATTATTGATTCCAACTGTGCGATACACGCAAACTAATGCAAATAAGCGTGCCGGTACGTGAGAATTGATGACGAGGTGAGAATTATGGCACCAGCGAACGTGTTCCAGATTGTTATCCGTAAACTGAGCAACTGCTGACAGCAAAGTTAATACAGAAGAAACCTACAAGTAACTCATTCTATGATAGCATCGAGTCGTCTGAAAAGCACCTTGAACATGATAAATTTAAGGGAGTTATGACAAAATATGTGTAACGTATGTATAAAAATAATTTCTAGGGCGGTAAGGTTGAAATTAATCAAATATTTTTATGTTTTTTTCATGATAAATAAAATCTCGTTCTAGGTACAAAGCACATGAGCAGCGCAATTTTCTGCTTAATATGAATCATAATTTATATACTTGAGTGACACTTCTTACGTAAGTTCTAAGAATATGGTGGTGTGATCGTGTCAATTAAAACAGACTAACCGCTTTATGTATAAAACTCATCGGATAAGAGTGAGAAGAATTTCGAGTATAAAATATATTAATCTTTCATAAATTTGTAACATAGAAGTGATTTAAAATCGATAGTAAGTAGGTAGATGGCAAAACCATCATACCATATTTCGATAACCATTATGAATTCCAACCAAAAATATATGCAGAGAACGGTAGCGAGTTGCCAAAATAATTGAAATAGTTGTGTGGACATTGACATTCTTCTGATGAAAATAAAGTAAAAAGTCGTATCTGTGCTACACTGAGAGCGAAAATTCTCATTATTTCCAACTTCTTAACGAATGATGTTATGCATCTATGAACTGTTTGCTTTATGAACATGTGCTAGAACTACTGAAATAACTGCGCAATTTTTAATAGGAAAATATATAGGAAAACCTGTTCATAAATAGAATCTTATCTTCTTTTTGGTATAACGTACTCGTAAATAAACCCTAACAATCCGATTCAGGATAATCGCACACTCATCGGCACCTCCCAAGTGTGGTCAACAAAAGAGCGATTCACATCAAAACAAAGGGCGCCCATTGACTCTCAATATCTTTAGAGAAGCCAAGGCGAGCACGTGCTCGCGGCACCATGTAATTAGCCGTGAGTCACCGTTGACGCGGCTGCACCGCGCATTACGCCTGTGCCCGAGACGACGATTTGCGCATTCATCTTATCATAATACAAATATTTGTTTAATTGAGTACACACATATTTGCTTTCTCTTATCTCATTTTTGAGTGGTTTGTGTATATTTTTACTTGCGCTCTGTGATATAATAAATGTTACATAAATTGTGTAACATCTTTAACATGAATCGGATCGGAATCTTGACTATCTATGTGATTAAATATCGTGCGCTCTTTTCTATGCCGCTCACTTTAATCATGACCTATCTCAAATTAATATTACCAAGATCTTTTTGGGTATGTGACAACAATTTTGAAAACTAAATCCAATGTATGTAGTTTGATTTTGATTTTACAGCAGCGGACCAGCAACTAACTACAAAGCGAAACAATACAAAGTACTGACTGGCACCAACACAGAATTCCTCACATTACTTCGAGTCATCATGACATTCCGGATATGTGGTCGTACAACGCCAGGTTAATAGCTGCATATAATTTTAGCTGATGAATAAGAGGAGCAATGGGGGAGGTGTGAAGCAGTGTGTGCGTGGGTGGGGCACGGCTGTAGGGTGTGCCAGCCCCGGGCTTTATGCCAACTACAAGCGCCACTGCACCGTCAGATGACTAACATACTACGCCAACTGATAAAACACACACTATGCCTAATCACAAGGGCGCAAGGCTCATTTTAATTAACACTGACAGCACGTTAAAAAATGTTGTCATGCCGTGTGAATGTCTCGCGCGTAGTCTAGGGTTTTTAATGTGAAGCATCTCAAAGTCCACAGTGTAAATTCACGAGAAAATATTTTTCAGCCTATTGTAAGAAATTATATATTTTTAGTTTTAGCAGTTTCCTTGAGCTTGAATTTATTATCGTGGGAACAGATTCTGGCGTTATTATGGAGACATATGGTTGCAAAACTCAGACTTTGATTTAATTTTGCAATACAAACTACTATAAATAACAATGTTTGCATCTAATTGAAAGAACTGGACCATTGCAATTTACTGCTAATCCGTGTGGCCTTGTTGTGACACTAAAGTACTTTTATGATAATACAGAAAAAAATATTGTTGCATGTTGCAGTATTTCAAATTGAAATGATATACTTAAGAGGACAAACGAACAAATAGGTTTACAAATAACAACATTAAATATATATGTGAAATTAGAACATAGTTCAACACACAAGCAAATAAGAAAGACCTATCCAAACCATTCATCAATTACTATCGAATTTTGCACCTACCATTCGAGAAATTACAACAGTCCATTAGAAAAATTAATGTTATCCAATTAGTATAATTGGGCAGTAATAACGGAGGAAATTACAGAAGCTGTAGGGCCATTATCTTCGCGAATGGTGTCACTATCCGCGGTTTGAATTGTAAACTATTTAATGGGCTAGGCTCATTTAGTAAGTGATATCGTGCAGCCACGCTCTGCATCAAATTGTTCGTACAAAACCGAGTTTACGTAGAGAACCTAGGTCAAACGAAAGTCCATTTTTTCAAGTGGTTTTTAATAGTGGCACATTGCTAGGAATAACTGTGGTAGTTAAGTGATTTTGCTGATATAGTAAAAAGGAAAGATATGTTGAATGCCCGCAGTAAGTTATATCGACGAGGTCAAGAAAATTTGAAAATAATTTGGATAACAAAATCACAATCGAATGAAGAATAAGGGGTATAAAACGCCAACATATACACCAAGGCCTATGAAACTAATATGATCCACCTTCCAGCGTTTTTTTTTCACCCTATGTTCTTCAACAAATTTCATAGATAAAACGTCAATTCTTAATCGATAACTAAAATCTACTTACATGTGCATCCATTCAAATCATGATCCAATAAAGGAATAAATTGAATGAGGAGCAAAAAACTGAAATGGAACGGAACCTAATAGTCTCTCAGCTTCCACTGGACCAAAACCAATTCCCGCAGTCACTGGCTCATATCAACTTACGACTATTACATCATGTCATCGAGAAATGAAACGTATCGAAATATCGAACGCCTGTTCTAGACTATCCTTCCGTGAATAATTATGTCACTCGATTGGTTTACACAAGTTAGATGCGTTCAAATTGTACACGTTTCCTGTCTTGCTATTTGGACTTATTTCATTATGCTTTAGTTGTATTGATTTGATATGATTATACCTCCTCAGACGACTAGAGAAAGGGATGTCGGTGTATCAATTAAGTTCATTGGTAACCATAACACATAAATAAAAAATAGACTTGGTAAATTTATGTCGGTGAAGAAAATTTGCACAACTACCTTGTCTTTAAAACCGTGTGAAATTGTAGGATTGTTGTCTCAGTTGGATCAGTTGTGTTAAATCGAATATTTTTCGTCATTGTCTTGGGAAACTGTTTCACACGACATGGCAAAATACGCTATTCGGCTCTGATTAAAGGCGATTTCATAAACCACAACAATAACCATGAAACTAGGTGGAACTACATGATCAGCACCAAGAGCATCAAATATGTCAAAACAAACAATCAAATTAGTTAATTAATTAATTATAAATAAAATTTTGCCGCAGCTTTGCTCATATTAGTTGAAGTTGAATGAGGTCCTCACGCCAGTTTTAGTTAAACTTTTGTTCGCCGGCTTCGCTTCTGTATACAAACATAATCACGTCTATATCCCTTGCGGGGTATCACAAGGTATAATTTGAGAAAAAAACAATTATTTCTTGGCAGAGGTAAAATCATCAAAATTATCTTTGCTGAATTCCATTGTGTACAAAGACACTTTGTAGATCACAAAGTTAAGCTTGCTCTGAAACTAAACTACAAACAAGGAAGCGAGTATCAGGCAGACGGCTCTCCATCTGGTTGATGTCAGTCAAAAAAGACCTGAAAAAGCCCATTTAGACACCAGGATAGCTCAAGATCGTCGAGAGTGGAGAGACAGAAGAGAAAGGACAAGAAATTTCGACTATAAGTAAATGGGATAAGGTAGCTAGAGAACGAAGAATTTCAGGGTACTCATTCGTTTCAGCATAACGTTGCTAATAAATTACAATAGTAAGAACAACAAACTGCTAAATACATAAAAATACATATGTGATCATGATTATAGTCAGTACCATCTGTTTTGCCGACCATAATAACGTGGTAACATAATAAACAGCCAAATACGGCGCAGACATAATACGGTCGTAAAAACTAGAAATAAACTCACGATGACTAGGATAGAACATAAAGTGGTAATTTTATCGATCCCGATCGCACTATGTTTAGTGCTGTGCGCTGTGGACCTGTAGGTTTTGTGCCAAGTGCAGTGAGTAATTACCGGGCTGTCCCATCTGCTGCGGGCCTGTGAGTCATGAGATCATGTAGTAATTAGTGGTGTGGGAGACGAATGCCGGTGGGAGGTCAACCCTACAAACGCTGACGATTTTAATTGTACGCTACTGTTTGACCTAAAGCCGTTGATATACTATGGTTGGCACTGTTGTTTTGTTTTGTTACTTGTGTGTTCGGGTGGGATCACTGGAATTTTTTACATTTTCAAGATTTAGAGTATAAATTTTATTTATTGCCTTAATTGAGAAGAGGTGTGCTTTCATGTAACCTTTTGCCATTTTTAATAAGCAGCACGATTTTAAAAAGTCAGCGTAATAAGATAAAAAATATAGTCGTTTATAAATTTGTATAGTTTCTCTAGATATACCTAAAGACGGCAACCTTAATCGGCAGTCCTTACTATTAGACATCTGTCATGACATGACTCAGGGACCATTTAAAATAATTAAGAAGACCAACGAACTCATTGAGAGAAACGCATATAGCCGCATCTTGCATATCGCTGTAAAACGAAGGGCCAAGAAACACAATAACAAACCGAATACTAGTTTCGTGTGATGTTTTGATGAAATCAGAACGTCCTGGCGAAGTCAGGTCAAGAATACCCTAAGTTAGGAGAGTTATGAATAAATCAAGATGAATAAATCGTAAGATATGCAGGGACCTTTGCATTGGGAAATATGTATAGTTTCTGCCGACCCCTCCGGGACAGAGGCGTGATATTATGTACGTATCTGTATTATATGGAATGACTTTTGACTAAGTAGTATATTACCACCTAGCTAAAACAACTTGTTGTAGAAAGCAATAAGAGATATCCAGTGAGTATTATAATATCGGGATAATACTAGAATTCAACGTTTTAGGCAAGCAAAAGGTAGAATTAAAAATAAATGGACACGACCAAATTTTTAGCTTGACAAACGGACAAGCACAATACGACATTAAGAATAGAAAAATTTCATTGGAAAAATCTACTAAAATAAGCGAATATACGAAGCTCAGTCAAAGTAAGACAGTGTTAGGTGAGGATAGTTAGGTAACCAAAGGTCATTTGCAGAGTGCAAGGCAGACATAATAGTAAATTAGCGTTATGTCTAAGCTTAGCTATTATGGCTACTTTGATGTTGGTTGAAGTAAGTCGCAACGCTTGAACACTTGTGCGGTGTATATAAAATAAAATATGCTAAATATTATAGTTACATACTGCACATTGTAAACAATTGTGTTAAAAGGTGTCTTATATTTTCTGTGACCTTTTTCAAGGATTATTTTTCAAAAGTAAGTCACGGTAATTATAATAAAACTATTACCGTTTCATGTCTTTACACAGAAAAACATGCATGGGGATTCTTCATGAGCCAAAATTAACATTTATAAGAATTTTTGCAACTCTTAGTTTGTACGCGCATCACGGAAAATCTACAGTATTAAATTTAATGAGGATTATACAGTTGCGCTGACTGGAGATCTTACTTTATTTATGTTTTATCTCGAAACGCCGCATGGAACGTGGACAAGAGTGCAAAGTACTTTGGCGACATCTTCCTCTAGAGGAGAGATACTTGTCTATGAAGACTTCTTGGAAAATGATGTCATTATTTGCTTGCACTCGAGTATGTGCGTATATAACTTGCGGTCTCGTGACTGTCATATTTTGCAAGGTAACTTTTGACTTCGTGACTTTTGTAAAGCCTTCGGTTCAATTTTACGATTGTCAGGACATTTCATATCTTCTACCTAACATTCCTCTGCAGAATGAAAGAGGGTTTTATCCTCCCAAGTTTTGTACCTTGACCGGTTGGTCTTCAAACTTAACACACAGAATGCCAGACAACCTACTATCCAAATAAAAAAATATGTCATAATAATAACACGAAAGTGAAGAACTTTTTAAAAAATCAGTTAAATTAATATATACGGGACAAATCACACAGATTGAGTGAGCCTCGAAGTAAGTTCGACACTTGTGTTACGAGATACTAAGCCAACGATACAATATGTATTTTATAACTAGCTGTTGCCCGCGACTTCGTCCGCGTAAATTTCGAGTTGAATACAACAACAGGCTTGAAAAGACTGAATGGCCACGTTTAGCTATTTGGCTTAATGATAGAATTGAGATTCAAATAGTGATAAGTTGCTCGCCCATCGTCGTAAAAAAGAATCCCAAGTTTGTAAGTCTATACCTTAGTCGCCTTTTACGACATCCATGGGAAAGAGATGGAGTGGTCCTATTTTTTTTGTATTGGTGCCGAGAACCACAAGGTACTAAAGTAGGCTAACAAACCAAAAATCTTTTTACGTGAGAATCACGCATGTTATGTGCGGCTAAACCAGAATATTATCAAACTAATTTTCACTTATATTTATATGTTATAGGTATTCTGCTGTCGTACAATGATAAATGACTTTGAATTTTAAATTTCGTAACTTATTTGCAGGAAAACTCATGCCTTGAGTTCATTCAAATGTCGATAACTTTTTTTTAGTGAACCGTATTTAATGAAACAAACTTTAGATGTTTTTCTGAGTTAAAACAAAGTATTTGGTGAAAGTTTTAAGTAAATCGGTTTAGTACTTTCGGAGATAATCGTGATCATACATACAGACAGACAAGAAATTAAAAAAAAAATATTTTTGCTTTCTGTTATTCATTATAAGTGTCCCTCTATCCATTTCAGTCAAAAAATACTAAGTGTACAGACAAAATATTTTTACAGTTTTATTATATGTATAGATAAATAAATACAAACATCGATAAACATCCAAAACACAGGCCAATCAGAAATAGTTCAGGTTACACAGACATCGACTGCCATTCATTGATACCAACACATTGATAAAACAAAACGCTACTCGGGAACGGAAAGCCAGTAATGATAACTAACCGCAAACCTTCGGTTTATAGTCGCAACAAACTTTTATGACGACTTCCTATCTTTGCTTTACTATATTCTTTCGATACTCTATAGTCACGTTTTTATTGTACTGTTAGAGAACAATTTGTTTGAATTTCTCTAAATTAAAATAATCACTATTTTACGTCTACATATTAATGTAGTTTCCAGCCATAGTCGTATTAGAAAAAATTACTGACCTGACCGTTCGAAAAATACTATTTTTTTATTTTGTTCTCATAGTAATAAAGTTAATCGAAGTTTCAAGCGGAGATTTTATTAGATCATGAATGTAAAGACAGAACATGGAGATGTAACTGTAACTATCAGCAATTTGCCAGATCATGGATAAAACAAAATATTAACTTTATACAAAATCATATAAAAATAGAATCTCGATTGGGGTAAATGCGCCATTGTTTTTATTGTATAATTAATTCGATACTCTTATGCCATTGTGCATATTCTTCTTTATCCAATGACTGTTTTGTATTTTTTTATATTTCTTTTTTATGTTCAATAAAGCGTTCACAAACAAACAAGAACAGAATATCGATATCAAAACTAGAAAATGAGCTTATCTAACAAAAGATATAAAACGTTGTACCTAGCTGTAGCTACTATCCCTTAACTTGAGATGTTCCTTTGAATTACCTGGTTGACTGTAAGAAATCCCTCACAGGGATAAGTCCGCCCTTGTGCATTGTTATTTTTATGTACATACAACTGAAAATTTGTTATGTACAATAAAGTATTTACAAACGAACAAACAAACAAACAAAACAAAAGCTGATCTAACAACCGTGTCAGGTTTTCAACGAGCTATTATTTCTTCCCAGTTTAATTTCAGAGCCTACTGAAAACAGATGGAATATACATTACTACATATACAGTGAAACCTGGTTAAGTGGGACCTGGATAAGTGAGAAACCTCTATTATTAAGAGTTGCAATGAGGTCCCGGTTCTTTTTCATTAAATTACCTCTGTTAATGGGACTTTTTGAAACTGGTTAAATGAGATTTGGATTCTAAGACTTTTTCGATGTTTACCTCTATAATTGAGATTGTGTAGCTCAATTATCTGTATAAGTGAGACAAATTAATCAGGTCTGAACACGTTTTGACATGTTTGTTTACAAACATTTCGCATCGTCTTCCGCGCATGCTTTGTTTATCAGTATACTATCTCAGGTTTTGATCTTAAAACAAGGAAATAAAAGTGTACAAAATGTCTAAACGTAAATATAAAACGTTATCAGTATCTGAAAAATTAAAACTTCTATCAGATTATGATTGTGGAAAGTCGCGTGATGAACTGTGTAGGGAGAATAACATACCAAAGTCAACCCTGTGTAGAATTATTCAAAATAACGAGAAAATTCGGTCTCAGTGTATTGATGGAAAAGGAAAACTCAAACAAATACGAGCCGCAGAGTATCCTGAACTTGAAAAGTGTCTCTGTACATGGATAAAGCAGGTACGGAATAATAACATTCCAATAAGCGGACCAATGATTAAAGAGAAAGCTGAAGAATTTGCAAAAAAGCTCCATTTTGATAATTTTTCTGGCAGTAATGGGTGGTTGGAAGGATTTAAGAAAAGAAACGATATCACATTCAAAAATGTTTGTGGCGAGAGCAATTCTGTGGACAATAACGAATGTAATGAGTGGATTAAAAACCTTCCAGCTTTATTACACGATTATTCCCCCGATGACGTATTCAACGCCGATGAAGCGGGCTTATTCTACAAGTGTCTTCCGGATAAAACATTTACGTTCAAAGGTCAGCCTTGCCATGGTGGTAAATTGAGTAAAGATCGGGTCACAGTACTTGTAAGTGCAAATATGTCTGGGACTGAAAAACTGCCACTTCTTTTAATTGGAAAATCTAAGAGCCCAAGATGCTTCAAGGGTATTAAAATGTTGCCTGTTAATTATAAAAACAATAAAAAGGCCTGGATGACTTCTGAATTATTTGCAGATTGGTTAAAAAAAGTGAACGCCGATATGAGGGCCCAAAAACGAAAGATCATTATGTTTGTTGACAACTGCACAGCTCACAACAATATGCCCAAATTAGACTATGTTACATTATTGTACTTACCCGCCAATACCACAAGTAAATTACAGCCCATGGATCAGGGTATTATCAACAACTTTAAGGTTTACTACAGGAAGGAAGTTGTTCAGTATGTTCTTAAATCTATAGAAGAGGATAAAAGCCCAGAAATTAACATCCTCCAGGCCATGAGATTTGCGAGAAAAGCTAATTGCTTCAAAAAAGCTGGATTCAAAGTCACGAATGTATCTGAACCTGAGAGCCTACAAGACGAGCCAGAGATCTGTGAAACTTTTCCAGAATGGGATAAATTATTTACTGAATGTAGGAATGAGCAACAGGCGACTTTTCAGGATTGCGTTTCTATGGATAATAATGTACTCATTTCAGAGGAGCTCAATGATGATGACATAGTTGCTATGTATTCTTCTTTGGACACAGAAGAAGAAGAAGAGGAAGAAGACTGTGAAGAGACTCCAGTGAAAATTTCAAAGTGTGAGGCAATGGAAGCTTTAGAAACTTTACACAAGTATTTCGAAATGTCAAATGTTGATGATTCTAATATTTTTGATCGAATTTATTATATCGAGAAACAGGTTTCAGCAACTAGCAATCAAGTACAAACAACCATTACCGATTACTTTAAGTCATAATCGTTACAATATTGTTTTTTTTTATATGTAGTACAATCATATCTACTACATTAAATTCTTAACACCAAAAATACGCATTTTTATTAACATTTCCACGTCTAATAAAAGAATAAAGGCACATTTCTACCTCTGTAAAGGGGCCTCTGTAAATGAGACAACTATAATTTTAAACCTGTTTAATTGGAAAACTGGATTATTGGAAACTCTCAATAATTGGTACATATGTCTTGGTCCCTTGAGATCCCAATTAACCAGGTTTCACTGTATATAGAACTGCATCTGAATCCGAACAAAGCTTGGCTTGCTCAATGAACAGTAAAAGGCCGTGTATGCAATATCGCACTGTTGGTAGGTAGATATGAACTGCTGGAATGAAAGTGTATGTTCCCGTCTGGTGAACGGCTTTGTACACAATATCACTTTTTTTTTTAAATACAAACAAACGTTTGCCCCGGGTTTTGCTTTCGAGAGAAATTAAAGATCCATCCAAATTAAAAAAAAATATTCATTATCATAGGATACTTCATATCGTTTAATAATTGTCAAATCTTTTGGTTTCACAACATTGGTTGACGTCAAATAAATTACTTAAAATACTACCCTTGCCTATGTGTTTATAATTATTATAAACAATATACGTTTATATAACAGACATCTTTTAGCACCCGCATTCACCCGCATTAGTGGTAGTGTTTGCGTCCGGAACATCATCTTGGCGTAGTACCGGTTGCATCCTTACTTTTTTTTAAAAAGGAGTGTCCGAAACATACTTACATACATATAATCAAGTCTTTGTCCCTTGCGGGGTAGACAGAGCCAACAGTCTTTCACGTCACGTCATGTCATGACACGTCAGTCAGCCTATTACGACCTCTATGGGAAAGAGGAAGGAATGGTCCTATTCTTTACCTATTAGTGCCGGGAATCACACAGCACAGCGTCCGAAACATATAGATAAAATTCAAGAGAGCCGACGACGCTGGTACGATCATGTATTGCTGAAACCTCGCAACTATATGGGAAGCAATATCTGGTTTATTCATATAGAAGAGATGCGCCGTTAAATATCATAGATTGCCGTCACCACAGATGTGACGATATATTAAAACTGAGGATGACGAAAGCCTGCCAAAGTGGAAAATAGCCCGGTTAATAAATCGAAGCGTAATGAAACGGCTGGCGGTGTTACCAGGAAAATGTAAATAAGAGAGAGACGGCGAGAGAAACAGAGAGAAAAAACTGGTACACAAATTTGTTTAAAAAAATTGTTTTATTACTTACTATGTTTATGGTGATATTAATAACTCTTGTTTGTACCAACATTATGTGCGAAACAGAATGTTGTTCAGTTACTCGCGTGTTTTACCGCAAGCGTCAACTATGTATTGTTTGTAATTAACTTAGCGTAAATGTATGAAGACAATAGCATTCAATGTATATCATGTCAACTAAAGCAGATAATATGATGGTTAGATGTAGTTAAACAAACATATGAGAGAGAGCATAACAACAACAATTTAACGAGACTGCGTAAAATAATGACAACACAGAAGACCTTCAATAAAAACTGAATATTCTGGTTATACTTTTAAACTATTGACGGAAAGTGAAAAGTTTTTTTTATTAAAATATCACCAATAAAATAACGATGAAGCAGATATTACACCAAATAATGACAAGAAGCCGATTTTAGTAGTGATGGTGTAAAGATTGTTGAAAACAATATTGGTTAGTACTCTAATATTTCTCAATAAATAGGACAAAAACACTTAATTACAGGTGTCCTGTTAATTAAAGTGATTGTAGAGGTTTTATCATTGTCATGTTTTTGTCAATAAATACCAATCTGTTGTATCTTTTTGGAATTCAATACATACAAATGCGGCCGGACATTGCCATTTTTGTTTATTAAACACACCATCATCATTGAAATGTAGCTATAATCAAACCCAACATGTGACAGTTCTATTCTCTTTTTAATTTGTAACTGCATCCCTCATAATGCTCCTTGGTAATTGCATACATTAAGGCCCTTGTAACTGGTATATCACACCCTTATTCTCAATACTTTATAATGGCTCATTCATTATTAATAAATGCTTCATGCTTCATTATTAATAAATTTGGAGCATTGTTATGTATGGTTTCAGAACACAACCTGCAAAAGAAGACTCACCTTGCAGTCTTTATGCCTGTAACACCATGTGCATCCAAATAGTAGCCCAACGGCAGTGAGCGTCAGCAGCAGAGCAGGCACCGCATACAATCCTGAGTCCCAGCTGTCAAACACCAAGGCACCCTTGTCATCTGCAAGTTATTAATAGTAATATATTTCAACAGTCTTAAAAGGCAGCTCAGGGATAGGCTTATAACCTTGGGATTAGGTTTATACTATGGAGGTCAGGCAAGAGTCACTTCATGTAAAAACCTGACTTTTCCCATTAAAAATTCAAAAATTTTATGCATTTTATTATAGGACACTTCATATCACTTAATAATTGTTATTCAAGGATCATATCCAAAAGGCACAGGCAAAGTTCTTTTCCAGAAAGGAAGGTGTCACAATTTTACTATTTTCATTAAAACTATTTAAATACATTTTAATGATAAGACACTGAGATCTATTATGACAATAGAAATTTCTCATTAAACAATATATTTAAATTAAGTTTGGACCCTTAGGTAGGGTACCCATCATGCAGACAGCATCCCCGTGCTGTATTGCAATAGCAATATGCTGAATATGTTTTTTGTTTGTAGTTAATGAATTTAACTTTATTTTAATTAGGTAGATTTATTAAATATAGTTTAGAAATTGTTTTTGATTTGATCAATTTTATTCAATAAAAATGTTATACATTTTTAAATTAATGAAGTGCATTATTATTTTTGAGATAAATTACAACAAGCAAGGCATTTAAATATAATCAATGGGAGATAATTTACTTGAAATAAAATAAAGATATTTTTGTAGTTTATACTTTTTTTGCACAGGGTAGGGCCCTATTTAATTACTTTTCATTAAAAAAGAAATAACATACACAATGCATTCACACTAAGCCCAAATAAATACCTAACACAAACATTTATATCCCTATTATATTTGTCAACGTTTCCTACGAAAGTCAGTGGCATAATTCAAATAAACATAGTTTGAGAACATAATTTCATGTGAATTGTTTATATAAAAGAATTTCCAAACTGGTTATTTGTTGAAAAACATGCAAACTTCATAAAAGGCTTACTGTGAGGGTAGGATTGCGGCGTCGATCCTAATGGTAATCCACATCCAATTTGTGCGCCACTCAAGGCCACAAATAACACCATCCATAACATGCCCATCATTGTATCATTATTTGCACAGTTGCTTTAATTTCGGTTTCATTATTTATAATTTTCGTACATCACCACAACACAAAAAATACACGGTCCACGACAGGATTGCACTTTGTGAAAAATACTAAGACACAACACAGTATTTACAGTATGAACTACGTATAACTAACATATCAACAGTCTAGAATATTTGTTTGGCTTAAAATTTAATTTAACTAACGAATTTCATGCACATTTACTTGAAAATTGCGCAACCCACAGCTGTACAAAACGCCATTTTTGATTTTTCGATACAAGTATTGCTAGTTTGTGAAAGAAAATGTCTTCCACAACAAAATTTATTTATCTATAGATTTCTACTAATATTTTCTACCATCCATAGAAGTATATAAAGATAGGTTGAAAAATATTGACAGCGTGACCAGCCAACCAGTTAAGATTTGAGAGTCTTAACCTCTCAGCTGCTGTGGCGCATATGTGCGCCAACTGTCCGAGACAACTTATAACTCGATTTAAAGCTTAAAATACATATGGTTATGATTAAAAATTGCTTAATTTACATCCCAAACATACTCAACCACAGACAACAGAAGTTGAAAATCAGTTCAAAACAGACCAATTTCAAGAAGTTCCAGACCAGTGCGTGACCGTGAAAGATTTTTTTGAAAAATATCGGATTTTTGAAAGAAAGAGTATGATTTAATAGTAAAAACTGTGTTATTTATTAAATATAAGATAAATATGATGTTTATCTTGATGATATAATACCTAAAAACTAATATTATATGGAAATAATGACAACTATAGATCGCGCGAGTGTTTTTGATGAATGTTGTAACTAAAGGTCCAGTAAAGTAAAATGAAATTATTTTTTTTTGCTATAATGGGGTGTTATAATATGCAATTCATAATGTAGCTTTAACAATTAACTAGCTTTAATAGTATTTTATTAACTTCAAAGCAAATATTCCTATATTTTCATCAAGTTCTGAAACAAGTCACGCGCGTCATTTTTCGTTCAAATCCGCTGCAGTCCTAGTGCCTCGGTAGTACGGCAACGTCGACAATTAATGACATAATGTCATAACTAATAAAAAACAAATTATGTTAGCAGTTCATATTGTAGCTGGAGCAATGATTCGGCTCGAACGCCACCATAGGGAAGATCTTCCGTCAGGCTAGGTGTTATTGGTTGAGCGCGTCAATTTCTTCGCGATGATTGACAGTTGTTGTGTGATTGGCTGTTGTGACGTTTGGCGTAGAGATATCGCCACAATATCATTATGACCTAATACCAGATTTTTTTGGCTGGTTACTTTATTATTCCGCAATATTAGTTTTATTGAAAGTATTTTGGATTCCTCAACCGTTACCGCATTCTCATAAATAAAAAATTCTCTTTCTTTATCACTTCCAAAAAATTTAAGAGAAATTTCACTGTGCAGCGCAATGCCGGGCTGAACGGGCGAGCAAGACCTCTCCAACCCACTCCCACGCTGTTCACTGGAAAATGCCCTTTTAATTATTTTTTGTATATATATGTACCTAGTTATGTACGGACAGGACATAAGCTTTTGGGTTGGGTCCATTAGTACTTAACAATAATTTCCTATGATCCACTTCGCATCCTGTAAATTTGCGCGTGACAATTACTCTTAATCATTCTCACTCCCTCAACAACCCTAGTACCTATTAAGTTGTGCGTGAGTCTTAACTTTGGCCGACACGCGTTTTCACGTTGCCATATCACAACTAATTTGTACTTATTTATATTCTTTGAATCAATCCAATAGGTACAATTTCTTTGGATCTATGCTGTCCACTCATCATGTGTCAACATCAAAACAACGTGACAGTCTTCTTGACTGTGACAGCAAGAAAGTGAAAAAAGCTATGAGTACACGGAAAAAAGAGAACTGAAAAGAAAACTCAAATCTTGCTGTTGTTCTAAATCTGAAAATGTGTCTTGTGTCACAATAACCTAAGTAAATAATTATGATTTGTGACAAAAACTTCCTATTTCCATGAAAAAAATACACTCCTAATGCTCGTAAACATTTATTTGAACCGAAAATAACCTCAAATCACATGTACGGTAAAAGTGTATTATTTAGTTCTCGAGTAGTTAGTTTGAATAATAACCGCTTCAAAAGTGGTAGCACTAAGAAGCTGTTGGATGTTTTAGCCGCGATGCCTAAGGCGAATTCTGGACGGATATTAGATGCTCAACGACAACGGCAGAACATATCAAAGAAGTCAGAAAAATATGCGCCGAGTACTGTGTACTTACAAGTACTTGGTTCAGGAGCTAGAGGGGCACCCAACACACTATATGTCTTCACAGATCAGAAACGGTAAAGCCGATTAATTACCTAATGTTATTGCTTCAGATGATTATGTTTTTAATACTAAGTAGTTATTTCACTATGTTGCATCATTGACAATACTTTTTAAAATTACTGTATATTTTATCTAATATAGTTTTACAATAAGGTGTTTCCCAGAATTCACATTCAATAAAGAAGCAATTATAATATCTGAACATTATTTTCCATTAATATTTTCAGATACCTATTTAACTGTGGAGAGAGTACACAGCGGTTAGCTCATGAACATAAAGTGAAACTATCCCGTTTGGAGCACATATTCATAACAGCCAAGACATGGACAAACATCGGAGGCCTGCCCGGGCTGTCGCTGACCCTGCAGGACGTTGGAGTGCCCAAGCTGACGTTGCATGGACCTGAGGGCCTTGTATGTGATTTTACTAAGTTAAATTGAACTATAACAGTGTAGCTGCTATTATCACCAGCCATATGAGTTACTCACAAATTTTTAACTGAGGCAAAGTGTGTAGTTCAAACTTAGTGCCCTGTAGAGAAAATTTGGAATTAGTTACTTTAGGCATGAGCAAAGGTCTACATAAAATCTGATACACTGTATTGGATATTTACCTATACCTTGTCTTAACCTTTTGCAAGTCTACAGAAAAATGTTATTGCTATTGAATAGGACTGTACCATCTCATCTTGTGGATGTTTGTGTAATGATAGAAATACCTAAGTTATAAAGTATAACTGTACTTTGTTGAATATGTTTCATCTACTATAAAAGAAACATTGAATAATTTCGATAAAATGTAACTAATCACTGTATATAAACTTACACAATTTTCGATTATGTCAGTTACTTTTGAGTCACCTAATTTAATTGAAATCTAATGGACCTTTTTATTTCAGGATGAACTATATCAGGCCACGAAACGGTTTGTTATCATGAAGGACATGGACGTCACAATGGCTGAATGCAAACCCACTGCAGACTTTGAGGATAATGTCATGAGTGTTAAATATGTCATACTGTGAGTTCAATATTATTTAGAATAGAATAGATTTATTTTCAAAATTGGATACAAGGTATCACTTATTGACGTCACATAACTTAAATCTAATTTTAACTACTACCGCTTCCAAAACGCATGTGTAGAAGAAGCGGCGGAACAAACTACACTGCAGCATTTTCATCGGAAGTTATTTGTTATGGCTCCTCCCTAGAAACATTTTCGTCCTTGCATTGTTATTACTTTGTTTCAAAGCTGGTGGTCAACTAAAGACTTTCAAAATAAATATTGTTCATTTTGATTCTAAATATTCTGATCACTAATTAAATACTTAGGCAGAATATAAAAAATCTACTTTTACATATATGTAAAAGAAGGTGTGTAATTAAAACTTCTAGAATAGAATAGACTTATTTTCAAAATTGGAGACAATGTATCACTTTATTGATGTCACATTCAATTCTATTCTTTACATTAGTCTATTTTAAATATCAACATATGTATTTAAATATCTATAATATATCATTAACATTAATATATCATTAATATATTAAAAATTTTTATAGCAGCAATGAGGAACTTCGTCATGACCAAAAATCAGCAGCGAAGAAACCGAGATTAGAAGAAAAATTACACAAAGAGACTAAAGAGATTGAGAAATTTATGCAGGATGACACAGATTATTACAAGCATGAGCATAAAAAAAACAGGAAAACTAGAGAGCGGTCCATGTCGCGTACGCGGTGTGAAAAAGGTACGTAATTAATTATTTATTTATATAGCCACAAATCATAAAGAGATACCAGCTGGCACAAAGAAAAAGTTTTTTTTAAGGTACGTCTGTCATGAAACCTTTGTTCAGATCAGTGATTTCTACTCCTTGTAAATCTGTAATGTGACATATATTTGTATCATATCATATACTTAAATTAATTTACATACATATAATCCTGTTTACAGGGAAGACAGAGCCAAAAATCTCAATTTGACTGGAAGATCATAATCAGTATTTTACATAGAATTAACTTCTTTATTGTATTTTATTTTATTATTTTATCTATTGTTCTTTTACAGATGTTAAAGCAAAGAATGAAAAGCATGAAGTTAAGGGGAAATGCACTATCGCCTATATTTGCACTTTGAAGGTTGGCATTCATCCATTATTTACATACATTCAAATTGAGAATACTTAATCTTCTTCACCTCACTATTTTAAGAATATTACTGATAATTAATATCCAATTTTGTACTAGGTTTAATGACCAAAGGAAGTTCCAAAAATTTATCCTTATCAATTTGCCTACCATTATGTATGTCATATACATTTTCACCTAATTAAAGTATTGTATGGCACTGTACGTCAATAAATATAATATTAATATTTTAGTTACTTAAGGGTGCCGTGTGGTTCCCGGCACCAATACAAAAAGAATAGGACCACTCCATCTCTTTCCCATGGATGTCGTAAAAGGCGACTAAGGGATAGGCTTACCAACTTGGGATTCTTTTTTAGGCGATGGGCTAGCAACCTATCACTATTTGAATCTGAATTCTATCATTAGGCCAAATAGCTGAACGCGGCCATTCAGTCTTTTCAAGACTGTTGGCTCTGTCTACCCCGCAAGGGATATAGACGTGACCATATGTATGTATGTTACTTAAGGAAAGTCGTTGACGGCCGTTTAATTTTTAAATGACTCATTTTTTTGGTAAGAAAATTAGAATTTCATGAAAATTTTCATGAAAGAAAATTTTTCAGTTTCAATAAGTAAGGTAAGGCAAGTTCAGTCTCATAATATCATTTCTTAACTTTTACAGAAGCGCCTTGGTACTTTAGACTTGGCGAAGTGCGTCGAGCTAGGGGTGCCCCCCGGCCCGATGCTGGGGCAGCTGAAGGCTGGCTTCGACGTGGTGCTGGCCAATGGAGAGTTGGTGCTTTCCAAAGACGTGAAGACCCCAGACGACCCAGGACCAGTATTTATTGGTAAGTGTCTTGGCACTAGTGGCGGTTTCACCTGAGAACAGGCAAAGATAATAGAGAGAGAGAGATATACACTACTAATTGTTTCGGAAAAGTTTTTACAGGACACCTGTTATCTCGTGAGTTTTTTTTACACAGCCTGCATGGAGTAATAGAGGCGCCGCGCAAAACGCAACGACCGCCTCTATTACTGATCAACATACATACATACATATGGTCACGTCTATATCCTTTGCGAGGTAGACAGAGCTAACAGTCTTGCAATGATAGAATTGAGAATCAAATAGTGACAGGTTGCTAACCCATCGCCTAAAAAAGAATCCCAAGTTTGTATGCCTATCCCTTACGCCTTTTACGGCATCCATGGGAAAGAGATGGAGTGGTCTAATTCTTTTTTTTTAATGGTGCCGCGGTAACCACACGTCACTTCATTACTGATCAACATACATACATAAAATCACGCCTCTTTCCCGGAAAGGTAGGCAGAGATTACCTCTTTCCACTTGCCACGATCTCTGCATACTTCATCATCATCATTACTGATCAATTTTGTAATAAATTAACTCCGGTTTCAGTGTTGGAGGTGCCCGAGCTGTCGTACCTGAAGGAGACCGAGTTCTCGGCGCACTTCGCCGACTCCAACCCCCCGGAGCGGGTGCCGGCGCTCGTGGTGCACTACACGCCGCCGCACGTGTTCCGGGACCCCAAGTAATTATATTAACACATACATAATTATCATCACAGGAAAACGAAGTGTGGGTAAACCAGCTGCCGGATGGTCGGACGATATCAAAAAGACGGCAGGGCCGATTTGGACCAGGATCGCCGCATTAAGATCGAAGTGGAAATCCATTGAAGAGGCATACGTTCAGCAGTGGACAAAAATATGCTGATAAGAAGAAGAAGAAGAAGAAGACATATATCATGTCTTTTTCTCTTAAGGGGTAGACAAAATGATATTTTCTAATCTAAATATTCGTAAAACCACTGGATAGCTTGGACGCTTCGGACGATTGGTGCGAATATGGGATGTTAACGGTAAAAGGAGAGTGAGAAAGAAATAACGATTTTCTTTTTGCCGCGCACTTTAAAATTATACATTACTAGCGACCCGCCCCGGCTTCGCACGGGTGCAAAATTATAAATGGTATTTATTATACCTAAAAAACTTGCTCTTGAATCACTCTACCTGTTACAAATAACCGCATCAAAATCCGTTGCGTAATTTTAAAGATTTAAGCATACAGACAAACCGACTAAAATAGCGACTTTGTTTTATACTATGTAGTGAAATCACGTGCCGTGTGATCCCCGGCACCAATAAAAAAAATAGGACCACTCGCATCTCGTTCCCATGTACGTCGTAAAAGGCAACTAAGGGATAGGCTTATAGGCGATGTGCTAGCAACCTGTCACTATTTGAATCTTAATTCTATCATTAAGCCAAACAGCTGAACGTGGCCTATCAGTATTTTCAAGACAGTTGGCTCTGTCTACCCCGCAAAGGATATAGACGTGATTATATGTATGTATGTACATACATAAAATCACGCCTCTTTCCCGGAGGAGTAGGCAGATACTACATGTTTGCACTTGCCACGTTATCTGCTTACATCTTTTGCTACATTCACATTCATAACTCTCTTCATGCCGATTTCGGGTACTCAACCTGACCTTTTGCCATTTGATCAAAGTACGTTCGTTATAATTATATTTTTGGCCAAACAAAGATTTATTTGATGTTTTTTTTTAAACTCAGGTATCGAAAATTCATTTCCATGTTCGGACGGAACACGAAACACTTGGTGCTCAACTCCCAAAACTCCTGCCTGGGCTCGGAGGCGGTTCATAGGTACGAATGTCAACCATTTTTAATGAGATATAAAGTATTTGTAGGTATTACAGTCAATTTATAAACACAATGTTTCCTGATTTTACGTCTGCGCATACACATAGTTTCTATATTCGATCTTGATTGTCAAAATTCGTAAGCGAAAGCAGTATATTGTATTGAATAACATTATTTTATCAACCTATTTTAATTTGGGTAACTGGAAGTAATCCCACTTGGCATAAGTCCGCCATTATACATAATTTTTAGTTCTAAGAACTGTATGATTTAATTTATTTTTTTGTGCAATAAAGAGTTTACAAACAAACAAACATTATAACATGGTAACTGTTGCAAGGACCCAGCACAAACTCCACCTTCTAGACCAAGACATCTTCCCTTTACTGAAAGATCTAAGCATCCCAGCCGTGTGGAGCGCTTCGCCTTTACAGACCGAGAGTCCGGCGAAGATTAAGGCGCTGGAGGAACTTAAGAATAAGGTTGGTGTTACTGGCCAGTATGTTGCTTTTTTTAAATGTTTAATAAAAATCGACGCTTTTTTAATGTTATAAAAAAATTGCTTGGTGTTTGGTGTTTCAGGCTAGTAAGCCGATTCTTTTTTTAAAATGATATGAAAAATAAATAATTGATTTCCAACCATAGCTTTCAAGAGAGCTTGAATCCTCTTTGTGTCATGATCTAGAGAAGATTCTTTCTTTGTTTACTACAGTTTTCATACAAACGTATTTTCGTGAGTTGAATCTCGATGCAATATGAAAAAGTAGAATGATTTAATTGAAACTTAAGTATACACGGGAGACTTGGTGTTGGGTAAACTTGGAAATAATGAATAAAATAGAATAGATTTATTTTCAAAATTGGATACAAGGTATCACTTATTGACGTCACATAACTTAAATCTAATCA
The DNA here is from genome assembly GCF_032362555.1 of Amyelois transitella. Taxonomy (NCBI): domain Eukaryota; kingdom Metazoa; phylum Arthropoda; class Insecta; order Lepidoptera; family Pyralidae; genus Amyelois; species Amyelois transitella. The sequence goes on from NC_083515.1 coordinate 9,099,279, forward strand.
TAACTACTAATGTTGGTTATTGAAGGCTTGATTTGCTTAGTCTGTAAAATAAAATTTGACCACTGTGATGCTAGTTGGAACAATAACATTGAAGTAGATGCGAAAATGTTTGACCAAAATATTGTATGCATTTGACAATTGTCACAGAGATCAAGTTATATTTTACAAAATTTCGGAGAAAAATCTTAAAGAGCTGTAAATAGCTTGATGGCTGGTGAAGGGGATAATACCACGTGTTTAGATTGCGCTCGCGCAGTTCCAGAACATTATCAGCATGGAGGGGTGCTGCAAGGGCGATTCTGACGCTAAACCCGAGGAGGAAGACAAGGCTCATGATATATATGAAGGGAAAACCCTGACTGTATTCCATTTGAGGCCTAAGAAAGAGATTGACAGGTCAGTATTCATTGTGAATTGTTTTTCTAAAGCGGTGTTTAGGTTGTGAATATAAACTTTTTATCGTTATGTTTTTAAGGAACTTTTAACAACTGAAGTAGACTTAAAAAAATGAATACAGAAATTCAGAAAATCGGTCTCCAAATTCCCAAAAGAGATAAAGGTATCTCTAATGGAGAGTGAGAGAAAATCTTTATTTCGTTTCGTAGGTCATTTACAGCATGTAAGAAATACGTTGTGCACTGTAGAATGGTTTGGTAAAGTTGTAATATTTGAATGCCTGCTTCACACTAACCCACTTTGGGAAATTTGACGAATGAGTTTTGTCTAGCTTCAGACGAACTAATCCTTTTCTACGTTGTCGGTAACAATTGGCCAAAACTTAGAAGGGACAAAGTGTTAATTTTCTCCGATATTTATGCAATAGGTTTCAGATCGATTAAATTTTCAGATCTGCAGAACCCAAGCTCAACATTCAAGAGTACATACGCGAGACCATGGACATCTCTGGTTTCGCCGCCAGCCTCGAAACCCTGAGGAAGCAGTTGGACAGCATCAGATACCTCCAGAGCGACGTCTCCGAGTACCCCAAGGTCATCTTCCTTGGCACCGGGTCCTGTATACCCAGCAAGACTAGGAATACAAGCGGGATGATCTTGCAAGTTGAGTTAGTATCTTTACTTATCTATTTAGAGGTCAATCAACCCTGTACACTCTTAGGAAAAAGGTGGACAGCATCAGATACCTCCAGAGCGACCCCAGTACCCCATGGCTTATTCTTCGGCATATGGGTACTGTATTGTATACCAGCAAGACCACAGCCCGTATAGATTATCCCTGTCCCGTTTCACGTCATAATAAAAAGCGAAACAGCGATAGTTTTTCGCGCGATTCAAGTGATATATATTTTTTTTATTCTCCAGCGACAACAAATCCATGCTTCTCGACTGCGGCGAAGGCACTTTAGGGCAAATCGTCCGGTTCTTCGGGCCGAAGCGAGTCAACTGGTTCTTGAGGTCATTGCGCGCCATCTACATATCACATTTACACGCGGACCATCATATTGGTAAGTTGTGATATTTGATTACAGCTAAAAATGTAAATGTAGTGTACACATGTAACTTTTTGAAAGTACTTCTTCTCAGCATTATTTGTTCAACGTGATTGTATTATTACACTTTTCAAAATATGTTCGATAATGGACTGGTTAATTATTTTGTAATTAATAATTTAAACATTGTTTTTAACAATTAAAACTTTTGAAAAAAAATTACATTTGGAAATAATCTATACTAATATTATAAAGCTGAAGAGTTTGTTTTGTTTGTTTGTTTGTTTAAACGCGCTAATCTCAGAAACTACTGAACCGATTTAAATAATTCTTTCACTGTTAGATAGTCTATTTATCGAGGAAGGCTATAGGCTACATTTTATCCCGGATTTCCTACGGGAAACGTCAACAATGCAGGTGAAAGTTGAATGAGTCGGCCATCTGCGAGCTTTCCACGCGAACGCTGCGCAAACCAACAAAGATATAGTAAAACAATGTACTAAAGATGTGAAGTACTCATTTTTTGCCACAAAAAAGTCCGCGAGAGCATATATCTATCTCTTAAGGTTTACTTACAATAACCACTTTTATGTTCATTTTTTAAGATTATTTTTTCATTATAAACATAAGTTATTTTGAAACCAATTTTCTTTAATTCAGTATTAATCCTTATCCAAATAAATATGTTTATTACTTTCGGCTTTTCATGTAGACTAAAATTGCCATTTACAGTATATAAATCAGACGAATAGGTTTTGAGATATAGTCGTTATAAGCAATTTGCAGCGAAACATTTAATACGGCGAACCAGCGTTCTTTCTAATACGCGTGACCGCCTGACCGCCTGAGGAGGATGTTTGCAAAAATAAATATGATGCCCAAAATAACTATTCCACGCGGACGAAGTCGCGGGCACAGCTAGTGGTAGGTATATATCGACGAGATTATCGATCGATAACTATGGAATTTTTAGAAAACAACGGTAATTGATTTTATCATTTTTTGGCGTGACGACGTCTTATAATTCGATTGAGCCGGCTGCACACACGAAAAAACATGACTGATGCGGCGTTACCTCGCTCTGAGGTGTTCCATGTAAGGTCTGAAGTGCAAGCGAGAGCGCGGAACGAGCGACAAAGAGGCGCAATCGGCCTTGGCGTTTCTCAGCGTATACCTCCTTCTCTATATATGTACATACAAATCTATTATACAAATGAAATTAAAAATTTCTTTTGAAAAAATGCTACCATTCCATCAGTATTTTATTAAGACGTTGTCACGTTCAACTATCGTCAGTAAACCGACTTTACGGACAATCGATTTTTTTTGCAGGTCTAATAGGCGTACTCCAAGCTCGTCGCCAGGCGTTCAAAGACCATCCGTCACAAGAGTGTCACGCTCCGTACGAGCCACTTTATCTGTTAGCCCCTGGCCAGATTATGTCTTGGCTGAACATGTACGACCTGCAGTTTGAGAAGATTCGACAGGACTTCACACTCATACCTAATCAAAGTTTGGTAAGTTTATATAAAGTATCACTGTCTCCGTAAGCCTTGGATGATTGTTACAAGAGCGTCATGACACATACATGAGCTCCTGTATCTATAAGAAAATATGTACGAGGATGAGATTCAACAGGACGTCACTCTTATATTTGACCGGAATTCGGTAAGTATTTTTTTAAATCTATCCATTGACCTAAAGACACTGTCACAGGAGTCTTCTTTGTCGTTACCTTTTCCCACTTTTTATGTGGGTATAGTATGTTAGTTTTTTCAATTACTTGCCATCTTGCCAAGTGACAGATTTACCATCTCACTGGTCTCCCTTCAACTCATTGCCTGTCACAGGAGCGTCGATCATTAAATGTGAAGCATTGTTTTAATGTAAGTAACAAAGTTGTATAACACCTCACTCTCCACCAAATTTGAATATTTAAAAGGTATTTCTTAAGTCAATAAAACATGTTTTATATCATAGTTTTGTTATTTTTTCTCACTTCCAGTTGCACACTGAGAAAAATCAAGTAGAACTGTCGCACACTGAGCAAAATCAAGTAGAACTGTCGTCAGCAGCTTTAGCGTGCATCGGAGTGTATCAAATCAGAACGTGCTTAGTGTCGCATTGTCCCAACGCGTTTGGCGTCGCCATAGATGTGGACCAACAGAACAAGATAACTTATTCTGGTGACACTATACCTTGTGAGGAGTTGGTTAAGATAGGTAAGATTGAATTATGTTGGTTAATTTTATTGCGTTATACGTTTCAATGGCGCTTTACCTTGTAAATAATTGGTAAAAATAGGTAAAATTCAAAATGAAATTTGAGAACAGGAGTTGTAATTGACCACGCCGCGCAGTTCATTCATATTCAGTTATCAATACCATACCCAGACGTAGACGTAACCCAGACGCGGCGTGGTCATTTCATGTGGTCATCATCAATTCCTTTATTCGCAGGTGACAAATCAACGCTGCTCATCCACGAAGCGACGATGGAAGACGAGTTGGCGGACGAGGCTCGCATCAAGATGCATTCCACCACATCCCAAGCTATTGAGCAAGGGAAAAACATGAAGGCCAGTTACACAGTACTGACGCACTTCAGCCAGCGGTACGCGAGACTGCCGAGACTTAACGCGAACATATTGAACGACAATAAGAGTGTTGGCATCGCTTTTGATAACATGCAGGTTGGTAAATAATAGCAGTTTGGTTAATTTGTACGGTAAATTGTTTATAGCGCCATCTATCGGACAACGGTTGAGTTAAGTAGTAGCTTGAGAAGACCATGAAGGTTATTGTTCACACTTGAGCTAGCGATACGTGTGATTGCCGGGACTTACTCGTAACGCGAATATATTAAACGATAATAGGAGTGTTAGCATCGCTTTTGATAAGATAATCGCAGGTCGGTTCTCATTGTTTATGCAAAATTTCTATAACGCCATCTATCGGGCGACGGTTTAATTAAGTAGTAACTAGATCAAAGGAAGAATATGAAGGCTATGTGTACAGTAGTGAAACACTAAAATCAAGTCAATCAGATAACAGGAGTATTGGCATCGCTTTTGATAACATGCAGGTCAATTCAATAAGAGGTTTCTGATAAAGTGAAAGGGTTAAAGATAAAGATATTATGATAATGATTTTCAGATCACAATGAGCGACCTGAAACTTCTGCCGCACATGTACGCGCCTCTATTACAAATGTTCGCCGAGCACTGTGTAGAAATGGAGGCTAAAGCGGCGCACCGTGCTCGGCAAAGGGAACGCCGGCCGTCTTCCCCCATGGAAAGCATGGGTACGACTGCGCAACACAGTAGTTAGCTGTAGATTTGAATTTAAAATCGGAACGCGGGTTCGTTCCAATTTTGTTTCCTTTTTGTTGAAGGCCAATGACATTTTATGAGAATGTAGATAGGTAGTTTTGAAGTTATAATCATTGAAACTGTAGCCACGACGCTGTTATTTTTCAGTCCAATATCTACTTTATATTTGAACTTTGATGGCTATCAAAAGAGGTTCGATTTTGACTGCTAGTACGATTTTTTTCCAGCATTATGTTGTAAGTACATTTATTTTCATTTTTTTAATTAAAATATTAGAATGAATTGAATGAAGGAATACTTATTTGTATATCAGGCTTAAATATTTTGTTTTTGACTTTTTGCCAATATTTTAGTTTTATTAAACTACCCACTTAATTTTTCTTATTGTGCATTAAGCATATAATGTTGGTGTATACAGTGTAGGTGTGGTATGAAGTTGACTCAGAGGACTGAAGCTTTTATTTATATATGTTGTGTGCCTTTAAAATGTTTCTTATCATGTATGTCATAGATTCACATGCTGTAATTTGACAGATAAAACAAATTTCAAAGGTATTGGTTGTTTGACTGTTTGAATAGGTTGGTTGACAGCTGTTAGTCGTGGAAGTGATCTTAATTTTTATAGACGCGTTCGTATTCTAAGATTTATATAAGTCTTTCATTCAACGAACACATTTTAAACATATCAAAACATTTAAAAAAAGGGAATGCCAGTGATAATTTAATCGCGATCACTTTTCAAACTTTGTTGTACCCTCTCGTTTTAAGTTTTTCATCTGTCAAAATTAATAAATTGTAGCATTTACAAAGAATTGTGATTTGTTGATTAGCTTGTAAATATAGTATTTATTCTCATACTGTGCTTAGTACATTGTTAGAGCTGTTAAATAATAAATGTATGCAATGTTGTATTGTTGTTTCATTATGTAGTTGTAGTAGCCTGTCCGGTAAAACATTGCTGTAGTAATCATAAGTAGGCAGTGTGATAGCCAACATACGACTAATATGCCATTTTTTTTAAATAACGAATTCAACTTTTTTTACTGAAATTGCTTCTATCGCCAATAAAGTTTAACCAGAAATAAAGCAGAATTAGCTATATTTCACCTAAAAAAAAATTAAAATATTGAACTGGAAATAATTATTCAAAAAGTAAGCAAAACTCAACGCTATTAAGTAGTCAGGCTTGTTGAAGGCTAAAATACTTCATATTTTGCAACAGGTCGGTTTATACATACATACATACATAAAATCACGCCTCTTTCCCGGATTGGTAGGTAGAGCCTACCTCTTTCCACTTGCCGCGATCTGCATACTTCCTTCGCTTCATCCACGTTCATAACTCTCTTCATGCAAGCTCGGCGGTTTCGGGTACTTTTGACCTGACCCTTTACCAGGTCGGTTTATATTTGATTGTAGTGCACTACTGTCAAATCACATCATCACATATCACTGGATATGTCACAACTATGGTTAGTAGATCTCGTTGACAGGTCTACTTTATTTCTGGTCAAGCTGTAGTAAACTCGGTTGCGCCCTCACCTCCCTTAAAATGAGCTCAAGGTCTGCTATATCTGCCTCCAATACTGGTATTGTTATGTCAAGTTTTAACATGATGAGACTCCCATTTGACCTCCGCAACCTTACAGAAAAAACCTAATCCATATTTGATCATGGTTACACATTCAGTTACTTTAATATGCAGGTTTACTCACGATAAAAGTCAAATAATACCCCAGGCTCCTCTCCAGAGTGGTGAGGATACATTTGGGACTAAAGCCAGGAGGAGGAAGACTCACGATGTGTAAAATGACACTGCTGAATCTGTATTCTCAAATCTTGGACTCATTATATATTTCGATGATCGTAATATTATATTTTTTTCTTCACTAAGGTTACAATAGAATGAACGACCACGAACAGATTCCTTCTGGATGTCGTGTTACAGAGACGGCGGGCAGATCTGCCAACTACCGGGAGAGTAATGCTTCACGTTAGTTCTTTATTATCAACATAGTGTTTATATGTCACCGGAACGTAACAAGAACCGCTAGTTTATTCTCCGTAGCGATCAATGGCGCAGGAGAGGAACGAGATGGAACACGTGACTTGTTCAACCAATCAGAGCGCTCAAAACGTTTGGTCATAGCTTACTTATTATTTTACGCGTGATTTCGGTAAGTTTATCAATTTGCGGAAACGGGAAGGTGAAATAATATGTTTCATCTCTCGTTTAGAATCCTACGATAGTTTATAAACTTCATAATAAACTTTTTGTTATTTTCTGTTGACATATATAACGAAGTTTTATACAGAAGAAAACATTTTAGCGCCAAGAGATTGCGAGTGATATTTAAATCGCGATATTTTCATTGGTTCGATTTTTAAACCCTGGCTAACTACAAACTCGAAGACAGCATTTGATGTGTTCGCAGATTTGGTTAGACAGTACAGACAGACAGATTTGGTTACCCAGTAATTACATTTTTCAGTAAAGTCTGTGTACACATTTATTTTTCTGAAAATTTTCATGCTTTGAAAAGTTTTGACAGTCTGTTGTCTACCAGACCTTAACGTGAAAATTGATATACCATTGGGTACTAAAGAAAAAATTGTCCATTGGGATCGGAGGTGGTTCAATGAATACACTGGTGAACAGATGATAGACCAGCTTCAGATAAGACGAGTGGCCGATGAGATTCTCTCTCTCATCTCTGCGTGTTCCCGGTTGCACCCTCCACAGAAGTGTTTCGGGGCCCGGGGTCCCAATGGTCGATGAGATTACGAGGGAAAAATTGTCTCAAAAATATATAAACATTGGTAAGTATACCCAAGCTGAGAAGAATCTATACCCTATATTCATATAATATAATAATATAATGACTAACCTACCTAAGACTTGATAGACTGATGGCCACCACTATTTTTCTGAGGTTCCACAGTTGACATTCTAGGTATTTCATTACAGTAAGTATTCGTTACAGGTTTGAGGCAAAAGTCAAAAGGGATGACGATAACCGGAATGGTCAGAGGCCCTCGATGCGCCAGCGCCGCAAAAACACACTCCGGACCAAGTATGTCCTGTTATTATTTAGGTTAGTTACAAATTGTAATCTATCCATTGTTATTCGATTGGTAGCTTGGTGGTAGAGAATATATGGGTAGTGAAATAAGTTAGAGTGTTACTCTTCCACGCAAAAAGTACGAATCGATTTGGTTGAAACTTTACAGGAATACAAATCTAAATATTTAATAGTTGTGTAGTATGTTACCTTACGATTTTCATTATAATTTTTACATACATTTTAAATCGTAAATGCCAACATTGCATGTGGATTGTTAAATATAAATATCTTGATTTAGGTTCTTTGCACAGCGATCTCGGTTCTCCCCACGGCAGCGCGAGGAGTCAGCCCGACAGTTCTTCGGTCAAATCTTACGAGTTGAATGGTAAATAATTTTCAATCGCATCACCAAAATATTTCTTAGGAAAGTTCATATAATGATCTGATACATCAACCCAATCTCTCACTAGCACCTTTGTGCTAGGATGCCTTTGTTTGCATACCTATTAGGTGCTTATAGTTTATGATAGGCATAGGGTACTTATGGTACATAGGCACCGCTTTTCGCCATTTCTCTTTACTCTTAGTCCGGTCTGCAGTGTATTCAGTTTCAAGATCATTGATGAACGATTCATCCAACTTGATCGGTTCAAAAAATGGACGTATCGTGATAAAATTGGAAATATTCCTATAAGTACCTACCTACTCACGTAGTGATTGTTAGAATGATCATTGGCCTATTTCGTAGGCTAACGTATTTAATCTAATTTCCAGAGCCATTTTAATGTGTCTTTCATACACATTAAAATGGCTCTGGAAATTAGATATGAGATAGATATGAGAGGTATTTTTGTGTTACTTTATAGTTCGTACAATGAGTGACACAAACCCGTCGTCGCGACGGATGACCTCAAGGCCACACTCTGGGTCCACGTCGAATTCTGAAAGTAAGTTCAGTAAAACTTTTTTTGTTACGGAAGGGGAAAGCCTTTTTTACGGCCTGACCCCCTTGAAACTTCACCTAGGATAGTGTGGTACTCCTGGCATCTGGTGTGCCTATACCCACTAAAACTTTTCCGGCGCGCCATTTTGAGGGCCTCGTGGGGAATCTGCTCGTTATTGCCGTTACGAACATAATTAATATTTTTAGATTTCAGTGCAATTAATTAATACAAAATAATTATAGGGTCTAAATACAAAGCTACCACGTCGCAGATGAAGAATGCAGATCGCATTTCTCTCTTGTCGAATAATCCAAAAAGTCGGGCTGGTTCGAGAACTACCATCGAATCGACCGAGAACCCTTCTGGTAAAGATTTTGTTTTTAATTATTATCTTTAAAGTATTACCTGTATAATTTAAAACCTATATACCTACATGGTCATAGAATGCTACAAATACATATATTTTGATTCTTATGAAGACTGTTCTAGAAGGTAAAATTTTAAATCCAGTTTAGTGAGTAACTGGTTTATTTCAAAATTTATTACTAGTAAAAGCATTTAGGTTTTAGGTTCACTGTAGTAGATAGGTAATCCTGCTAATAGTTAATCTGTTTTTTGGTCCTATTTCTAAATGTAAAAACCTTCGTGAAATGCATAAAAAAGGAGTAAGAAAAGAAATAAGAGTTGGTACTTATTTTATCGTTACTACTCTATACCCAATATACTCCGCTGTTACCTACCAATTTGACGAACATTGAAAATGGATTTTTTTGTTTCATCGTCCAAAATATATCCATTTTATTTCAGTGATGAAAGTATTATCAAATACGGAAAGATCTAAAGTGGAGGAAAGTCCTTACGGTAAACCATTGGTTACTAATCTAAACAAGAGATTGAAGATTATGCGTTACACACCTACTCGTAAGTATAACTAAACTCATAACAAGTATCGTGACTATACAAAAAAATGGCGTTGCACTTTAAAATCCTTATCAATATCCATCGCGATTTGACTCATTATCTGATTCTCGTACGAAATAATTAGAAAATATTGAGAGGGGGTTAAAGTATAATAGCGGTATTATTTGTGTTTATGTTTATTTTTGCATAAACCATTTTTCGACGGCCTCGGTTGCGCAGCGGTAGTACGCTTGTCTGTGACACCGGCTGTCCCGGGTTCGAATCCCGGTCAGGGCATGATGAGAAAAGAACTTTTTCTGATTGGCCTGGGTCTTGGATGTTTATCTATATAAGTATTTATTATAAAATATAGTATCGTTGAGTTAGTATCTCGTAACACAAGTCTCGAACTTACTTCGAGGCTAACTCAATCTGTGTAATTTGTCCCGTATATATTTATTATTTTACCTTTTAATGTCTTTTTTAGCAATTATATTCAACCAAAAGGATTTGGCTGTTATGCGACCGACTTCAGCGCGGTCGCCGATCAGATCAATGAAATGTACGTTATTAAAATCACTCACACTTTTTTACAGCTAAGTATTTAAGTTTTCCACTGAGTAAATAAGAGACGGTTGCCTTAATGTTTAAGTTTCCTTACCATATTTTTCCTCTTTTCCCTCGCCGTAAGAGCATTGGTTAGCAAACAAACTAATGTAGGTACATCACTCAAATCATTGGTATATGGCTGCGGTGGGATTTGCACCTTGTTCACCTTGTAACCTTTGACAGATAATCGTTCGATCTACGATCCTAAAGAAACCCCTTTTTTCTTTCACGTTCCTTACTCTCTTTATCTTCGCTTAGGTAGAGAAATACTTAATAAGTTGTTGAATATAATGTTAAACGATTTATTTTGATTAACAGCGTCTTTATTTAACGATAAAGAAAATACGAAAGCAAGGCAAAGTTCCTTACGCACGCAAGTACCAATTTCTACCAGATCCAGTAAAAGTAAGTACGTACATATTTCCGCTTCGTTCCTGTGGTAATTGCCAGTAAAAAAATGCTATGTTACTGCTAAAAGTTTTATCTGCTCTATTCCAAATATCATTGATATCGGTCCAGTAGTTTTGAGTTTATTCTTTACAAATTGAAAAAAAAAACAAATCTCCAAAAAACAAAGCTCCATAATTAGTACCTATGGATGAATAAGAAGAATACGGAACTAGGTTTATATTCTATTTTCATATTTAGACCTCAGAATTTTAAATGATACGCGAAAAGATTTGTCGAAGTTGAGAAGGTTTGTTCAAGACTGCTGGCTCTGTCTATCCCGCAAGTGATATACTTATACGTGATTATATGGATGGATGGATGGAGAAGGTTTGATGATAATGTAACTTAGTACTTCTTCTTTTTTCAAGCGAGTCACAAAGAGTCGATTCAATCGTCGAATTTGTTCAAGCGACCCGACAGTAGTAAATCTAAATTAGGTACGCAATTATATACACTGTTGTTTTATTACTCAAGTAGATATTTGAGAATGGCGATGCGTTTTTGTAGAAGTTAAAACGGGAAGCTCAAGAAGTTACTCATCTTTCTCTTGTCCTTTTCCCACATTCAATGGGATTAGGTCTCTCTCTAATCTTTCTGCGCTGAAAGTCCGTACTGGGTTGTCAAGAAGGCACTAGGTACCTACTATTTGAAAAATTAAAATCCTATTTTTTTTTTGGTCTTACGATGACCAAAATTTCGGGCTAATTGGGAACGTGTAGGCTATTCCTAATGAAGCCAACAGACAAGCGTACATTTGTATCAATAATAAATATAGTAATTATTAATGTAATATGATACTCACTGATATAAATATAGTAATTATTAATGTGATACTCACCGATATTAATGTTTTGAACAGCTACCAGGAGTAATATATCCGGCAACAAGATGCATGTTACGTTGAAAAATCCTATTGAGAAGAAGTTCACTGAGAGACCGGATGTCGCGAGATGTAAGTGATGCTATAATCACTACATAGTATAAAACAAAGTCGCTTTTTTAGTCTGTTTGTCTGTATGCTTAAATCTTTAAAATTACGCAACGGATTTTGATGCGGTTTTTTGTAACAGGTAGAGTGATTCAAGAGGAAGGTTTTTATGTATATTTTTTTCCGAATTTTGCACCTGTGCGAAGCCGTGGCGGGTCGCTAGTATAAAATAAATCGTTCTGTTTGCACCCTTACTTCGTTGGCAAGGAGCACGGGGCCGCCTGATTTTGGTAGGTAATCTATACCAATAATATAAAGCTGAAGAGTTTGTTTGTTTGAACGCGCTAATCTCAGGAACTATTGGTTCGAATTGAAAAATTATTTTTGCGTTGAATAGACCATTTATCGAGGAAGGCTTTAGGCTATATAACATCGCGCTGCAACTATAAGGAGCAAAGAAGTAATGGAATATGTGAAAAAACGAGGAAAATTATTCATCCTTGAGGGCTTCAGTGATGCCCAAAATAACTATTCCACGCAAACGAAGTTGCGGGCACAGCTAGTGTTTTTATATGAAGCGACTTTCGCCTGACTGCTAGACAGTAGGAAATTCTAACTTTGTAGGGAATTCTAACTTTGGTTTATAGGATCAACATTTTTTTTTAAATTTGACATTAAGTATAACCATTTCGACAGCCTCTGTGGCGCAGCGGTAGGACGCTTGTCTGTGACACCGGATGTCCCGGGTTCGAATCCCGGCAGGGCATGATGAGAAAAAAACTCTTTCTGATTGGCCCGGGTCTTGGATGTTTCTCTACTATATAAGTATTTATTATTAAATATAGTATCCTTGAGTAAGTATCTCGTAACACAAGTCTCAAACTTACTTCGAGGCTAACTAAATCAGAGTAATTTGTCCCGTATAGAGGAAAGTCACCAAATATGGAATAGTATCCTAATATGGATTACCTTCATTTCTCTAAGACTATAAGTATAGAAATGCAACACTCGACATCTTCTGTTTCATTCGGTCTACTAACTATCGCACTCACACCATCGAGTCAGTTGCGCGAACGCTTCACGTGTGGCAGGCGTGTTTTATTTTGTTATCGTGCAGAAAATTTTAAAGGTAAGTAATAAATGAGTATAACCAGCTGTTATGTTTGTATACAAAAGTGTTATACTATTTAGTATATCGGTATTATGTTTATTTCACCATTTTGTGATCTTTTATCATTAAAATATTGTGACTTGAAAAAATATTTGGAAGAGTTTGAACTAGTATAAAAATCCAAATATGGACAGTCGTGGGTGTCTAATTATGGAATATTTCATAATTAGGTCTTAATATTTCATAATGAAAGATACTTGCTATTTTTTCTTTAAAAAAATATATGTAATGTTTGTTTTTAGAATGTCCGGTTCACAATCAACCAAACGAAAAACCTGGGATGAAGAAAAAATGGCACAAGCTATAAAATTCGTCCGGGAAAAGAAAATGGGGTATTTGAAAGCGGCACAGCATTTTCAAGTGCCTAGGAAAATGATTTAGAAGATAAAAATATGAAGAGACAAGAAAAAGAAAATAAACTAGTCAAGACAAAGAATAAGAAGAAAACTGCGAAGAGAAACAAACAAACGAAGAAAAATAAGGATGATAGTGAAGAAGAAGACTCTGAGGAACTAGACGTTATCCAGTTTAGTGAAGGTAGTGAACAAGATGAGTTGATGGACCAAGTACGCCCTGACTCTGCTGATGCAGAATGTATGTTTTGTTCAAGTCTTTTTTCCATGGATAAAAGTGGAGAAAGCTGGATTAAATGCTTGATGTGTGGGCTCTGGGCACATTGTGATTGTGCTGGTCCAGAGTTTGATACTTGGATCTGTGACTTTTGCAAGTAATTATGTAACTTCTTTCATTTATCACAATATGTTATATTCATTTGATTGATCTCAAAGATATTAATGTCCATTTTTGTTATTGTTACGTTGATTTATGCTTATATTCCATATATGGGTACCTATTCCATATTTGGTTACTCATTTGTGATTTTGTGTTAGATTTTAATTTGATTACTAATATATTTGATTAAAGGCTGTTAATTACTACATATAAATGTATGACTGATTAGTAAAAACATTAAACTGGTTTAATTTATATGAAGTTTTTTTTTTATATCCCAAAAACAAAATGGTATTCCATATTTGGTGACTTTCCTCTATATATTTTTTAATTGCTACTGGTGAATGTGACGTCACAACTGATGATTTTAACACTATATCTATCCTTTTTTTATTGTTTAAATCCATTCGTGGTAATAATGTATATGACACATCATTCTATTTATTTTTATTGCCTTATCTCATTATGATTTCTATGATACTTTCGCTCATATGTAGATTATACTTATACTAATTTATTTATTATTCTAGCCACCAAAACCCCATTGTTTCCGAGGTTCGGCGGCAGTCCAAAGAGGGAAGGCGTGGAAGCCAATGGTGAGTCCAATAACTTAGACAACTTATTACAGAACTGTCTTACTGTATTTAATATAGCGTCGGTGATCTAACGGTTAAGACGCTCGAGTTGAAATAGCGTGATGCACAGAGAGGTATAAAAAGCGATACCCATCAGACCCCTGTGGCCAGAGTTCAAGTTGGTTTTGATAGGAAGGGAAAAATAATGTAATCCATAATTCCATACTAGGTTATAACAAAGAGAAAATATATGTTTTTGTTTGTAACGAATAAATTCAAAGTCACAGTGGCACAGAGATAGAATTGACATACATACATATAATTACGTATATATCCCTTGCGGGGTAGACAGAGCCAACAGTCTTGAAAAGACTGATAGACCACGTTCAGCTGTTTGGCTTAATGATAAAAATGAGATTCATAGAAAAGACCTTCGGGATAAACTATAGGCTAAATGAGAATTTAAAATTGCTAAGTAGTTGATCGAAAAAACGCTCCCGTTTGCAGTGATGATGAACACAAAAATACCAGTGATGACGAAGCCTCGGTCCCCCGAGCGCAGGATGTCGGCTCACCAAATGCACAGAGAGTCGCCGAAGAAGTTCGAACCGCTCCGAGACATTGTCACGGAGAGACTGAAACAGCCGCTCTGTAAGGAGAAGATCGGCCCGCACCCTCATATGCAGTTGGCCAGACCTCATTGTGAGTTATTTATCTTGTATTGCAAGGTGCAACCTATGTTGTATTTTCAGGAAAAATCTGGCGGAGAAAAAGTGTAGGTATGCAAAGTGGGTTAACCAAATAATATCTACCACAAGCGTTACTAGTTTATTATTATACCTACACACATAACGTAGTTGTTCGAAAGTAATAGTCACGTCTAAACCCCTTGTGGGGTAGACAGAGCTAACGGCCAAAAGCTTCATGATGGCTTAGGCCTATCGCCTACAAGAGGAATCCCAAGTTTATCGCTTTTTACGACATCCATCAGAAAGATGGATCGGTTTTATTCTAAAGTGCAAAAACCACACGGAATAAGTCCATTAAGAAGTCTTCTTTATAAATATATTAATCTTTTTCCAGCGGTATTATACAGCAGCAAATCTTTTAAGCCACAGTTGGAGGATATCAAGAGCTCCTTCCTATTGCTGAACAGACAGACTCGAGAGCCTAAACAGAAAACCAACGAAGTTGAAAAGGGTAAAAGGATTTTATAAGCCTAAATTTCATACAGCCTGTATAGCCATGTAAATGTTTCTTGTTTCCGCAAAAGAGAAGGTTTTTCTTAACTTCTACCAAGACGACGATAAATGCAAAATTAAATAAGTTTTCCGGCGGAATATTCTCATTCGAATGGTCTCTCATTGGAATAATGTTTTGAAATTTGGAATGTCGTATTCTTTACGGTTCTTTTCCAACAAACCTACGTACGCTTGAACAACGCATTTCCTAAGGATTAAATATGTTTTATTCAATTTTGGAAAGTCTCCAAGTAACTCTATGTACCTATACTTCGGATAAAAGTTTATTGGTCATCATACGTAAAGTTGGGAGAATCATTAATTATAATATTAAAAAGACTTTAAAGTTAAGCTACTTAGAATATATGTATTGAGAATGAGGTAATGCTTAAAAATGTTTCTTTCTCCCAATTCTACTTCATAGTCTGACGCCCACACAAACGGAGTCATGCTAAAATGGACCAATCATGTTATGTTTGAAGGAATGAATCTCTCTTCTTGACTGTACAAAATTTTTCATTATCATTTTTATAACTGTAATACATACCTATTTCTCTTATTATTTTAGTGAAAAAAGGACTGGAGCTACACTCTTATTCTTTTGCAAGGAAAACTGATTATGACTAGTTGAGGTGCGATGTGCAGTGTCCAGTCCCATTTTCACAAGGTAATATATGAAATTTACTCATTTGTTTGCTTAAATACCGTAATACTTTATTGAAAAGTTTTAATACCTTCTTTAAGTGTTGATATGTAAAATGACTGATTTAACACAATACATAAATGAAACTTTATTGTTTCGAATCTTATTTTCGTTTATAATTTCAAATTTAAAAAAAATATAGCTATATTTTTTCCTCTTTATATGTATTGATATGCAATCAAATTTTTTAAAATGGACTTAGGTATTTATATTTTTTCGACTTAAATCATGGACCTAATAATAATTTATAATGTCCATGATTTAAATGTCAAAATTGAGCTCATGTCACGACGGTATCTAAGCAATACCTAACTTCCAATTATATTTGAAATTTTCCATAGATAATTATTTCTTCATTTCAGGCATCCCAAGGTCACCTCCACCAGAGAGACGTCCAGTAATCAATGAAGAGGAAAGAAAAAGGCAACTAATGGAAGTGAAAAAGAAATTCCAGAGCAGAAGGTTTTTCATAGACTCGAGTGTGTATTTCCTCCTATTTCTGTTACTCCTAGTCAATTTTCTGTTAAACAGTAAAAACACATGCTAAATTTATATTTTTATTTTATAATTAGCATTAGTACCTATTCATAACACTATGTTTCTTTGCAGAGTATGACAAAATTGAGGGGCTGAATTGGATATCGTGGAAATGAATGTACAAATAAACCCAATGTATAAAATTCCAAAGTGACAGTAACACTGTTGTGTATTATGTAAACGTTTACGAGCATAATGTATTAAAAAAAATTGAATAACAACTTCAATTTTCCTTTGAACTCGAACCTGATCCTTTTCCGTCTTTGTCCTTTTGGTCTTTGTCATCCTTCTCGTCTTTGTCTTTCTTGATGGTGGACATGGCATTTCTTATAGCTTCACTCTGAGGATCCACACCTGGGAGGTTCTCTAATACACTTTGCAGGAAGGCAGGGTCATTAATAACTTCAGCATATTCTTCAGTTCCATCAGACACATCCATCACTTCCACAGACTGTGGAGCATCCTGCTGCATACTCATCTCCATAGCCAGAGCTATCTGCTCCTCTTCAGACAGTTCCATGGCTTCCCGGCCGAGAGACATAGCTAGAGCCCGCTCCATTCCACTATTCTGTGTCTCTCCTGTCTTCCCAGTCTCTCCACCTTCAGTGTTAGCCTGTTGACGACGTGTTTCTTCTTCTTGACGCTGTCTCTGCTCCTCCATAGACACACGCAATGCAAGTGCTAGCTCTGGATCTTCATTTGGATCCACACCAAATTCAAATGGTGACATTCCAGAGCCAGATGGGCCCGCACCATCTCCACCAATCAGTGGACTTGAAATAAGTGCTTCAGAAAGTACAACACAGCCACCAGCTGGAACAGAGACTAGATGGCTGCCTCCGGATGTGTTGTCTTTGCCATTTAGAGTGTTCACAAATGCCGTTAGCAAAGGGTTGTTCTCTGAATCTTCTCCAAATGAAACAACATCACAATTTACCTTTTCCTTCTTGAGTCTCTTGGCTAGTTTGACTAGCTCCTTCTCATCTGTGTTCACAGGAGAGCCCACGAAAACAACAATACGCATTTTATGGTTCTTTCCTTGGCGATGCTTAAGTGCCAAGTGAGCAATACGAATTCCAGTCAGTAAGTTGATGTTTCCATTCGGCTGGACGCGGTGTAGCTTCGATAATATGCGCCCGACGTCGCTGGTCAGGGTGGCTAGCACTTCTACATTAGCAAGAGTTAGCAGACCCACATTGTTCTCGGGATTTGATCGTGTTTTGGAGTGACACACCAAATTCACAGCATCTTGTTGTGCTTGTAGCCTGGTTGGTAGGAAATCTCCATTTCGCATAAAATCGCTATTGTCAACACAAATCATAGTACTTTCTAAGACCATTTTTATAGGATAAATGTATTCCTGGATTTAAGAATATTCAGTTCAATCAAAAAGACGAATCACCAAAATCTCACAATGATATGAAATTTGCTGTATAATCATAGACTAGAAGCTTTCTTTTTAAAAATGTCAAACGTCATAGATTTCAGAAGGTGACATTATATATCATAATACCGAAACCAAAAGGTAGATCGAGTACTTCTCGTTTAACACAACATAAATTATATCCTTGGAACACAGATTAAACAAAACACAATTCATTGCTTTCAAATAGGTATAGTAAATACCAAGGACACTCGGAACATGGTCGAGAATATACGTGGGCCAGAAATTAGGGCTCAAATACTCGAAAAAGAACGTAAATAATTGTTAATTTTTTTAAATCTTGGTTGTTGTAAATGCACATCCCTATTTTCAAATTGACAGTTTTGACAGCTGCTCCGGAGTCAGTACGAGAAAATTTCGAGTTTCTGAATTTCTAAATTATTTGTAATTATGGGTTTTGGAGACTATCCGAAAGAGTACAATCCAGCTGTTCATGGGCCTTACGACCCAGCTCGTTATTATGGAAAGCGTAAGTGTATTATTTGCGATGCTTTATAATATTAATTCTTCATGAATGCTGTTATGTAATTTTTGTGTTTTCAGCTGATACTCCATTCGGGCAAGTGAAGATAAGTGAATTAGGAGGTTGGTTGGCCCGCAGGAATAAGACTCCATCTGCCATCGCTGGCGCTTTCAGCAGAGGTAATTGTGTTGTTTTAATAAAGGTTATGTTGCAGTGGGTAGCAGAACGCTTAGGTTAGAACACAACCGCCTTTGAAATGAAGTATTCACAAGAGTGTGCAATAAAAAATACTTGTTACATAATATAAAGGAAAACCCAGAGACTTCTGACCATATTACAACTTGATTTTAACTATCATTTATTTTCATAGTTTACTTGGTTCTTTATAAATTACTGATGGTAATTTTGTTTCAAAAAGTTTCTTATTTACGTAATTAATCAGGATTTTAGATATGTACATTTACCCTTTAAAGGGCAGACAGTGTCTACAGCCTGGAAAACACTGAAAGGCCATGTTTAGTGGGCGGCCCAATGTCATAACATATGGGCAGAAAAGTAAATTAAATATTTTAAAATTTTTATAACATGTTTATATTTTATTTTCTACCATAACATGAATAATAAAATACAGCAAATGAGAAGAAAACCTTAGAGATAACAGCTTAGGTTTATGGTACAAAAGGCATACCCCTGGCACCTCACTAGAAAGGTGAGTAAGTAACGAGAACTAACGAAATTGGCAAGAATAACCAATTTTGTTTCCTTGCAGCCTGGTGGAGGTGGCAGCACAAGTATGTGCAGCCAAAGAGAGTCGGCATGGCTCCTTTTTTCCAGCTTCTTGTTGGGTCCATGACTTTCTTCTATGCTATTAACTATGGCAAAATGAGTAAGTATAAACTTTTTCAAACTGCCGGTTATAAATTTAGTTACTTTAGTGAATGAAAAGGATCTGGTATTTATTTTTTTCTACAAGGGATATGTTTCACTTATTTTTTACTAACTCTCAACCCCGTTTTTGTTCTATGAAAAAACATTGAGTTAATGATGGAATCAAGATTCAAATAGTGACAGGTTGCTAGCCCATTGCCTAAAAGAAGAATCCCTGGTTTATAAGCCCTTCCCTTAGTCGCCTTTTACAAAATCCATGGGAAATAGATGGAGTTATTATAATATTCTTAAGTGCTGGGGGTTACACTCCATATCATTGTGATAATGGCAGCTTATAAGTAAATTCACACATTTGTCATTGTTTTAAAAGGAATTTGATGAATCTAGAGCTCTTGTCACACTTAATGATAATCTCTGTTTTAAATTTTATCAAATCTGATCAGCAATGTTTGAGTTTATTTATAAAAAGAAAAACCCTAATCATTCTCTTTATTATATGTCTAAAATCTTGTATTTTCTTCTACAGAGCACCACAGGAACTACAAGTACCACTAAAAGGCACTGGGAAATCAAAAAAATCATGTATTTATGTAACTAATTACTTGATGTATGTTGTTGGTGTAGAAATCTGAAATTGGTAATCCTCCTGCAATAAAATAGTTCAAAAAGTTATTTTGTGTTACTTATTTTGAAGAACTATTTACTCAAAACATTTTTACTATAAGCCACTTGCTAAGATGTGGAATTACCTTCTAGCTGTCTGGTTTCCTAAATATTTATATTTTCTGATAGGCATGACCATCGGGCAGATTGAAGTCAACTGCACAAAAAATTTAAATTAAAGCAAACTATAATTATAATCTGCCCCAGAAAGGATACAGATGTGTCCAATATATGTAGGTATAATTATAGTGTGTGATTCAAGCTCATAGCCATGTAAAAGTCAATCAAGGGAGTGGTTAATAAACTGCTTCTAGGTGATGGCAACCTAGCAGCGAGCCTGTTACTGATTCCTATCTGAATTTCATTTACATCAATTGAATGTTTAGTCTGTGAAAATGTATACCTATATCCAGCATAATGAATGAATTTAATTATTATTACACTTAAGTTATATTGACATCAAAAGGATATCCTTTTGTATGCTATTTTGAACATAAATTTATTTCTACTTTTTGTACAATTACCAACAGATTTAATGTAAATTTTTTTTCCATCATATCTTGCCATCAGCCCTGTTGGCTATAAGCATTTGAAATGGTAGGTATTACTTTCAAACAAGTACAGTCCTTTTTCATGTTATTTAGTCTTTCTGACTACACTAGATATCCCATTTCTTTAGTTGAAGAACAGTCATTGTGGTAATGCATAATAAAACAACAAAATGTTTAAAAAATATTTACTTAATTTACAATAATAATTTAGTCATTAAGTTCACACAATCTTCTCATGCACACAATGCAGTTCAAATGCTGATGATCACTATGAGCTGTGGAGTGCTGACTGAACGGGGCTCATATCACATTGGCCTATGAATAATTTACTGAAACAAAGAGACAAATTGTATTAATTACAGTGATAAGATCTAATCTGTCAATCTAGCCAAGATTTACCTATTCTACTTCTTCTGCTTTTGGTGTAAATTGAATATAAAATTGCATCATAATCTGTTTCAACTGCATTTTGGCAAAAATTATTCCTAATATATACAGTTGATAATACTCCAATTCAAAAAACCTACATACATATAGTCACATTTGATATTCCTTGCAGGGAAGACTGAACTAACAGTCTTGAAAAGACTGATAGGCCACATTAAGTTGGTTGGATAGTGACAGGTTGCTATAAGAGGAATCCCCTGTTACTGTGCTAGACAGTCATGAACCTACTACAAGAAATTAATTTATTTCTTTTATTTATTTTTTAAAATATAGCATTGTTACAAGTACTGTGAAGTGATAGGTAGTTACAGGCTTTGAATTAGCATACGGGTTTAAGAGATTACCCCCTACAGTTAATAAATTAAACTTTACTTTTTCCTTTAGAGCACATCTAATTTAAGGTTTAACTTGGCACACCGCCACAGCATTCCTTGGTGATTGTTAATATTCATTATATATAACACTGTGCCATCTGTTCTTTCATGAACTAAAAAGGGGACTTAACATAAATAGTGTATGATAAGTTACAAGGGTTAGTGAACAGCAGTTTCTGGTTGTAAAACCTTAACTAAATCTTATCACAGTAGGTAACATGCTGTCTTAGCCAGCAGACCAACTTTTTGACCAACAATTGAGAGCATAACATGATGAATAACAGAAAAAAAATTTAAGTTTTTACCTATTGTATTATGCTACTTTAGAGTTCAGATCTCATGTATTTTGGTTTCAACTCTTCTATTCTTTTAATGAAGTCTGTTTTTTCGATGCAGCCGTCGCACACTTCGTCCCAGTCGTTCAAAATCTTCTTCAGGTCGCGGACCTTCAACTTCTTCAAGTCTACATTGTTGAGGTCTATCTGCTTGTCGAATCGGAGATCACAAATTTGTGCATCTTTTTTCCTTAACTTTTCACATATTTTATCAGAAGGCATCGACCAACTCAAAGGTTTTGAAAGCTCGCCAAGAATACCGGTAGCAGATTCTTCCAGACCGCCCAAATAGTAACAGAACCTATTTTCTTTGTTCTTACTGCCTTTGCAAAACTTCTTAAATTCAGCCTCAATTAATTTGGGGTCTTTCTTCACATCATCTGCTAACGTAGCCGCAAATTTGTCGACAGTTTTCACACAGACTTCGCATTCTCCATCCTTTAGTGCTAGGGCTACTTGCAACGCGGCCGCCGCAAATAGTAAATGAAGTACACTTGATTTGTACATTTTGATCAATTACTTACTTATAACAACTTTTGATACAAGGTAACCAAGCTGGGTTGCGCAAAATTAAATGCCTACACGATAGTTAAATTTGAACTCGAAATTACAAATGCTGGAAGAATCTCGGACAGTCAGCAAAATGAAGAGTAGACGTTGACAGATTTACTTGGCCTGCTGTGATTGGTGCACGTCATGTTGTCTGTCACATTTATAATGTTGCCAATGCGATCCATGGTTGCCAGAAAATAAACATTTGCGAAGACGAAAAAATTAAACTTGTATTAAATATAGCAATGTCACTCACTGTCATCTGCTCGCTGATCTACAGCTGCTCACGGCTATCATTGTTGTTATGGAAACGGGAGTGTTTGTTTGATAATAATTCAATTGAAGAACCTCTTGTTTTATCAATAAAACAGGATCGGTCTCGTCAATTCTTACGTTAAAGAATTGAAAATGGCTGAAATTAAACCAAAGCTGCAGGAAAATCCTCGAGGTGCTCTTGAGCAGTATATCACGGCTTTACAGAGCGAATCCAAGATGACCCGAAAACAAGCCCTTTTGAATATAAATACAGAGATATTTGAGAGTGCAGTGAATAGCGACTGCGACCTAACTGTGGTGTTTCCTGAAGTGTATGCTTACATCCTCAAAAGCTTTTCCGATCCTTCGGAAGCATGCCGCGAAAGTGCCGCTGTTATCATAGAAAATTTTATAGAGAAGTTACCTCTAAACGATTATTATTTAACATATATTTTACCCGTACTTGTACGTCGTATAGGCTGCCCAGAAATAGTTGAAGAATCTGAAGAAATTCGCTTAGTTTTGATCCAACTTGTTCATAAAATTATAGAAAAATACAGGGTGACGCATCTTCTCACATCATTCATGAACGATTTTACAAGTATTTTGACCAAAACTAGCACAGATCCATTTCCTAAAGTGAAATTGGAGGCTTGTGAATGTATAATTTTGTTGTCAAAACTATTGCAAAGGGATTTCCATTTTCAGTCGGAGAGTTATGTGAAACCTGTTTTGTCAAACTTTTCACACCAACATTTTAGGATTAGAGTGGCAGCTGTTAAAGCAATTGGTAAGTTTAACGATCATTTACATTTAACCTAGAAAAAACAATTGAAAATATCTAAGACTTATATTTAGTCGCCTTTTGCGACATCCATGGGATAGATATGGAGTGATTCTATTCTTAAGCACTGGAAACCAAGCGGCACTTTATAAGACATGTCTTACATATTTTAGACAATAGAAAATTTAATTATTTTTCAGGTGCAATTGTAATGGCGGGCAATGCCAAATGTTTCGAGCTGTCCATCACGCCGATGGCTGAGAAGCTGTTCGATGAGAACACCCAGGTGCGGCTGCAGGTCACCCAGGAGGTCGGCAACTGGATGCTGAACTACAGAGATAGATACTCTTTCTGGCATCGGATGATACCACTCATTTTGACCAGGTAGAGTTTATTAGTTTATTGATGAGAGTTTTGATATTGTTATAAACTGCTTTGTTTAATTAATAATCTTAAAAAACACGAGTAAAGCTAGGAGTAGTGCTGTGTAGAAAGAAAAGAAGACTTTCTTAAAATTATTAGTAGCGCAGGAGAGTGATTGCTAGTCAGAGTTTACAAGTGATCTTGTATGTTTCAGAATAGTATAGTACAGTATTACTTATTGACGTCACATTACTTAAATCTTATTATATCTACTATTGCTTCCAAAGCGCATGTGTAGCAGTTCACAGTTTACACTTTTGAGATTCAGTTGATTTGAAAAGCTAGCTAGCCCATACGTTAGCTCATTAGGTTTTAAACTTTTACAATAATTTTGAAGCGAATGAAGTATGAAGAGATGGCAAGTGGAAAGTTGTAGTCTCTCTCTACCCCTTCGGGAAAAAGGCGTGAGTTTATGTATTTATGTACATAACTTTCATTATTTTTCATATCATTGCAGTATGAGTGACGTCATGGCGGATATAAGAGAGACTGCTACTAAGCTCTGGACGGACATTGGGCTCCAGTACATGGACGAGAACGAGGAAGACCTGAAGAAGAGGACGGACTTCCTCAAAGACGTGCCCTCACATTACCCTGACGTCAAGAGACCCAACCTTGGGTGCAGAATCCTAGTTCAGAGCAATATTGGGAAGATTGTACCGGCTATTTATAGAGGTAAATAAAAAATTACCTCCAATAGTTTCCTGTTTGGATTCAATCGGCGTATGACATGAAGAGACTTCACTCTGATTTTGGCCACTTGCTTAGGCTATAGTAACATTGTTTTGTTTGAATGTTTAGATATGTTTACGGAGTTTGAGTTAACAGCTTTTAAAACTTCTTATCGCTAAGTCTTGCGATATCTACTGGAAGGAGTCGTATACCTAAGTGCCATGAAAATATAACTAAACGAATAAGTCTACCTACTGAAACCAAAAAATAATAGAATAAAAAAATGTCATCGTATGCCTTTTATTTTCCATCTCTTTCATTTAAGGCCAATTGAAAAGAGACAAATTGTTTCTCTTGCCGTCTGTCTCTCTTTAATTACACCAATTAGAGATAAAGTGATATGAAGATTGTCATAGTAATTTTTCCCGCCTGAATGTTTTTTCCACGATAAGTAGGTATAAGTATTTTGTTGTCAGGAACCATATAGTGGGTACCATAGACGTAGAAAAAAAGGCGGTTATATTGTGGCTTTAAAAAAAAAGTGAAGCATCATAATGGCGGCGTTGTACGCATGTGTGAGTTTCAAAAACGTAACTATCTATACCTATATATATAATTGCGGCAGACTGTCACACTTTTGGTGAGTGTGAGTGCGTGAGGCGTATATACATACATACAGTGGGCAATTGGTGGTTCATTTTGCCGTATACTTAGTAAAACTCCTGCCTTTTTTTCTACGTCTATAGTGTGTACTAAACAATAGTTGCTAGTATATAACACAATTTTTTTTTCAGAAATGGAAGGTTGGCAGGCGGACGCTCGCCTCCGTTGCGCCCAGCTGCTTTGTTGGTTGCTGTTGTGCGCTGAAGAGGGCGCCACGCAACACGCCAACACCATCGTCAGGACCATGGTGCGGGGCGCCGTGGACGAGGACCCTAGGATCGTTGTTGAGGTATCGGACATTCAAATTCGGAATTTGAGTGCGAGAGAGTATCGCATCTCATCCCTTGCGGAGTAGGAAGTAGGAGTAAAAATGCAAAATTCAAGGTTGAAAGGAACGTGATATAATCGTAGACAAACCTACTCACATACATACATGTCAAATTGAGAACTACCTTTGTTTGCCGGTTGACTGGAAGAGATCCCTTCGTGGGATAAGTCCGCCATTGCAAGTGATTTGTTTCTTTTATAACTATGCACTATTTTCTTGTTACTGTGTAAATGTCTATGCAATAAAGATATTACAAAAAAACAAACCCTTTTTTGAAGGCGGTTAAAATAACGATTTCATAAAGATGAATGAATCTCTTACTTTCTTTTTATATAAAGATAAAACGCGCAGCCGAACTGTTCGGCTACTTCATCAGCCCCGAGACCTGGTGGCCGCTGCTGGAGGCCGACGTGGACTCGTGGGGAGTCCTGCTGGTGCTCGCCAACATCCTGAAGGGATCCCGCGCCGAGCTGGTCAAGGAGAAGGTGTTGGGGGAGCTGTGCAAAGAGTTGGCGGATCCTGATAGGTGTCAGATGAGGAAGGTAAGTTTGAATTCTCTCTCACATTTTTGTGGACAGTGGAGAGTTGGAGACAGGAGTTGGGATTTTCCAGGAGTCTTACACTACTCAGTGTGAAGATCCAAAATGGGTCGGTAAAAGGCACAGAAAAAACTTTTTTCCAGTAAGACTAGATTTTTATAAACTTAGGCAATGTAGATAATTATTTATCATCTGTAGGTATATAGGTATTCAGGAAGAAATAGCAGAAGATGAGTACAGGCGCGGTACAGTGTCAGATTCGATATATTTATAAGCCTATCCCTTAGTCGTCTTTTACAACGTCCATGAGAAAGAGATGGCGTGATCCTATTTATTTTTTCTTTTGGTGCCGGGAACCAAATGGCGCAGTTAGTAATATCGCGCGAAAAACTATCGCTGTTTCGCTTCATTTTTTTATTGAATGAATGAATGAATGAAAAATTATTTATTCAACTAACTATAGGACTCACAATATTATTATGACGCTTCACGAGGGCAGCTGTCAAAAGGTTAAATTGATTAACAGGTGCCGTGTGGTTCCCGGCACCAACAGAAAAAAGAATAGGACCACTCCATCTCTCTCCCATGGATGTCGTAAAAGGCGACTGAGGGGTAAGCTTATAAACTTGAAATTCTTCTTTTAGGCGATGGGCTAGCAACCTGTCACTATTTGAACCTAAATTCTATCATTAACCCAAACAGCTGAACGTGGCCTATCAGTCTTTTCAAGACTGTTGTCTCTGTCTGCCCCGCAAGGGATATAGACGTGATTATATGTGACCTGTGATTTGCAGGTTAAGTACCAAACCAACCTGATGCACGTATCCGAAGCCCTGATGGACCTCTGCGGGGAGGATTGCTCTGTGGTCGCAGAACATATCTTTACCATAGTGTTCAACGTGTACGCTATGCCGGTGGATGACCAGGTCCAGTTCATGGCTTTGTGTGAGTTGACATGTTTTTTTAACTAGAGCTTGTTTTTTTTTTAAAAGGAATTTTATCCTACTAATACTTATAATAAATGCGAATGTTTGTCATGTCAGTACTATGGATTTTTGTTAATCTTTCACGCAAAAACTACTGAACCGATTACCGATGAAATCTGGTATTTAGGTAGTTGAAGACCCAGAGTAACATGTAGGATACTTTTTATCCCGTAGTTCCCGCGGGATTGATTGTTACGTTATGATTGGGTTTTCACGCGGACGAAGTCGCGGGCCGCCTCTAGTCATTCATATAATTAGGTTTATATCCCTTGCGGGGTAGACAAAGCCAACAGTCTTGAAAGACTGACAGGCCTCGTTTAGCTGTTAGGCTTAGTGGTAGAATTGAGATTCAAAAAGCGGCAGGTTGCTAGCTAAAAGTAGAATCTCAAGTTTATAAAACTATCCCTTAGTCGCCTTTTACGACATTCATGGGAAAGAGATGGATTGGTTCTACTCTTTTTTATATTGGTGCCGGGAACCTCACCTTTTTACCTAACTTTAATATTGAAAAACTGAAGCGTAATCTTCCATAGAAAATTGTTCTACAATACAATATTATACATACATCAAAAATAAATAATTATTTTTTTATTTTTGCCAGCAAACCTTGACAAACTGCGTTTCATCAAAAAAGATGGCCGTTCGTTGACATCTCTGTACGAGAGACACATCAGTCTCATCCTCGAGGACATCAAGAGTGACCCCCTCACTTGGACCCTGATGTCCCCTGACCGCTGTCTGCTGGAGTGCGTACTGTTGCGTTGCGGTGAGAATTATTAAAATACATACATACATACATATGGTCACGTCTATAGTCCTTGCAGGGAAGACAGAGCCAACAGACTTGAAAAGACTGAATGGCCATGTTCAGCTATTTGGCTTAATGATAGAATTACGATTCAAAAACCGACAGGTTGCTAGCCCATCGTCTGAAAGTAGAATCTAAAGTTTATATGCATATCCCTTAGTCGCCTTTTACGACATCCGTGGGAAAGAGACGGAGTGGTCCTATTCTTTTTTATATTGGTGCCGGGAACCTCACGGCACTTCAAAAAGGCAGGTAAAAGATATTCGATAGTTATATTGCACTAGGTATAAGTACTTAGCAGAAAACAAAAGTAGTGTCGAAGGCGGCTTTTTCGATAGTACGTAGGTACCAACTTTTGTATAAACAGAATTACTCTCAACAACTATTTCCTCTCTAACCCGATCAGGTTCAGCTATAGGCAACCAGTTGCATCTGATAGCGCCGCTCCTCACGAAATGCCTGGCTACTCCCAAAGCGGATCCGGAAGTGAAGCTGAAGATATTCACCAGCCTGTCCACGGCCCTGCTGAGACGTGAGGACAACTTCAGGAAGTGTCAGCGTGACGCTTTGGAGGAGTTCCTCAAGATTGTCATAAAAGGTTTGCTATCTGTGCCGTGTGGTTCCCGGCACTAATAAAAGAAAAAGAATAGGACCACTCCACGGATGTCGTTAAAGGCGACTTAGGGATAGGCTTATAACCTTAGGTTCCTTCTTTAAAATTATTCATCCTTGAGGGCTGCAATGATGCCCAAAATAACTATTCCACGCGGGCGAAGTCGCCTAATTGCCTCTTTGGATAGCAATTCATATTCTTTAACAAAAAGGTTTTTTAATAAACTTTTTGTTTCAGATGTAATAATGCCAAACTTAGTTTGGTCGCCTGGGCGCACCGCCGAAGCTATACGTACCGCCGCCGTCGCTTGTCTATGCTCAGCTCTCCAGGAGAAACCGCAGGAACAGTTACAGGAACAGGGGGACGGCGATAAAAATACTAGTCAAGGCGATACTAAGGTAAATACCCGTTATTTTTGGGACTAGTACATAGTTATCGTATCGCCGCCGTCGCTTGTCTTTGCTCAGCTCTCCAGGAGAAAATGCAGGTACAGATATAGAACAGGGAGACGGCGATAAAAATACTAGTCAAGACGATACTGAGATACCTGTTATATATATTGAACAGTGATATCTGCAACATACTGGCATAGTAATTTTTACCACTGCCGTAACTATGTAGTGTATTTTCATAAATTAATTTTTTTCGCATACATTATCTTGTCTTAATGTTCTTTAGCATAACGATTTTGGCATTAAATATTTTGGCATATTAGGTCTACGGCATAATTGATTTTTGGCATACGGGTAAATATGGCATAATTAACTTTCCCACTTTTCTTCAAATTCAAATTCAAAATCTTTATTATTTTTATCATAAAGTACATCAGTTGAATTACAGTTACTGCTTATAAATAGGTACTTCTTCGCAAGGTTAGGTTTGAATAGTTATGCGAAAGAAAATTATGCTAAAAAACATAATGCCATTACGGCATTTCATGCTACGGTATAGCATACCGTAGCATTTCATTACGGCTTAATTTTTTTATGCTTATATGTAGATAGCCCTATTATTTTTTAGGAGTAATAAAGTTTTGAATCTTTAAAATACCATTTTTATAGAATTAAAATCCCTGTCTATTACAGGCTTCCCTATGGTCATATGCCCATGTTTTATCTATTTGCAGAAAGTAGACTTGTTCCCCACGAAGGAGTCTCTTGAGCCGTTATTGGAAGTCATAGTGCCTTTGTTAGCTGGTCTGGTGGATGACAACTCTGCCTTGACTCGCCAGCATACCCTGAGAGCTATCAGCTGTCTCGCGCCTTTGGCTAAACAACGGGATTGCTTCACGGCTGAAATATTGCATAAATTGTACTTTGGTAAGTATATTTTTATGAGCTTCTCCATAAAAATTTGGCATATTTCGGCATAACTTGGGCAAAGTTTTCGAAAAGATTTTTTATAAAATTTGTTTCTATTTCTTTACGATAAATAGTCATTTATATAAAAGGTTATTATGCATAGCTGCCCATTTATTTTAAAAATGAAAATGGCAACGAATTTTATCTTTGCTAGTTTCTTAAAAAGAGTGAATGACTGTCAATGTCAAAATGACAATGACACTAAACTTCGTCTGGGCTGCCAGATTAGTATGATTTCCCAAAATCACTAGGTATTTTGTATTATGTACTTGTATGGAATATTTATAACTTGTTATATCGACTGATATTCTCTCGTTCTCTCTAGTTGTCCTCAAGCGCTTGGATGACAGCAATGACACGGTTCGGTCGTACGCAGTGCAGACGACACGAAAATTGTTTGCTAATCGACCCCAGCCATACGACACTGTCGTGTTCGGCGCGCATATTGATGCGCTCTACAGTGCTATGCTGATTCACCTCGATGATACTCAGGAAGCGTTCCGAGCTGAGATATTAGGTAACCTTTTTTATGTAAAAGATAGTGTCAGTATCATTAATTTCTATTAGAAAATAGTTTAATTTTCTAAGCACGCAATTGTATATTGCAAAGTTACTATTTAATATTTCACTTGTAAATAAAAATGAACACATTTAATTAAATGTACCTAGTAGAAGGAAGTTGTAACGAATATATAGCAGTGAAGTTTGTGCTTTTTATAGAGGGTAATTTTTATTAGTTTTGTACCAAATGTTTATATTTTACAGATGCGTTGATAATGCTGAGTGAAATCGATCCGAAGACGTTAATGGCGAAGGTTAAAGCAAACATTCATCTGTATAGAAATAAGGCCGCTTACGAGAGGTTGACGAGACATCTTGAAAAAATTGTGTAAATTTTTTACTACCTTCTTGACCAGTTCTAGTGAGAATTGTTTTGTTTAAAGTTTTATTTTGTTTAAAATAAGTGGTGAATATTTTTATTTATTTCAATATATTCAGAAGTTGGTTTCATTTTATGGAATAAATGAGTTATGTTTAAAAAAATACTTTTATTTTATACAGTCAAAACCTGATATAACGACATTGAAGGGACCGTATAGTTGCCGACGTTATATCCGATTGTCGTTATATGCAATACAGTCATATACACAAGTACAGTAGTTACATATATGTATGTTTTATCATATGTAGTTATTTATCTAGTATAAGTGTAAGTTATAAATGTAAAAGAGTCAGATAAGACATAAAAATATTTATTACGAAAAATTAGAATACAAAATGTACTTAGCCTCTAGTTACGGGTTACAAAATTACACTACATCAGTCAGTCTCAAATATTGTTTGCATTTTACGTTTCATACTCCTCAAGGTATGAGTATCATCAATATCAAACTGTTCATTAAATGCAACAAATTTCGGAATATCATCGTCGTCCTCCGCTTGTGATAGAGAGAGAGAGACCTTTGAAACCTGCATGGCGAAAGCAGTTAGCTATAGTGGTCTGTGTGACCTTTTCCCAAGCTTCCGATATCATTGGAATTGAATCCAGAACAGAGAGAGTTTTAATGCTGTTATCAATATCAATATTCTGTATCATTTGTAACACTTGAAGTTTCCTGTATTGTGTTTTTAAACAATTGGTCTAAAATATGCAAGGTCAAATGGCCGCAAAGTGGGAGTAAGTAATAATATACAAAATATTTCTTCAATGCTTATCAATAAGATTTAAAATCGTTTGTATTATTTTGTTTTGAGCGGATCCGTTGGTCGTTATAGCCGATGAATATCGGTAAAGTTTCGTCGTTGTAAGCGATATGTCGCTGTATCCGATGTTGTTATAAGCGGTTTGTTTACTAAATAGTTTACTAGGAATTCGGACGGGACCATACAATCTGGCTGTAATAACCGATAGGTCGTTGTAAACGATGTCGTTATAAACAGTTTTGACTGTATTTCTTTATAAAGTTCACTTCTGTTTCGCAAAAATATTATAGTTAATTTAATAGTGTCCGACCGAAGGTCTATTTTTGGCCGAAGCCGAAGCCGATTAATCGGCTATCGCCACAACCTTCGGCCGAAGCCGAAGCCGAAGCCGAAGGTTTATATTCTCTCAGCACTCAGTAATTAATTTTGTTCAATATTGTCTACAAGCTACAATTAATATTAAAATCATTTCAAAACCTCAATATTAAAGGTTTATATATTGACTGTCTCATATAGAAGTTGATGATATATCATTGAGGTGGTTGGTTTAGAGATAAACTAGCTGTTGCCCGCGACTTCGTCCGCGTAAATTTCGAGTTGAATTTTAATCATACAGTCAGATACAGACAGACAAAAAATGTAAAAAAAAAATTCTCTATCCGTTTCAGTCAAAATATTAAATGTACAGAAAAAATATTTTTACCGTTTTATTATATGTAGTATTTTGATTTTCAGTTTTTTTACATAAAATACTCAAACAATACAAAAAAAATATATTTTTAATAATAAAAAATATCTTGTAATTGTTGGGATTCGAACTTGGACCGCCAACTTCACAGTCTCACGGGCTAACCACTGGACCATCGAAGCTGTTGCGTTGGTGTCGAAATTAAAGTAGACTACATACATATGGTCACGTCTTTATCCCTTGCGGGGTAGACAGAGCCAACAGACTTGAAAAGACTGAA
Source organism: Amyelois transitella (assembly GCF_032362555.1). NCBI lineage: Eukaryota > Metazoa > Arthropoda > Insecta > Lepidoptera > Pyralidae > Amyelois > Amyelois transitella. The sequence continues at coordinate 9,131,733 of NC_083515.1, forward strand.
TGGCCACGTTCAGCTATTTGACTTAATGATAGAATTGAGATTCAAAAAGTGATAGGTTGCTCGCCCATCGCCTAAAAAAGAATCCCAAGTTTGTAAGCCCATCCCTTAGTCGCCTTTCACTTATATTTATATGTTATAGGTATAATGCCGTCGTATAATGATAAATGACTTTGAATTTTTAATTTCGTAACTTATTTGCCGGCATACTGATGCCTTGAGTTCATTCAAATGTCGATAACTTTTTTTTTTGTGAACCGATTTTGATGAAACAAACGAAAAGAAAAAATGAAAGTTTGAACTAAATCGGTTTAGTACTTTCGGAGATAATCGTGATCATACATACAGACAGACAGACAAGAAATTAAAAAAAATATTTTTGCTTTCTATTATTCATTCTAAGTGTCCCTCTATCCATTTCAGTCGAAAATACTAAATGTACAGACAAAATATTTTACTGTTTTATTATATGTATAGATAAAAGTTTGTGATTTACCTACTGGTAAAAATAATGATTTGATTTCTTACAAAAATACTCGTTTAAATACACGTACGGACTTGTTTTGATGCATGCAATCAGCAATGCGATATTTTGACAGTGACTCCCCGCCGCCTCATGACTTTCGTAACAGTTCGTTCAATCTCGACGGTCGCTCGGACCTTCGGCGAAACCTTCGGCTTCGGCCGGATTTTGGGCCGAAGCCGAATGTTTCGCCGAAGGTGGATTTTTTGGCCGAAGGTGGCCGAAGCCGAAGCCGAAGCCGAAGCTTCGGTCGGACACTATTTAAAATACAAATTTGTTAACGTGAATCTTGTCTGAGCCTTTGCCTTAAAGTTCTGATAATATTCATTAAGATCATTCTGCGTAGACTTTACATAGAAATAATATAGAGCACCGCCTTAAAGGTAGTTTTTATGATATTGGATTAAATTAAATATTTTAAATGAATGTAAAACAATTATGGCATTAAAATTTTAACTAAAAATCGCGTCATGCCTAATTTATATTACAGACCTTATCATCTCTATTATCCAGAGTATAAAAATATTAAACATATTTATTGAGGTAATTTTAAAACTCACACTGGCAATACTTTGTGACATACTCTAACCGCGCGCTTGGAAGATACTTTTATTTATTTATATTTTCACGATTTTTTAGTTTAGTTTCATATTAATGGGACCGAAAATCACCATAATAAAGTAGCATTATATTTATTTATGCAACATAATGGAAGTGACCCGGCATAGTGAGCAAATTCTTGCATAAATTTTTGTGCCTTGTCTTGCATTTGAGGTTTTTTGATCACAACTTGTTTATTACAGATTTCAAAGAAAGTTTGCCTTTAATACAGTCGTCTATAGAAAAAGCGGATTTTCTAGTGATAGACGCGGAATTTACAGGTCTATCAAAAGGTCGGGATGTGTCTTTATTTGACACTCCTGCTGAGTATTACACAAATATTTTGAACTCCAGTTCTGAGTTTCTTCTTACTCAGTATGGACTATGTGCTTTCTATTGGAACGCAGATAAGGAAGAATACATAAATGAAGCATACAACTTTTACATTTTCCCCCGTGGGAACTATGCCCTTGAGAAAATCTTTCTGTGTCAAAGTTCCAGTTTGGATTTCCTTGCCGCGCAAGGTTTTGATTTCAATAAATGGATAAAAGATGGTAAGTAGTTTTCTGCATTTTTAAAAACATACAAGGAATGCTACTATGCATTAACAAGAATTGTAATTTTCTATTTGTCGTAAAGTAAGTAATTGTTTAAACTTCAAACACTTGCCAATTTGATAGCAACATCACTTATAACCTCCACCTCACATAAATATTTAAATTCAATTTCCAGGTATATCATATGCCACAGAGCCCGTAGAGCAGTTTATGCGTAACAAAATAAAAGAAAAACAGACCAGTGACAATGAACGGCAGTACATCCCTATACCTGAGGAAAACAAGCAGCAGGTTGAGGAAATCTGGCATGTATTTCTTGTCAATTATTTAAAGCTGAAGAGTTTGTTTGTGCTTATCTCATGAACTACTGGTTTGAATTGAAAGATTCTTTTTGCATTGAACTGACCATTTATCGAGGAAGGCTTTAGGTTATATAACAACACACAACTATAAGGAGCAAAGATGAGATGGAAAATATGAAAAAAAAATGGGGAAATTATGCTTCCTTGAGGGCTTCAATAACTATTCCATGCAGATGAAGTTGCGGGCACAGCTAGTATTGAATAATAGGTTCATATGGGATGACCAAATCTCTCTCTTTCACCCCAACTTTGCCAGGAATTCAGATAGGTGAGAGTGCTTTGGAGCCTTGGTCTGCTTCTCCAAATCTCTCTCTTCTATACGAATTTCTGTTGGCATCCCCACGGCAGTTACTTTATTGTTTATTTTATATCTGTTTTCATGGAGAAAAACCTGCTAAAGAGCAGCTCAATAAAAAATCGGCTTAATCAGCTAAAATGTGTTTTCTCAGTTGATATTGTAATCTAAACGCCTTAACTCACTACCACCATTGCTAATAGCCCACATTAGCAATGGTGGTAGTGAGTTAAGGCGCTACTCCTGGTAGAGTACAGTCCTTGTTTTGGTTAGTTATTTCAGAACATCTACATACATATATTCACGTTTATTTCCCTTGCGGAGAAGACAGAGCCAACAGTCTTGAAAAGACTGCAAGGCCACATTCAGCTGTTTGGCTCAATAATAGAATTGAGATTCAAATACTGACAGGTTGCTAGCCCATCGCCTAAAAGAGGAATCCAAGTTTATATGCCTATGCCTTAGTCGCATCTTACGACATCCATGGGAACGAAATGGATTGGTTTTTTTTTTTTTATTGGTGCCGGGCACCACAAGGCACCTTGAATATCTGTTTTGACACTTATTTTCTTCACCAGCAAAAAAGTGAAGCAGTTCATACTAGAAAATGAACAGGAGGAGATGACAATAGACCGTTGCAACCCGTTCATCAGGCGGCTGCTATTCCAGGAGCTTGGGTTGAGGTTCAAAGACGAGGTGATGGTGGACGCTAAAGTCTTAGAAAATAAGGAAAGGTATGTTAAGTGTCGACTGAGAATTTATCTCAATACATATCTAGGATACAAGGTAACACTTATTGGCATTATTTAAGTACATACATATAATGTAAATAAAGTTGCTTGTTAAGTAAGTCAAGTTGTAAGTCAAGGCTTAGAATAGAATAGAATAGATTTATTTTCAAAATTGGATACAAGGTATCACTTATTGACGTCACATAACTTAAATCTAATTATAACTACTACCGCTTCCAAAGCGCATGTGTAGAAGAAGCGGCGGAACCAACTACACTGCAGCGTTTAATAGTCTAATTAATTTTTATTTCTATATTACAGAGTAATAGTTGTGACTAGGATAAAATCTGCTGATGACACAAACAACAAGCGTATGTTGAAGGAGCAGAAAGAGTGGGATGATTTGGAAGAAGCAGTCGGCTTCTCCAAGGTGGCTCGGATGATCAGTCAGTCAGTGAGTTTGTTCAATTGTTTTAATTGGTTATATTACATACATATATATATATATATATATATATATATATATATATATATATATATATATATATATATATATATATATATATATATATATATATATATATATATATCCCTTGCGGGGTAGACAGAGCCGACAGTCTAGAAAAGACCGAATGGCCACGTTCAGCTATTTGGCTCAATGATAGAATTGAGATTTAAATAATGACCGGTAGCTAGCGCATCGCCTAAAAAGAATCCCAAGTTTGTAAGCTCATCCCTTAGTCGCCTTTTACGACATCCATGGGAAAGAGCCTATTCTTATTTGTATTGGTGCCGGGAACCACACGGCACATAATTTTATTGGTTACATTACATACATACATACATATATTCACGTCTTTATCCCTTGCGGGGTGGACAGAGCCAAGCCAACAATCTTGAAAAGTCTGATTGGCCGCGTTCAGTTGTTTATCTTAATGGTAGTATTGATAGTGACAGGTTCCTAGGCCATCGCCTAAAAGGAGAATTTCAAGTTTATAAGCCTTTCCCTTAGTCGCCATTTACGTCATTAATTGAAAAGATATAGAGTGGTTCTATTCTTGTTTTCTGTTGGTGCCGGGAACCACAAGGCACTATTTAAACAGATTTTTTAATCATGTATTTATTCCTTGAATATGTTCACAATATACAAAGGTTTCAAGTATTCAAGCACAGTTTATATTTCAGGGCAAACTGGTTGTAGGTCACAACATGCTGCTGGATGTCCTTCACACGTTGAGTCATTTCTTCCAAGATTTACCATCAGATTACAATACGTTCAAAGAGTTTGCGCATTGCATGTTTCCGTGGTAAGTTTACTAGATCATCTCTGTGGTGCCAGTGCCTAGTAATTTAGTAGTTCTATACGCGGTTTGGAATTCATTAAGAAATAGATTTATTTTAGAAATGCGATACAAGGTTAATAACATTATTTTGGGTATAATTATATTTACAACCACTTCCAAAGCGCAGGTGCGGAAGAAGTGGCGAAACTAACTGCACTGTAGCATTTTCTCCGGAAGTCAATTAACAAATATAAACTAATCTAAACTTACGGTCTTATCTCTTATTCTATCTCTTCTATCTCTGTAGTTATCCGAAATGATAGAAAGAGACAAGACATGTTTCAAAATGTTCGTTCGCAAATTAGGCGACATGTCAAAATGGAAAGTGACTATTATCGGTCTGAATGTCAAACTTTTATCTGTATAAATGAGTAACGTATGAGAGTAAAATATGATAATTTATTTTTCAGAAATTACTGTGCAAAAGCAAGTTAGATACTAATAATAGCGGTTAAAAGTTTGTTTGTAAACTCTTTATTGCACACAAAAATAAAATAAATAAATTACAAAACAGTTATTGGATTTAGAAGAATATGTACAATGGCGGACTTATTCCAATTGAGATTTCTTCCAGTCAACCAAAACATAAAGAAAAGCCGATAATCAAAATGTATGCGTGATACATACATACATACATAAAATCACGCCTCTTTCCCAGAGGGGTAGGCAGAGACTAACTCTTTCCACTTGCCACGATCTCTGCATATTTCCTTCGCTTCATCCACATTCATAACTCTCTTCATGCAAGCACGGCGGTTTCGGGTAATTTTGACCTGACCCTTTACCAGGACCTTAATTTCGTCTAGGTCTTCCCACTCCGACATTTCCTTTATGCGTGATAATAATAAGTTATGTCATTAATCTTTAATTTGCAGTATATTAGACACAAAATATATGTCGAGCATGCCGCCGTTCAAGGATAAGGTGAATTCAAACGTTCTTCAACATCTTTATCAGTCGTTATCTGAGGAACCATTTTCGTTGCCCAAAATCGGTGAGTGTGAATCTTATGTCTTCTTTAGTCCTAGATTGCACCCCCACCATTCTGGAGAGGAGCCCGGGGTATGTCTTTGAACTTGAATTGGGTGACTAAGGTTTTTTAGACGAAGCGACTCCCATCTGATCTTCGCAACCTTTGCAGGTAAACCTAACCAGTATTTTAACAAACATGGTTGGGCAACCAATCAGGGCAAATCTGGTTGTCTAAATGTGTAGCATCCATTTGCCTGAATGTGCAGGTTTCCTAGTGAAGTTTTTTCGTGACTTTAAGATCCTCGGTTAGCATTAGCATTGGTTAGTAAGCTAATATACATAACTTCGAAAGCAAATCTGGTTGTCTAAATGTGTAGCATCCATTTGTCTGAATGTGCAGGTTTCCTAATGAAGTTTTCTCGTAACTTCAAGAGCATCGGTTATCATTAGCATTGGTTAGCAAAGTAATATACTTAACTTCGAAAATAGTCATTGTTATATACCTAATCGTGGTGGTATTTGAACCTGTGCCTTTTTCGCATTAAGTTTTTTAACCGAGCACCTTGAGACTTGAGAGCGTCGGTGCTCTCAAGGTGCTCAACTCAAAGTTACGCTTAGTGCGGACTAATTCAAGCTCAACTCTCAACGCTTAGTACGGGTAAAAACCGGTGAATTGTCAACAGTGTCGGAGCCCGGGCGCGGCTACTCGGGCGCCGACGACAAGCAGCACGAGGCGGGCTACGACGCGTTCGTGACGGGCGCGTGCCTGCTGGGGCTGCGCGCGCGCCTGCGCGGCGCCGGGCGCGCGCGCCGCGGGGACGCGCTGCTGGCGCCCTACGCCAACAAGCTGTACCTCGCCAGGACCGCGCGGCAGGACTCGCCTTACATCAACCTCGAGGGGGACGATCGTGAGTATTATTCCATAATAGTTTAAGGGATAGGCTTATAAAACTTGCGATTCTTCTTTTAGGCGATGGGCTAGCAACCTGTCACTATTTGAATCTCAATTCTATCATTAAGCCAAATAGCTGAACGTGGCCATTCAGTCTTCAAGACTGTTGGCTCTGCCTACCCCGCATGGGATATAGACGTGACCATATGTATGTATGTAGTTTCATCTAGAAATCTAGGTAGACTTATTGATGACTAGGTAGACGAACTGATTCGTGTTGGTACGCGTTCGGGCGTTGCCGCGATACGCACACATTAACACAATATGCTTGTATGCATGAAAAACGCTTTAGTTGGTATACCCGCTTTGGGCTCACCTCCCCTAGACCATAGTCCAGTGTGCTCGCAACGTCTGTGACCGGCAGAAATGGAAGCGAATCACTGAGAAAACAGTCCTCGGGAAAGAATACGACCCGTCGAACACCTCTCCGTGTACCTCGTCTGCGCAACCACGACCACTCTGACAAGAGTGTTCGACGAAAAAAAAGTTCCATCAAAAAACACTTAGGGGAAACATGTGACAATCAATCGTCCGCCTACCCTCATGAGAAACAGTAGCGTGATATAAAATTAAATTAAATATTTTATTCAGAAAATAGACTTTAGCAGGAACTTTATAACATCATTATACCTACTTCTTCTTCCAATCCCTGGTTCCGTTATGTCGAGTCAGGTCTCCTTACTTTTCTGCGCCAAGACGTTCGGTCTTAGGTTGTCGATTCTGGCAACTGGGCTTGCTTGGTATCCTTTTGGATATTTGACCTCGATGGCAGGCGGCCTCTTCCTCTTTTTTTGTTCTGGCAACCCTAGCGCAATTTTCACCACGTGGTCTTCTTCGCGTGTTTTCACATGGCCATACCAACGTAAGCGGTGTTCTGTCATTTTATTTGCGATTGGTGCAACTTTAAAGCTTCCCCGAATGTATCATTCCGAATTTTGTCCAGTCTGGTTACACCTCCCGCCCACCAAATCATCTTCATTTCACGTCATTGTACATTTCAATAAATTTAAGTTTTATCTATATCTATACTAATCTATACTAATATTATAAAGCTGAAGAGTTTGTTTGTTTGAACGCGCTAATCTCAGGAACTACTAGTTCGGATTGAAAAATTCTCTTTGCGTTGAATAGACCATTTATCGAGGAAGACTTTAGGCTATAAATCACGCTGCAACTATAAGGAGCAAAGAAATAATGGAATATGTGAAAAAAAAACGGGGAAAATTATTCACCCTTGAGGGCTTCAATGATGCCCAAAATAACAATACCACGCTGACAAAGTCGCGGGCACAGCTAGTCTAATATTTAGCATTTGTCAAGAAGCTGTAAGTTACAAACTACCTAATCAATTAACCCCCTTGTGGCTAGCGTCCTTTTTAAAGAACAGAACAGAGAGAAGAAATAGGAAATAGGACTCCGTCGTGTATGAATCTAGAGGGGATGAATGATGTGAAGGTTCTAGTTGATTGATTGTTATAAAATATATATTTTTGTCCCCAGCTGCACCTTCAAGAGAGCACGTGTTCCACATGACCTTCCCCAAGGAGTGGCAGAGGAACGACATCAACCAACTCTTCAGTCCATTTGGTAAAACTCTAATTTCTATTCATTCTTCTTCCACCTGGTTTAAGTCCAGTTAATATCCTCATCAGTCTAGAGAGGAGCCCGGGGTAGACCTTTGACCATGGATCTAGGATTGGGTGAGTCAGGTTTTTACACTAAACAAGTCCTATCTGACCTCCGCAACCTTTACACATCCGGTTCCCTGAATGTCTTTTACGATATTCATGAGAAAAACAATTAATTGTCTTATTCTAAAGTGACGGGAATCACATGGCCCCGGTCAAAGAAGTAAATATTTTGCAATATCTTTAATATGTCGTAAAAGGCGACCATGGGATAGGCTTATAAGTTTGGGATTCTTGTAGGCGATGGGCTAGCAACCTGTCACAAATTTTAATCTCAATTCCATCGTAAATAAAGCTGAGCGTGGCTTTTCAGTCTTCACGCCTGTGGGCTTTGTCTGCCCCGCAAGGGATATAGACATGACTATATGTATGTATGCATGTATTTTAATATAATGTATTTATTATGTTTGCAGGTCAAATAATAGTGCAATTTCTGGACGATACAAGCGCCTACGTGGCCCTAACTAATAGGAAGCGTTCGAGGGAGATGCTGAAGGCTCTGTCAGGTCATGAAAAAGTCACTTTGGTGCCGTTTTCCATCCACAAGAATCTGCAAAACAAGGTCCGTAATTTTTGCACCTGGAGACAAATAGATATATATTCTATAAAATCTACCTTCCTGCCAAATTTCATCTTTATTGGCTCAGTAGATTTCGAGATTTCGTGATTCCTAAGTGAGTGTTTTTCGCTTTTATTTATATAGATTACAATCAATCAACTAGTAACCTGTCACTATTTGAAACTCAATTCTATCATTAAGGCCAAAAAGCTGAACGTGGCCTATCAGTGTTTTTGCTTTCAAAGCTTTGTCCACCCCGCAAGGGATAAAGACGTGATTAACTGTATGTATATGCTGCAGTGTAGCTTGTTCCGCCGCTTCTTCTACACGTGCGCTTTGGAAGCGCTTGTAGTTATAATTAGATTTAAGTGATGTGACGTCAATAAGTGATACCTTGTATCCAATTTTGAAAATAAATCGGTTCAATTCTATTCTATATAGTAATTATAATATATCATTTATACCTACATATCGTTTTATGGGAGAAACGTAGGTAAATCGGTAATTGAGATATAGATATGCCTTCGTACTTATCAAGTGTGCTTTTCTGAGATCTGCGGCTTAGAAGAAGACTGTGTATAACGAAAAATCTCGTTTTCGTTCAAATAAAAAATAAAGGATCTCTAAGTAAAGTTATTTTTTTTTGTCCACAGACGGCAGACCACGCCCGGCCGCTGACCGCGAAGAAGACAGTGGTCATGTGCGTATTTATATTATTCCTACTGGTTGTAATGGCCGCCCCACACTTGTCCACTTATTACGATATATACTCCAAATACGCGTATTTCACCGTTTTCTCTGTGACGCTTTACGTGTGCCACATGAATTTGACGTCTTACAGCGAATTCTCTTGGAAGTTTTAGGAAGGTTTTATGTACTTTATTTTTTTTTTGTTCTTATATTTAAAAGTTAATTTTTGTCTGTGTGGCGTCCGCCTTTCATTTCTCTTGAAAAAAAAGGGGAAAAGAAATTAATAGTGATTTTAAGTTAATTATTTGCGTAAGTTCACCTTACGAATTTTACGAATTACAGCAAATTCTCTGCGTTGTTTTTAGAAGTATATTTTTTTTTTTATAGATTTTAGGTTTAATTAGGATTTTTATTTTTTAACTTTTTTCACGATCTCGTTTTTATGTCGTATTGTTTTAATATTAAGATATTTAAGGTTGTTTCTTCTATTTATTTTTTGATGATTTTTAGGTTATATTTTGCTCCGCCGTTAAATTCATTTACGTTTAAAAATTTCTAAGTTATTAGTTTGTTTTTACGTGAACGTCCATATTAATACGTCAATTTGGGCGAATCTCGATAATAATTAACGCGTATCTCGAGATATTACTTAATCGTTTAATACAAGTATACAGGTCGGATAAGGAATTGTATAACAACCATAGAGGGCTTATAGGTTTCTCGCAACACGGTTGCGTTAGACGTTTGGTTTGCCTTGGCTTAGGGATTTGAAAAGAAGAGGCCTTACCTATTCTAAACGCTAATTGCGTTTTAGCGGCAGCGCCTTAATTAAAGCATAATACAAATATAAGCATAATAGTTGATCTCAAGTGATTTAATCAAGTAAGTAGTTATTAACTATTAATTTTAGTTTTCTTTTAAAACTTAAGATAATTTTACTAAAAAATAATGTCAGTGACAGAATTTAAGATGTGAACTTATGAGGATAAAATGTTAACACAGAGTTAAAAAAAATTGTCAATTAGGAACATATTAAAATTAATTTCATAAAATGTTCTTGAGAGTTTTAAAAGTAATTAGAAATATGTTCAGCAGTCAAAAGATAATGTTTTACAGTGTTTATATCAATTTATTTATTATTTAATTTAGTTTATCTTAATTTAACATTTTAATATGTTGAGTACATATATATTGAAACTGGTAAAAATTTTCTATCATAAAATTCATTCAAACGTCTCCTAAGAGACATTTTGTAAACGTATTTTTTTAAACCAATTATTATAAGAAGTGATTTATGATAAGGTTGTGGGAACAATAAATATAATAAGTTTAAAAAAATATTTATATATAGAAATTATAATGATTGCTAGGCAAATATATTTCTATTCATAAGAAACTTACTTAATTTTTAATTCGACGGCATATTTTGGTTGTGTATTTGTATGTTTCCCAGGCACGCTCAGTGTCTCATAAAAGCGTTATTTCAATTATTATATTGGTGAAGCTCGATGTTCACAAAACCACCATTAGATAAGAATTTTGGCAGTATTTTTTACAATTTGCTTATTTGAAAAATGTCCTTTTATTATGAATACTGCCAAGCTTCTCCGGTCTTAGAAAAATAACCGAACATAAAAAGAACCAGTAAAAATATGTACATGATGTAGCTTTGAATTATACTGTCGAAAATTTAGCTTTTTTGGGCAATGATCTATATGAGAAACACCGAGAAAATATATAACGTACATACTTAGAGTTCTGTTTTTTTATATAAGTACTTAGTTGTTTTAATATATGAATGGTTAGTGCATTTATATGGCACTTTTCTTTTAATAACTGTACCGATTTTGATATTATTTTTGTTATTGATGTAGTAGGTATATAAGTTTTGAAAATAAATTTTACTTTAATTTATTTGTTTGTTTTTTTTTTATTATTTCAATGTATTGATATGTCTTTGACTGCTGAACATATTAACCTTTGCAACATTAATAATAAATTATAGTTATTGCCATAAATACTTCATTCAAAAAGAGGATTGGAGAGTTTTTATAAACTGTATAAAAATATTATCACAGTAATTTTTACCTACTCAGTAGTGCCTAGAGACGGCTGATGAGTTTCGGAGTAATCTGACATCTTTTACGGTTGTTATGGCAAAGGCATAGATGTCGCCACAAGCGTGTGCAATATATATTGAAACATACATATAACGTTTAACTATTTGAATCTCAATTCTATCATTAAGCCAAATAGCTGAACGTGGCCATTCAGTCTATTCGAGACTGTTGGCTCTGTCTACCCCGCAAGGGATATAGACGTGACCATATGTATGTATGTTAGTGTCCGACCGAAGGTCTATTTTTGGCCGAAGCCGAAGCCGAAGCCGAAGGTTTATATTCTCTCAGCACTCAGTACTTAATTTTGTTCAATATTGTCTACAAGGTACAATTAATATTAAAATCATTTCAAAACCTCAATATTGAAGGTTTATATATTGACTGTCTCATATAGAAGTTGATGATATATCATAGAGGTGGTTGGTTTAGAGATAAACTAGCTGTTGCCCGCGACTTCGTCCGCGTAAATGTCGAGTTGAATTTTAATCATACAGTCAGATACAGACAGACAAAAAATGTAAAAAAAAATTCTCTATCCGTTTCAGTCAAAATATTAAATGGACAGAAAAAATATTTTTACCGTTTTATTGTATGTAGTATTTTGATTTTCAGTTTTTTTACATAAAATACTCAAACAATACAAGAAAAAATATTTTTAATAATAAAAAATATCTTGTAATTGTTGGGATTCGAACTTGGACCGCCAACTTCACAGTCTCACGGGCTAACCACTGGACCATCGAAGCCGTTGCGTTGGTGTCGAAATTAAAGTAGACTACATACATATGGTCACGTCTTTATCCCTTGCGGGGTAGACAGAGCCAACAGACTTGAAAAGTCTGAATGGCCACGTTCAGCTATTTGACTTAATGATAGAATTGAGATTCAAAAAGTGATAGGTTGCTCGCCCATCGCCTAAAAAAGAATCCCAAGTTTGTAAGCCCATCCCTTAGTCGCCTTTCACTTATATTTATATGTTATAGGTATAATGCCGTCGTATAATGATAAATGACTTTGAATTTTTAATTTCGCAACTTATTTGCAGGCATACTGATGCCTTGAGTTCATTCAAATGTCGATAACTTTTTTTTGTGAACCGATTTTGATGAAACAAACTTTAAATGTTATTCTGAGTTAAAACAAAGCAATTGGTGAAAGTTTGAAGTAAATCGGTTTAGTACTTTCGGAGATAATCGTGATCATACATACAGACAGACAGACAAGAAATTAAAAAAAATATATTTTTGCTTTCTATTATTCATTCTAAGTGTCCCTCTATCCATTTCAGTCGAAAATACTAAATGTACCTACAGACAAAATATTTTTACTGTTTTATTATATGTATAGATAAAAGTTTGTGATTTACCTACTGGTAAAAATAATGATTTGATTTCTTACAAAAACACTCGTTTAAATACACGTACGGACTTGTTTTGATGCATGCAATCAGCAATGTGATATTTTGACAGTGACTCCCCGCCGCCTCATGACTTTCGTAACAGTTCGTTCAATCTCGACGGTCGCTCGGACCTTCGGCGAAACCTTCGGCTTCGGCCGGATTTTGGGCCGAAGCCGAATGTTTCGCCGAAGGTGGATTTTTTGGCCGAAGGTGGCCGAAGCCGAAGCCGAAGCCGAAGCTTCGGTCGGACACTAATGTATGTACATATAACGTCACTACTGTTTCCCATAGTGGTAGGCAGAGACTATGGATTGATACTTGCTACAGTTCTTACAGATTTCTCTGGCTACCTCTTATAATATCTTGTGATTAGCGGGGTTATTGAGGAACGGTAAATAAGGCATTTATATCTGCCCTGTCTGACTTTTTCTGAGGATAACCTTAAATAAAGCAGAAGAAGGGAGATAAGACGATGTGATAAAAAGTACGGAGATGAACATAAGGAAATTTTTAAGAAGGAATGTCGCGGGCGGAATCTAGTACATACATTTTAAACTTAAAATAATGTGTGGTACACAAGGGAGAAACCTGCTTGTGCAACTTTTGTAGGTGCATAGGTTAATCTGTGGTTTAATCCGTATTTTATAGAATGCAAATTGTGTAAAACAATTGATTAGGTGAGTATTGGAATAGTTTCAGTGTTGTAACGCGGCTGGGTTTCGAACCGCCATTGTGATGCTGCGGATCGTGAGAAGATATCTGTAGGGTGACAAATGGTCTTGATACTTGCGCGGGAAAATATGATTTACGTACTTCTTATATTATAAACTTTTGCCCGGGTATTCACCCTTACATACACAACAAACAAACATACATAAAATCACCCTTCCAGAAGAAAAAACTAACAACCTAATACAATTTCATAAATGGTCTACCGGTTTAGCGTGAAAGTGTTACAAATAAATAATTAACAGACTTAGGAAGGAATATGTACAGTAAGGTAAATTTTGGACTCCGAGCGCTGATTGAAGCTGAAGATAACCGCTAATGATGCAAACGAAAAAGGCTTTTAGAGAGATACAAATGTTGCGACTAACTAAATTTAACATCTTCAAAATTCCACGCAAAGACTTTAAGTGGCTTGGTAACAAATTTGAAAAGCTAAGCTTGTTATACCGCCCAGATGGGAGATCTATTTCCTCACTCACCTCACATCTCTTTAGAAATAAATCGCATGCTCCTAACACTAACCTTACCAACTACATTTAATGTCCATTCATTATAGTGTAAAGTTTGACAAACGACCTACTTAAAAATATAAATTCCCTGTCCCCAACAAAACATATAGCATGGCCGCTGTAGTCGGTAGCTCGGACAATGGCGCGTGGATAGCGGCGACCCCCCGACCTCGCGTGCGCGCTTCCGCCATCTTGCATTTTAATGCGCCCGCGCATTTGCATACCGCGGACAAGTGAGATGATATTTTATTCTCATTTAGTATGAATTACCTCGATTTGTTTCATTGGAGTTATTCAAAACTGAAAATTGAAAGAACCATGAATTGCACGTGTTTTGAAGTGTGTCTGTTACAAAATCCTGATGACGTTGCCTGGTATGATATGCCAGCTAATGATCTCAATATGAAAAAGACCAGGCAAATGGGGAGAAATATACAAAATCTTCCATCCTGGAACATAGAAATTTGATCGTGGTTTCTTGTAAAAAACTGGAATTCAGCGAAAGTCTTTATTCTACACCGTATGGTGGCCCTACAGATAATCCAATTTAAAGTTTGTGAGTTTAATGTCACCGTTTCATTTATCGCACAGCACACGGCTTTTCTTCCCATAACAAATGCTATACCGTCGCTTCCTAAAGTCCAGAAATTACACAAAATCATAAAACAAACAGTACGATTATGGCCTGTACAATGTTCTCGAAATTTACGCTACCCTGTGGGTGTAATGGGCACCGCAATTTACATACCCTCCGCGTAGTCCCGATGGCAGCGATTCCTCCCACGCGTTCCTATCGGGACTATAATCGTCTATTCGCACCTAGGAGTATCGAAACATATGGAGAAGACAATGCCATGGATTCCATGGTTTTTTTTATCACCCTGGGTTTTAGTGCACTGTGTCTGGGCAAAGGCGTCCAATTTCTAATTTCAAAAAAGTATAACCCTAGTTAAATTTTGTCATGCATTGAAAATGATGTCGATGTCAGCCTCCATATCCTCTTCAAAAAGTAAAAAAAAAAATACTTGGCACGACATTAAGAGAAGACATTATGCACTCTAGGTACAGGACCAAAGGTTATTCTTTAAAAACGAACAGTGCGAATCGATATCTACGATTACGATATAACTAACGATTTTAATCTTTGGCAGAGTAAGAAATTACATAAAATCGATGGAAAAAAATCCATATTTACTAGGCAATTAGATTTCTTCACTTCTCGTGCCTTTTACTTTGAAACGCGTGATGTGCGTTAAAAATTACTTTTATCTAGATTTTTAAAATAAAAAAAAAAATCTAGAGCAATTTTTTGTAAAATTTAATTTCATAATGAGTCATTTCTATTGGTTTATTGTAAGGCTAGAGAAGAAAAAGAGGCAATATTTTGTTATCATTTATAGCGTCCGCTCCATAATATTGTGAACTCCATGATTCGCACTGTTTCCTTTTTGTTCGATTGAATTGTTTCATGTTAATGCTTATGGCAAGCGACGTAGCGACCGAATTATATGGAAAGCTTGATTTATGAGAATAGCGAATATTTGCAAAATAATGCAAAATTCTATCATTTTTATGTGTAACTTAAGTCGTATATTTATTCATCAATTCTCTAAACAAAAACATTCTATATAAGAAACTCCAATACTTCCAATGGTATAGTTTTAAAATGATGACTTCGATCACTCAAAATAGGTTACCTTATTTTTTTTCCCTTTGCAAAAATCTACAAAATCCTCAAAATGACAGACGTAAATTACACGAACCTCATTAACTCCGTCGTGCATATCATATCTATAGCAAAAATATCTCCGCCATCACTGAGCCATTTCGCAACCCACAGAGTATAAATCGTCCCTTTGATGTACCACACTCCATGGTAACCCAATATTGGTGACGCGTGGTCACGACTCGCGTACGTCGGTGTCGGCAGCATAAACATCGTCTGAGACAATGTGGCTGATCCTCGCTTTTCATCGCTCGTGCCGATGGTATCTGATGGCGGGAGCGCGCACCGCTTAGAATTGTTAACTGTAGAAGAGGCAGAGTTTTTTATGCTAGAGTGGAATGTGAGCTCTTCATGTGGAGGCAGTAAGAGACAATGATAGTACTAAACCACCTTTTATAATATAATAAGATGAACGATATATTTGCAGAAGATATTTTTTGAAATTGCAATACTTTGTGGCCAACATTTATCTTTTAATTTAAAATGAATAGCTCTTCTGTTCGTTGTGTACTCTATGCTGTGCACGCGCCACTCAATCAGAGCAGCACTAGCGATAGTGGTTGGTATTAACGTGTCAATAAGTTCTTTAAAAACAAATATTAAACGTTTTTCTCATTTCAAATAAGTGGCTAGAATTTAAATTTTTTTTCCTCAGTTCCATACTCAGTGGCCAGTTTTTCTCTTTGACATCATCTGCTCATTGTATACTCTATGCTGCGCACGCGCCACAATCCAGGGCGGCACTCGCGATAGTGCTTGGTATTTCCGCGCCTAGATTTAGGAGGTCGTGACGCCGCAACGGTGTAAATGCGGCGCGAATGTTTTCGGCTGACGATGCTTCGTGCAGTTGACCTCTTTAGTTGAGTATTGTTGTGAATAAACTGCAACTGTTGTCGGTGACACCAGTAACTAAGTGTAGTTATTGCATTATCATTATGTATGTCTATGCCCCAGTTTGAGCCTCTATGTGTTTTAACGCCCATACTCTTGAAATTAGCTTATTTATAGCAACAACAAAAAATGTTTCTTAGAAGTTTGTCTGTGGTAGGTACTTTTTCAATGGTATTGCTGAATTATTTTTTTTAATATAATCGAAATCAAACGTACCTATTGTTTGTATGAACGTGAAATTATATTGTATGAAACTTTAACTTATAATGGGAAGTAAACAGCAAAGTTGAATGTTGAACCAATTAAGTGCCGGTAAATTTAGGAACAAAGAAATCGTAATACAAATACAGAGCTCCCATGACACATAACGATAATCTACATATAATTTGGGACTTGATTCCTGAAGTCTTTGGATGTTCTTCATAGAAAATATATCATTTTCGCTGGTAAATATAACAACGCACGCGTAACTTCTGTTCATTAGCACAAAAATGGCCAAACGTCTATCTTTTCACCGCATAAACGTCGCAATGGCAACATTCCAGCAAATATAACACCTAGTTCTCGTTCATTAGCACAAAAAGCGCTGAGCACGCAACATATCTCAGCGCTTCAGGAATGAACGTATATCCAGTTAAGAAGGCGCCATGACAAACGAGCGCCATTTCGATGTTCTGTCGCGTCGGGTTAACACTAGTCGAGATATATAATATACTAGCTGTGCCCGCAACTTCGTCCGCGTGGAATTGTTATTTTGGGCATCATTGAAGCCCTCAAGAAACCCGTTTCTTTCACATTTAACATTATTTCTTTGCTCCTTATAGTTGCAGCGTGATGTTATATAGCCTAAAGCCTTCCTTGATAAATGGTGTATTCGACGCATAAAGATTTTTTCAATTCGAACCAGTAGTTCCTGAGATTAGCGCGTTCAAACAAACAAACAAACTCTTCAGCTTTATAATATTAGTATAGATATCGTTTTGTTAGTTTGTCGGTGTAAAGACATAGAAATATTAATAGTACTTATGAACGGACGGATAGCAAAAAATATCTTTAACCAGATAGATCACTAGAGAGTCGGTGGTGGAACGGTTAAGGTTTCAGAATAAAACAGCGTGATCCGCAGGGTGGCAGAGGTTCAAACCCCATGGCCATACACAAATGGATCTTTTCTGAGTTATGTGTTAGTTTAACTGCTAACCGAACATGTTTTTACACTAAATTACTCCCGTCTGATCTCCGAAACCTTTGTAGGGATTTCAACCTACAATGGATCGTGTTTTCACTTTACCGTTAGATTATGGTTTAGTAATCAATGTTACGTATGTATTACTCAGAAAATAAATGAATCTATGCCACCCTTTGCTTCATGATTTTTAATTCGGACACTTTAACTGTACGACCACCGTCGCTTGCTTCAAGCTTAAATTTATGCTACACTCCTACCAAACTAATCGGTAACGGGCGAGATAGTACAAAAGACGCATACGCATTCGGGAGCGGCCGTTTTATACGGCGACGTGATACTAATGGTTGCGCCCGGCGTCGCCCATGATTTATCGACCCCACACCACCGTTTAACGAGTGTGTATAACTTTTAGTGGCGGTATGTTAAGATTGCGTCGTATTCGTACCTGAGGTAGCTATAGAGTTTGTGCGTTCAAGAGTGTCTGTGGTCAGGTTCCGAAAAATTTTGGGACCAGGTTCAAATCCTACCGCGACCAACCAACGTATTAATAATTCCTCTCTGATGTTCTTTATGTTGAGGTAAAATGTCGTGAGGAAACTTTAGGTGTCCAGATAACCGTGATTTAGTGATCCAATAAGGGACATTCTCAAACCAGGATCGTCGTTAGAGGTGCAATTGAGGCTCCTCTCCAAAACCATGAGTATTTAATCGGGACTAACGCTGTATTGAAATCGCTTAGAACAGCTGATGCAATTCACGCAATTAAAAGTGCAACAGACATAGGTCACGTCCACACTGCAAACGGGGAATCTGATCGATTCGCACATCGACTAACGTCCGATCGACATCGACTCGAGTCGGAATCGCTCACAGTCGCCGGCTGTCATCGTCAGGCACCTAACGGGGTGTGTGACAGACTATATTCGCTTTGCGGCGCCGCCGAGATCCTATCTAAAGGGCTCATTAAGTAATGGCATCGGAGCGACGCGTCCGGGGCAAATTGTGTACATTTCTAGCTCGTGTGTTAGGGGTTTTACGTGTAGCGTGTCATTCAGTGTCACTTAGTATCTCTAATACTTTCTATTCGGCACGTGTAATAGTTTCTGTACTGAATAGCTTTGCCTTTTTTAGATTTAGTCGATCAGGTTTGGCAGAGAAAAATATAAATTTTATTCTTCGAATGGTGGTATTTGGATAATGGGACATATTGAGACTAATCTCTCTAAGAAATCTCCAATTTCAAAATGTATATTATTTAATTCTTAAGTAGCCTTATTCTTTGTATATGCATTGGAAAGCGACTGATACATCGAACTTTAAAGGTTCGTGTAGTCATTTTCTTTTTAGGTCAGCCTTTGCTAAGACAATATTAAAATATAGAATCCCAACCGCCGAAGAGCGAGATAAACAAGGGTGTTAAGCGGTAACAATGTAAATTAAATAGCGCGCTTGTTGCGCACGCGCACGCGACGAGCGATGTGTCGGGCATGGCCGATTAGCGCGCGACACCGGGGTTTTATGGATTTTATTTTTTTAAGAAGCACAAATAGTTATTTTCAACCGAATTATCTAAAAGGAATCTTGAAACATTGGGAGCTGGAATAGCTAATTAGCAGAGAGAATAGATGAAAATTTGGGTGGCGTCTTTATTTTTAGACATAAGTATTAGGGTAATTATGGGGTAATATTTGTGGGGTATAGAGTCACGCAAAGTGTCACTTACTCTTATCATTCTCACCACTCTGAAAAGGAGCCCGGGGTATGCCTTTGACCAATTGATCTTGGATTGGGTGAGTCAGGTTTTTACACAAAGTGACACCTGTCTGACCCCCGCATCTTTTGCAGGGGAACCTGACCCGTATTGGATCGATCATGGTTACACATCTAGTTGGCTGAATGTGCAAGTTACCTCACGATGTTTTCTCTCGCCGTAAGAGCATCGGTTAGTATTCAAACTATCGTACAAAACTTCGAAAATAATCATTAGTACAAAGCTGGGGTGGGATTCGAACCTGTGCCTTTTTGGGCGACACGCATTTTAACTGGACACCTTACCGATTCGACCATCGACGCTCTAAAAAACTTACCTAACTAGCTTGTCGAACTATAAATACTGGTAGCGATTTACAGGCTCATCGTAAACGCTTGCTAGGTCGTTGCGTATCGTGTTACAGTTACAAGACAAGCCATTTTGTCTTTCAAGCTTAGACTTTGCCACGAAACGCGCTTGTTGCGTGAAATAATGGGACGAGTAAACGTTATCCCATTTGTAAGAGGGTTTCTCGTGAACTTATTTATCAAGGACTTTAGATCTTTCTCGTAAATATACTAAAGTTTGTTAGTTTTAACTAACTAAGTTGTTGGCTTTAGCCAACGCTTGAGATCCTCGGCAGTTAGGAGAGATGAAGACGTAACTGGAATCGAAGCTTGGATGATGATTTAGGAGGAGGATGGTGACTAAATTTTCTTTCATTGCAAGTTTGGCAGGTGAAATTAGCAAGAGATAGTGACTTTGGTAAGGATCTGAGGATTCTATGGCTTTGAGCGTGTGTTGGTATTTTTATTTAGTATAATTGCGGTATCAGGAATCATTTTCCTATTGGTGCCGGGAAGGTACTCTTAGCCTAAATCGAAAATAGTAGAATAAAATGCAATTTTACTCCAGCAAACAGTTTGAGTCTACCCTTTTATGGAAAAGGAGGTGAAGCTGTAAATAATAATGTTTTAAGTTTGTCTGTATGTCAGCGGAGGTGACTGATATGAATGAGCTTTCTCGAACTAGGAATGTTTGACGTGTCCATTATGCCGCTCATCAGAAAACAACTGGCCGAGTGGATCCGCGGCATAAGACTGACATCATTGTTGAGTTCATTACAGTACAGTTATTTTTTGTCTTGACATATAGTTATTTTGCCTGCGTTTTGGGTATGTCTGTATTAAATCCGAATAAGTCCCTACATAAACTTAAAGTTAACTCAAGACTAAGTGTTTTCGATTTATTTATATTTAAACACTAGGCACATTTTCAGAATAAATTTATTAAATACAAAACAAAAATATAAAGAACGAAAAATTTAATTATCCCACCTTCAATGGCTTCAAGACAAGTTAAATAGGCATCGCATAGTTTGTATGCGGGAGAGCAAAAATGTGTTTTAGAATTTTACTCAAAAAGTCGTACGATTTCATAAAATAAATTTGCTAAAAAAATGTGGCTAGAGTTAAATATAAAACAAATTGAAAAAAACAACCCGGATCTCCTTCTTCTGTATTTGTCTTAGTTACATCCTCACATTTCAGGAGAGGAGCCTGGGGTGGATCTAGGGGGTGGATCGACTATGACCGTACCATATTGTAAATACATGGTAAACGTGCCAATCAATGTTCACGGATTGCACAAACGCGCTAAACACAAAGCGATGCGATGTTGCGCAAACAAACTGATCGAATCAATTGATTTATCTAACTAGATTAACCATTATGCTATTTCATTTCGGCTCCTTATAAAGAAGGAGTCGTGCGTGTATATCCGTAGTGCCCCTTTTGGGAACTGTACGAAGGTAATATGCTCGTGAAATTGTCGGACGGATTTCGCTCTGACAAGGCTTATGTGTCAAAATCTGATGAAATTTGGTGATCTACAAGAAATAATTTAACAAAATGAAAATGATCACTTACGTAATATCCCGTATTTAGCGGATACCGAACTTGAAGTCAACACATCTGATAATGCAATCGGGAATATATATTGATTATAATTCTGGTGTCAGTCCCGGCTGCGTCCTCATCTCGCTGCAGAGATCTGTCTTCGTCCACAATCTTGGATTAAGAAATGTTATAAGAATAGAATAGATTTATTTTCAAAATTGGATACAAGGTATCACTTATTGACGTCACATCACTTAAATCTAATTATAATTACTACCGCTTCCAAAGCGCATGTGTAGAAGAAGCGGCGGAACAAACTACACTGCAGCATTTTCATCGGACGTCAATATACAAATATAGATCTCTTAAACCTAAATCATGGACGAATACACATTGTCTACATTAAAAAATGAATGAATGTAGAACTAGTTGAATATAAATAAGTATAATAAATATGACTTATATAATTCCGTTCGTAAAAAGCGCTTTATAATAACATTGTTAATGAAATTAACAATATATCGGCCAATGAGAATGTAAAGTCTATTTTTCTTATTCTTCATTAATGTTTTTTTAACACCCGTAGTCCAACTCTTGCGTCGCCAACCGCGTCAGTTGCAAGCGTCTCTTTGTCGCACGGTTCGCCAAGGGGGCTCTCTGTTGTGGCGGGAACATAGCTTATTAGCGGTCCCTGGGCAAAAACCACAAGTTACAAGTCAATCAGCGCTGCTTTGAGGAGTGTCATCCCGGTAGGCGCGCCGGGCGCCTTTTATGGATGAACCCTGATAAATAGCGCGCGCATTTCGCAACAAATGACGGGTTTAATTGTCATATACAGGGAAAAAGTTTGCGTCTATGGTGTTTTTTGCGGAAGGATTTACTCTGTAGTAAGTTTTTAGTATTTAATTTCACTCGCGAAGTCAACAAAATGTGCCATACGATATTTGGATTGCCGACATGAAGAAAATAAAATACGCTGTTCTTTGTTCTAGCACAGCGTATTTTATTTTTTATATCAAACTTTAAGGAGCTAGACGTGACCTTTGTATATGTGACGATTTGACAATAAAGTAAATGAGATTTCTTATTAAAAAAATTTAAATGGTAAAAAGAATTAAGGAATAAAAAGTTGACGTGTGCGCAACCGACAAACATCTTGTAAGAACAATATAAATCCCATTTCCCTACAACCTTTAAAATAAACAGTGGCGTATTTACTTGTATTTAAAAAAAGACCGGATCGTGACCGTGTCCGGTAATTTGACACCGGAGTGTGTCGCCGGACAGGTGAATGTGGCGTTCGCGCACGTCCAATTAAACGGCGAGGATTTAAGTTCGAAACTTGAACGCGGATTTACAATTTGTCCCAATTAGAAGTGTCGATGCGCTGAGTTGTTGGATTCTCTTTGAAACAAGAAGGGGTTTAGTAGAAAGAGAAAAAGTAGATTTTAGGATAGAATAGATTTATTTTCAAAATTGGATACAAGGTATCACTTATTGACGTCACATCACTTAAATCTGATTATTTCTACTACCGCTTCCAAAGCGCATGTGTAGAAGAAGCGGCGGAACAAACTACACTGCAGCTACTGCAATGTAGATGTGGATTTAATTTTTAACTGAATTAAAAAAAGGAGGACGTTTTTAACCTTTTTTTTCAACTGAGTGTAGTGTTTATGAAGTCGGTTCAATTTTATATATAGATTCAATAAGAGATTTTTCGATTAATGTTAAACTAAACTCTGTCGTGATTTGGAAGATAAAGTTATGCTTTTACTTTTTAACAGCCTTTCAAATGTCAAAGTCAAAGTCAAAGTCAAAGTCAACACCATGAATGTTGACTAATAAGATACTGACTAACCTCTAATGGAAAATGTTCCATCTCTGTCTGACTTCTGAGTAGTTTCTAAGATCCATTGTGTTTTTTTTTTATATAAACAATAATATTCGAATGTTTTGTTTCAGGCGTAACTCAAATTCTACAGTCAGACATGGTAAACTATGCTCATTTATTGATTTAATTTAACAGATTAACTTTTTGTCGTGACCACGTCTTATAATTCGATTGATCCGGCTGCACGCACGAAAAAACATGACTCATGCGGCGTTACTCCGCTCTGAGGCGTTCCATGTAAGGCTTGAAGTGCAAGCGAGAGCGCGGAACGAGCGAGAAAGAGGCACAATCGGCCTTCGCGTTCGGCAGAGTATACCTCCTTCTCTATATACATACAAATCTATTAAACATAAGAAATTAAAATTTTCTTTTGAAAAATGCTACCATTCCATCAGTATTTTCTTAAGACGTTGTCACGTTCATCTATCGTCAGTAAACCGACTTTACAGACAACCGATTTTTTTAACGAAATGAAACATATATACGTTGTATGTTATAATAATAACTTATAAGCAAGGCTTTTTTAAATAGGTTTAACTTCGGTCAAAATAGGTACCTACTTATATAACTGGTATTAACCCGGCACGTAGGTACATACCTAATGCATGCATCAAAAATAATGTCAGAGCAAAATTTGGTTAGCAATGTTGCCAGTTCAATTTGAAAATGTTGCCAATAATAAAAATTTTCTTCGTAGATTCCACAGAGGAGAAGAAGACGGGGTCATGTCAGGCTTCACCAGTAATGCCTACACCTGTTCCAAGACCTGTAAACAATTTTACAGTTAAGGTAAGGTTTGTTTACATTTTACTCTAAGATAAATATATACTTAATTTAGGGTAAATAGAATTTTACCAACAGTCATCAAAAGACTGAAATCCCAGCGGCTGGGTTTAATGATAGAATTGAGATTCAAATAGTGACAGGTTGCTAGCCTATCGCCTAAAAGAGGAATTTCATGTATATAAGCCCTATCATAAATGTTATATTGTACTTACACACATACATACATATAAACACGTCTATATCCCTTGCGGGGTAGACAGAGCCAATAGTCTAAAAAATACTGATAGGCTAATTTCAGCTGTTTGGGTAACTGATAGAAATTGAGATTCATATAAACTGACAGGTTGCTAGCCTGTCGCCTAAAGAAACCTCAAGAAATACCAAGTTTATAAGCCTATCCGTTAGTCGCCTTATACGACATCCATGGGAAAGAGATGGAGTAGTCCTATCCTTTTTTCTATTGGTGCCGGGAACCACACAGCACCAATTAATAAAATAATAATATTTATATTAATTATTTAAACTAATATAATACCATTTTTCTGTAGTTGAACGAGCCGGTCGAGCCTTCCACGAACAAGAGTAGAACTCGCCCCACTTCCGCTCCCATTTCCAAAGAGAAAGAGAAGCATAAATTAGCAGATTCACCTTTAGAGGTTTGTGACATTTTATACACTTAAAAAATATAGTTGCAGCGTATATGGTCTATTCAACGAAAAAAGAATTTTTCAATTCGAACCAGTAGTTCCTGAGATTAGCGCGTTCAAACAAACAAATTCTTCAGCTTTATAATATTAGTATAGATAACATTATTGATGGTATTATTGCTTTCAGGTGGAAGAAACACAACCTGTTACAAAAAAGACAAGGTTACGAACGAACTCCGCTTCCAATGACAAGGAGAAATGGAAGATTGAAGAAATTAGCCAAGACAATAAAGAGGTGAATATTTTTAATATAACATAACATATAAATCACATCTATATCCCTTGCGGGGTAGTCAGAGCCAGTAGTTATCAAAACACTGAAAGGCCAAGCTCAGCTGCTTGGCTTAATAACAGAATTGATTCCAGCAGTGATAGGAGATAGTGAAATTATTTTAATAAGACTAAGCAAAAATGAAAATTATTTGAAATAATAAAAAAAATTGAATGGAACTTTTTCAAATCGAATCATTACCAAATTATACGAATACTCTTTATATTTTTAAAATTACAAAAAGTGATTGTGTCTAACAGGTCGACAAAGTTGAGGAGAGCGGTTGGTCCAAACAGACCAAGGCGCAGGCGCAGGTGGAGGCAGTGTTCGCGGGCTCGCCGCGGACGGTCGCCGTGTTCAAAGAGAGCGACAGTTGGCTTTAAGCAATAAAATGTTGACTTTGACCAAAATTTGTTTTATTCCCCTTTAATAAATCATTTTGAATGAACTCTAATGATCCCATATAAGTTAGTTCTGTCTTCTAGTAAGCCTATACAAAATCATGGGAATCTCAATAAAGTATGTTTGTTTGTTTGTATTGCAAGTATAAAGAAATATTACAAATGACAAAACGAGGCATTGTATTTAGAAGAAATTGTCTTGTTTGTTTGTTTGTAATATCTTTATTGCATAGAAATTTACACAGTAACAAGAAAATAGTACAAAGTTATAAAATTGTCAATGGTGGACTTATCCGAATCGGGATTACTTGGATTATTGTTATTTCGATTTCAATAAAAAGTCTGTTTATTTATATTGCTTCCTTGTACAAAGATCGTTTTGTGTGAAAATATTAACAATTTGAGAACTACGACAGGCGCTGTAGATAAAGGACTATTCTTGAATATCTTCCTTTATTTCAAAAGATAATCGCACTTTTCTCAACTATTGTGACGCGGCTGAATCATGCTTTTGGAGCCTCCAACGGTGTATTTAGTGAGTTCTCTTCAAAGCAGAGATTGAACACACAAACCTATGTTATATGTCCACTTGGTCGAGAAGTCTGTAAAAAAATTTATTTTTAACGTTTTTTGTTCAACAAATTAAAAAAAAAAACAACCGAAATACATAAAATAAAAAAGTAAGCAATTCTGCACATCTTCAGTATTTTCTATCTTGAATCCGTAGTTGGTGGTCGCCAGCATGTTTGGGATTTCCAAGGGCATTGCGTTTTGGGAGGCACATGCCGCTTTGAAACCCCAGCTCTACGGCGACACGACACAAACACAATAAATATAAATAAATTAATATACAAAGTAAAATTATGTCCACAGATCTAAAAAAGGAACGAAATTTACTTGTAAGGTTTAAGACAAAATAACAAATTAAAAAACAAACAATAAATATTAAATAAAAATCTAATAAAATTTGTCATTCGCAAAAATATTATTTCACATAAAGACAATACTCGTACCTAATTTGGGAGAAATTTTGTGCGTATTGGTATATTTTTGTAAGAAAAGTTTCTGAAGTTGTTATAAGCTATTTTACACAACACAAAATTATCAAAAATTTAATTAGGTATTTCTGTCTTTCGTATATCACTACATAGTATAAAACAAAGTCGCTATTTTAGTCTGTTTGTCTGTATGCTTAAATCTTTTAAATTACGCAACGGATTTTGATGCGGTTTTTTGTAACAGGTAGAGTGATTCAAGAGGAAGGTTTTTATGTATAATAACGTTTGCACCCGAGCGAAGCCGGGGCGGGTCGCTAGTAAATAATAAACAGCTTAACTTATGTAAGTAACAATCAAAGAATCTATGGAACTTATAATTTAAAAAGATGAGACGAAATGTATGTTATAATTGTAGATTATTATTTTTAATGCAAATCAGTACTTAACTTATCATTCAATATTCAATAAAAAGGGTGTTCCTTTTACCTGGTCTAAAATATGATATACAAATGTTTAAAGTTTAAAAGTACCTACAATAAAATAATCGTGAGTCGGGGTGAAGCTGTGTACCTATCCACCCAGTCTTTTACACGCTTGCCTCGCTTCCATTCCACCTATCGACATAATTCGTCTATCGATAAAATCGGCAAGGCGATAACAAGATAGACTAGTGTCGTAACGATGTATCGATTCTCGGATCTAACAACGATCGGGTTCGTTATCAAATAGTGATGCAAATAGGTTCGTTTTATTTGGCGTCAGTAATGTTTGGTTCTCGCTTGATGGTACGATGTTTATGAGGTTGGATTTGTTACATCCCATTGGTTTAACGCCTTATTGTTGCAAGGATTCCCATTTAAGAAAGGGTTTCCTGATTTAATGGTTGGTATTTTTTTAATTTCATAATTAACTGTCCATACAGCTTTTTGTAAGCAAGTTTGAAATCATACTCTCATCAAATTTTGTTGTAAGTTTTAAAGTAAAGCAAAAGTAAACATTCCCTGAATTTCCCACCGGAGAGTGTTTTTTTGTTTAAACGAAGATGAGAGCAAAAACTAATTATACTTAATATAAAAAGTTAATTTTCTATAAGTAAGACAATGAAACGAAACTTTAGAACAACAGATACATAATAGGTTATCTAATTGTCTATACAAAATCATCTGGACTTAATTAAAAGGAGATTGACGCGTCTTCTTTGACGTCGCCGCGGCGCGTGCGCAACGCTACCATTGTTTCAGAGATCAAGACTAACAGACAAACAGACAATTGTTAATGCAGACCTACATCGGTTGTGTCCTAGATTGAGTGACATGGTCTTGGTGATATTTTTATTAAGATTTTATTTATTGTGAAATCTGTTAATGGTAACTTGCATGGCCGGCGGCGTTTTGTTTTCACAAGGAGCATTGAAAATTATTGTTATAAATATATTGTTATAATATAGCTACTGAACAATGGAAACCTTGCAACATTAACAATTGAAATATTTTTTAAACTTTTTTAAATCTGTCCTATACAACTCTTGAAGTTCTGAAGGAAGATATTAATTTTTTTTTAGATAATTCGGTACCATTTATGTGGATACTCTTGTTCCATACAAGTCATTAAATTTAGTAAGATTATATTTACCTATTCAAATGTAAATTCGGTTAAATTTAGGTACATTGATCACAGACAATTATAACATTACAATATTCTTGAGTTTGATGGAGTCTTGAGTTTCTTCTTCGTAGAGCACCCGAGCGCGGCTTGGGACTTAGCAGGCCAGTAAGGAAAGGTACACCAACTGGGCCGCCAAGACCCAAGCCGGGAGTCGGTATGGTGGTACCTGGAAGAAAGTTCAAGTATACATACATATGGTCACGTCTATATCCCTTACGGGGTAGACAGAGCCAACAGTCTTGCAAAGACTGATAGGCCACGTTCAGCAGTTTGTTTTAAATCACCGCCGTCTATTCTATCATAGATTATTAGGGATAGAAGTGATTAGGATGTAATGTAGCTAGGAAGGAGAAGAATTTTGTTTCGGTTACTCACATAAAGTAAGGTAAGGAGGTATGCAGGCTACAAGTACCTACAGTGCTTTTGCTGTGCTGCTATATACATTCTGATGGGTTACTACGGTCAATTCAATATCTGAAACAATAGAAAATAACATTGTTAGCAAATATGTATTCGCTTCACTTGTATGGATGCTTGCACAATGATAAATAAATGTGATTAATCCCTTAGTCGACTTTAACGACATGTATAGTAAGGAGATGGAGTGGTAGGACCGTTCCAATTCTAAAAACCGGAAACCACACGGCACTTTTACGATCTCTTAAGTTAATCTATACAAATATTATAAAGCTGAAGAGTTTGTTTGTTTGAACGCGCTAACCTCAGGAACTACTAGTTCGAATTGAAAAATTATTTTTGCGTTGAATAGACCATTTATCGAGGAAGGCTTTAGGCTATATAACATCTCGTTGCGATTATAAGGAGCAAAGAAATAATGGAAAATGTGGAACAAAAAACGGGTAAAATTATTCATCCTTGAGGGCTTCAATGATGGCCAAATAACTATTCCACGCGGACGAAGTCGCGGGCATAACTAGTCAAAAATAAAAAGAACAGATTTCATTCTGTTTAGTCTAAACTTCCTGTTGTCATAACGTTGACCTATTTCTAAATGGCATTCGTGGCAAGAGTTATCAGGCGTAAGTGACGTTTCCTGCGACCTGCGGGTCAGGCAAAAAGATATCGTTGAAGGAACGCCTACTCTACGCATTGTGGCCCTAGGCAGTGGCCATTTACTCAGTGCATCTGCAGAGTTATCGGGAAATCAACTTGTTTTAACAGGAGACTATGTATAGGTACTACTATGTAGGTGTAGCTTTTTCTAAAGTTCTTTTAATAGTTTATTAGTTTTATAATTAAACTTAGAAATTTGGATGGCTGGAAGGAGAGTGTAAGGTAAGGTAGGAGTAGGAAGGCCTAGACGAACGTACTTTGATCCAAATAAGAGTGTCCTGACAAAAGGTCAGATCACGAGTACCCAAAATCCCCGAGATCAATCAGAATTTCTACGGATTGGAGTATATAGCGGAATAATGTCTGAAACGCTAAAAAACACGTGAAACGAAACTAAATGGCAAAAAATGGATAAAACTAAACGAAACTCTTTAATATTTTAGTTTTCAGTACATCCTTAATCGATGAATCAACACCCAACATTCTGAAGAACGGCCTCGTGGTAGCCCCGGGCTCCCGGGAATCGTGGGGAGGCTATCTTGACCAAGCTGATAGTGAACGTGTTGATGGCTGGTAACTATAGTTAGTCTAGGCTACCTGTCACACGACTTTAGATTGTACGTCCAGACAATTACTCGTAGTTATACTATGTATGTAAGTATTCTTTGAGAGCATCGGTGGTGGAGTGGTTAAAGTATCCGCCTCAGAATGTGTTCCCATGCCAAGGTGCAGCTTTGAATCCTACGACCAATAATTTTTTTTAATGATTGATGATGAATTAATTAAATTGTAAAAAATGTTGGATCGCTAATCGATGATACGCGTAAATTAAAACATGTTTACTGTTTGATTTTCACGCTTATTTAGATATACTACTCTGTCAAGAAAGTAGCAGGAAAAGATCAATAATACACAAACTGTTTGTTATTCATCCAAATTTATTTTATCACCTTCAAAATATGCTCCTTTAGAAACGATACACTTACGCCAACGAATAATCCAATCATCAAAACATTTTTTAAACGCTGTTTCCGGAATTGAGGTCAGTTCTCGCCGCGAATTCTCTTTTATGTCTTCTACCGATTGAAAACGGGTGCCACGAAGTGGTAATTTGAGTTTAGGAAAAGGAAAAAGTCCGCTGGAGCCATATCTGGTGAATATGGTGGTTGCTCGATGGTATTTGTTGAGTGTTTGGTTAAAAATTCGTTCACAATGATGGCCTTGTGCGAAGGTGCATTATCATGGTGCAAAATCCAAGAATTTTCTTTCCACAAATCTGGCCTTTTTCGTCGGATTTGCTCTCTTAAACGCCGCATAACACTCAAATAATATTCCTTATTTACCGTTTGACCTTCCGGCAAGAATTCCGAGTGCACAACACCGCGATAGTCAAAGAAAACAGTCAACATGACTTTGACTTTTGAACGACTTTGGCGTGGTTTTTTCGGTTTCGGTTCAGTTGGAAGGCGCCACTCCGAAGCTTGTTGACTAGTTTGCATGTCAAACTCGTAAACCTACGTCTCGTCACCAGTAACAATGCGTTTCATGAATGTTGGGTCGGAATTGACTCGTTCTAGCATGTCCTCAGCGACTCTCATGCGATTGAGTTTTTGAAAAAAATTCAGGTCTTTTGGGACTAGCCGAGCGGCAACATGTTTCATACCCAAATTATTAGTTAAAATGGTACGGATCGACTCGTGAGATACAGAAAGTTCGGTGGCTATCTCTCTCAAAGTTGAATGAGGATTTTCAGTCACTATTTCCTTCACTTTTGCGATGGTAACTTCAGTTGCAGACGTTGATGGCCTACCAGAGCGAGGCAAATCTTCCATCACATCTCGACCGCTTTTGAACGCTTTGTACCACTCATAAGCACGAGTTTTTGATAAAGTCGATTCACCGTAAGCCTTCTGTAACATTTTCAGTGACTCCGAACACGATATTCCATTGGCAATGCAAAATTTAAGAAAAACTCTTTGTTCGATGTTTTTATCCATTATGAAATTAGCAATACACACTAGATATGATATAACTAAAAATAGCACTGTATTAAATGTAAACAACAGATGCAACTCAAACTCCGCGCCAAAATGGAAAACAGTTGTGCCAATCTAACAACAACAAAAAAACAAAAATTTGAATTTGGAACCATAAATAAATAATCCATTCCCGATACTTTTCTGACTGAATGTATTACAAATATTATTGAAATATAAAGAAACCTTTTCTTCAAGAGAAATTATTGTTTCATAGATTTTTCCAATAAACTTTTATTACAAGCTATCTACATACACATTTTATTATGTTGAACTTCTAACTCAACTTTGAAGAAGTCAACACCAAAGATATCTTATTTAACTTATAGAAAATACTCAAAGTATTCACGCCACGGGGGATTACCTCATTTTCTACTGTCGGCATATTGACATTTACAAATTGACAAAAGAGGTTATATTTATAACAGAGGAAAATTATCTACCTATTTCTAAATTGATTGGAGTTCTAATTTGTTGGAAAACTATTATATAAACAAATTATTTTTCGTTATAACAAGCTTCGATATAATAATGTGTTGTAAGGAAGGAAGTAGTTTCGGGAATTTTTCCTTAGAAGTGTATTGATGATTGATATAGGTACCGGTGTGACTGTCTTGTCAGCTTATAGAAATCAAACTATTTTCTGGATTTAACAGATACAATTCTTTAATATGTAATTAAGACGAATATCTTTAAGACACGTCAGCTGCGTGGTTTTCGGGTTCAAAATAGGCACTTAGTTTCTTCCTGTGAATATATTTGTAGGTAGGCGACTAAAATGATTCATTAAACTTAACATATAGGTTACAATCTTTATTCCTGAAGTCGGTTAATAACAAAACCTCCCTTTTGTCGTCAGGTTAAAATGAACGTTTCCTTGTCCGATCAAAGCCTATAGCAGAACTTGATCTGGCATCGTGATAGCATTTATTTACAAAGACAATTGTACGACAGCGCCGTCGCCAAGCGGTGAATCAAAATGGAATAATAGAAATCGTCATGATTCACAATCGATAGGTTTGTTATTATATCGACTAGTGACGGGAATTGAGTGCTGAATCGATTATTCGAATGTAAGTAATGTGACGCCAGCGGGCAGTGTAAATAAGCGACGCGGGAATCGAGTCGGGTATCGAGATTTCATTAATTCAGATTATTGGCTTGTAATGGAAGTTTGTTTGGTTTGCCCTTAGGCGTTGGTCTGGTAATTATTGTTTTGTAATTCATATTTGTTAACGCACTGTAATTGACAAAATTTAAGATATGTCGCTCAGTTGGGTGGTTCTTTTATCAGAGAACATACATAAGAATAAGATTAAACAAATCTAATAAGAATAGGATTAACCTCATCTTATTCTTGCACAGATCCAAATCACTTAAAAAAAAAACGATTTTCATATACTACCAGCGCCACTCATTTGTATCACGTAACGTGTCAGAAATAAAAATGCAGGTGTTAGGTAATTATGCCGGAAGGGAAAGGCTTAGCCGAATGTACCTGGATCCAATAGAAGTTATTCTGGTAAATGGTCAGAGTAGCCTTAATCTTGCCTTGTCATAATCTCTGCACTCCTGGAAAGTTGATTATAATTGTGACTGCGAAAGTAAATCTGACTTTCGACATTGAATTCTTCATTCTTCAAATTCGTGTTTTCTAATAGGAAGTCAGAAAAATCGTGCGATCGTTTACCTCGTCCGCATGTGAGCAAGACGTATGACGTTTGACGTCCGATGAAAATGCTGCAGTGTAGTTTGTTCCGCCGCTTCTTCTACACATGCGCTTTGGAAGCGGTAGTAGTTATAATTAGATTTAAGTGATGTGACGTCAATAAATGATACCTTGTATCCAATTTTGAAAATAAATCTATTCTATTCTATGTATTAAGTTAACAAAGTATTCAGTTAAACGTACTTATTTTATTCACGACTGTACCCGCAATCTGCATCGTTCCATATTCCGAGCGCATAGCCCAGATGTGATAACATATTTAAGGCTATTAAAATCAAGGAAGAAACGAAGAATACCCCATTATTAAGCACAACAATGGTAGTCTGAATGTTAAACAATATGAGCTTGTTCGTGTGTTCGGGGGAGAGGACATGGTGGCTCCGGCATTTTTAGATAAAAGTCACAGATGGACAAACTGGGATAATACACCAAGTTGTTGACAATATCTTCTTTCTCTCTCTCTCAAATACAAATAGATAAGGAGAGAGAAGATAACATAATATGTCTTCTATGTCTTGTCAACGATCGTCAATAATGTTCCTACAGAATCCTTATCACTATTTATAAAATCTGTGTTGACTAGAGGTGAGAGAACACAGGATTTTGCATTAGGTGAGCAATGTCTTTCGGAATTTCATTCTCTTTTATCACATGATTACTTTGCGTGGCTCACATTTGAAATTATTTGTTTCAAACGCAAGACACCGGTCATAGCTCGCGAATTACTAAACGAATTGTCCCCGTGGTATAACTCAAGGTAGATATGTCACTGAAAACTAAAGTCTCAGACTTAATCCCCGGACTTATTCCTTTGAGAGTTCTCAAATGAGCCGCTCACTATGAATAAATACATGCTAGGTATATCTTTCTTTCACACATCTGAACGTGGCCTATCAGTCTTTTTAAGACTGTTTGCCTTGTCTACTCCGCAAGGGACATAGACGTGACTATATGTATGTATCTTTCTAACGCTTTATGCCTAGACAGTGTACAATTCCCGCTGCGCAGTGCACCAAGCCCACACCCTATCAGCACTCGTGCCGAACTTATCATTAAGGTGCAGGTATAACCGATGCATTATTTATATCCGACGCTAACGGGACCTAATCTACAGGATGTAGCCGTGCTCCGGTATTCGATGAAAAATCTATCAATAATACAATAACTTCTTTAATTTAATTGAGTGTAGCTTCATTGATGCGGACGGATGAAGTTCTTTCCTGCTTCGTTTGACGTTTGCTTTGGTTTTTAAAGTCGGGTTTTTATCGTGTGGTTACCGTAATGGAATGAAACATTGTATCTGTTCTTTTGGTTTTCGTTGTAGTTAGATGATGAGAGTTCTAAAGTCAAAATCTTTAAAAGTAGTAAAGATAAGGAAAGCGAACATCAAATTTTGATTAATCAAAGCCTCAGAATGTAAAATAAAGCTTTTAATGTAGCTTTAACCCATAGAAATTTAATAAGATTATACCGATTTCTATGTTTTAAAGGGAACCCAAGCTTTCTGGCCAAGGTGAAAATACAACAGTGGAATGACATTTTATCATTATCACAGGGAACTAATTTGAAGTTACTTCTAAACCAATCTTCTTGAAATTTATATTATTATATACTTTTTTTGGTATATATAATTAATAGTCAGGAGAAGGACATAGGGTAAGTCCTGGCAAAAACTATAGTTTCCGTTAGAATTGCAAAAAACTGTATTCTTTTGTTTGTGGCACTTAATTCGGGCGGGCGAAGCTGCGGGTAAAATCTAGTTATATAAATAATCGACTCCCGTCTGTCTCCCGTTGAAAATAATTATTGGTACAAATATAAATAAACAATGTTGTATACCTTGCTATAAGTACATTTGCTTTACAATATGAACATGGAAGGCTATTTCATAAATGCGGGCGAGCGCGCGCTGACACCGCGCTGAAGTTTAGCTTAATTTCTCCTGAATGTAGCGACAGCAAATATAATTGCGAATAGTGTTTGAAAGTGTATTTTATTTTGAAAAAGAAAAGAAAAATATAATAATGGTTCTAAAGTTATGAGTTTTGATTGCATCCTGCCTAGAGAGGAGCCTGGGGTTCGCTCTTCCACGATCCTGGATTTGGATACGTAACCAACCAATTCAAAACCAATTGTATATCTAAAATAAAAATAAAATTATCATTTAATATGAAGAAAAAAATTTTTATATTGATTTCTGCAGTATTTACCAAATTCAAAGAAACTACCTGTGTTGCCATATTTTTTTTAACAGCGGTATTTTTTCTTCCAAATATACGGCATTAAGTATTTATAAAATAACACAAATTGATTCTGAATCCGCTCTTTTGCTGTTATTGACATAGGTAACCCACGTCACTCATACGATTTATCGCCATTTTCATTTAAAGCCATTTTTAAGACAATTAAAAAAAAGAGGAGTGTCTAAGCTTAATGTTTTTTATTAACTTTAAAATTTCACCGACTCATTTTTCTGCTGACAGTACCGTCAGACAAAAGATCGCGGGGGCGTCAACCCACGCGACGCCTCTCTAATTAACACACGTTCAATTAACGCCGGACACGACTGGACAATGCCGCTGCTGACCGTACTTTATTGTATTGATTTACTGTGCTCCCGATTCTGGGAAACTGAATTTAGTAGGACTTTTAGCACGATGTGGACATTCTGTTTAATGAAGTGATTTTAACAGGTATTTCTAAGGGAAGGTCAAAAACGACGTTCTGGCAAGTGGAATTCTCCAGAATATTTCCTGAGCTTTTGGACATTCAAAATTAAAAAAAATGTCAAATAAATTAAAATTAAGTAAGCCCGATACTTGTCCGATGCGTACAAATAAATGGCCAAACTATTTCTATAGTTAAGAAAAAATTACGTCCCAAAAATTTTTTTTTATTGTTTTATTTGTTGATAATATTTTAGCTACTTTTGAATCAAAACATACTAGATGTCTATATTTATTTATGTAAAATCACATTTACCTAATAATATAACTAAGGTATTGTAGTGGATTGTTTCTCTGATTTATTGTGGTCTGGCTTCGAGGAAATTTGCTGCATATTGCGATTGTTTTGTTTCGTAATTTAAAGGTTTGTTAGCTGCCAGACTGTGGCATATTCGCGGTAGGTCGTTTGTTTATAGAAGGAAACTCTTTGGTTTCATTTACAACAAGTCTCGAATTTACTTCGGGGCTAGCGTCGCTGTCCAAGCTGTGTGATTTTCCAAATTGAAATTCAAAATTTTTTATGATGGGACATTTCAAACATTCTTAATTATCATATCTTTTGGTTTTACAACATTGGTTGACGTGAAATAAATTACTTGTGCCGGGAACCACACAGCCCATTTTCTCATTCTCATTCAAGTTAAATTCATTTAATTATATAAAAAGTCAATTGACAATAAAAAATTTGCCGCTTTACTTTTGTAGGATACCTTCATATTTAGGGCTTTATGGTAATTTTCAGAAAAAAAAACCTATGTTACTGTACCAAATGTCATGAAAATCGATACTCTAGTTTTGAGTGTACTATGTTTACATATATTATTCCCTAGTTAGTAACGGTTGCAATATTGCTGTTTAGGGAGAAAAATTAAAGATTTGTGCAAAGTATTTTATTATTCGATTTTCAATATATCTACTTAAGTTTTGCAGTTATTTATTTCATTTATTCTTTTACTCTTCTGTTCACCTTCTTTCTTTGTAGCGAACCAAATGAAGTCTCACTATAATTTCTACCGAGAATATTAGTTACAAACAAAAATACAGTCTTTTCTCGTTATATTTTAGAATCTATAGTGAATTATGAATTTCTATTAATATTTAATAATAGTGCTCCGATAGGTAATTCAAACTGTATTTAGATAAATGCAGAAACAGAGCAACAGACGGAGAGGGTTTAATCTCTGTCTGCCCCCTGCGCAGGCGCAGCGAGTATAGATCGGCACGCAAATTCCAAAGGCGATCTATTTATGTACATATTTGTGAACTAGATAGGACTTCGCCCCCGAGCAATTGAGAATAATATCTAGCACTGTCACTGTGAAATTTAAATAGAACTACGAACTTTCGAGCCTTTTGTAATTCATACTAAGTATTCGTATTTATTTTATATATAGTTATAAATTAGTAAGGAATAAACTCAATTAAATTAAGGACGTCCTGGTAAAGGGTCAGGTCAAAAGTACCCGAAACCGCCGAGCTGGCATGAAGAGAGTTATGAATGTGGATGAAGCGAAGGAAGTATGCAGAGATCGTGGCAAGTGGAAAGAGGTAGTCTCTGCCTACCCCTCCGGGAAAGAGGCGTGATTTTATGTATGTATGTATGTAATAAACTCAAATATTACTCAACTACGTAGTAAATAAAATTTTGACACAGAAAAAGAGGAATCAAATTAAAAAAACAACAACCCCGATAAAAATCTAGCTTTTGTTTTATTTATTTAAAAGGTCATTTCTCTCTCTCATCTTTGCCTATCCCCAATTGCACCTTCTACTGCTGAGCATCGACCGTGGTCCGGTTTTTGCGAATGATATTAACGGCACTTTATTCAGCTAAGGTATTTTTTGCAAAATTATGGTCTGAGTAATGCTTAGTATCATGTAGTTAGTAGCATCTTGTAAATATGTTTAAAAGTCTATTCAAATTTATGATTGCCTATTTAGATATAAGCTAGGGCAAGAAGATTGACCTCGACCCACGCAGATAACTAATTTAATTAATGAAAATACAAATGTGCATGTTTAACATCGGCTATAACTCCTAACGAGGTTTCATTCCTCAGGCTCGGTGCGAATTAGCGATAGGAAAGAGGTAAGGTCGAATGTTAGACACAAATCTATCCAATGATCGCAATAATTTTATTCTTAGCTTGTTTTTGTTTTTTTTTTTATACGGAGATTATACTCTAAGTATATAAGCAAAAAAATTTTGTAATTGATTGCATACATACATATATGTATAAGATATACATATA
Source organism: Amyelois transitella (assembly GCF_032362555.1). NCBI lineage: Eukaryota > Metazoa > Arthropoda > Insecta > Lepidoptera > Pyralidae > Amyelois > Amyelois transitella. The sequence goes on from NC_083515.1 coordinate 9,169,752, forward strand.
AGATACGCGTGAAAAAGTAACTACCTTTCCTTGAAGTCGCGTAAAAATAAAATTCATTGACATTTATGCTAGGCTTTCACCAGGATAATTTTTTGATTAACTGTATAGTAGGATTAGAGACGATCGATACGATAAACAATATAATTCTCATCTCTGCGTGTTCCCGGTTGCACCCTCCACAAAGGTGTTTCGGGGCCCGGAGTGAAACGCTGCAGTGCAGTTTGTTACCGCTTCTTCTGTACTGACGCCTTGGAAGCGGCAGTAAACTTAGTTTTAAGTAATTTATTTGACGTCAACCAATGTTGTGAAACCAAACGTTTTGACAATTATTAAGCGATATGTAGTATCCTATAATAATGAATAAAAATTTTGAATTTTAATTTGGAGTCCGCCGTCCGACTCTTTTCTCTCCACTTGGTAAGATTTTAGACGTCATCGGTTATCAGTAAAATTAACAATAAACATACTTATAATAACGGCTTTCTTTCGGTACCAAATGAAATATGTATCTCGTGACGCTAGTATTGAGTGTGTATCTCTTCCATCGGTGTGCTACACGCAGGTAATGTAGGATGTCCTGTAAATTTGTTAGTCTGTTCAACATCTGCTGATAGAGATATCCCCGTGCCCACCGACTGAGGTAAGAACCGCTAATGCTATGAATATGGGAAATATTATTATTTAGGTAAGAGAATTCGCAGAAATATTTTGATTTTAAAGTAAAGATTCTCTGACGTTAATTGAAGCTAAATTTACGTTTTATGAAGTGGTTTAATTTTCATTTTGAATTTACATACCATTTTGTGGTAGCAATGGACTCACTTTTAAAAAGCATAAATCACTATATTTTTAATAAAAAAAGGAAATTGTTACAAAAGAATATAACGACGTGCTTACCTACCTATCAGTATTTTCTAACGAGAGGTAATTATCGCAAATTTAATTTAATTTTTGCGAATCTCTTGCTATCTCAAAGGCAGTCTTGTAATTTTTTTTTAAACTTACAATAAACATCTATACTCAAAACATTTACAAATAAATTTTACAGATTACAAATTCCCATTCAAACATCGGTTAATGAAACTTTACTGGGCCTTAACTTTCAGTGGTTGGCTTAGCATAGATAATCGAAGTCTTAGCTACTCAGCCATTAAGCATTGGATAACTGCTGGTACGGCAAAGAAACGCTTGTCAATAAGGCATTAGTCTCCACTTAGCGGATTAGATAAAGTGCCCGATTTTGTTAGCGAAGTTGTTTATGAAAACTGCCGTTTTATGGGAGAAACGTTGGTAAATCGGTAATTGAGATATAGATATGCCTTCGTACTTATCAAGTGTGCTTTTCTGAGATCTACGGTTTAGATGAAGACTGTGTACATATACCGAAAAATCTCGTTTTGTTTTAAATAAAAAATAAAGGATCTCTAGGTAATGTTATTTTTATTGCATTCAGATAGTAACAATAGCTAAGGTCTTAAAATTTTGTAAGCTAATTTGAAGTTTTGATTTTAAATTACTTCAATTTTGCCATTCTAGACATTAGTGGGAGGTGAGGGACTGAAAAAATATAAAAAAATTTATTAATTTCCATTTTCAACTCAGGTTTTTATAGAAACTTTTTGATAATTAAGACAGCTACTGTCACCGAATGACGTTAAATTTCAGTACATTTCTCTTTTTTTTTGAGTAATAAACTATTGAAAATAAATACATCATATGTTACAGGGGTCACTTACTTGAAATTTCCGTTGTGCTTTTATTGCAATAAAAAACAGGACAGTTAGAAAAAATATACGCCAAATAGCGCGAATGTAACCCGGTTTCATTTTTAAAATATTTTTGATTTTTCTGAAATAATAATACGAAATTCAAAATGGAATGTGGATTCTTAGTGGCCAGTATCATGCAAACCATAAACCAGGAATGCGGAGTTCGTAAGTCGAATACATACCTCGTATACAGCCTACTTTATAACAGTCAGGAGGTAACATATGTACGAGAGACGGTATCGAGTCGGGATCGGCGCGTTATCGACAATCGAATCTTGGTTTGTAGATATCGATACAGATGAATCGATTCGCGCGGTGAATTCTGTATTTCTATGTCCGTATTTTATTTGGTATGTTGTGACCTGACACACCTGACGTAGCCTTGGTTTCTTTATGACTTAGAATCACTTGTATATTTATTATTATGTTTTTAAAGTACCTTTTAATCAATCGAATCTGTAGCTTTAGCTATGGGTGCATTTTCGCTTTTTGGTTGATAAACCATTTGATTGCACATAGATACTTCCCAATCCCTTCCGAGAAGTCAAGAGAAGAATGGAAGGCCATGTTTAGTTGGATGGTTGATAATGGATTAGAGATTCAGACTGGTTGCTAGCCCGTCACCTAAATGAGAAATTCTAAGTTTATGAACCTTTCCCTCGTCTGACTTTATCAATCTGCGTAAGAAATAACGGAGCTGGTACATACTATGTTTTTTAACTACTAGGCCATGTGAGTTGAGATTAATTCCTGTTAATTATAATTAAGTATTCCTGAGGTCCGAAACAAATTAACTATCAACAATAGAACAATTTCTCCATTAGATATCCGATCCAGGCTAGATAACAATCATAGAGATTATATCAAAGGTTAATGATATTCTTTGGAACAACGATTTCAATTAATTTAACTAGGTAAGTATTCTAGATTATCTTTGGAATAGATCTAATCCACGGAGAAATTCCTTTACAATAAAATTGTGTAATAGTTTTTTTTATTTAAATTTGCTACATTGGCTCATAATACTTATTTTAAAAAAATTCGTACAATGTAGTTTTTCTTTTATTTAGACATTGAACTTCGATAAATTTTTTATATGTAAAAGAAATCTCATGGACAGTGTTATATCATCTGTTCCTTAAATAAGATTATACAAAATGTTATTCGGTATATTATTATAAATTTATAAGTTCATTGAAATGAAGTCATATTATTGATATTATTTTTTGTTTTACGCTTCGAATAAAATGATGTCTGTTTGTCATCGGCTAAATATTATTTTTATTTTATAGGGAAATTTAAAAAAAATGAATTTTTTACGTGCCGTTGTTTAATATTTTCATATATGGGTATTGCATCATGCCTTTTTTCCGTATTGGCACCACGATCACCTCCACACTTTCTTCGCTTCATCCACATTCATAACTTTAATCATGCAAGCTCGTCACTTCAACGTTCCCACTCTTTGTTATTGGACTTATATTATTCTTCTCTACGTCTAAATTGTACTGAATATGAAAAAAGTCGTCTAAAATCGTCCAGGCTGTTTGTCTGTGTGTCCGCCATCTTTTAATGACCGCTGCGTAATTTCAATATTTTATCCAAGGTCTGTAATAAACAAATGATTCGCATAGAGTATGCAAATCGAATTGTCTGTATTAGGAAAGGTTTTAGGGGACACAACCCAACAGATAGAAATTATCATTCGTATTAAATCTTGTAAACACATTTGTTTTATTTTATCACTAGCATCCGCCTCTAGCTACACCCGCGTTTAATTAAAACAAACATTTCTTACATACCGCAGAGACTTCATCTTTCCAATTGCCACGATCACTGTATACTCATTGATGTACCTATGTAAAGAGAATATTAGAAGCGAATTATGGTGAGGGATTGCTATCAATTCAGTTGAAAAATACACTATTGTTTACCGTGTAAATATAAACAGGGTGAGTTTACGTAATATGTGTATGAAAATGTAAACAAAATATAAAACATTTAAAAAAATAATAGGTCGTCTGGAAATTCAATTTTTCTTTTGGATAAAATTATAATAAAATAGGTTAGATACGTAACTTAAGTCTTTTAGAAAGGAAATAAATTAAAAAAAAATACAAGGCTTGTGTAGACGGAAAGCAAAGCAATGCGTTACAGTGGAGAAAGGTACCAAGTAGCTAAGTCACACCTATGAATAGGCGATTCACATGAATTTTATTCATGTATGAATTGAGTATGAAAATGTATGAACATGCGGGATTTCAATTGAGTCGTACGGCGCGCCGATTCAATGTAAAATGAACTAAGAATGATTTACATCTTCATACAAGAAATGTCTGGTGAATTGATATAGCTAACGGGAGCGAAAATGTTGACATGTTTGTTGATGATGTTAGGTACATCATAGTTATTGACGATGAGCTAGCTTATATTCTGTTATATGTAAAAAACATAATATAATTAAAAAAGTTATGATAAGTATGTATAACAGATATTATACCGTGCCTATAGTCCCAGGATAAGACTTCTGTGCGGTGCGCAGCTGTAAAAAAAAAGACGACAACTCCGCCATAAACAACTGCACTTTTTCATTGGCGCGAATTCGAATGTTTCACTCATTGGTTTGAAATTTTCCTCTATGCTTTTCTTTCAATCATTTTTGACAATTGCATTATTAGATTATGTCTTACTAAGGGCAAAGAAGATTACAATACTTCGAAAGCCCTAGAGTACTTGTATTTATTTATATGAGTAACCTTTGCGTTAATATTAATAAACGTTGTGTTAATTTGCGCACTGAAAAGAGTGTTTTGCAAAGACCAGTCAATAAACTTAGTCCATTATCCTATGATAATAACTTTCTTAAACTTTAATTACCTACCAAATTATTAGGTGAGGCGTCTAGTTTCAAAGTCCGCTAAAAGACTTTTTCATAAAAATTGAGGTAATAGATAAAAATGGCGCCAGGACGTATTCTTTTTATGATGTCATTATCATCTCTCATCAAAACCTGGCAAAACCTTTAGAAATTTGCACTCAAAACTTTACCTTCATTGCAAATCCCGCTAAAATACGTGTTGTTTACTTCAGAATCCGCTAAAAAGAAATTAGCCAATGACAGCGCGGTATTGTGATCACGTGTCATTCAAAACAGTATGGCAGTTTTTTTATCTCAGGTAAAAGGTTGCTCCGGTTTTTTATTATTTTTAATAAGAAAACATGGAGAATTTAGTTCAATTTGTGCAAAAATGTGATCCTAAGGAAGCGCGGAAGAAACTACGCGACATTCCTTCATGGAAACGCACTAAGGAAACTCGAAAACTGTAGGTAAAAAGTTACTGTAAAACTACTTTCAAAGTGTTTTGATGGTGTTATGCAAAATGAGTAATTAGTATAGTTATATATTGTAGGTACATTAATTTTTCAGTCAACACGTACTTACAAAGTACCTTCATTATATTTAGTTTTAATATTCACATTTAATTTTAATATCAACCTGATATTTAACGTTTAAGGATTGTTAAATTAACTACCGACTTCGTACTTAGTATTGAATACTGTTTAGCAAAAAAATAAATGATATTATGATGCGTATGACGGTCCACGCTTCTTGAAAATTAATCTGATAATAAACAATGGAATAAAATCGAATAATGCGTGGTATGTACTACCTGACATAATCCATTCACATTAATGCTTTTACCTGCTTTTTCCAATGATAGTATTAAAACTGCTAATATTTTATTAATTATTTTGTTTTATTTTTAAAACCAAAATTTATTCACTTACTGTCTTGTCCGTATTGCATAACGCTTTTTATTTCTAGTCCCTGTTTGCAACAAATCCCTCTAAAATTCTTGACGTTTGTTTCAAACTCCCTTTAAATTGATTGTTCGTAGCAAAATACGCCATAATGAAAATATTTTACGTTATATTTAAAATTATTACATGCATTTCCAAATATTTAGGTTAGTTCCGGTATTACCAGTGTAGAATCCACAAAACCTGCTAGTATTTTTGTCTTAGTGGTAAATTTAATATAAAAAAAACGTTTTTTATATATTCCTTAAATTTTTGAAACAGCATTTTAGCGGACTTTGATACTAGATGACTCAGGTATATCTTAATGCATCTTTGTTTATTTTCATGATTTATTGCCCCAATAATATAATTAAATCATAGAAACCATAACTATGGTTTCAGTAGTAAGTATTGTTTCATATTTAATCTGTGGTTGGACATTTCCTTTTTTGAAAGTTGAGGGCGCCACCAGCCTAATGTGTGTCGAAAGTACCAATTTTCGCCGTCGTATGCAAAAAGTGGCGCTAGTTAAGTGTGCTTCGAACGCTTTCACAATACTTTTAATAACTATTTGTTTTAAGTGATTATGGACAGATTGTGCGTGTGTTATATTTTCAATTATCCGAAGTCCTCCATGAGGAATTGGGAAATCTGCCGTGCAGAGCAAAGGCGAGTCGTACTCAAATTTCATTGGGGATTTGCCCGACCCGGGCTACCATACTCTTATCATCCTATTTTTCTCAAATACAGTCCTTTCGTTATCCTAACAGGCTATTTAAATAATATACCTAACTCTTAATAATATACTTAACTTGAAATTAGAAGTACATACTCAAAAAAAAAACTTAATTATCAACTCCTTCAAATTATAGTAGTGAAATCATTCAATTTCAATGTCTTATTACAACCAACCCGTCCTTTACAAGGCCCAACGACTTCCAAGTAGCCATAACAGGCATCATATGCGTTTATGCAAATAATGTAATGCGAGTAACGGAACGTAATGCCCGAGATTACCCGACGTGTGGCCTCATCTAAATACATCACTTGTCTTGTCTGTAATGTTAGATTCATCGCATGTGTGCGGATGGATAATATTTATTTCCAACAGCAGACAAAGACATCAACGTCTTTTAGTTACAAAGAAGGCTATCAATGGCATTCGAATAATGCAAAACTATTAATTTATAATTACAGATTTTGCCAAGAAGAGGCTTAAAAAGCATTGGATTATACGTTTACGCGATACATCAATTTTTTTGTGTAGACACGTCGGCTACATGGTATTAATGTCTGTGCATTAACTGAAAATATTATTTAAATTACAAATGTACAATTAGATCATAGAAATAGAAAAAAATATGTTAAACCAATTTCTATTAATAAGATTAATTATATTAAAAAAAACATATAATCACGTCTATATCCCCCGCGGGTTAGACAGAGAAAACAGTCATCAAAAGACTGAAAGGGCACGTTCAGTTTGGCTTAATGATAGAATTTATATTCAAATTGTGACAGGTTGCTAGCCCATCGCCTAAACGAGGAATCCCAAGTATATACACCTATCCCTTAGTCGCCTTTTATGACATCCATGGGTATGAGATGAAGTGGTCCTATTCGTTTATCTATTGGTGCCGGGAACCACACGGCACTAATTACATTCATGCACGCAATGTACCGCAGAGAGTATATACAAAAACACTTTCAAACTAGATACCTACATTGAATTTCGTTGCATAAATCATTCAGGTTGAAGTATCACTCACGCTGAATTCGAAATTTGTTTCAATTACACCTTGCAAATGGTCGGCGTTGCAAATTTATTCATTGGGGGAGCCGTCAGTGCCACATAGGTGTCGACAAATGGATTAATATTGAGATTTATTTAGTTTAATTGATTTTGGTCCGTGATATACTTTATGGTTAAATAGTTTTAATGGCTATGTCATTTATTAGTATACTTGTTTAAGGATATAACCTAAAATAATTATATCTAAGCAGGCCTCCAGGTTTGGGGTAGTGATAGGTACGCCAAATTTGCAGACCTGCTCGAATCTCGTCAGATCTCTTCGAAAAATTCATAATAAAAGTTTGCCTTTTCAATAAATGTTGACTTTTAAGAGATTGGAAATAATAAATACATAATTTCTAGAGATTAGCCAACAATTAATTTAGCCTTCGTAATGATGGTGGAAGTTGTTCTTCTAGAGTTGGTCCAGATTGAAAAAAAAACTCAATTTCCCCTGTCCAATAAAATAAGTATTCTTTTTAAAACTTAATTTACCCTGTCCAAAAAAATAAGTATTTTTTGAAAAACTTAATTTACCCTGTCCAATAAAATAAGTATTTTTTTTAAACTTAATTTACCCTGTCCAATAAAATAAGTATTTTTTTTTTAAACTTAATTTCCTCTGTCTAATAAAATAAGTATTTTTTTTGTTTTTCCTAAAAAGTACCTGTTTGTTACATATACATCACGATAACCTTAACAATAAGTGCAATTGAATACCATTCTAATGTACGAAACATAGCCGTACATAGTAGGATTCGAATATCTCACTTCTAGACTTGTCGACTGATGTTTAAGGCACTGGTAACAAACAAATCGGGCAAGCGTGTAAAGTTACGATAGTTCTTCAAGTGATGACAATTGTTAGGATTATACATACATATGGTCACGTCTATATCCCTTGCGGGGTAGACAGAGCCAACAGTTTTGAAAAGACTAGATGGCCACGTTCAGCTATTTGGTTTAATGATAGAATTGAGATTCAAATAGTGACAGGTTGCTAACCCATCGCCCTAAAAAAGAATCCCAAGTTTGTAAGCCTGTCCCTTGGTCGCCTTTTACTACATCCATGGGAAAGAGATGGAGTGGTTCTATTCTTTTTTGTATTGGTGCCAGGAACCACACGGCACTTAGGATTATATTAATATCTATCAAACAATGAATTATTACTATTACTATTACAAGCATAAAAGTGATATCTCTTGCTATATTAAGAAGCGTTATCATCGCAACATCGGCTAGTTAGTTAAATATATATAAATTTGCACACGCGCCCATGAAAATTGTGAGTACCCGCCATCCGCATTACTACTCAGATACATAACATTTTCATATCTCTACATTTGAATATGTAGCACTCCGATAGGGAGATCGTAATTGCTTTTAGTTATTCAATCCATGCCTATCTGCTTGTTATTAGCGTATCACATTATTATGTAAATGTCTTTACGTAGGCTCACCTTAAATCTATAAATATCCGAAACATTTTTAATACTACATTGCCGTGTGGTTCCCAAAAAAATTAAACAGAATAGGACCACTCCATCTCTTTCCCATAGATGTCGTAAAAGGCGACTAATGGATACGCTTATAAACTTGAGATTCTTATTTTAGGCGATGGGTTAGCGACCTGTCATTATTAGAATGTCAATTCTATCATTAAGCCTAACAGCTGAACGTGGCCATCCAGTCTTTTCAAGACTGCTCGCTTTGTCTACCCCGCAAGGGATCTAGACGTGACTGTATGTATGTATGTTTAGTAATATCTTAGTTTCGATAGAAGTTGAGTTTATCCTAGTTCTTTGTTATTTGATTGACTGATTTAAGCAAGAGTTTATGAGACCAGTGGGAACGTACGGAAAAAGACCAAAAGCAGACAAGGCAGCTAGTGTATCAAAAGCAGCCGATGTTACTCTCAAGTTTTTCAAGGTCGGTTGGTGTATGGCAGAACAGCTGAACGTGGCCTTTCAGACTCTTCGGACTTTTTGCTCTGTCCACCCGTAAAGGGATAAAGTCTTTATAGTCCTGTGACTTGTTCTTTGGCTTAGATTTTCCCGATTTCGTGTTTCGAATTATGATTAAACATTTTATTATTAAAACGTTTTATATCGTAGAAAGTCGCTGACAAGAGTACCCGAAACCGCCGAGCTGGCATAAAGAGAGTCACGAGTGTGAATGAAGCGATGGAAGTGTGCAGAGATCGTGGCAAGTGGAAAGATGTAGTCTCTGCCTACCCCTCCGAGAAAGAGGCGTGATTTTATGTATGTATGTTGTATTATAAAAACGTTTTATATCGTAGGAAGTCGCTGACATAATTGTGTTAATTCAAAATATCAATCGAAAATTGAATTTAAGCCAACATATGTCAGTGCAATAAGCAAATAGTGGCAGATATAAGAAACAATTTGGCCACAATGCGAGGATCGCGCTTGTAATGGTGAAATATCACCTCGCAACGTGTGCTGTAAGTCACAAACTTACGCTATTTAGTTTGTGTGTTTGTAATATCTTTATTGCATAGAAATTTACACAGTAACAAGCAAAATAGTACAAAGTTATAAATCATTCATTCATAATATCACGCATATTTCCCGGAGTGGTGGGCAGAGACTGTATATTTCCTTTTTTTAGGCTATTATTATTCATTTCATTTATTTTCGACACCATATCAAAAAATAAAATATAAAAATATAATCCCCTCGTGCCAGCTGCGTCTCTTCCCGTGCGTTTTGTTAAAGCCAATCAAAGAAAGGCTAATAAACTTGAGATTCTCCTTTTAGGTTATGGGTCAGCAATCTGACACTAATTGAACGTAGCCTTTCAGTCTTTTCAAGACTGTTGCCTCAGTATGTCCCGCAAGGGATAAAGACGTGATGATTATATGTATGTCACATATACAAATTATATGTGGCAAAGGGTCAGGTCAGGAGTACCCAAAACTTCAGAGCTTGCATGAAGAGAGTTATGAATGTGGACGAACCGAAAGAAGTATATACGGATCGTGGCAAATAGAAAGATGTAGTACCTGCCTACTCCTCCGGGAAAAGGCGTGATTTTATATATGTATGTATCTTGTATCATACCTAAGAAAAACATTTTCATTAAATGATTTATCGGTTCGATATTTGGCGAGTAATGGAGTTTAATGTCGTGTTTTCCGTTTCATTGTTGATTTAAGTCTATGCCGACAAATACGATCGGGCACAATTGAGTTCAGATGTAAAATAAGGAGGGCGTAGATGTAATCACATTGTATTACTACCAGAACTTTTATTAAATGCAGACACAGAAAAAAATTCGAGTCCACCTGACTATATTTGGCGTTATCATTTTGTCATTCAGGAGAACTGCAGGGATAAAAAACAAAAGTAAAAAAATCAAAGGTCTACTTTGATGGGTACTACATAAAAATAGCTTTTAAATCTTGATAAGTCTCATGAAATAGTGAAAGTAGATTTTGGGACTTTCCTTCTGTAGTGTCAATATTGTGTGGTCGAAGTCAATTCAACACATCTTCGTGGTCACGACTCCGATGTCGAGGTTCTGACCAACGACTATTATTTATCTGACAATGTTTGGAAATTCCATGACTATATTGAAGGATATACTGGTGCAACAGTAATTCTTTATTTTACTGAAAATCATATTGCAGTTGGATATCGACAAAGGATTCTGAGACCGTTGGCGGCGAACTCTGCAAGATTAGTTTGATTCAAGTAGTGCCGTGTGGTTCCCGATACCGTTACAAAAAAAATAGGACCACTCCAACTCTTTCGTATAAGACGACTATGAGATAGGATTAAAAACTTGGGATTCATCTTTGAGGCGATAGGCTATCAATCTATCTATTAGTCTATCTATTTATAGGTTGATAAACCTGTCACTATTTGGATCTCAATTCTGTCATTAAGTGTTAGGCTTAATCGTAGAATAGGCATAATGAACGTGCCTTACAGTCTTTCCAAGACTGATGGCTCTGTCTTCCCCGCAAGGGACATAAACGTGATTATATCCTAGTTGATAATCTAATGTTGCACATACATATATCACGTCAGAGGCCACAAGGATGTACAGGTTCTTAAAAGCCCTTTAAGAAATTTTTAAATTAAGTATATTTAATCTTGTACCATATCGTCTAATACAGTTTACCATTTACGCCGTCGCATTGTGCTGAAGAATGCGGCGCAATGGCAGAAACGCGGAACGCTCGCTCGCCCGCGACGACGCGATTTATTTTGATTTAATTTGAATTTGGAATCCAAGGCTGGGTTCCATATACCGCGACGCGATGATGGGATATTTTAATTTAATTTGAATTTGGAATCCAAGCCGACGTTTATTTATTTAAACTTTATTGTACGTACAAACAATGTTGATTCAATGGGCGGGCTTTATGCTGAATGCATTATCTAACAGTCAACCTTTGGGTTAAGCAGAGAAATTTTGTGGGTGTTAAAGTATAATCAGATAAACCGACATTATATATATGTGTCGTTAATATACTAAACACATATATTAATAGTATAATAAATAAATAATACAGACTTAAATATGTTACGTTCGTATGTAACCATAATGTGATTTTTTTTAATACATATTGTCACGTCTATATCCCTTGCGGGGTAGACTGAGTCAACAGTCTTGAAAAGACTGAATGGCCACGTTCAACTATTTGGCTTTATGATAGAATTGAGATTCAAATACTGACAGGTTGCTAGCCCATCGCCTAGAAAAAAGAATCCCAATTTTGTAAGCCTATCCCTTTATCGCCTTTTACGACATCCATGGGAAAGAGATGGAATGGTCCTATTCTTTTTCATTGGTGCCGGGAACCACACGGCATTTTTTTTTATTTAATTTGAATTTGGAATCCATACCGAGGTTAATATATACCACTACGCGATGATGGTATTTGTATTGGTTAACTACGTACTAGTTTTTTAGGTGAGAATATTTGAAAGGGTATATGCCATTACATCAGGGCGACCTAGGTACGTGGCCAGGACTTGGCTCGTCTGGAGTCTACAAATATTAGGATATACATTTTCTATGAGTCCTGGTGATGGTGATATGATTTCTGAAGTCCCGGTCATAGTCAAAGATAATGTTTAGCAACAATTTGTTTGACTTTAGACAAAACGAATTTACGAAGTTTATCACCTAGCACATACATATTTTCTACAGGAGTACATAAGGCTTACCTTATATGTTTATTTAAGTCATAAAAATTTTGCAAAAAAAAAGATAAAGTTTAATTTTTAATAGGCTTTGCCACTGGCCATCAGTACGAGTACGCCACAGATAAGTACTGCGACCACATGAAAATACATTTGGGTTCCATATTCAAATTCACCGTTTTCATACAATGCTTTACTGATCGCAAATCAAACGCTTAGTGCAATTCAATGTGTCCCAAGATAGTTTATGAGACGCGGGACCGCTCGTGTTATTTCCCGCCTCCTGACATAGTCTTCCATCATTGTTGTTCGTTTTTGCTGCCTCACAATCTTTATGTACACCTGAAATTTCATATAATAAACCTTAATGTTTTGTATTAAGTTGTTTGTCAGTTGTATTTGAGTTTTGGGCAACAGTGATGTGGGTAGATTGTAACATAACTGAGGATGTGGACGTCAAATTTTTAATGTCATGTTTTGGTATCTTGTTCAACATGTCGAGGGAATTTGAGTTACGAGGTGTTAAAATATTCATGATAATTTAGAAGTAGATAGTTTTATGATGGTAATAAAGTATACAGGAAGAGATTCTCTATTTGTGTAGATTTCTTATATTTGTACGATGATCCTTAGGAATTCTGTATTGAATGATATTGCAGTACTTTTGCTATAATTGTATTGTCCACGCTCATAAGGGTAGGTACTTTTTAATAATGCTTCTTTAAAAAAAGCATGACATAAAACAATTACTAGAAGAATGAATATTTGATTTAATTTGCCACCATTTGTGATAATGCCAAAGACACAAAAACTTTAAAATATTAGCAACATTGAAACAATGTTTCAGAGATGCTACAAAATAACGCTTCTATAAATTGCAACCCTTGTGTTGTCATTTCTGCGTTCCAAGCGATGGGACTTGTCTTATTAGCATTGTTCTTCACAAAGTAAACACGACGCTCATAGCGTGATACGGAACGCCTTTTATGTACCAACCTCAGCGCCAATTTAAAATATATTTCATAGAAAATCGCATTATATTTTGAACTCTAAAGTCAGGAGTCCGGTGCACCACAAGGCAACATTTTAGGACCGTCGGTTGTTTTGTTCAGAGCTTCGTTGCCATGTTATGTTGCATTGGACAAACGGTTTGATTGTCTCGCTACCCTCTTTGCTAGCTTAATTACTAATGTATTCTCTTTGTCAGGAAAACCGACCGGACCAATAAGGAAGCCTCTTGAGCTCTGAAGAGTGTGGGCAGCCACTTTATATTCATGTTATTATAATCATTAAATTAATTCAACTATATTTACGGTAGCGCTGGCCCGTTCAATCTGTTTTTGTATATTATAGAAACAGTATTTTCTAGAGTGGCGAGGAATATTCTGTTTTTATGCGTCCGGGACTTTACATGTAAAATCAATTGCTTTGGGCGGGTTTAGATAAGTTGTTGATTTGCAATCGTTCGTCTTGCCTTGACGATAAAATGATAAGGATTATTATATATTACTTGTTGCTGCCTAAGGCTCCACTATCATGGTAATTTCAGGTACTGGATGGGATGACTTCGTCATGAATGACATTAAATATAAGCCTCTTTTATACCAATCTGGATGCAAGCTAGAATCTTTGTTTAGTTGTACATATGTTGCTTTCTATATGTTATTTGCCGTGTGGTTCCTGGCACCAATAAAAAAATAATAGGACCACTCCATCTCTTCCCCATGGATGTCGTAAAAGACGACTAAGGGATGGACTTATAAACTTGGGATTCTTCTTTTAGGCGATGGGCTAGCAACCTTCACTATTTGAATCTCAATTCTATCATTAATCCATCTGATGAACGTGGCCTTTTCGAGGCTGTTGGCTCTGTCTACCCCGTAAGAGATATAGACGTGATTATATGTGTGTATGTATCAAGTCAACAAATATGTACTCATAGAAGCGGATCATGCAATTATTCAAAGACCACCTAATGAGCGCACAAAACTAATATTTCATACATCAATTACGCCATCCGTCCCTTCAATCAGCGCAATTTTGTCATTCAAAATCACTGGAACGGGTTCACATCCTGTTATGGCATTAATTAATGTTCAGTTGGTAGGGGCTTGACCATAAAGCGATGTTAACTAAGGCGGACGACAAGAAATAGAAGAAAAAGGTTACAAGCGCGTGTCTCGGTCGTGACTACATCAGTCAAATCTGCGTTTGATATGCAGGGGATAACACTCGTTATGGCATGCCTGGAACGCGTGCGCACGTCGTCTTTAGGGATGTCAAGTGGGGGTTTCGTACTCAGGTTCGAATGACGTTAGCTCGAAGCTCGATACCTCGATGTCCCTACCTCGATGGTATGCTTTGTCGAAGGGTCATTACCTCGAAAGATCACTACCTCGAAAGATTTTTACCTCGACGGGTTTCTGCCTCGACTGTACGCTACATCGATGGCTTGTTGTATCGAAAGGTAATCAAAACCACATCTAATAATAAAATGATAACTACTTAGTGGTAATCAACAATGTTTATTATTATTTGTTTACAAATTAAACATGAAATAAAAAAGACTTATTTCTACTATGATTTATGTAACTAACTTAGCTAATCAACAATTGAATCAAGACATTAAAAAATGCCTTTTACTGAGACAGTAACAATCATACTCCTTTTAATTTTAATAATTTAAATCAAATAATACGTAAATCTTCATCTTTTTTAACGTGAACATATTAAAATGATGTACAATTTGCAATAGAACGCAAAAACTCTTTTAATTGCATTTGGTCTCTGTTCCTACAAATTTGTGTAATTGCAGTTTGTAATTTTTTCTTTTTCTTTCTCGGGGGTGTTTGGTCCACACACGAAAGCGATTTTTCAACAATGTGATTTGTATTAATTTGTTCCTTAATAAGTTCGCGAACAGTCGCATAAAGTCCAAGACGCCCATTATTCAGTAAACAGTTCCATCGCCTGTGCCAGCCTTCCACATTATTTTGAGTTCGCGGCAACCCTAGTTCGTTGTTTTGGTGAACAGACCAAAAGTGCGGTGGAAATAAAGGTTGTGATCTGGTAATTGTAATCGTAGTTCCTCCTCCTCCTAGTGACTTTCTTCTGCCACAAACGTAATATGTTTCGAACCACTCCGTTAAGGGCTCTGCTTCCTGAGGCAAAACTTCTTCTTTTAGCATATGAAACGCTGTCGGAATATCATCTGGCGGCAAATATGCCAAGGCAACTAGTTGTCGTAAGCTTACAGCAAAGTTACTATCTTGTCCGTAGCGCACCGATAATCCAAACTCTTGTATTCGCCTCCATACGTTTTGTCCTAAATGAAATAAACATCCGTTATGAAGAGCGTCCGGAAATTCAATTCTAACCGCGTTAATAACGGCTATTTCAAAATCCGTCATTATATGATTCGGGTTTAATTGAAACCCCTCTTCAGCTGCGTAAGATTTCAGTTCTTGAAAAAGGTGCATGTATGCACTTTCAGTTTTTGACGTCATTAAACAATACATCAAAGGCACAATTTTTCTGTGATCATCTATTCCAATAATACCGTGGATGGAGTATATCTGTTGAAATATCCAAGGGCAAGTTTTAAACGTACCATCCATAATCCAAATTAATGATTCATGTAAAATCTTTATATTTTTTTTTGTACAAAAAATTATTATTCGCTGACCGTCATCAAATGATAGATCGCGAGCCAAGAATGCTTCACCAGCGGCTGTCTTATGATTATCTGGAAAGTCAATTTCGTCCAATGTGGATGGTTCTTTTGGCTTGTCCTTAGCCCGAGCACGTTTCACAATTTGTCTTAATGCGTTTTTGTTACTTATAGAGCATGCACTTGTACTGGGTACTTCTAATAAGTGCTTATTGATAAGTTGCGTTGGTTTATCACTGCTCGCCGCCAACGCATCCTGTTTGAGGTTGTTCGATAATTTAATTGCATCTATCTTGTTAGGAGACGGTGCATGAGAATGTTCACTCATTTCTTTGATTACATTATGTACACCAGAATTAGCTGTTTCTGTTATTAATGTGCTCGAACAAAACTTATCATCTTTTTGATTACAGCACCAATAACATTTATTTTTCACTTTTTTGTTTAAATAAAAACAATAGCCACCACAAATTATTAACTCTTTTCCGCGATTAGATTTTGCCACTACTATTGATGCCGACATGTTTCCGACTGCAGAAGCATTTGTCTAAGTACCTAACAAATAATTTATAACTAAAGTTGGAATATTGTGGGTATTAGAAAAAAATTTTTTTTTCAAATACCATAGAAATTTTTTTTTTTCAAATTCCTACGATTACATAGTACGTAGATATTCAAAAATGCCTATGAGATTTATCAATAATGAAAAATAATAATAAACATTGTTGATTGCCACTAAGTAGTTATCATTTTATTATTAGATGTGGTTTTGATTACCTTTCGATACAACAAGCCATCGATGTAGCGTACAGTCGAGGCAGAAACCCGTCGAGGTAAAAATCTTTCGAGGTAGTGATCTTTCGAGGTAATGACCCTTCGACAAAGCATACCATCGAGGTAGGGACATCGAGGTATCGAGCTTCGAGCTAACGTCATTCGAACCTGAGTACGAAACCCGTCAAGTGGTACATAGGTGTTGCTAAAATACATACATACATACATAAAATCACGCCTCTTTCCCGGAGGGGTAGGCAGAGACTACCTCTTTCCACTTGCCACGATCTCTGCATACTTCCTTTGCTTCATCCACAAAAAAAAAGTAAAAAAAAATCGTTGCTAAAATTGATACTAATAACTAGTTTTGCTCGCGATTGCGTTCCTTCGAATCCTTAGTCGCCTTTTATGACATACGAAAGAGATGGAGTGGTCTTATTCTTTTTTCTATTGTTGCCTAGAACTACACGGCTTTGATTGTTGACTTTATTATTGAAGTGTTTATCTATAATGCGTTTGTGTGAGGTCTTTTGCTTTTAAGGCTTATTTTACAGAACATCATCCTCCTTGTAGCGTGAGGTGATGGAGTTATGTTAGTTAATTTTGGTAGAGACAGACTCTAAGCTCTTATTCAGAGAAGTGCGAACTAACGAAAGAAGATAAACTACAAATGTACTCGTAAATTCAATAAATATCAACTAAGGTTTCAATTACAACCCATCGTGTTTAGACTAAGATTACACAATTAATGAATCCATTCATTTATCGATTTACCCGATCAATTAAGAACAATTCGGAATCGGTAAATTACGATTAGAATTCGCAGGAGCAGCACTAGCCTCTACAATATAAGATAGTAATTCAGTACAGCGACAAAAAGGCTGAATCGTAATAAAAAAATCTAATTGCTTCCTAAAAAGCGCCTAGTTCCTGAATTATTTGACATGTTACGCCGATTAATCGGCTCATTATCGATCAATTAAAAGCTTAATCGGTAAAATACGATAGTAATGACGATTGTACATTGTGTTTAGTTTATTGCTTTAGAGTTGTGGAACTTTTTCTGCGAACAGGTTGTTAATTAAGGAGATTTCTGTTGCACACACACACACACACACATATCATCATCACTTCTTTATCCTTTACGAGACAGACAAAGCCAATGGGCACAAACACAAGACTCGGAGGCTATGACTAGCAGTATGGTATAATTAATGAATTTTGTTTTAGATATAGTGAATGGGCGCTGGTCCAATTGACTTTAACTATCTTTGTGGGGAGGGAAGCAGTTGGTCAAAATATTATATGATATTCGCTTGGCATACAAAAGCATATAGTAAGTATTTTTTACTAAAATGAAAATAACGTAATTGGGTTTGTACAATGTGCACATGATAATTTAATTATTACATTAAAGCAAAAAATAAAAATTATACATTTTGAGTTTATTCTTTTCAAACAAAAAATTCAAACGCACAACATTTCGCAATAATAAGTATAGATTTATATGACAGGCTGCTTGAATTGAATAGGATTTGTTGCAAAGAATTCACTATGAACCGTTTGCACTAAATCTTAAATGCAAATCAAAACAGGAAAAAATAAAATTATCTAAACGACCTTGTTCATTACAGTTATAAATTTAATGCTGGCAACCCATAAAGGGAGGTGCAGTAATTTGTAAGTTAAGGTATAATTCCGCAGATGCGCAGCGAGTTGCAGCAATCCTAGATAGAGGTAAAAGAGGTGACGCGTAAGTTACTTGTTACTAACTCTGAACCTCGCTTCCGTCGTTAGCTATTCTGCTAAACGTTATCGTGGGACATTGGTAGGTTCGCGGGTACAACGTGCTTTTATTGACTCTGTATTACGTTCCGAAATGTATAAAGATGAGGAAGTATATTTGAAAATCACACATAAAAACTCGTCTTAAGTTGGGAGACTTATTAAATTATAAAAAAAAAAAATTACTTATTAAAAAAACTATTTGTATAAAAACTCTATTATAAACATTATTAAAACTATTTAATAACTAAATTATTGTTTGTTATTTCTTTATAGCACATAAATTTACACAGTTCCAAGAAAAAGTACATAGTTATAAAAGAAATCTTTATAAATCTGTTTTTTTAACGTAAGTACATAACAATAAAATAAAGTAAGTTAATTATATATAAAGAAATAATTAACTTACTTGATTTTATTGTTGTTGATCCTTGTTACATAAATATACTTGTTCATAAATTTAATATTATATAAAATTCTAACATATATCAAATATAATATGTTTGTAGGTATCAATGAATTGGCACCTTAATTCCACGTGACCACACGTTTATGGGATAATATTGCTCTGTACAAACGAATCGTTATATAATTGACATAATAATGAGGTTTTTTATTGACTAAACGGAATTTACTGCTCCCAGTTGCAATTTTGTTTATGGCAACATTTGTAGAAGTTAATGGTAGATATTTATTTGTAATTTAAAATTATTGACGAGTTAGATAGCAAGAGATAAATTGAAGAAAAGATTAAAGATTGTAGATGTACTTATACTTCTATCTAAGAAGACTGTTTATTTGTAGTGGATGAATTCAGAAACTATCAAAGTATTAATTAAAGATAAAATATTTATTACATAATTTTTCAAGACTATTGAAATATAACTCCTTTTTTTCAATAGTCTTGAAAAATGGTTATTTCCTACTTCTGTGCTATGTTACACTTTTCAAGTACCATTTTCATCTTGGTAGTTAATCCTAATACTAATAAAATGTGATAGTGTGTATTTGTCTCTCACGTCAAAATCACTCAACCGATCTTCACGAAATTTTGCACATACTTAACTTAACTACTGTACTTTCGAAAGATTTTAATTTATAATTGTTCTCTAAAGTAAAGAAATGATTATAAAATTAAGAATTTTACTGGAAATTTAACCACGTCGAATGTCACTTTCTCAATTTCGTCTTAATCATTTATTGAATGTGTGTATTATCTCTCTCAATCATTAGGAAACATGTACATCTCCCGCTATATCTACATCTGCGAACATTCGCACCTGATCCTGGTATATTATGCAGATTGGGATGCCAATTTATCAAAACACTTAATGATATAGCCGTTCTTGGGATTAATCGCCGTGATAAGATGCTGATGGGGCTGTGACACGCGAACCTTGTATATGATATCCACATTAAGCTGTTTTCTACACACATAGTTATAATCACGTCTTTATCCCTTGCGGGGTAGACAGAACCAACAGTCTGGAAAAGACTAAACGGTCACGTTCAGCTATTTGGCTAACTGATAGAATTGAGATTCATATAAAGTGACAAGTTGCTAGCCTGTCGCCTAAATAATCCTCCAATGAAAAAAAGGAAAAATGTTGAAAAACAAAGAAGAAAGACTATATAAATGTCATGTTATTACGCCACGATCATTTATTTAATGTATTTCGATGTTATATTCTATGGGAGGAATCAACCTGCTACAATCAACCTGCCACCGGTTCTCACGGCTGACACAATTTCTTATTAGATGCTAATCTGCGTTTAAGCGCGCATGACTTTGACAAGATTTGATTAGTGATGGTCCAACCCGCTCTTAAGCCGTGTAACGGTAGCTCCTGTCATGTTATGAGGTCCGTTGGTTTATAGAAAAATATATATGAGAACTACTTTATGAGACATACATACATACATAAATCACACCTCTTTCTCTGTCTACCCCAGAGACCACTTGCCACGATCCCCGCATACTTCTTTCGCTTCATCCACATTCATTACTCTCTTCATGCAAGCTCGTTGATTTTGGTTACTCTTGAAAAGACCTTTTGCTAGAGCATCTCCGATCTGATTGAAGAAATGAGATATTATTTACTTATTTCTTTTTGAACCGGATAACAAAAAAAAAACGGCTTCTTTAAGGCGCTGGGTAAGCAAACTGTCATTATTTTAATCTCAATTCCATCATTAAGCCTAGCGGGAGCGATGTTTCGGCTCGACCGCCACCAAAGGGAAGATTTTCCGCCAGGCTAGGTGTTATGCCTGGGGAACCGCGGCTCTGACGATGTCTTGTCGGAGGTTGTATATATAGCTCCAATTCGTGAAATCTTTACATACATACATACATAAAATCACGCCTCTTTCCCGGAGGGGTAGGCAGAGACTACCTCTTTCCACTTGCTTTTGCAATCTTTGCTTGCGCGATTTGAGTTTTTCGCTGTTTATGACTGATAGCGTCGCGTGATTATATTTTTTTTTTTATTTTTGTGACTTGTGGCGTATAGATTTCGCCACAAGCCATACTCCCCACTAGCCATAATCTCAATTCTATCATAATGCCAAACAGCTGAATGTGGCCTATCAGTCTTTTCAAGACTGTTGGCTCTGTCTACCCCGTAAGGGATAAAGACGTGATCATATATATGTATGTATGTACAAGCCGTACTGCTGAACGTGGCATTTCAATCATCTTAAAAACTTGACTCGGTCTGCGGAAGGCCCAATTGTTCAGGAGGGACGCGCTAACAAACATCAGCATACATTAACACACAATATATCCCGCGGCACCGCTAACATGGTCCATAGGAACCTCGTGACAACACACACTTCGAACATGCTCAAAATTAAATACGTATATCCATATTTTCGTACGTGTTTGGCTTGTGCCGTGTGGTTCCCGGCACAAATACAAAAAGGAATAGGACCACTCCATCTCTTTTCCATGGATGTCGTATTGGTCATATTTGTATTGGTGCCGGGAACCACACGGTACTGTATTGGTGCCGGGAACCACACGGTACCCTTTTCTACTTCCCTAACTACCTTTTTTAACATCATATCAGTTTCTAGTTAATATGAGTAATAAATGGAGAATTAAGTGATATCAAAAGAACATAATTTTCTCATTGAGATCAAGGTAGGTGCGCACGAGCCATAAATTTATTATTTCATAGAATTCAGCGTAGTTGAAACTTCGATTCATTTTAGATAATTTATAGACCACATAATCTGGGTTATTTATTGACAAATAGCTTACAATTACAAACACAACCTGAGGGTTTTAATAGCTGGAGTGATATAAGCTATATAATTTTGGATTGATAAATATGACTGCGAAATATTATATTAATAACCATAATTTGCATGTAGTCTGTGACGAAAATCATACATACATTACATACATATAATCACTTTTATATCTCTTGGGGGGTAGACAGAGCCAACAGTCTTGAAAAGACTGATAGACCATGTTCAGTTGTTTAGCTTAATAATAGAATTGAGATTCAAATAGTGACAGGTTGCTAGCTGCATTGCCTTAAAGAAGAATCCCAAGTTTATAAGCCTATCCCTTAGTTGCCTTTTACGTCATCAATGGGAACGAGATGGAGTGATCTTATTTTTTTTTAATTTAATTGGTGCCGGGAACCACACGAAATCCATACTAATCCTAATCTAAATAAAAGTGGACACTAACTGACTGATTGACTGCAATATAGCCGTTAAAACTGCTGGATTTTAATTTTGGCTTGTAACAATTATGTATACCAACCTTAAAAACTATAATAAACTACAGTTAGACCTAAGAAAAAATAAATATTATTTAAAAAAAAACCAAAATATCTTTTTCATTTTCTACATAACCAGGTTCGTGGTTATAGTATTGAACTTTACTTTTGTATACAGGTTGATGTATGCATCTGATAAGATCGAAGATTGTCGCGATAACACCGAGATATGAGCTAATGTACAGGGCGTTTACATTCCCGACTCGTTGTCCAACAACACAGAGCAAGAAACCCTCACTGAGTGCATTTCGGTGTACCTTACTCTGTGCTCTATGACAAGACATTGAGCTACTGTTGTAGGTATTCGAAACACAGAACCAGAAAGCTTCAATAATAGCCGCTTGGCGTTCTTTGCTCTGTGCTTTGTGACAACATATTAAGCTACTGTTTTGTTAACACAGAGTAAAAAAGCCTCACTCAGAGCAGCTTGGCGTTCAGTCCTCTGTGCCCTGTGACAACATATTGAGTATGATTTTTCCACGTAAATCGATTTTGTACATAAGGTGTAAAGAAAAAAAATATGTCGGCATTTAACGGCACGAGGCGACACAAACAAACACATTAATATGTAATTACTTATGATTTACAATTGCTAGATATCGCACCTGCGCGGATGTTGCCAGCGTCAGATTTATCTGGTATGATTAATGTTGCCAGCTCACGACTTATCGTAGTATGGTAGAATCCTTGCAACTCAATGGACAGAAGTTAAATCTGTTTTTTTTACATATGTTTTAAATTTAAAGGTATTTCTACCACTGGCTTTGCAGCGAAAAAAAAATATAGATTATGTCAATTAGGGAAGTAAATTTGAGGTAGCCTAATAATCTGTATTATTTTTGCATCGCAATTATTTCAACCGCTGTTGGATTATGGTAGAAATCCTATGTTTTTCCTGAAAAGTATTTTACGATATATGAGGATTTTTATTTTTATTGATTATATTGTAATTTTTAACCAGAGAGCCTATTATTAAAAAACTATATTCACTTATATTTTATGCCTATTATATATAAATTTACCTTATTACAGTAACAAAAATCATACATTATGCAGCTTGCTCGTTCCATTAGAATCTGAAGCTGAGCCGAAGGGAACTGGCTCGTACAAAGTCATACATAAGTTCATACATCCGTCTCCGATTCAAGTCAATAGCTGACAATAAAACTAATGATCGCATATAACGCTGCTTTATGCCACACATAAATGTTTATTGAGACCGTAAATATGAAAATATAAATTCTTATTTTTAACCGATTGTACCAAAAGATTGTTTTTAGTGCAAACGGTCTCTGTATGCTGTGTGGTTCCCGGCACTAATAGAAAAAAAGAATAGGACTACGCCATCTGTTTCCCATGAATGTCGTTAAAGGCGACTAAAGGATAAGCTTATATATTTGGGATTCTTCTTGTAGGTGATGGACTGGCAACTGGTCATTATTTGTACCTCAATTCTATCATTAAGCCAAGTATCTGAACGTGGCTTATCAGTCTTTTCAAGGCCTTTGGCTCTGTATACTCCGCAAGAGATAAAGACATGATTATATGTATGTATACGGTAAATAATAACTTTAAATCGATAGATAACAAAAACATAACCGATTGATTCATACAATAACCACTTAAAATTGAAACTAACGAGTAGTTGACTTTATACAATTACTTGATGGGACTTCCTTATCCCAGTCATCAGTTATCCCACTTTATCTAACGAATGGTCCTCATTATACGTATATTTTTATGTTTTTAGCAGCACATCGCTCTATAAATCTGAATAGTAGTGATATTACCATAATTATTCAATAAATTGTTATTTATAACTCGGATAACGCTCGAACAGTCCCTTCGACTTTAGTTAATATTGATATATGGCGATCTGTAAAAACCTAATACGCTCTCGAGTTATCAAAGGAGATAAATTTTCTATCAATTATGAGTGAGTTATACGAATGAAAAGATCGATTTCAGATTACTTTGGTACGTTTCAGTTTAACTATAGCTTGCAACATTTATGACTTGTATCAATTTTTTAGTAGAATTTTTAGTTGAAAGTCACTCGGTGACCACTGATCAATGTAACAAGATTCTAAGCGTCCGAGATAAAATAAAGGTACTCATATGTGCGTTGCGTGCACGTTTAATACCTGTAGAATAGAATAGATTTATTTTCAAAATTGGATACAAGGTATCACTTATTGACGTCACATAACTTAAATCTAATTATAACTACTAGTAGTGTAGTGTAGTATTTATAAATATCTTTTTTTATGCACATTTAATTTGTAAACTAGTATTAACGTTTCATTATGATTGGTCGACGAGGCTCTTAAGTTTAAATTATTTAAGTTTTTGGCTGTAATACGCACATATTTTTAATATGTTAACCTTTTAGTATATGTTGTTATGGAAAGATCTTTTTTTGTACGGCTCAGCTAATTGCTTTCCTTAAAAAAATGTGGAGCAGTAAACCCTTAATATATCTACAGTATCAATATGTGGTAAAAGATCGCAACGTTGAAGTTTATATTTACATACAAGACGAAGACTCAAATATCACTATTTTTATAAACATACATATACCAATATATTTATCTCTTACGGGATAAAAAGAGCTGACCGAGATAAAAATTCTTTATTTTTATATAAACATAATAAGACCACGTCTTTATCATCTCAACAGATTTGTAGGCTTAGTTTGGTACATAGTTATACTAAGTTTTTTCTCTTACTGGGTGGAAAGAGTCAACAGTCTCGAACAGATTCGTAGATAAAGTTTGGCTTGATGTCAAATAGTGATGTGCTAGACGATAGCCTAATAGTAGAATCGCAAGTTTATAAGCCTCTCTCCCTTAATTGATTTATATAATCTGCGTAGGATGAGAAGTAGCTGGCACCCACTTTTTTTTTTGCTACCAGCCGAGCATGGAATCTATTTTTGCATAAATTAATACATTTATCACTGACTGTAGCTACCTACTCGTCTTTCCATACGTATCAGCCGTTGGCAGATTAAAAAAGGCTAATGTCAATCAAAAGTCAGTCAAATGTCAATCGCCCTTCGGCATCCTGAGGGACAATCATGGTCGCTCCGGACAACCCCCGTTGACTAGCGTTAAACACAATCTTAATTTATTGAAGTATAAATGCTCTAGCAGTTGATGTAAGGTGCCATTCCATTGCTTCGTGTGACGACGATGTAGCCTTGGATGTTGTGAATGCCATGATAATTTCGGTTTATTAAAATTTGAGGTAGGTAGGTAGGATCCATAAAAGCGCACAGATTATGTCCAACGGCGCACAGATAATTAACCAACGGAACTCTTGCGCAGGAAAGAACTAATAGAGCAAGATCCCAGAGCCGTAAGACACAACTTATTTTCTAAAGAATGGATCTTTCGATTCTCAGTAGTCTTTCATGTACTTTTAATACCTGCATGTTTGTGAGACTTGCCCGGTGACACCTGCGCAGGTACCAGGCGAGAAAGGTAACTAAAAATCACAGTTACTTAACTTAAATTTTTATGACTGATTTTTATATATATTTTATAGAATATTACTCTGAAGTCATATCAGAGAAGTCAGACGCTTTCCATGCGCCAGAACTTTTGTCAGACGCTTTAAAGCTCTATCAAAAAAAAATTAACTTAATTTATTTTTAAATGTCTGACTTTTATATATGTTATTCAGATAACTATTACAAAGTTGTATTAAATCAGTCAGACAGTTTGCAATGACCAAACACCCCTTAAACACAAGAATTACTCAGCCTCGAGTATGAGCGCGATAGCACAATGCGCATGCGCGTCAGAGTAAAATATCTAATATTTGAAAAGTACTTACTGTTTTCAATTTCATATTTTTGCATATCTATTCAAATACGATGAAATTTATAATTAAAATAATAATTGATCATTTTTAAAATAATATAATATATTGCATATAAATAGGGGAAAATGAATTTTTTTGTAGCAATAGCCTTTCAAAAAGAATGAACATTTTATTTTATTTTAAACTAGCGACCCGCCCCGGCTTCGCACGGATGCACAGCCGATACTAAATATATGTATCTCTATTAGAACTAACTAAAGGACCGCCCGCAAAGCGGCTAAGTCTTGCTCCCGGCAAAAGTGTCACTTCTGCCTGCAGTCCCGCAGCGCAACCTGTTGTTTTAGGATATTGTTTAGATCTAAGAAGAACTTTTGCGTAGGTGTAGTTTTAAGAACAAAAGCTAAAAATAATCTCATGAAAATTATTAGACTTCGCGCACGACCGCTGCGTAGGGAGCAGCCGGAGCACTTCGCAACGGACCGTGCAGCAGAAATCGTAATATTTTAATTTCACCACAACTTCAAAACCAAACGTCCAATTTTAATCATTCAAGACCAAATATTATCTACATAAACTGTACTTATTGATGAAATTATTTATTTTGATAAGGATTAATATCATGAGTAAAAAAACGCGTTTAAATGTAGACCAAAAAAAAATCAAGATTTTTAAATAAAAATGTGGTTGTTGTGCCTCACTCGACATAGATAGGTATAGTGTGTCGCGGACTTTTTTGTAGATATTTATAAGATCTACAATTAATTAAAACATTTTATGGTTCTATCTTTTGTAGTTTAGGCAGCGTACGCAAAATAAGTAACTTTTTGGTTGATTTTTTTCAGTTTGTGTCCGAAAAATCCAAATATATTACGGAACCCTATTTTTTTCCAAAATAAAATATAGTCTATGTTACTCGTGGATAATGTAGCTTTCGAATGGTGAAAGAATTTTTAAAATCGGTCCAGTAGTTTTTGAGCCTATTTCATCAAAATAATCATTTGTAATTTCATCATTTATTAAATCTCTATACTGTCCACTCAAGTCATCGTCCTCATCATCAGTTAGATTGTCGTTTCTGGCAGCATTTTCTGTAAAAATAAAATCATAAACAATTAAAAAATAAAATGACAAATATAATAATAGATTTGCAAAAAAATTAAATTGAAAACAGTAAGTACTTTTCAAATATTAGATATTTTACTCTGACGCGCATGCGCATTGTGCTATCGCGCTCATACTCGAGACTGAGTAATTCTTGTGTTTAAGGGGGTTTGGTCATTACAAACTGTCTGACTGATTTAATACAACTTTGTAATAGTTATCTGAATAACATATATAAAAGTCAGACATTTAAAAATAAATTAAGTTAATTTTTTTTTGATAGAGCTTTAAAGCGTCTGACAAAAGTTCTGGCGCATGGAAAGCGTCTGACTTCTCTGATATGACTTCAGAGTAATATTCTATAAAATATATATAAAAATCAGTCATAAAAATTTAAGTTAAGTAACTGTGATTTTTAGTTACCTTTCTCGCCTGGTACCTGCGCAGGTGTCACCGGGCAAGTCTCACAAACATGCAGGTATTAAAATTACATGAAAGACTACTGAGAATCGAAAGATCCATTCTTTAGAAAATAAGTTGTGTCTTACGGCTCTGGGATCTTGGACTATAATAAACATTATTCAAAAATGAAAATTAGGCGTTTTAAATTGCAACATTGAAATCCTATTAATCAATACCATTTTTATTTTGAAAAAAGTCATATTTTATTATTTAGGGAACAGTCAATAGAATGTACCTTTATTTTACATCCTCATTTTGAAAATGAGGATGTAAAATAAAGGTACATAATATGAAATTTAAATCATAAAAGCAATATAACATAATAATAACAATAGCACTAAAATATCTATTTCAGCAGCTACCCACCGCGTTGAGCCAAGCTGAGTTAGTGCTAGTGCAAATAAGAATCGAGCTTGAATCATACGCAGCTACGGAAACGCACCCTAACTCCTTATACGCTGCGGACATGTCAATAATAACTTGACTCATCAAGATTACCGGATAACCATGCGCAAAAACCATTTCTCAGTACTTAATTGGACCGATATGAGTTTAATGAATTTCTGCGCCGACTTCTGATATAGATTGGATCATGGACGCTTCAGAAAGTTTAATTGGTATTCATTTTGTCTGATCTACGTGACAGAACTGGAATATTGAAGTAAGGGAGCTAAAGTACCTTTTTGTGGTCCAATTCTAAGTAGGGAATCTAATTTGTCGGATCCTATTGGCGATATGATTTATGCTAGCTTATACTGCGCCAAGTTAGGAAGCAATCAGCGATCCCATATGCAGTCAGGCTGTTTTTAATAATTTAAAACTCAACTGACGAGGTTGTATGAAAAGATCTGTTCATGCAAGCTCGTCAGTTCAATTTTAAATTCTATCTGCCAATGTGGATGAAGCACAGGTCTCATGTGAGACATTTCATTTGTAATAAGCTGTTAATTTGTACAATATTGCTTTTGTTTGTATTTCTCCAAAGTGCTGTAGTGCCGCGTGGATTCCGGTATTTAAAAGTCCCTACTTTACCACACCACCAACAACCACACCTACAATTTCATATCTATCCGTGGATGTAGTAAGGTAAAAGGCGACTAAGGTGAAGTCTAATAAACTTGGCATCGTCTACAAGCCTCTCGTCTTTAAGGCGATATCAATCAATAAGCCTAACAGCTGAACTGTTTTGCTGTCTACCCCGCAAGGCGTCGTAAAGTCGTGATTGCATATATGTATGTAATTTATCAAATTGTGTGCTCCTTTATCGTGAAGTATAATTCTCTACTAAAAACTATACGGTCAATTCAAAATCAGTACTACGAGTATTAGTCTTAATTTTGCTTAATTATCGAGCATACTAGCTCGGACCGCGGGTTTGTTCGTGTGACCGATGCGTATCATTGATTGATGCTAACGCCCATTTGCCAGACTTGTTTAGCTCATTGTTGGGCCACGAATTTAGCGATATTCTGTACTAATTTATATATTTTTTTAATCTTAGTATGCTTATAAACTTAGGATTGTTCTTTTAAGCGATGTGCTAGCAACCTGTCACTTAACAATAAATCATACAGCTGAATGTGGCCTTTCAGTCATTGACTCTGTCTTCCCCGTTAGAGATAAAGGCGTGATTATCACGTCTATATCCCTTGCAGGTTAGACAGAGCCAACAGTCTTAAAAAGCAAATTCACCGATTTTTATATATTACCTACATACATATGTATTTTTAAGACTGTTGGCCGTGTCTAACCCGCAAGGGATGTATGAATTTGCTTTATTATTTTTTTAAAAATAATAGTCGACCAATAACTCGCTAACTTCATGGCCGTACAAGAGCAAAAGATATGCAGCAACCTGCTTAGAGGCGCTGGTCAAATCGTGATTAATGTCCGTCCCCAGATCTTAACTAACTAAACACCCGGAAATGGCCGCGCAGTTATCAGTTCCCTTTTCAAATGATGCCTTCAGAGAAATGCGGGAGAGTCAGTGAACTTGGGATTAAGAATTTACTTACTACTATTCTCTACAGGCTTCTGGTACTGTTAGTTTTTTTTAAATTAGTCTGAATATTTTCAATGTGTGTCGATATCTATGATGCCGTGTGGTTCCCGGCACTGATAGAAAAAATAATAGGATCACTCCATCTCTTTCATAAAAGGCGACTAAGGGATAGGCTTATAAACTTGGGATTCTTCTTTTTGGCGACAGGCTATCAACCTGTCTCTATTTGAATCTCAATTCTATCAGTAAGCCAAACAGCTGAACGTGGCCTATTGGTCTCAGTGAGACTCTGTCTACCCCGCAAGGGACATACACGTGATTATATGTATGTATGTATCTACATATAATCTCAATTCCATCATTTCACTTTACAGCTGAACGTGGCCTTTCAGTGTTTTCAAGACTGTTGGCTCTTTCTTCCCCGTAATTATTTCATTTATTTATATACATCTAACAAGCTAACAGATATAACATCAAAACCTCCCTTTTGGGCGGTCGAGCCTGAAATATTGCTCCCACTACAAGTGATACGTAGTGAAATTCAGCAAAATTTTAAATTGTGGAATTGAAAATCATTCCAATTTCATTGGCCGAATTTATAATAATTATTTTGTATAATATCAAGTTGAAACATTCTTAAAATTTCTTTGATGTACAATTAGTTAAATTTAAGTAAGTACTTAGTGCCTCAACGGTGTAGTAATTTTAATATATGCAACCGTTAAAAGCAGCCCGTTACATCGAATATGCTAATAATATTGCAGATTTTAAGATAAGGCAGTTTGTACGCGATAACATCTTCATTGGCCGATTGGTAGCTATCTTAGGGTGTAACTACTGTAAGAATGGTCTGTTAAAAATGCACATAATTAGACATTGAACCTTTTTCAATTTAAATGATTTGAGAGAGGTAACAACTGGCAATCTATAAAAAAAGATTTCGTTTTTCCCGTTCCAAATTGAACTTCATTTGTTTCAAAGCGCAAGGTTGCTACAATTCTCTTGATATTTCCCTCAGTTTGTCTGTTTTTCGGTATGTTTTAATTGTTGTTGATGCATTCATGGAAGGATTATTTAACGGTTGATTTTTAAAGCCTGTCCTCATTATCTCAATCTTCAAGAATTCAGAAGATAACATATATACTCTTTATTTTTCTCTCTATGCTATGCAAACTATTTCTTCGCGTGTTCTAGAGCTGGCTAAGTCTGCACAACATTCGACGTATATCTTGAATTATTTCAGTCTTTTCGCACGCGCCATTTGAATAAGAAGTTGGCTCCAATTGAGCCATTTAGGGAAACTTTACGAGTTATTGTCGTAAATTAAACGCTTGTTTGTGTAACTTTGTAGGGTTGGTAATTTTCAATGCTGTTTATTATTATTTATATATACAAATAAGAGGGAACTAGGAAAGCGTACTAGGACTAGGAAACTAGAACTCCTGACGCTAGGAGTGGGGAATGTTAAATTTGATTTGTCTCCCAGATAAGAAATATTTGAAGGTTTTCAAGATAAAGATGAGGACTGTTCGGCGATAGTATAGCTATGTGAGGTGTAATGTTCATCATCTGACCTCCCTAGAATAGGGGTAATTTGTCCTATTTTTATTTATAACTGAATTTTGTTTTGTGTTGTAAATTGAAATGTACCCTTTTTATACGAGTATATACCTATCTATATTAGGAAAAAGATGCAACAAGCGATTATATGTATGATATGTAATGTAGTTTTCTAAAAATATAAAAAAAAATCGATTAAGATCAATCAATTCACAAAATTAAATTTGTAAATGCTGAAATCCATAGAACTCGGAACTGAAATCAATTATTATTTGTTAAACGCGATGCACAATAACTTGGTCGAGAGCATACCCCATTATAAACCACACCCAAGTTGACTAGCATTAAATTCTGATGGCATTCAGCAACCCTGCCGGATGTAAATACTACAATAGCCTGGTTCCTCTATGCTTCAGGCATTAGTTAGGTTTAGACTCCAAAGAGCGTCTATAACTTATGTTTTCTACAATATTATGCATGAAAACCTACATTTATTACTAATTCATGTTAATTTATTGACACGTATAGAAATAACAGTTTAACAGTGTACTCAGTGTGTTGGGTTTTGTCGTATGAGCGTTATGAGTGGTTAAATGTTTGACACGAAATTGTCTCTGGGAATTGTAAGTTTCGATTGATGAAGTATTTGAAGTCGTGTTATTTACACCACTTATGACTTGTGAGCGGCTCGACCGATTTTAATGACTTCTGAATTTCTCTTGAAGTGCCGTGTGGTTCCCGGCACCAATACAAAAAAGAATAGGACCACTCCATCTCTTTCCCATGGATGTCGTAAAAGGCGACTAAGGGATAGGCTTATAAACTTGGGATTCTTTTTTTAGGCGTTGGGCTAACAACCTGTCAATTTTTGAATCTCAATTCTATCATTAAGCCTAACAGCTGAACGTGGCCTATCACTCTTTTGAAGACTGTTGGCTCTGTCTACCCCGCAAGGGATATAGACATGATTATATGAATGTATGTGGAACAAAACAATGAATCTATCGACTATGCCGCTTATGCACGCGAACTGATTCATAGATCTTCACTGCGGGAGGTAAATTGCTATAGCCAGTGTGAAAAAATATGTTGCCATTGTAATAGTAATAGTTATTGCCGATTTTTTTATGGGTGGAATTAAATTGCTTATTAATACAAACGCAAATTCCTTCTTTTAGGTTGGGTTTTTTTTCTGTGACTAAAACATTTTTTTTTTACTTTATTGAGTGATCCTACTTAAAAAGTAAAAAAAAATATTGTTTCAAAGCTAATTTTCCCGATGCTGAGCAAAAGCTTCTGTTCCCTACTTGCAGACAATTGTTAGACTTTTTTTTATATTCATTATTTGAACAGTTTCCAGTTTTTTACGCTGTATTTGGGTTTAATTTGGCATAAATTTTCTAACTAATATTTTGCGTACAGATGAAACAGCAGGCATTTATAATATCAAAAGTAGTATTTGTAAATCCTAGTTATAAGAAGAATGTTATACGATTAGACTATTCCAGTTATGTGTGAGCCATAAAATGCAGGTTTGAAAAGTAATTCCTGTTAAAACGGCAGTTTTCAATCGGCGACTCCGCGGGGGGTAAATAGGTGTTGCCAGCAAAAACGAGTGCTAAGAATTTCTACCATAATTGAATGCTCTGCCATTCAGTAGTTTTATTGTTAATATAATTGCTTCATTGGATCATTTAAATTGTGTTTTAAATGTTATGCTTAATTTGATTTTTATGAGTGATTATTAACTTTTGAAGAGAGTAGAGTTTTGGCGCTTAAATCAGCTAGCTTATATTAGCCGCGATAATAAAAATTAAAATGCGCAGACAGAAAATTACTCAAAAAATGTCATTGATATTTGAATTTGAATCCAGCAATCCTTTGCAATCCAGCATCTCGCTTTTCGTTCGGGCTCCCTAGCCATTCGACCACTGACGCTTCATAACTTGTATTTTTTTTTTAAAGAAAAATGTATATACATACATACATACATAAACTCACGCCTCTTTCCCGGAGGGGTAGGCAGAGACTACCTCTTTCCACTTGCCACGATCCCTGCATACTTCCTTTGCTTCATCCACATTCATAACTCTCTTCATGCAAGCTCGGCGGTTTCGGGCACTTTTGACCTGACCCTTCACCAGGACGTCCTTAATTTGATCAAGATATGTTCTATGTAAAAATGTATATAACACTGAAATACTATTTTCTACCACCACCAAAGCATTTAAGTGTAACTTATGGCAACATTTTACAGTTAAAATCAGCTTCTTCGGGGCGGTGGTTCGCCCTGTAAATTTGCAAGGTGTCAGTACCTTAAATCGGCTTCGGGCTATATCATTTTACTATCTTGGGCATTTGTCTTTCACGCGCTATTAGGGCGATTACATTCCTTACAATCTTAAACTGTTGCATTGAACGTTGCATGGCTTGTTTCTTTAATAATTTCGCGATAAAATACACAATATAGTTCAAACGAATAAATGAGTATATAAATATAATAATAAAAGACTTTACAATTAATTGAAAGTAGGTACTTAAATATTATTTTGTATTAATTTGTTTCCCCAAAACCGAAGTTTAAAAGAACTATGGGATTATTAAAACTGTAAATACAACTAACCATTGTGTTTTGTTTTCATAAAAAAAGAAATTCGAATACTTAAAAAAAAAACTGAAAACTAAAATTGCGATCATG
Source organism: Amyelois transitella (assembly GCF_032362555.1). Lineage (NCBI taxonomy): Eukaryota > Metazoa > Arthropoda > Insecta > Lepidoptera > Pyralidae > Amyelois > Amyelois transitella. The sequence goes on from NC_083515.1 coordinate 9,203,962, forward strand.
AAAACCCAGCAAATCACGCGTCTGTCGCAAGTCTGCGGGTGGCATAGTTAACCCGTACAAGGCCGAAGCCAATTCCCGCTAGGCTTCCCTACACCATTATTTTCGAGGACAAAAACGGCGTGTGTTAAATCAAAAGGGCCGCGTTCGCTCTTCCGTTGTCACGCGACCAAATCGGCGTATCAGATCGCGATGATGGAAAGTCGCTACTGCGATTGTTTAGTCGCCAGTGTGGGTGTCGCCTTATGCTAATTGGGTTTCGGGAGCGTGTAAGGTGTCGCTATTATGGGCTGAGAATTTCTGAAATAGGCTATTTTGATCTGAATTGGGTATAGGTATTTAGATTTGATAAAATGTATGAGATGCCACCTTATTTCTTGTCTTTGCGGACAACTACTTATATACGCACAGCTTCTTAGCCCGGGGTCTGCTTTCAAAAATTTTTAATTCCATTTTGTTCGATTTTCAAAATCGTCCGTTGGTGTTGTCCAATCAGTATTCGGGCATAGGGGAGGAGGTAAGGAGGTATTAAAATGTTTCATCATTAGCAATCAATTAGTAATGAAATGATTGAAACGAGTTTAAATTAGGACTGTTAAACAAAATAAATCAAAATGAAAAGGTAAACTGGAATACAAATAAACGCAGATGATGAATTTACTATATTATATGTTACGTATGCTTGTATATATGACTTCCCGATTATCTTTAATAAATACGAGCTGTGCCATCTGAAACAAGAATAGAAATAGGTATTAAAAAGTTCTTATTTTCCAAAAGTGTTGCCATGTCTAAAGATGGCTTAAGATAAAAATTCTATACTGGATGTGTGGGGTTTCGTTCAGAAACCTTGTAAATCGTATTTGGTCTTTATACTGATGACAGGAAAATCCAAGCTAACTTAAGATGAATGTGATAATTACTACCGACATCCATTGGAAAGGTGTATTATGCAATTGATTTAGAAATGCCGGGAACACACGGTATAACATCGTATCTGTTACTACAAATATTAGGTGTACTAAAACAAATAACTCTTTTAACAAAACTCAATCAAAAAATTACGAGGTAACATGGTTCAGGGTCACATTCCACTGTCAGAGACGAGCTTCCATAGTTCGCTTCTGCGATCCTTATCAGAAAGTATCTTCAGTCGTTAAACAAAAGCTGACTACATATAGGGTTCCACATTTGAATAATTTCGAACCACATACTGGCAAGCATACCTAAATAAATTAAAAGTATTTTTTAAATTGTGTCATCTTTTTTTTTACCATATTTCAATTTCTTAATGAACCTATTATGAAAAAACATTCCAATTTGAATTCATGAAAAGTACGATTTTTTAACGAAATTTTTTTTTCGTTAAATTTGATTTAGTTTTTTTAATAGTTATGCGTCACTGCGTCAGTTAATTGTCATAAAATTAAGCAGTGGAACCCACTTAGATTCATTTCCATCGTACTTTTCCGTGGGTACTAATTATCATTCTCAAGTAGAGATTTTATTCACATACATGTGTATAGTATATGTGAAAAAAGATTATGAAAACATCACTGTATAAAACCATTGTGAAGATAAAATTATAATAAGACTATTTAAAACAATACATACATGTATATAATCACGTTTATATCCCTTGCGGGGTAGACAGAGCCAACAGTCTTGAAAAGTCTGAAAGGCTACAAATAGCTTATGTTGCGTGTCCATCGCCTACAAGAGGAATCTCAAATTCGCTTATCTCTAGTCACTTTTTACGATATTCACATTTAAATAAAGAGAGATGTACTGAACCAATAAGTTCAGTACTGTTAAATGCACAATGATTTTATTTTAATCGCGGCACGTGTCTCCATTTGACAGTTCGTGATCGAATACTTACGTTGTCTTTGACCGTTGGATCAAATAAAAAAAAAGAAGCTTGCTTTACAATATTGATATTTGACAGATATAGAATAGGGTTCTATTTCAATTGTATTTTAGTATCAGATCAGGATTAAAAGACCGTTATATACGGATGTGCTCTCATTGTTTTGTTTAAGATGAGTGTGAATGACATTTTAGATGTATTAAGTTGCATTAACTTCAGAAGTATCAATGAATTGGAGGCTTTATAGTGTTATAGTTAGATAGGTATATAGTACCTATAATAGTGAATTCACCAAACTGTGGGGCTCAGCAATTTTAATCTTCATCAAATGAGTCCATTAATGTTAAAAAAAATTATAAAGATCTGCCAACAGGAAACTAATATATAAATAACAGTAATAGCCAATAAAATAAATGAAAAAGCAATACATTTTTCAGAAATTTTGTACATCTAGGTTTAAACGGAATTTTAGGAAAATCTGTTCCATACGAAATTTTTGTGTTTCCTTAACAAATTTAAACTTTTGTTTAGTAAATAAAAATTATTGCCTTTGTAAGCATTCGATATAATAATTAATGAATATTTTCATAAGCGAAGCCCTGTCCAAACGCCAGTTTAATCATAATTACCATTAATCCATTACATTACACGTTCTTGAGGTGAATGTAAGACTGTAAATTACTCTAAAAACGAACCATTCTAGATCCTAAACCTGTGTGGTCTATGTAATAGCAACCCACCCCATAAACGCCATTCTTAACAACAAAATCATTCCTTAATCTGACCACACTACTTTTTAGCCAAACAATGAATCTGTAGAACTTACAACTTAGTACATAAAGTTTAAAATTGCTTGATTTTATGAAATCTAATTTTATATTAAATTTGCGGTCAGTCTAGGTTCTTGCTCAGTCTTCAATGACGATAATCAGTCAAATGACAAGTTACACGAACCTATAAAATTCAGCTTAAGCAGAGAGGCAAATTATGTATTAGAAGTGTCCTAGAGGCATGGCTTTTTGCTCGAAATACCTGTTCAGTACGAAGATAAAACTGTTTGATACGAGTTTGTTGAAGAATAACAGTTCGCATTTTGAAATCATTTTGCAGTTATGCAAAATATGATAGATGAAATTAATAACTTCCTAGCAGAAACCTAAATGTAAAAATTAGATAGTTTTTAAGTAATTGTTAACTATAAAACTTTTTTGGAGGCTTAAAAAGTTGTAAATATTACGGTTAAGTCAACAACAAAAACGCCGACAATCACATGAATTTTATTGCATGCACATACGTTGATGCCCCCGGCTTAATGTTAATAAAACGCATTGTTTTATTTTTTAGTACTATAACTGTCAGTCTGACAGCTGTCAAAAAGATAGCATTCTTTTTTTAATTTGAATAATTGAACCGTCTATTGTTTTAAAAAGGTTCCGGCTATAATCAGAACTCCTTTATGTCATTAATTAGTTTTCTAATCAGATTGGATGTTAGTCATTACTAGCCTTTTAAGAACCTGACTTACATACACCGGTTCTTCACTAAATAATCCAGTGAACCTACAAGTTCTTTAAGATTTTTATTTACAAAAACAGGAATAATCCGGAGGTTTTCATGATAACAACTACAACGATGGCATGGGTTAATGATGGTGAGTTACACAGGATATAGACGCTAGTGATATGGTAGATAGGTACATATGGATTATATTAAAAAACGACTGAAAGGCTAAGTTCATCTGTATGACTTCATGATGGAATCGCGATTTAAAATACTTAGTGACAGGTTGCTAGCAATGTAACGGGTACATCATTACTTATCTTCAATTCCATTACTATTCTTACGCTAGCCACTGTTCTCATAAATAACTCGTATTAATCGTTAACAGCTTCCGTTGCCGTCACATTCGGCCGTATCAATTAGTTCTGTGTAATACACGATGCACTTTACACGTCGCCCGAGGGACGAACCTAACGGTAGGCGTGTAGGGAATAAATTTATTTTGCTACCGTTTCTCTTTTCGAATCGAATGTTCTAGCTATTTTAATAAAACCCGATGTTATAGTCGAGACTGAGGCTGAAAAAAAATGAACTCTTGGTCCAGACAGAAACTTACAATGGTCAAGTGCGTGTCTGTTGATTCGTCGCATGGTCACTTATTACCACTTTATTTAGGTATAAATACATGAAGTTGTAATCGAATTTTCTTCTCTTTCCCTTTATGTCTCTATAAAAATACTTATGTATACTTACTTGTGTAAAAATACGTATGTGCCGTGTGGTTCCCGGCACTAATACAAAAAAGAATAGGACCAGTCCATCTCTTTTGACTTTTGGGACTATTGGCTCTGTCTACCCCGTAAGGGATATAGACGTGACTATATGTATGTATGTAAAAATACTTATCAATAGGATTTGCAGAGTTCAGATGGTGATCGTCATAGGCACCGCTGAAGAGGCCCAAAAACCCTAACCAATCAGTCCGACGCCAATTTGGGCTTGTGGAAGAAGCTTGAAGGCTTGAAGACCCGTTGAGCTATCAAATGGTTAAAATTGTACAAAAAAATAATGAATGGATTTTATAGAGATTGATGTTATTCTCCAAATACTTAAACGGTTTATTTGATTTAAGGGGACGGGTTTTATGCAAGCGAACAAATCAATTCCACAAAAAAAAAATCACATGACGTCACTTTAAATGTTTGCAACTTGCTACAATCCAGATTTAATGCCATCGCTCCAGGTCTAGATTTCTAGTCTTGATGAGCTAATAGCAAGTCATGTAACATTAGGCCGTCTGTCCATAGCTGTCTTGCGCTATTATAGCTTTCTATTCAAAGATGCAAATGTCCATGTGTCATGCTAAATGTATATAATTATATGTATTTAATTATTTCTAAAATTGAGTGTATCTAGTATACTTTTTTCATTGGCTACAATATTATCGTAATGAAGCCTTACTGCATTTAACTATGCATTTAGTATGTTTATGCTATAAATAACCAAACCTATTCATTTCATAAATATAGGAATATAAAATTCGAGTCAAAATTTGGTTTAACATTTGATCTAATACGTTTCTCAGTTCAGATATCCATATTGATATATTATTTATTTATTGATCCAAAACTTAATCTAAATTTATATATCACATCTTTATCTCTTACGTGGTAGTTAGGTAAGCTACATGGTAAAATTGAGTGCATCTGAGGTCTAAAGTAACAGCAAAAAGTTAAAAGTAGGTAAATATTTCAAGAACTACCCAAACATGAAATATAAATGCAACAAGTAACAATAAAACAGCAATAAACTGTACTAAACTTGTACTGACTATATTTTCTGAACATAGTTTAGCATATCTTGCGTGCTCACAGAAGTGGAATGCCGCCTTAAAATGCAATGACGGGGCTAACAACGTATTGTGTGAAATGATTCGAGATTGCGCTTTATTGTTGTGTTAAAGCTGGAACGAAAGCAAAGCTAGAATAAACAAGGACAGTTACCTATTTCAGAGGAATTATTACATTGCAAAAAGTTCCGCGCACGTACTTGTATGTTTAAAATGGAATATTAAATGATCAAATGTTTTCTTATTTTATTTGTAAGTCTCTTACATTGCAAATAGCGTATTACTTGAACGAATCTAATCATGTGTGGCAGTGCCGTGTGGTTTCTCTCCACCACTCCATCTCTTTCCCGTGGATGTCGTAAAAGTCGACTAAGGGATAGGCTTACAAATTTGGGATTATTTTTTAGGCGATGGGTAAGCAATCTGTCACTATTTGAATCTCAATTCTATCATTGAGCCAAATAGCTGAACGTGGCCATTCAGTCTTTTCAAGACTGTTCGCTCTGTCTGCCCCCAAGGGATATAGACGTGACCATATGTATGTATGCAAAAAGGCCGCATAATCTTGTTTCTAAAAAAATTGTAACATAAAACTATGCATTTCATCGCGGAGTGTTAAACAAAGACATAGGCTCCTTTTGTTCGTTCCACTTGCCACGATCCCTGCATACATTTTTAGCTTCGTTCACTTCCATAAGTTCGTCGGTTCAAATGATCTGACGTTTAGCCAATTAATGATTAGATTACATACATACATACATATGGTCACGTCTATATCCCTTGCGGGGTAGACAGAGCCAACAGTCTTGAAAAGACTGAATGGCCACGTTCAAGTATTTGGCTTAATGATAGAATTAAGATTCAAATAGTGACAGATTGCTAGCCCATCGCCTAAAAAAGAATATCAAATTTGTAAGCCTTACCCTTAGTCGCCTTTTACGACATCCATGGAAAAGAAGAAAAAAATGGTCCTATTCTTTTTTGTAGTGGTGCCGGGAACCACACGGCACTGCCACACATGATTAGATTCCTTTTAGTAATACGCTATTTGCAATGTAAAAGAAATACAAATAAAATAAGAAAACATTTGATCATTTAATATTCCATTTTACACATACAAGTGCCATGTTGAAAAGTGTTGCAATGACGTCATTATGTAAAGGTAAGTACATTAATTCCTGGGTTACGTTGAAGTTGCAGTAACTCATTGGTTTCCATAAGAAAGCTACGATTTACGCGATCTTGTTAACGCTATCTTCCAGATTGGTATTTATCTTGTTTACCTACTATAGGGTTATCAAAAAGAACATTCATATAGTCACGTCTATATCTCTTGCGGAGTAGACAGAGCTAACAGTCTTGAAAAGACTAGTGAAAGCAAACACAGATTAATTTATATATACCTATAATCACTTATATTTTTAATACATACAACAATTTACACTTTTACACTTATTGTAATAATTTATTTCCAAGACACGATACGTCCGGCAGCTTGATGTAGAATGCCCCCTGTCTGCACCGTCGACCTGGCCGTCGTCGGTGCCCCACTACACAGACAAAGTGGTGGGGCGCGCAGTGGGGGTGCAACTGCCAGCGCCGCATTGTTTCCCATGTGAAAATATAGATGGCGCCAATATTGCGCTATTTTCTTTCGCCGCCAACACTAGTAGGATACGTTCAGCTGTTTGGCTCAATAATAGAATTGAGATTCAAATAGTGCCGAGTTGCTAGCACATTGCCTAAAAGAAAAATCCATAGAAAATAAGCCTATCCCTTAGTCGCCTATTACGACATCCATGGATAAGAGATGGAGTGGTTCTCTTCTTTTTTGCATTGATGCCGAGAACTATACGGCAATGAGATCTATTTATTAACTAATATCAAAAAGAATTTATTTATTAATTGATAATATCTAGCAGCTTATAGCAAAGCTTATGCCAATCTGTATACACTCATCCTGAATCTGGTGGAAGGATGTGTGATTCCATTATTTTCTCTTGTTGAAATGAGTTTGATTTCTATGAAAGCAAACATTTGGAAAAATGCACTTAATTACGGATGAATATGAAAAATTGTGCAGAGATCGTGGCAAGTGGAAACAGGTCATGTCTATTTCTACAAAGAGACAGTTTTAGAGGCGTTCTTTCGCATGTAAAATAAAAAATTGTCCAAGTTTGTTTGTTGCGAAACTATACGAGACGCATCATCTTCTCCTACGGCGTGATAACCCTACCAATGATCTATCATAGACTTTGTTATAATTCCGGAATACACAGTCTCGGCACGTCGCAATTATCGCATTCCACCGCCTATCAGATGCCCACAAAAACGTGTTGGGACCAACATGGTTCCCTTAATTATTCACAAGTAACCCATGTGGGAATTTGCGACTTTTTCCATCGTCTATTGGCACTTCAACTATTTCCTTAGCTGCGTATTGTCTGGTCGGTCAGTTAAGGCTGAACCTCCATTAGCTGCAGAAAATAGTCGGGTAATACAGTTGTTATTAGTCTTCCTCTCGGTCTATGGTCTAAGTTTTTTTTTCTAAAAAAATAAATAGGTTCGAAGTAAGGCAAGAGTGAAAATATATTACACAAACTTACCTAAGATTTCATCTTGCTTACTTTTAAGCGGATTGAGGACGTAGTCTTATATATAAACTTAATATTAAAAGTAGGCTCAGTACGAAGGCTGAAATTCTGTTGATTTATATTATTTTTTTAACGTTAAACATTGTGGAAATATGAAAGCACAAATACGTTCTATTCGTTGCAAAGAAATTGTCTTTTCGATCAAGATATATTTCAACGTCTTTGCCTGCAAAGCTCACAAAATCTGAGTGAACCTTGAATGCAAATATGTGTTTATGGTTTTTTCCAAGCTTAACAAATAATCAAGATTATCATATATGGCTTTGATGTCATTGCTCATTCTGGTATTAATCATATTAATAAATTTGATTAAATTGGAATAGTACGCAGGATCTGTTAATAGAATTTTTATGAAGTTTGAAGGTTGGATACATCTAAGGATTACCAAAATCATCCCTCTAACCGCCTAGTAGTAAGTATATCCTCGCATGTCCGATGGAGACTCACCATTATAAGTCTATTTGCAATTGCAAGCAGTGTGTAGGCGGACGATAATTACTTACTTATCTCGCTTCTCAATGTATAGTAACACGCGGAATGTATTTAAATACGTTTAACGTGTGGCTACTGACTTTATACAGGCTTGGGAACGGATAATTCAATTTCGTAGTTATATCTACTAATAATATACGGCTGAAAGTGGCCTTTGTGCGACTGTTGGCTCTATCTACCCCGTAAGGGATATATGACATTCACCTGACAATCCCTTATTTAAGGGATATCTCCATACATTCCTTTTATGTTAAAAGATTGATTTGAAATTTTCAATTTTTTTAAGTAATAAGATTTATTTATTGAATATAGTTGACAAAATGTGACTATTACAATTTCTTAACTATACTTATAATAATTGTACCTACCTAAATCAAAAAAAAAGTAAAATATATTTAATAATTCCATTAATTCAATTTAAATCATAACCATAAAACGGCCGAAAGTCTATATTACTTTAGTACCAGGAACAGCTTTCTAATATCAATGCGACAGGTAAATCTGAAGTATCGTGAATATCGAACTGGCCGGTCGATTACAGTCGTAATAGGATTACGCACAGAGCGAAACGCGCGCCGTAGCGGCCCGTGCCTTGCTCTGTAGATTAATGTTTTTCAGACGTCGGCTTAGCTTTTGACAATGTTTCGCTGATTTATTTTCAGGTTTGACAGGACGGTCATTTGCATCTCAGTATCTTTAAAAATTAGAGTATGTTTTTAGTTTCCAGTATAATTTATTTCATTTTAGTATTTCGAAATATAATGTCAAACAAAAAATACGTCCCATAAAATGTACAGTCCCTGCATACTATCAATATGCATGTCCAGAAAGCTGGCAGCATTGCCATATTGATTGGCAATACTGATTCTTTGAGATAGATCATTTCCAGCTCCATTCACGAGATACCTACGTCAATTGTCTGTCTCAACGAATAAACTCAAATTCTTTGTCCGATTTGAAATAACTTTGGTACAAATACGTTAAACTTTTTTCGGCTTAGCTTTTGACAATGTTTCGCTGATTTATTTTCAGGTTTGACAGGACGGTCATTTGCATCTCAGTATCTTTAAAACACTACCCAACAAAATTGAAGTTAAGGAGAGCAACAGAGACCAGAGTATGATATTCTAGGTAAAACGACCACGCTTAATTCGAATCTGAGCTTAGAATTTTGCCTAGACGTCAGGTTTTTTTTTTTTTTTTTTGTTTATTAATTGTACAATTTGTTACAGAAAAAATAAAAAACCGAGATATAAAATAGCAAGAAATCATTGTAATTAATAAAAAATAAACACATAAAATTATTAATAATGTATATAATCTATTCTAAAGTTGTTTTTCCCTTTGAATGTGGAGATTTTCTTTTATATTCGCAATCTATCACATTAATAAATAAATAAATAAATAAATTCTTTATTTAGCCATTATGACATAGAACACATTACATAGTACACAAAGGGAGTAAGTACATGTTTATATAATTGTATTATAAAGTCCCCTGCCCCAACCAGACACAATCAATCTCTGAACTAGACGTTAGTCTGTATCTCAGAGACCGTTGCCCCGGGGTGGCAGGGAAATTTATAGAGTTTAGTGCTTATGGCAATAAGAACAGAGTAATGATCTAGGTTTCCCAAACTAGACTAGTCTGTTATTTTTGGGAAACCTTATTTAAAAGTTACTAAAGAAATGAAGCCTTAGCTAGAAACTTAACTAAATTGATTTGCTGGGTACAAAAGGTGGCATGTGTGAAGTGTGTATGTGTTTGTGTGTGTGTGTGGGTTGTGTGAAAATAAATGTGTGTTTGTTAGGAAATTGAAAGCAGGATTTGGATACAGAATGGAAGACAGTTAGAGTAACAGGTTTTCGGTTTCGTCGTAATTTAATGAATGTAGAAATTTTTGCACACGTTTTTTGCAAACAAATTTTGAGCATGAGTAAATATTGCTTTCTTTGTTTAATTTATTATAAAGTTTTGCGCCTAATACACTGAAGTTTCTGGCTGCTGTTGATGTTCTGTGTTGTGGTATTATGCAAACCTTATACTGAAGATGTCGTCGTCGGTTAGCGTTGAGGTTTGGGTCAAACTTTAGCAGAGAGTGTTTTTTAAGTACCGTCTGTAACACAAAGAGCTGCCTCACTGCCAACACTTTTACGTCGGTGTAAAGCTGAGAGGTTGGGTAACGGTATGGTTTACGTGTCATCACTTTAAGGACAGCCCTCTGTGCCCTTTCCAATGGCAGTAAGTTTGTTTTTGCTGCTGACCCCCAGACCCGAACACCATACATTAGAATAGACTGACATAGGGCAAAATAGGTATTTTTCAGTGTATCAGAATCCGCCACGTTTCTAAGATTTTTAAAGACAAATATCATTTTCCGCACGCGAGAAATAAGCGACTTAATTTGTAGTAGCCATTTTAATTTTTGGTCTAGAATAATACCAAGATATTTGACGTTAGTTACTTGGGGGATAACTGAACAAGTGCAATTCGGGGTCAGGTTTTGGCATATATGGGCTTTGATTACAAAATTGTGATGTGAAGGAAGTGTTGTCGAATTAAGTCCAAATGGCAAACAATTAGTTTTTGATAAATTAAGCGAGAGTAGGTTATCAGATAACCAAGACATAACAACGGCCAAGGCTGATTCTGCATGTATTTGGGCTTCTTCCCATGAGCGACCGGATACTAATAAAGCTGTGTCATCAGCATAAGTATATATGTTACAAAAAGGAATTGTTAGTTTGCACAAATCATTGATATATATAATGAAAAGTGTGGGGCCAAGGACACTTCCCTGCGGGACTCCAGTTGTTATGTACTCCTCTTCACTTGTGTATTCTTCAATTTTTACTTTTTGTGTCCGATTAGACAGGTAACTTCTAAAAAGATCCAAAGCCACACCACGAATACCGACAGCCTCCAACTTTAAAAGAAGTTTGGGGATAGAGACGGTGTCGAAGGCTTTTGATAGATCTAGGAATAATCCTAGTCCTTTTCTCTGTTTTTCAAAGCAGTCAACTATGTCATCAACCAGTGCAGATACTGCATCCTCCGTCGATCTACCCGCTCTGAAACCATACTGATTATTTGAGATTATATTATTAGCATTAAGGTATCTGAGTAGCCGAGAATTAATAATTTTTTCCAATAATTTTGACATTGCAGTAAGCACAGATATCGGACGATAGTTGGTGACATCGTCTCCATCACCACCCTTATAAATTGGATGAATGATGGCTTTCTTAAATGCATCTGGGAAAACTCCACTTGTGAGTGATAGTTGAAAGATATGTCTTAGTAATGGGACAAAAATTTCACGTGATGATTGCAGAATACGGGATGAAATGTTGTCCCACCCAGTAGCGCAATCTCTTCTTAAATTCATTATGTGGTCATTAATTTCGTCATTAGTGACATTAAAAAGAGCAAAGGAGTTTCGAGGGGATGAAACTGGTGCTGTGGGAGGTACAAATGAAGTTTTATTAGTTTGCCCTATTGTATTAGCTAAGTTTCTCCCAACATTTACAAAGTAGTTATTAACCTCATTCACAGATTTGGTAGGATCATGTGTAGACCTTAGGAGGGCTTTAGAACTAACGCGTGATGGTGCAATATTTGTGATTTCTTTGATCGCCTTCCATTTTAATTTGGGATCATTTTTCGTCCTCATTAGAGCCTGCCTATTGTATTCTTTCTTCAATTTCTTCAAAAGTTTATTGATATAATTTCTGTATCTTGAATAAGTAATCGCAAGCGTGACGTTATTGTGTTGTTTTTTTAATTGTTTATGCATTCGGTCTCGATTTCGTATGCAGCTGAAAAAATATATCTATAAATCTGAAGCCTTGGATTACTCCAGGCCTTCTAGGCCTGGAGTAATCCAAGGCTTCAGATTTCTCTTACTACGGGGGGGTGTGTACCTAACGGTGTTTTTGTTTATTATATCACTGACTGATGAAACCAAAAGATCTGTAGCAGAATTTACGTTTTGATGCTGTTTTATTTGCGAAAAATCAAAAGAAGCTAGGTCAATTTTTATTTGTTCATAGTTTATTTTAGTACGTGTTATGGATTTAACAGATTTTTCTCGTGTCAACTGAAGCGACAGCAATGTTGGATAGTGATCGGTGATAGAAGATTCGAGAACTATTGCAGTGGAATTTTTATCAGTTTTTAATAAAATATGATCAATACATTTTTGCAGTCGAGTGGGATAGGTATACGTCGGAAGCAAACCGTGTGCTGCCATCAGGTTGAGGTAATTGTCAGAACGGTTATCGCTGTCACAAGTGTGTATATCTATATTAAGATCTCCCATTAAACCAACTGTTTTATAGGATTTTAGGGTCAATAGAAGATCGTTGATAGAATTTAAGAATATGTCTGTGTTTTTATATGATGGTGATCTATAAACAGCTATGAAAGCGAACTCCGTTCCAAGTGTACAAACTAGACAATCAGCTTCCTTTATAATTTTAGGTTCGAAGACATTACAATCCAAGGTGTTTCTAATGTATATAACGACGCCTGCATTTTGATTGCCATCATCTATCGTTTGATATGATGTAAAGTTATTCAATTTAGGGAGATATGGCGTAACTGATAACCAACATTCTGTTAAGATAATAATATCACATTGTATGTTTAAAGTTGAAAGAAGTGTTTGGAATTGGTCAAAGTTGCAGTTTATGCTACAAATATTCAAATGAATAACAGTCAGAGATTTTTTATTACAATTTATATATTTGAAACATTGATCCGGTGCACATAAATAACTTTGTGATACATTAAGCGCCTCCAACTCATTGAAATAAGAGCTGATATCTGTCATATTATTTTTAATAATAAATTTATTGTATTATTATTTTTTAAATAGAGTTGGAATTGCGCACCGTACCACAAAAAGAAGGTCATTAAGTATAGACAATTATGCTTATCAAGATACGTATTCATATTTTGTGTTGTGTATAACGAATTAAGTGTAAGTGTTATAATATATGTATATGGTTTGTGTGATATAAGTGATGTATGTAGATTATATAATATGAAACTTTTATATTCCCAGCAAATGTTATTAAACAGATAAATTTGTAAATAAGGATAGGCTAAGTAAATGCAAAAACACATATTGTAAGAAATTTTCATAATAAAAGGCTCAAACAATACAGACAAATGGTTTGTACTGACATATAGTCATTGTTTTGTTAGGAGAGAGTTCAGCGTGATTTCAGAGTCTACGCGAATCGCTTTCGATTGCTCATCCTTCTTCATGTAAATATTTCCGTTTCCGGTCCAGCAAAACTTGTAATTGTTGGCTTTAGCGTATTCTCGGGCCTCGTAGAACAGCTTCCTGTTGCTTCCTGCAAGGTACTCGGATATGTATATGGGGGTGGGGTCCCCTGCAAGGCCAATATTGGAAGTGTTGAGTCGTTGGTCTCCACTGTGATCTTTATTATATTTGCGTGCCGCTGCCAAAACTTTATTCTTCAGGTGAACAGATTGAAATTCGGCAACGATTATTTTATTCTTTCCTATGCGGTAAGTGTCACGTATATCCGAGGGTTGGATTTCCACATGTAGTGCTTGTCCTATATTTTGTAGGTGGGCCGTCAGGTCCGTAAACGATTCTTCCTGGACCGCTGGAACATTTCGTATTTCAACATTGGATGGACGAGAAGTCTGCTGCATGTTCTCTATTTTCTTCTCTAGGCTGACTATATAGTTTTGTTGATCAAAGCGCTCTTTTTCAAGAAGCTGTATTCTTTTCAACATATTTTCATTACCATTTTTTAGGCTTTCCAAGGTATTTTCAATTTGCACGTTAGATTTTTGGATTTTAATATTTTGTTTTTTGATCTCAGCGACCTCTTCTATTAGTTTATTCATCATTTTTTGTTGATTAATAGATGATGTGTGGAGTGCCTCCATCATTTCCCTCAAATCACTGCTAAGTTGATTCACTTGGGTAGGTGATGAGGAGCCCTGACGCGGCCTTTTATGTCGTGTGGTAATATTGTGAAGGAGGTCCTCAGAACTTATTTCGGTGCGAGGGATTGACAAATCAGTGTCTGATTTTGACATATTTGGTGTTGTTGGTGGAGTACGCTTTAATGGCATGGAAAAGCTTTATTTTCGGGAATCGTTAGTATCACCCGCTTTACGGCGCCGTAGTCAAATGAAAAAGATAGGCTGACAAATAGTAGAAAGTGAAAATGCGTAGGCACACAGCTGATTCACCTTTCTGGACTGGATAGATATAAGTTGCAAGTAATCCTTTTGTTGTAATTATTATTTTGCTTCGAAACTCTGGCCAGGCTATAAATTATTAAACTTTTTGTTATTACTTAACTATAATAGGCAACAGTATTATTATTGTGATATAATGAACAGGTTTATAATTATTTGGTATGATTTCTTCTGTGATATAATCGCAAGCGCCGGTAGCTTAATTTTAAATCATTCACTTGCACTGTTTCACTTCACTTAACTTAGAATAGCATAGGTGCGAGAAGGAGCTACAGAGTGTCCACTTCTTTGTAAATGTAGAAACCATTCGTGCGAGACACTGAGCGCCCGGGTTAAGCGCCGTAGGCCGGAGGTCTTGTGGATTGGTCTTGTTGGTACGTCTGCGTCCAGCGACCGTAGACACGGTGACACGGTGTTAAGGGTCGTAAGAGTGAGGTCTAGATCACTGGTTTTGCTCGGAATGGCTCATAGAAACGTGCGCATGCGGTGGCTGCGAGAACCGTACTATAACTAATCTGATTCTCTTGTAAGGAACCAACAGTAATCGCCCATCATTGCGGAGTCCCATCGACCCTGATATCTTTTTTCCATCGTAAGAATATCTTGATGAAATCTTTCACCCATCTCATCACTCACAGCTCCCAAATTTTCGGGGAAGAAACTTAGATGTGAGTGCAAAAAATGAATTTTCAGCGACATTCTACAGCCCATTTTTTGGTAGCTTTTCAGCAGATTTTCTATAAGTTCTTTATAGTTTTCTGCTTTTCTATTCCCTAAGAAGTTTGTGACCACATTTTGAAATGACTTCCAAGCTTGTAATTCGGTGTCATTTAACTTTTTCTCGAAGTCTTCATCTTTCATCAGTTTTCTTATTTGCGGACCCACAAAAATACCCTCTTTCAGTTTAGCGTCACTCAATTTAGGAAAAACGCTTTTTAAATATAGAAAAGCAGTACTTTCTTTGTTCAGAGCTTTTACAAAATTTTTTATTAGTCCCAACTTGATATGAAGAGGGGGCAGAAGAACATTTTTGGGATCAACAAGTGGCACAAATTTTATATTTTCTTTTCCTGGTTCAAAAGAATCTCTATTAGGCCATTCTTTGACAATGTAATGCTTTTGAGTTGCTCTGCTGTCCCAGAGACAAAGGAAGCAACAAAATTTGGTAAAACCTCCCTGAAGACCCAGTAACAAAGCTATGACCTTTAAATCTCCACATAGCTGCCATTTATAACGATCATAGTTTATAGATCTAAGGATAAGGGACATATTTTCGTAAGTTTCCTTCATATTATAAGCGTAAGCTACAGGAATCGATGGTTTTGTATTTCCGTTGTGCAACAAAACCGCCTTAAGACTCGATTTAGAGGAATCTATAAACAATCTCCACTCATTGGGCTGATGAGAAATATTTAAATTTTCTATTAGTTTATCTGGATCTGTACAAAAGCAGACATTGTTTTCAGAAGTAAAAAACGTAGACAAATGTTTGTTACGATCTCTAAACACACTTATTTTTGTTTCTTTTGCTAATAAATTCCATTGTTGTAACCTGGAGCCCAAAAGTTCAGCGTTTTCTTTTGTAAGGTTAAGGTCTCGGGCTAAATCGTTAAGTTCAGCTTGATTTATCAAGTGGGGTTCATTAGTACTTATCACAAAATTTGGATCAAATGCTGAAGGTGCACTACTGATACAATCTGCACTAGTGGAAGCAATATCGAGTGGTGGAACCGGTATTGGAAATTATTGGCCATGCGGAACAGGTCTTGTAGATGAAGAAGTATCAGGATAGACAATATTGATTTTCGTCTTCCTGGAATGTCCACTGGTCTTAGTTAAGCAAAAGTAGCAGTCCAAGCTGTGATCAGTAGGCTCACGCCACATCATTGGCATTGCAAACGGCATCGAAGAACGCTTGCCAGTCATCCATTTTCTCAGACTAGCAACACAAGTAATGCAGCAAATATGAGGAGCCCATTTTTTATTTTGGTGACCAATTGTAAAACCGAAATACGCTTCGTACATCACTTTAACATTCTCACTTACTGGTCTCCTTTGAGTTACGGGTGTAAAATTGCCACAAATGAAGCAAAACGTATCAGGGGAATTCACACAACTTATTTTATCAGAATTTTCACTCATTTTAATAACAAATTTTAAATATAACCAAGTTATTACAGAAAATACGCAAAGCCAGTATTTGTTGTGTAGTAGTGTCATAAGAAAAATAAAGATACCCTCATTTTATACTTGTCTATCTATCATATCATATGAATTATAAAGATACCCTCAAATAAATAGTTGACTATCATCTACATTTTTATCTTAGCCTGTATGCGGGTAAATTATAAAAAAAAAATATTTAAAAAAAAACCAGACGTCTAGACAGATTTTGGTAAGCATATTTGTAATCAGTAATGCTAGTGCTACATCGTGATATAGGTCAGTGTTCTGTTGCCCGAACCTTGTAGACTAGTATGTTTTTAGTTTCCAGTATAATTTATTTCATTTTAGTATTTCGAAATATAATGTCAAACAAAAAATACGTCCTATAAAATGTGCAGTCCCTGCATAGTATTAACGTGTATGCCCAGAAGGCTGGCAGCATTGCCATATTGATTAGCAATACTGATTCTTTGAGATAGATCATTTCCAGCTCCATTCACGAGATACCTCCGTCAATTGTCTTTTTGTAACGAATAAACTCAAATTCTTTGTCCGATTTAAAATTACTTTTTTACGAAGATGTTAATCCTTCAAGGTTAATTTTTTTCCACAGTCAAGTGAAGTCTCGTGCTTAAGCTAGTAAATATAAAAACGCTCACGTTATTTAAACTCGGTGGTCCCCGAGAAGTGGACAGTTATAACTGGGGATAACAGAGTCCGATCAAAATGAAATGTATTACGAGTGCGCTGGAATGCTTTGTACTTGAAGGCAAGTACCGTCAGCAAAGCCCGAGATGATATTTTATTCATTCATTAATTTCTATGATCACGTCTTGCTTTGTCGTAACTTATGGGGTACAGGGGTAAAGGGGTACAGAGCCCGCAGTTTTGAAAGACTGATAGGCCTAATGATGGAATTGATATTCAAATAGTCACTATTTGGTTGGTAGTTCATCGCCTAAATGAATCCCAAGTTTTTAAGCCTATCCCTTAATCGGGTATTTTACGTACTATATATTACGTAATTAACAATATCCGTGGAAAAAGAGATAAAGTGGTCCTATTCTTTTTTATATTGGTGTCAGGAACCACACGGCACTGACAATATTTTATTGTTACTTAAATACAAATTTGGAATAAAAGCGAATAGTGAAATCTGGACAAAATAAAGTTAAATTAATCCTTTTAACGAATTAATTATAATAAATTATTACAATTCGTCTCAAGGAGATATTACAATAAACTATCCTTTGTGTATAAAAAATAACTTATTAATAATTAATAACCCTTTTTAGTAATATATAGATTGAAAAACTGGCTGCATATTTCAGCACTGATTGTAGCAAAACCATGAAAAAAGCGTTAATTCTTCCCATTTGATGATTCGCGATGGGCTCTGTTTAATTCAATTTCGTGGTTATATCTACTGTTATACATAATATATACCTGTATAAAATAGAAACATATTACGTACCGATAATATTCTACATATATTTATGTAGAATATAATACGTGATTTATTTGATTTATTGTCTCAATGCCCGAATCAGCATCGCTAACTTACTATGTATTGTGAAATTTTGTCAAACATAGTTTTTAAATCATAATATAGAAAAGATAAATTTACAGGAAACCGTATTCAATGAAGAAATTTATTAAATAAAATAAAGTACTTTTTGCAACAAAGTTTAAAGATACATGACGATGTTTCTGCCAACGGTACCCTGTCAAGTTGCGTGTAAATCACAATGGTCAGGTCGACTTCACGCGCGTCAACTTGACCGGGTGACTTATAGCTTAGTGCCCGAGTGGAAGACGAAAATAATTCATTCAAACGGAAGAATACAGCTTCAATCCTGGAGGTATTCTAGATTTCTTAGATAATTTAATAGTGAAGCTACTATTGAAGGAACATTTCAGCGTAAGTTCACGAAGGACTTATAAGCTTGGGATTTTTTTAGACGTTTTGCTAGAAACTTGTCGTTATCTAAATAAACATACATATACATACTAATCACGTCTATGTTCTTTGGCTTGACGATAGAATAAAGATTCGGCAGTTTCCTAGCCTATCGCTTAAAAATCCCAATTTTATTAGCCTTACATTTTGGAAATGATTCAAGTATTTCATTGGTACAGTACATTGTTTCAGTGTGAAAAGTGGTAAAATAAACACACATGCTTTCCCATATAAAATATTATAGATAGATATAAATTTGCAAACTCACTTCGCGAATTTAACTGTATTAGTTATTAAAGCTGAAATAAATACAAACATAGAAATAATCACGTCTATATCCCTTGCGGGGAAGTTAGAGTCAACAGCCTCGAGAAGACCAATAGGACACGTTCAGCTGTTTGGCTTAATTAATTTCGCTCAAATCCATAGTCGCATCAAAAAGTCGAATAGCGTTAAAGTCTTTTATACAAGACTTTTATGGACGGTAAAAAGACATCAACGCGTGTGTGACGTCATCGACGCAATCATAGTGGGCAAGGTTTTAAAGATTTTGTGTTCTTTCTCTAATCTTGAATTGGTGCCGTGTGGTTCTCGGCACCAATTCAAAAAAGAATACGACCACTCCATCTCTTCCCCATGGATATCGTGAAAGGCGACTAAGGGATACAAACTTGGGATTCTTTTTAAGGCGATGGGCTAGCAACCTGTCGCTATTTGAATCTCAATTCTATCATTAAGCCAAATAGCTGAACGTGGCCATTCAGTCGTTTCAAGCCTGTTGGCTCTGTCTACCCGCAAGGGATATAGATATGTATTTATGTATGTTCTCTAATCTTTGCCTGTTCACCTGGATCAAGGATCAATCTATACCCCATTGCCTTCTTGGATAGCAATTAATATTCTTAGAACTAAGTACCAGAGCGGCAATCTCAACATTATGGTATAATATAAATTTATATATAACCAAAATAAACACCGAAATATTTATAAGAGCGAAGTGAATTTCCTCATGCTGTGAGACACGGGTATCGACGCTGATACGCAGTGACCTGTGCGTAGGTAGGCCTTCGCACAGGGTGTGTTTAGATTTTTAAAACTATACATATAATATATAATCATCTCTATATCCCTTGCGGGATGGACAGAGCCGACAGTCTGAAAAAAAGACTAATAGGCCACGTTCGGCTGCTTGGCTTAATGATAGAATTGAGATTCAAATAGTGACATGTTGCTACCCTGACGCCTAAAGGAAGAATCCCAAGTTTGTAAGCCTATCCCTTAGTCGCCTTTTACGACATCCATGGGAAAGAGATGGAGTGGTCCTATTCTTTTTCCTATTGTTGCCGGGAACCAAAACTATCAATATCTTAATTGTTATATACGATTGTTTAATTAAGGGGTAGGCTTATAAACTTGAGATTCTTCTTTGCGATGGACTAGCAACCTGTCACTATTTGAATCTCAATTATATCATCAATCCAAAAAGCTGAAGCTGAATCTCAGTCTTTTGAAGACTGTTCACTCTGTCTACCCCGCAAAGGATATGTATGGCCGTGACTATATGTATGTATGTCTACGTATTTCATTCATATTTTATATCATATCTTCTTCTTGTTTTTATCTATATTTTAAAAAGAAGACTCCGTTTGATTTACCGCCATATCAACGCAGACGCACATTCCGGTCTGCTGGGTGTGAAGATTTGAAATTGGCAGTAGGCATATTGGTATCGTGGAGCAATAAGACAGGATTTCCTGAAATTGTTGATATTTTAAATCCGCGGCTAATCTAGTCATTTAATATGCAGGGTGTAAATACAAATTAAAACTCGTAAATTCTAATAATAAGAGATGGAGTGGTCCTATTCTTTTTGTATTGGTGCCGGGAACCACACGGCAATTGAAAAATGGAGGAATTAAGACCGTTGCTATTGTGAACTTAAAACTTAATGTAGCCTGTATTTTATCGTCTGAGAGAATCAGCCGGTACTCACTAGGTTTCTTTTCCATCAGACCAGAATGCATGTATTATGTATTACTATAGTTACGTGCAGTAACAAAATCCTCATGAAATAAGTTCTTAATATAATATCTAGGTCATCTACCTGTTTAGTTTACAGTTGACATTTCTATTTGTCTTATAGTCGCCTTTTACGATATTCTTGGGAAGACATGTAGTGGTAATCTCAAACGTCAGATCCCATATAAACAAGAGAAATATGGCCCAAACGGTAGAAAGTCACCGATTTTGGTAGAGAAATAATTCTAATATGGAGGGAAAAGTTATGTTCAAGAGCCATAATAAACTGTGGAGCGACCGAGGGGCACCGCCGGGCCCTACTATGAATTTCTAACGAACGGAGTAAGGCAAGCAATTGCGTAAATCTTGAAATTTCGGTACTGATAGAAAAAAGAATAGGACCAGTCTTTCCCATGGATGTCGTAAAAAGACTAAGGAATAGGTTTGTAAAATTGGGATTCTTCTTTTAGGCGATGGGCTAGCAACCTGTCCAATTGCGTAAATCTTCGACGCTGTAATAGGCTTTTCGGTTAAAAACTTGTTTGTGAACTTGCCGTGTTGTTCCCGACACCAATAATAAAAAGAATATGACCACTCCGTCTCGTTCCCTAGGATGTCGTAAAAGGCGACTAAGGGATAGGCTTATAAACTTGGGATTCTTCTTTTAGGCGATGGGCCAACAATCTGTCATTATTTGAATCTCAATTCTATCATTAAGCCAAACAATTGAACGTGGCTTATAGTCTTTTCAAGATTGTTGGCTCTGTCTTCCCCGTAAGGGATATAGACGTGATCATATATATGTATGTAATCGAACTTCGATATGTCACACGTGTTTATAGGGATAACTTGGCATCAACCGGCGGCCACATCTCCGGTATTCCATATCTATGTTCGTAATAATGTTGCTATCAGTAATGTTGTTGGCTGTTCAACAATAAGTTTTGTATCTTGTGAATGATCTTGTGTATTATTTTACATACGTGTTATGTATTTGACAATCGGTTATCTTGCTAAATAATCCAGGAACTGTACCTTGGCCTCTGAAGCAAATTAGATAAGATACCGTATTAAATTTTAATTAATAAAATAATATCTCTTTTCTTTCATCAAAGGGACCACATTTCGACCTCTCGACAAATTATAACGACAGTAATTTGTACCTGCTTCCGATGGAATTTCAGGAACTAAACTCAACATGATTAATTTAAAATCTTTAGACCAAACTAGAGGCCGCCCGCGACTTCGTCCGCATAGAAACCCTATCAATCCCGCGGGAACTCTGGGATAAAAAGTAGCCTATGTGTTATTCTGGGTCTTCAGCTACCTACATACCAAATTTCATGGTAATCGGTTCAGTAGTTTTTGCGTGAAAGAGTAACAAACATCCATACAAACTTTCGCCTTTATAATAGTAGTAGGATTGTTTGGGTGGTGCTTCGATATGTCACTCAAAAATTCCGTGTCTTTTTTTTCTACTAACTACATTTCAGATTCTCTCTGACATTGCAATTAAGTGTGGTACGAAAGTCGTCGGAATTCCGTAGTAGGGCCGCAGCTGCTGGTGGCTTTTAAGTTATTTATTTCACATAAACGTTAAATTTATACGTTTGCTACTATTGGAATAAGTAATAAATTTTACACCGTTGCTGATACAATGCTTATGAAATGAAATCTGCAATACCGAAATAGAATTTAATACGTGCTAAATGTCAAAATTCAATGGTATTAGGTATTATACGTATTGGTATAGTTTCAGCTGTTTTGGATAGATGAATCTTAACTTTAGAGTACTTTTGGATTTATTCGAGTTAACTGGCACAAAGTAATTTCTGTAAGTAAGATATAAAGAAATAGGTCATAAAATACAAAAAAAAAAACATAACTAATAATTTGCGAAACAACAAAACTAATATAAAAATTCGCACTCTATCTGATGTCTAGCGCTAATGGTTTACACAAGGTATATAAACACAAAACAATATTAAATTAAGAAAACAATTTCGTAATTCACGTGATATAAACAACCAATGGTTTACATACTTTACGAAAGTAATGCTAAATTTTGTCAAAAAAAAAAACAATTCGTAGATAAATTCAATTTAATCGAACCCTAGACCACTTGCATCAGCAAGAACTTTGCCACAGAGGTAAACAATCGCAGCTGAATCACCCTGTAGAGGCAAGGACGCGACTGGAGTGTGGGTGGCGAATTTACATAGAATGAATAACGGCCCGTCCACACTTCGCGACGTCCCGGCCACTCGCCTGATGTGATCTGCCACCTGGGCTCCGAGTAAGTAAAAAGAGGTGGTTTAAAAAAAATTTAAAAGAAAAAAAATTGGAAAACAATTTAAAAAAAAAAAAAACTTCATAATATTTGAAGTTTTCATGTTCGAGAACTTTAGCTAGGATATCACGGAAAATATTTAGAAATAATTTTAATAAATGATCGCACTATCACTATGCCCATAATATTTTAATAGCTACCTTTTTTTTGAGTTGTGATCAGATGTCCAACAGATAATGGTGAAACAACTTCGGAGGTATTAAAACGATCTTTTAGGGAGGTATTACGACGAATTATATTTTCAAATAAAAAATTATCATCAAAATCGGTTAATCTGGCCGAGCAATTGAAAACTGTTGATACACACACATACACTATTATTGATACCCTGTTAATACTATGGAGACCAAAGATCGGAATGATGATAGTCAAAAACAAAATTTGTCCATGTTAGTATTTTTACAGACTCGAGGACCTGGGTGAGTTAATGTGGGAACAATGTAGGTGTCTAGAGTTTATATTTTTATTTCCGACCCACTCAAAACACAGTGATCTTGTTAAGTAGTAGGTGCAATTAGAAAAACTAACTTGTGTTAGATTTTGAAGTGAGAGAATAGGATTCTGCAATGTTTGTAAGAATGAGGTTATGCAATTTTGCATTATTAGACCAGCCCCCGTAGTATGCCACGCGCGACGTAGTTTTTACCGGGCGAAAAATTATTGCCATTTCGCTTTTGCTCGCGCTAAAACGGGATAGCGATAGCCTTTCGCGCGTTGAAAACTGCAACGCGTGCTATCGCGGGGGTTGATGTGAAGTGACATTTTAGGTTCTTTCCTGCTTCTTATTTTAAATTCTTATTTTATAATATTTACTGATAGTTTTCACCCCTTTATTATGGTTGATTTTTAAACAGTTCTTCCCTATCATTCGTTTTATTACTTGAATTTAAGTCATAGTTATTCAGCACATTCAGATTAAGGGTACTGGTTCTAAATAAGACACCTTGATTGTTGCCTATAGTGGTCGTAAATATACAAGCCTTTGAAAAAAGACACGAAACATATGACATTCGTAATTTTGAATGAAAAAAAAAAATGTTTAAAATGTTAACGAACGCACTTTATTTTTATTTTAATCTTTTTATACTCTGAGGCCGTTTAAAAATGGAACAATGCCTTTTGCTACGGGTTT
Source organism: Amyelois transitella (assembly GCF_032362555.1). NCBI lineage: Eukaryota > Metazoa > Arthropoda > Insecta > Lepidoptera > Pyralidae > Amyelois > Amyelois transitella. The sequence continues at coordinate 9,228,201 of NC_083515.1, forward strand.
CTACAACCGAAGTATGCGATTCGTCAACGTCGAACTCTATGTGGGAGGTTCGATATGCAAAAAATGGCATCAATATGCAGATAAACACGGCAAACAGATATAATTCTTTGAATTTATTGTTCTTGCCAAGGTCGTGTGTAAAAAAAAATATGATGGAGTTTTTCCAATTCCATAATGTGGTTATCTAGCACAATGACTATTGGCTCTGTCTACCCAGTAAGGAATAAAGACGTAGTAAAAATATAGTAATAAATAGCTTAAATAATTTGTCTCTTTCTAATTAGCTTCATACGAAAGAGATGTGAAAATAAAAAATGGCACTCGAAAGCATTATGATTGCTTTTTTGTTTAGAGGTGATTCTCCAGGTTGGTTATATCTCTATAGTTTCTAGTCTATGGACCATAAACAATTTCGATTCCCACCGCACCCGTTCCCACAATTCCCCTTTGCAAAACCATCACGTCTACACCCCATCTTATCTCTGTCCTTTTATGTTGGTTGAAATATTAGTTAGACCGTGAGAGCTTGAATGAAACTAGGAGATATGAATGACCTACAACCTTAGCTTAAAATTATAACAGTGATCATAATAATAAATCATTTAATAAATAATAAATCATTTATTTCTCACCGCAAAACAAATCATAAAATTCAAATTAACTATGTAGTGTCGTGTGGTAGCTATACACTTGAGATTCTTCTTTTAGGCGATGGGCTAGCAACCTGTCACTATTTGAATCTCAATTCTATCATCAAGCTTCACAGCTGAACGTGGGCTGTCAGTCTTTCAAGACTGCTGGCTTTGTTTACCCTGCAAGGGATATAGACGTGATTATATGAATGAATGAACTAGACCGAAATACTAGGTACTTACTAAAAACATTTTTATGTTTTTTTTTATACGTAATTCTTAGCTAAACGAACGTATCTTGATCAAATCGATTAATTCTTTACTGAAACGAATAAACACCTAGGCAACAACATAAACACTACACCAAAATAAAGAATATTCATACCTATATACATACCATCACGCCTCCCATTGGGGTAGGCAGAGACTATAGATTTCCACTTGCTACGATTTTTACAGACCTCTCCCGCTTCCTCCACACTCATTCCTCTTTTCATGCATATTTGACGATTACGGGTAGGTACTCCTATCATCTCCCATTTTTAAGACATTCGAAATTTGGTCCCTAAAAGCTCAACGATGCCGACCCTACTGTCCCACTTTTACAGTCAGCTCTGCCTTATAAATTCCTTTCGTTAGTCGTTCCTCTTCTTCCTCTTGGCTTTGGTCCCGGTTACGTCCCCACCAGTCTGAAGAAGAGTCCGGGGTATATCTTTAACCATGTTTTTTAATGTAGACAATGTGCATTCGTCCACAATTTAGATTTAAGAGATCTATATTTGTAAATTGACGTCCGATGAAAATGTTGCAGTGTAGTTTGTTCCGCCGCTTCATCTACACGTGCGCTTTGGAAGCGGTAGTAGTTATAATTAGATTTTAGTTATGTTACGTCAATAAGTGATACCTTGTATCCAATTTTAAAAATAAATATATTCTATTCTATTTTTTTCTATTCTATTCTATTTATGGACCCTGGATTTGGTGAGTCAAGTTTTTGTTAAGTTTTCACGAAGGGACTCCAGTCTGACCTCTGCAACCTTTGCAGGGGAACTTAACCCGTATTGGGTCGATCATGGTTACACATTCAGTTGCATGAATGTGCAGGTTTCCTCACGATGTTTTGCCTCACCGTAAGAGCATCGGTTATCTGTTCTCATCACCTTTTATATCATTATTTTCTATAAAGTATATCACCTTGATAAAATTTTAAAATAATATCACTCCTCTTTCTTACCGTGGGTTGTAAATATAACATCCTAGCAACAGCATTTATAAAAGATATCACCGCAAAACCATGTACGTATCGCCCATAACTCTTAGTTTTTCCGCAGCGGAATGTTATTGGCACATGATCGCTTATACCATTGACTCGTATTCTTTGTAATATACACCTACTTCCGTTGGTAGGGTTCCCATTCTGGTGAATTTTTGTGGACAAAGGAATTCAGTGAAAAATGTGCCGTGTAGTTCTTTGAACTTTAGAATTCACCGGGTCTCATTCGTCCAGTGTCAGCCTGTTCTAGTTTCGTGGGGAAGAAAAAACATTCTGTGTACCAGCTATTTCTCTTGCACGGGTGGAAGAGAAGGCTCATAAATGACTCACCCAATCCAGGATCCATGGTCAAATGCATAGCCCACATTCCTCTCTAGAGAGGTGAGGATGCAACCGGGACTAAAGCCAGGAGGAATAAGTCAGCATCCTACATACATACATGACTATATCCCTTGCGGGTTAGACAGAGCCAACAGTCTTAAAACGACTGATAGGCCACATTGAGCTATTTGGCTTAATCATAGAATTGAGATTCAAATAGTGACAGGTTGCTAGCCCGTCGCCTTAAAGAAGAATCCCAAGTTTATAAGCCTATCCCTTAGGCGTCTTTTACAACATTCGTGGGAACGAGATGGAGTGGTCCTATTCTTTCAGCATCCTCTTTTAAATAATTACATATAGACAATAATAAAATATCTCAGGATTTAATTTTTAACGTAAATATATTTCTATTATTCAATGATTTGGATAAAATTAACACAATTGGTCACCCTACAGTTGCTCGAAAAAGGTTTACATAGTGTATATTTGATTAAGATGTACAATGTATGCTTTTATTTGCAACCCGCTGTATTAATATTAATACCACGTCTTACCCTTGTTTTTATCGCCTTCCCTATATACAATGTGTTAAACACAGTCATAAATAAGATGGATCGTACCAAAAGAACCATTTTTATAAAATTGATAGATAAATAATCAGTCGTTTGTAAGCGGCGTGAATGGTCTTCGTAGAAACCTTTGTGAGAAATAAGTTTATGGCATTATCATACATTTACGTTGTTTTGCAGACTCAGTTTTTGTTTGTATTTTTAATTCCTTTACAACATTGTTGTAATTTATACTTTCAATACAGAATTGAAATGTAAATAGTAGAAAGTAAGTAGTGAGTGTGACCTTTGCAATATAACCTTTTTCTTTTGTTAACACTGACCTCTATAATGTACTTTATAGTATTCAAGTCAGTGTTTGCAAATTAATAGATGTCATTGGCCAGTATTTACTTAATTAAAAAAAAAAAATAACTAATCAAATTGAGCGCGAATATGCTGAAGTGCAATTACGTTTTACCTTAAGACTCTTATTATTTTTTGAGTGTCAATATCATGAAACATTTTTTATTTATTGAAACCTTAAAATTACACAAAAAAAAAACTCATTCATTATTATAAATCTGAGTTAGGTATTATGTGTTTTACAATTGTAAATTCAAAAATGAGTAAAATAATTGCACATAGGACAACTGCAAATTTATTCAACACTTTAAAAAAGTCATCACACCAAATAAGCAAAGCAGGATCAAGTAATAAGCATACAGATGAACTCTTTAGATGCGGTAAGATTTATAGCTCTTCTACAAACTTTTTGTTACATTGCTCCCATAGTAATATTGCTTAATTAGTCCCTCTCCAATTAGTTTGCCGTTGCCCTTATATTGATGAAAGGGCTGTTCTTGCCTTAAATCTTTTTTCATTCATCCATTTTTATTTATTTATTTAAAATTGCGTGGTTCCCAGCACCAATACAAAAAAGATTAGGGCCACTCCATCTCTTTCTCACGGATGTCGTAAAAGGCGACTAAGGAAAGGAAAGGCTTATAAAATTGCGATCCTTTTTCTAGGCAACGGGTTAGCAACCTGTCACTATTTGGATCTCAATTCCATCATTAAGCCGAGCAGCTGAACGTGGCCATTCAGTTTTTCCGGACTATTGGTATTATATATGTATATGTATGTATGTTATTTAAAAATTATTTAAACAAAATGTCAACCTGAACCTGTCAACCATTAGGTCTGACAGAGAACTTTAGGTGGGGTCAAAATAATAAAATTACATACATATATATAATCGCGTCTATATCTCTTGCGAGATAGACAGGGGCAACAGTCTTGAATCTATTCATAGGGCACGTTCAGCCTAATGATAGAATTGAGGTTTAAATAATGACAGGTTTCTTGTTATTGCCCATCGTCCAAAAGAATAATCTTAAGTTTGTAAAATAACATACATAACAGTAAAATAAATAAAACACTTAGGGATAAGCCCGTCTTTGTACTGTACTACTGTTTTATATTTATAATGTACTCCTTTTGTGAACAATAAAGCATTTACTTACTTACAGTAATAAATCAGTGCAGCGATTACCAAAGTAGTGAATCCTTTTATTAAACTCGCGACACAATTAAAACCTGTATACTTGCGATTTTAAAATATTATAAGGTTTACATAATAAGGGCAGGTTTCCATCGCAGCGGAGAGGAGAGGAGTCGAGACGAGATGCATTTTGAATAACCAATCAGATTTTTTTATTTTCATAACTCTCCGCTTAGATTCGGTAGAAATGAATCCGCCCATATCTCTTTACCTCTTCGCTTTCGTTGCAACCAGGCTTAAATCCTGGTCAAACAGCGCAGATATAAGCGGTGGGTGCGTGACACCGCGCTCTATTTGCATTTGGAATGAGCACGTGCTGTTTCAGGATACTTCATATGGTGATTGGATTTTTGTATCTTCATTATTATTAGAATCTATCTCAGTTGTTAATTAGTGTGTGGGAATATGTATGATTAATTAAGACGATTGTCAAGCAATCTAGTATTTCTGTTTTTTAATTCAATCAATAATTAATTTCAAAGTTTTTTTTATGAGATTTCTCAAATATTTGTTTTAAAAACAATATCATTAAGTCATCCAAACGTTTAGTGACGTGTGTGATATAAAACGCAAAGGATTTTTTATTTTTCTTATTTCATCACGAATAAAAATAATTATTTATAATTTGAAATTATTAATTCTCAATAATTAAATCTAAATATCGCGGAATAGCTTTTTCCATAAAAACAGACACTGATTTCACCGTTTCGGGGTTTACACAAGTTAGCTAAGACAAAATCATTTTGTCAGAAAAATCTATAATAAGCTGTCGATCCAATGTCTGTCATAGGTCGATGACCTTATAACAAACCGCATAGTCACAAGAGTCAAGGCCAAAAAAACATTTTAAACTCTTACATACATACATATGGTCACGTCTATATCCCTTGTGGGGTAGACAAACTAAACTCTTCATGAACTTATTTCGCTGAAACTCTGGGTTCTGTCAGATTTTTATAGAAATGCAGAAAAATCGTAAATGATTATAAATTTATTGGACAACCCTTGCTGCATTAACAAGTTAACTCTGTCGCAATGTTAATTCAGTGATTAAAAATCAATTTCTGCTGTGAATAAACGCGTAAGGCGAGATGCTTATTATAAGCAATGCCTTATGAGGAGCGAAGGCAAAAAATATTAAATTTCCCGCTTATAACGAGCACTTGATATAGATACTAAGGTATGGCAGCCATGGGAGTGTGGAAAATGATAAATAAATACTTGAATTAAATCCTTGAGAGTATCCGAAACCGACGAGCTTGCATGAAGAGAATTATGAATGTCGATGAAGCGAAAGAAGTATGCAGGGATCATCTTTCGCATTCATGACTATTTGCATGCTTATTGTGTCCCTTATTTGAGTACATAAACTCACTAATTAACAGTTGGAATAAATATGCCAAGTTTTTATTTTTTTATTTATTAAGTATGATTATATATTTAGAGGAAATGAGCGATATTGAAGATGGATGGAAGGAATTTAAAGAAAGAATTGTGAAAGTAGCTGTTGAAGTGTGTGGTGTAAGTAGAAGAAGGAAAGGAAAAAATCACAAAAATGCGTGGATGAGTAAAGATGTGCAAGAACTTGTGCGATTAAAGAAGAAAGCATGGCTGGATTTGTTAGCAGCAAAAGCTAACTTAAGAATGCAAGAGGTTATAGATGAAGATGTGAATGAAGCACGTAAGGAATATAAGAAAATGAAAGATTTGGTTAAGAAAGCTGTGATTAGAAAGAAAGAAGAGTATAAAGAGGATTTTGATAAAAGGCTATCAGAAGACTTTCAGTCAAATCTGAAAGTATTCTGGAAATCCGTAAGGTCAGCCCGAGGAAATACTATAACCAGAGAGCTGACTAGGATCAGATGCCAGGATGGTAGCGTTGTGAAAGGAGAAGAATGTGTACTAAAGATATGGAAGGACTATTTTGAAAGTTTATTTGAAAAAAAGGAAGGAAATAAGAAAGATTTCTGCTATAGCGAAGAAAAAGAGAATGAGATGGAAGGCGAAATTGAAATGTTCGAAATTGTGGAAGCACTTAAGAGTATGAAAGCGGGAAAGGCTGCTGGGTGTGATAGAGTGTCGGTCGAGATGCTTAAAGCAGGAAAAGGCGTAGTAGCTAGTCAGTTGTACTGCCTTTTCAATTTGTGTTGGAGAAGCGGCCGAGTACCAAAAGATTGGTGTAAGGCTGTTATCGTGCCACTTTACAAAGGAAAAGGGTCACAGCTGGACTGCAAAAATTATCGTGGTATAAGCCTGCTTAGCGTCGTCGGCAAATTGTATGCTAAGATATTGATTAATAGAGTCAGGAATGAAACTGATGACAAAATATGGGATGCTCAAGCGGGATTTCGAAAGGGAATGGGATGTACTGATCAGGTCTTTTCCTTGCGGTGCTTAGCCGAAAAGTTTTTGGCCAAGAGTCAAAAAGTCTATTGCACATTCGTAGATCTGGAAAAGGCCTATGACAGAGTTGAGAGGAATGAATTGTGGTCAGCACTTTCTATGCATGGGGTGAGCAGTCTCTTAATACGAGCACTGAAATCCTTATATGAGGATTCGAGTGCTTGTGTCAGGATAAACGGAGCGCACACTGAGTGGTTTAAGATTGAGAAAGGCGTTAGGCAAGGATGTGTTGCGTCACCGTGGCTGTTCAACCTATTTATGGATAGCTGTTTGACAGATTTGAAAGAGTCTAAAAGTGGATTAAGGATGAATGAGTTACTCGTCAAATGTCTGCTCTATGCCGACGATCAGGTTATACTGGCGTCATCAGCGGAGGAGTTACAGGAGATGGTAAACTGTATGCATGAAGCTTTAAAAGAGAAAGGAATGAAAGTGAACGTAAGTAAAACTAAAACACTGGTTTTTGAAATGGAGAAAGAAATGACAGCATGTAATATTTTGATTGCAGGAGAAAAAGTGGAGCAAGTGAAAGAGTTTGTATATCTAGGATCAAAGTTTACATCAGATGGCAAGTATGATAGTGATATTGAAAGGAGAGTGAACGCGGGGAACATGGTGAATGGAGCTTTGCATGCCTTTATGAGCAGTCAGAAACTATCCAAAAAGGCTCGACTGGCTGTGCACAGGGGCGTGTTGGTCCCGACATTAATGTATGGGAGTGAAAGTTGGGTATGGCAAAAGAAGCATGAAAGCAGAATAAATGCAGTGGAAATGAGAGCGTTAAGGAGTATGATGGGTGTGAAATTGAGTGACAGGATAAGGAACAGCGTGATAAGGGAATGTTGTGATGTGAAAGAAGATGTAGTTACAGGAATAGAAAAGGGTATGTTAAGATGGTTCGGTCATGTGGAGAGGATGAATGAAAGCAGGTTGACTAAGCAGATATACAAGGAGAGTGTGGAGGGAAAGGTCGGAGTGGGAAGACCTAGACGAACGTATCTTGATCAAATTAAGGACGTCCTGGTAAAGGGTCAGGTCAAAAGTACCCGAAACCGCCGAGCTTGTATGAAGAGAGTTATGAATGTGGACGAAGCGAAAGAAGTATGCAGAGATCGTGGCAAGTGGAAAGAGGTAGTCTCTGCCTACCCCTCCGGGAAAGAGGCGTGATTTTATGTATGTATGTATGTATGTATTAAGTAAAGCTGAATGAGTTTCAGCTATAGTTAAGGTTGCAAGCTCATCGGCTGAAAGAAGACTACCAGCAGAGAGAATTTCATCAGATTTTCTTTTACAATTTACGTGGGAAAAATACAGCTAGTATATATTTTCCTCACTAAAAACCAGATTGGAGGTTAAGAACATTTAGTATCAAAAGTATGACCCAGTTCAGATTAAACCACGCAATAATAAATACATACATACATTCATATGGTCACGTCTATATCGCTTGCGGGGTAGACAGAACCATTCAGTCTTGAAAAGACTGAAAGGCCACGTTCAGCTATTTGGCTTAACGATAGAATTGAGATTCAATTAGTGACAGGTTGCTAGCCCATCGCCTAAAAAAGAATCCCAAGTTTGTAAGCTTATCCCTTAGTCGCCTTTTACGACATCCATGGGAAAGAAATGGAGTGGTCCTATTCTTTTATGTATTGGTGCCGGGAACCACACGGCAATAATAAATTTTCATGTGAATTAGAAAATTTATAACGCCGTTGGCTTTGAGCAAACAACGTTTAGCGCCCGGGGCGCGCTTACCCTAGTCTAAGATCCGGCTGCAAAATCACTACGTTCATCGCGTAGTTAATCAAACTCACATTTTAACATACATTTATGAATAGGATAATACATAGATAATAGGGTGCCAGTCAATAAGTGGCCGCAAGTAATTTTAATTAAATTAATGTTAATTAATTTTCCAAAAAAAATTTCGTTCACTTGTTTTTTAAATAAAATATCATCCACATCATAGAAATGTATGTAAAGAATTCGAAAATCAATGGGTGCCGTTACACACTCGGCCGCAACTACTACGCAGCCAGGTGTAAACAGGTAATATTTTGGTCTATTTATACGTTCATGTCGTACACGCATGTTTTTTATATCAAATTAAAGCTATTTTTTTTTTTATATTATGATATATCGCTGCCTGTGAATAAATGGCCGCAAATTAAGGTTGCTAGCTGTTAAAAACTCGAGGTATCCGAGATAAAGTGAAAGAGAGTTAGCGCGTAACGCCACTTCTTAGACAAGGATGGCGAGTACCAGCTGTGCGAGTATTTGAAGCCATTGCGCACGCGTCAATAGATTGGGTTCTCAGCCAGCGATGCAAACAGTAATACGAACGACTTTACATTTACTCCAAAATTATAATTAAGTAATTAATATTCTGCAAAAAAAAATGAAAATAAGAAAATATTTATTTCATAATAAAACATTGTTTATAAGAATAATTTAGCTGCACTGTTGAGAACCCTATCTATACGCGTGCGCAATGGCTTCAAATACTCGCACAGCCATTTATGCACAGGCAGCGATATATCATCATATTAAAAAAAAATTAGATATAATTAGACGTATAATTACGTATAAATAGACCAAAATATTACCTGTTTACATCTGGCTGCGTAGTAGTTGCGGCCGAGTGTGTAACGGCACCCATTGATTTTCGAATTCTTTACATACATTTCTATGATGTGGATGATATTTTATTTAAAAAACAAGTGAACGAAATTTTTTTTGGAAAATTAATTAACATTAATTTAATTAAAATTACCTACTTGCGGCCACTTATTGACTGGCACCCTATTATCTATGTATTATCCTATTCATAAATGTATGTTAAAATGTGAGTTTGATTAACTACGCGATGAACGTAGTGATTTTGCAGCCGGATCTCGTACTACCCGTTCTCGTGTAATTACCCACCTGCATTGCGAGTTGGCTAATTCCAGATTAAGTTCAGCCGTCAAATAGTGTGGTTCCCGGCACCAATACAAAAAGAATAGGACCACTCCATCTCTTTCCCATGGATATCGTAAAAGGCGACTAAGGGATGGGAGGCTTATAAACTTGGGATTCTTTTTATGCGATGGGTTAGCAACCTGCCCCTATTTGAATCTCAATTCTATCATTAAGCCAAATAGCTGAACGTGGCCATTCAGTCTTTTCAAGACTGTTGGCTCGGTCTACCCCGCAAGGGATATAGACGTGACCATATGCATGTATGTATGTAGAATTCCTTTTAAAAATTAAAAATAAATACCTCATACTCCTTAAAATAATTTTATAGCATTAAAATCATTCGAATACCACCACATATCTACCCCATTAATCATATCATAACCTTTAATTAAAGCGTTATCATCGAGCTATCGAACAATTATAAAAACATCATCCTTAATGCTCATTGTACAATATCTTATTAAATATTGATTAAGTCAATTGGACTGTATAATTATATGGCTATTGAAGCCATATGTATGTTGTGATTCATTCGCTTTACAGCGAAGCAAATAGAAAAAGGACAATAAGGCTAATAAATGCAACGTTGTTACCAAACGTAAAAATTGTGCCAAATCTTTAAGCTATATGTAAAGTATTTTTAAGGTACATAACCTATGTCCTTAGTGAGCTTAGAGCCTTAGAGTTAGTAAATTAATTGACAGTTAGGCTGTGGGAGAGAGACGAAAGAGAATAAAAGCTTTAAAAATTTGCGTTGGCGCAGAGTAAGTTAAATGAAAAATATTCGTAAAGCGGTGTATAGCATCGCAGTTATATGAATCAAGCTGTGCCCGCGACTCCGTCCGCGTGGAATAGTTATTTTGGGGATCATTGAAGCCCTCAAGGATGAATAATTTCCCGTTTTTTTTCACATTTTCCATTATTTCTTCGCTCCTTATAGTTGCACCGCGATGTTATATAGCATTAAGCCTTCCTCGAAAAATGGTCTATTCAACACAAAAATATTTTTTCAATTTGAACCAGTAGTTCCTGAGATTAGCGCGTTCAAACAAACAAACAAGCTCTTCAGCTTTATAATTATGTATAGATGACATGTTTATACAAAAATCGCGTAGATTTCAGCGACGTTGTCGCATGGCGTCGCATCGGGTAGCGTCGCAAGAGCCCTCTTCTCAACCTTGAGAGGTTAATAAAGATATGTGCAGCAGTTAAATGGAGTTTTACTAAAGTGCTATTAAAACCAAAGTCGCGTTAATGTCGGTGGCGTTGTCGCATTGCATCGCGTCGCGTCGCGTCGCAATGGATTATCCGTAGAATAACAGGAGGCGTGATTTACGAGTGATCAGGACAATGCCGATAGCACGCAATAAGTCATATAATGAACATAAATTTCAACGAGTGATTAAACCGAGTTAACAATGACGCCGGTACTTGTGAAGTTGAAATGATTTGTAGGCGAGTTATAGGTGAAAATGGTTACGTTACGCTTATACTAATTCGCAATTAGTTTAAGCCCGCGGGAGACGACGGCTTCTTCTACTTCAGTACCTGAGGAACGATCTGTTTGTAGAAATCTTTATAATCTTATAACTTTTAGTCCGTCTAAGGGAAAGGCTTATAACCTTGGGATTCTTTTTGTAGATGATGGGCTAGCAACATGTCACTATTTGAATCTTTAGATTATGGCATTTATGCCATCTTATAAGTATGTATGTATTAGTCAGATTTATATAGTCAGGTTCCAAAGTTCCAAATCTTACTGCGGCCATATGTCACTGAATCTTTTAAGTGTTTCTCTTGAAGCTTCATAAAAGTTGTGAATTCTCTAAGCTTCTTAAGGCAACCTCTGTATGCTACGTAAATTAGTTTCAAAGCTGCTTACTGCTCATACGCAAAAGAAAATTATCTATACAAAATCTACGCTTCAGGCGACTGAAAGTGAAACTTTCTTAGCCGGTTCTCTCAGCTTTCCTTATGAGTCCTGAATAATCTGATGTTGACTGGAAGAGATCCCTTCATGGGATAAGTTCGCCATTGCAAGTGATTTTTTTTTTATTAACTATTTACATTTCTTGTATCTGTGTAAATTTCTGTGCAAAAAAGATATTATAAACAAACAAATACACCGTTTCAATTCTAATGGTAATAGGCAATTCCTAATTATGTAGAGTTTTAATAGCTTCCACGCACGATAAGATATTCACTACGTTTAAACTGGGGGTGGGCCCGTCTGTCTGTCTATGATGTACGTTTGACAGTGGAACAGCCCCTTCTGAAGGTTGTAATTATGCCCGGCAGTCACACAGTAGTCTGTGGGTAGCGCCGGCGACAACTTATGAGGTAGAACTGACGTTATTTGTACTTACACGCTCTTTACATGATGATATCTGAAGGCGCGCATCGGAACTATTTTTCTTTGAAGTTACCTATTTCACACCTGACTTTTTAGGCTTTCTTGCTGCCTATCTTATTCATGAACATAAACAAGGCATGTTTTATCGTCTCTCCCTTTCTATCACTTCGGATTACCAAAGAAAGAAAGAGTAAGTACCTACATGAAGATATTCCTTGTCAAACTGCGTGGAATGACGACTTGACCTGGTGGCGGACAGAAACCATAGTTTGTACCGTCTTTATATTTTCCACATACATACATACATGTAATCATGTCTATATCCCTTGCCGGGTAGACAGAGCCAACAGTCTTGAGCGGACTGATAGGCCACGTTCAGCTATTTGGCTTTAAGATAGAATAGTGAATAGCGACAGGTTGCTAGCCCATCGCCTAAAAAAAGAATCTCAAGTTTGTAAGCCTATCACTTAGTCGCTTTTTACGACATCCATGGGAAAGAGATGGAGTGGTCCTATTCTTTTTTGTATTGGTGACGAGAACCACACGGCGACCATTTTTTCAATTTTCCAACAATTTACCAGAATGAATGTATTTATAACTTGGCACTCTTAGGTAGAGGTGATTACTTGCCATCCATCTTTGAATCTTCTCAAATTCCATTTCATATACATAAAAACACGCCTCTTTCCCGAAGAGGTTCTCGCAAGAAGGTACATCTTTCCACTTGCCACGATCCCTGCATACTTTTTACGCTTCATCCATATTCATAACTCTCTTTATACAATCTTGTCGACCTTTCCCCAGGATATTTCATCCCGAATCATATGTTTTTTATATGCAAAAATAGGTTTGTTTGTTACTACCGATTTTGATAAGTTATAACAAAATCGATGGTCACAAACACAGTTTTAACCTTGGGAAAGGAAAATAAAGTACAAAATAATAAATAAAAATATTTTATAAGTTATTCAGTCGGTTTTCAAAAGGATTATTGTCCATTTCTACGGGAACAAAGCAATATAGACTTTCGTTTGTTTGAATTTTAAAATAAAAATCAAAACAGTAGGTAAACCTGTATTTAGCTACTTTAAACTGAAGCAGTGTGTTGTTATTCTTCTTAACCATACCAAATCACTCTTCATTACACGTTCAATAACGGGGGCGACTCATTACCATATTGTTCCATTAAGTTTTAATGATACACTTACCGGCGCGAAACATTTAGAGGGCAGAAGTAAAGCTGTTAAAAAAGTTACAGCGCAATTTGTTACTTTTAAATGAAGTGAGTTTATAGTTTATAAACATTCATAATAGTCAACTTAATGTAATTTTAGAAATATGATAGTATTTGAAACTTCGTGTTGTGTAGTTTTGGTTGTTATGTAGTTAACCGGCTATGACAGGGCATTTTTGATAATAAGGAATATATAAAAATTGCACAACCAAGAAATAAGTATATAAAAAGTTAGCTGATTGAACAATAAATAAAAATGTAATGCAATTTAATTTCGATATCACGATTCTAATGAAAACAAAGAAATTTCCCCAAATTTTCACGAGAACAGAAGTTTACAGATGTTTAAGTTTTATGAAGTCTTTGCTTTGTTTCATTTATGTATTTTTGTTTTCTTGATAACAGAAAATAAAGAATTTTATTTTGTTCTCTTTACTTAGAAATTTATTTCAGACCAATATCTCTATATTCTCATTATTTTGTTTACCGAACGTCAATATTATTGCGTTTGAAGTGCGCCGAAAAGATATTTATTTCAGATAACCTAAATTACTATTAAAATTAGTTGCAAGTGGCTGATAGCTATCACAATATTGCATAAACTCGATGCATAGATAATAATTTATGATAATTATAAAACGTGAAATATAATTTTACTTTATGTCTTTTGATAAATGTTATTGATCCGTAACCTATCATAATTTTTAAATTAGCTAAACATGTCGTAAAAGAAGCCTTACATTTACGAAAAAGATAATAAATAATGTTAGACCTAGTTTTGTGTCAGTTTTTCTTATATTCTAAAATTAAATAACTTTAAAATAATAAAAAAGATGCTAACTATAGCACCTTTTTTATCACAGACAAATTGTAAAATATAATACAATTATGTATCATAATAATCGGTAATCTCATAGACAAATCGATAAAAATAAATCATAAGTACTTAGCCTCTAGTAATTTATTGAAATTTGATACCAATTGGGTTCTAAGCAATATCATACTAAACACTGAACATAAAATATAGCTGATGCAGATTCAAAACCTACTTATAGTTTGTGTTAAATAATCATAAAATTAACAACATTTTAAAACTCGTCGTCACTGAATTATAGACAGATACATTTGTCTGTTGAAAACAAAGTCTTAACTACTGGCATTAGTAGATTTTTCTTTAGTAGTTTGCTTGAGTTCGTCGAAATGATAGATCAACACTACGAATATTTACTATAATTTCATGGCAGCGGAAATATGTATATACGGTTTTAAGTTTTACGTTGACGGAGCTTCGGCAAAAACTACCACACTAAAGTATATAGTCTAGTTTATTATTTTTATTTTTTTATCCCCCCGTTTTTAAATTACCTCATGTACGATCCCCGTTAACATCAGTCTCTCAATAAAAGTTATCGTTTTACTTCATTTACCTACGTTATCTATATTTCTGTACTCTCCATATTTTGCACCATAGAGTAGCAATACTCATAAACTTGACTAGTTAATAACCCGATGTTGGCCGGATAAGTATGTATTTTAATCAATAAACGAATATGAACAATTAAAATCAGTAATTGTGTAGCTAGTCTGTACTTATCTTACAAAAGTTACTAGTTGGTAATAGGATTTCTCTGTGTAATTGTTATAATAATTTCTAATTGTAATTACGCGAATTTGCGTACAATTATGCTAATGTTCGTGACATAATTATATTTTATTGTTCGATTGTCTGTGTAACGGGTTATCTTAGGGTTTAATCGATTGTTTATGTTTAATTGGTAGTTTTACAGATGGTTAAAAGATGTAGAAGTGAATAAGAAAACTTTGAAACGAGAATATTTTTAATAGAGTTTTTTACGGGTATCGAAACATGAGATTTAGAAAGGTTAATCATATCAAAATCATTTTAGTGCAAAGAAAATCTTCGTTACTTAGTTTAAGAGTATCGTTTGTATATTAAAAACATATCGTTGGGGTTCTCTTTGAAATGTATTGTATATTTAAATAAATAAATGCCCTATCTGAATATGTCGTAAAAGGCGACCAAGGAATAGGCTTATAAATTTATGAATCTTCTTTTAGGCGACGGGCTAGCAAGTCGTCACTTTTTGAATTTCAATTCTATCAATAAGCCAAACAGCTGAACGTGGTCTATCAGTCTTTTAAGACTGTTGGCTCTGTCTATCCCGCAATAGATATATACGTGATTATATGTATGTATCTAAATATGCATCTTTACAGCTATCAAATGTCAGTGGTAAAGTGTGTTAAAAATACATGAGGAAGTTGGTCAAAACGGCTTGACCTTATTTCATAGCCGTTCGACATATATTTCAGTAAAATATCGAAACATTAAATTGTCATTGCGCGAATCGTGGACATTTATTAATCATCTCCCTCGCCTCTAGAAGTTAACTAATAATATCGCTTTATCTGAAATTATGAGTAATGAGAGAGATTCGATCTAGCTTTGTCGATCGCTGGATCTGGATATCGTAAAGTTCTGACTTAGAACAGGTTAATACAGAATCCATGTGAAAGGTTCCTTGAGGGATTTAGTCACTGTTTTGAAAATCCTACCTCGATCACGTTCTAAAGACTCTGAGATACTGAGTTATGTACATAAATATGATTGGTAATTAATGCCACCTAATTATTCTATCTGTGGCGCAGCGGTAGTGCGCTATCTGTGACACCGGAGGTCCCGGGTTCGAATCCCGGCCAGGGCATGATGAGAAAAGAACTTTTTCTGATTGGCCTGGGTCTTGGATGTTTATCTATGTAAGTATTTATTATAAAATATAGTATCGTTGAGTTAAGTATCTCGTAACACATGTCTCGAACTTACTTCGAGACTAACTCAATCTGTGTAATTTGTCCCGTATATTTTATATGAAAAAATAAAAAGAAAGAAATAAATGGTTTTACTGTGTGGAAAAACATCGTGAGGAAATTGCACATTCAGGTAACTGGATGCGTAACCACGATCCTTTAAGGGTTAGGTTTCACTGTAAAGGTGGTCACGGGGTCATACGGGGTATCGCTTCGTGTCAAAATCGTAAATATAGTATTCTTCTTTTGGGCGATGGGCTAGCAACCTGTCACTATTTGAATCTCAATTCTATCGTTAAGCCAACAGCTAAACGTGGCCTTTCAGTCTTTTCAAGACTGTTGGCTCTGTCTACCCCGTGATAATATGTATGTTTGTATGTATCAAATAAGCTACTACTTCCAAGTGAGCGACTTCACGGGCAGGAGTTAAAGCAAATATTCGTTACCGACGTCTCATTATTAAACCATTACCAACACTGCAATTTTGCGCCCGATAAAACTACTATTCTAAACAGTCGCGTGATCAAAATAATTTGAGTAAAACATACAACTTTATGTTCCCTACAGATTACAGAACTACGGTAAATGTTTTGCTGGAATATATTAGTAATAAGATATCACATGGATCATTATATCGATTAAAATAGCATGTTTTAGATTGCGTATTGACATTTTGATGAGGGCTTCTGTGGCGCATTGGTTGTGTGCAGTACATTCCTCTGAGATACAAAGTCCTAGGTTCGGATCCCAGTCAGGGCATGATGAAAAATGAAGGATTTCTGATAGGCCAGGCCATGAAAGTAAAAACTTTCAACTTGTGTATCCGATATATTTTTAAATTTTACAGCTCTGCAATTTTATTCGTGTTTTAACTGTACAGTCAACCGCATATCAAGTTACCGTGCATAGAACTCTATGACGCGATGAGATGATAAAGGGCACTTCCGCTTACGAGGACACTTGCCACCGATGCTCTTAATACTGAAAATTATAAAGTGAATACTTAATATTACTACACATCCATAAAACATTCATCTTTAGTACGAACTGGTACCAATATAGTTACGCCTCTATTATCTTCAAGTTGTCTTTATCGAGCTATGTCTGTTGCGGGATGTTAAATCCCCAATTTTATAACCTCAATGTCGTAGACCAACTATGAAGATAGACCACTCATTGGAAAAAAATTAAATTACACTTAATTTGGTATTTTAGGTCGGAGTGGGAAGACCTAGACGAACGTATCTTGATCAAATTAAGGACGTCCTGGTAAAGGGTCAGGTCAAAAGTACCCGAAACCGCCGAGCTTGTATGAAGAGAGTTATGAATGTGGACGAAGCGAAAGAAGTATGCAGAGATCGTGGCAAGTGGAAAGAGGTAGTCTCTGCCTACCCCTCCGGGAAAGGGGCGTGATTTTATGTATTTTATGTATGTATGTTGGTATTTTAGCCTTTTTTTCGTCGTTACCTTACGTGGTGTCAGCACAATATGTTAGATTTTGGTAACTACCTATGTGTAATTTTGAAATTGGTGACTAAAAATACTTCGCCATTCACATGTTGTGTATTTTTAAAGTTTCAAAACTCGATAACAACATAAGCTGAGTTTAAAGATTACCTTTAATACGGCTGAACGTGACCTGTCTTTTCAAGATTTGCTTTGTCTACCCTGCAAGGGAAAAATTTTTGGTTTTGGTTTTAAATTATTTATTTGACGTGAACCAATGAAAAGGTTTGACAATTATTAAGCGATATGAAGTATCCTGTAATAATGAATAAAAATGTTTAATTTAAATTATGGATGTTTCGAAAATTTCAAAAGCTATTGGGGTAGGTACCAATGATTTTAATACAAGTTTTGAGACTATCATTAAGGGTTAAACGTAACATACGAGTATTTCAATAAAGGCGAGGGCCCCGCTAAGAATAGTAACATGTTTCTTTGTAAACTCTATTTAAATGTACGTCAATGTGCCTTACAATGATCAGAATATAATCGTGTCTGCAACTAAGTTGCTAATGTCATTGGCGCGGTGTCGTGCTTTCGCAATCAGCATTATATAATGACAATCATCTAATTTATTTAATTAGATTTTGTTTGATCTCTCTGTTTCATCTTAACGTGTTAAATTGCATTTTCAGCCCCGCAACGTAGCGTGTTTCGCTATTGGTGCCGGGAACCACACGACACACGGTTTCCATCACTTACAATACTCTACAATATTTTAGTATCAATAGAATTTTTTTGTAAAATCGACTAATGTAATTAAAGCAGAAAGGCATAGACAACTTGGTATTTATTTTGACAACTTAACAGTATTTTTTAATTTTATAATGACCTGCTGTATATTTTACCCCATATAAGATACTAGCTGTGCCCGCGACTTCGTCCGCGTAGAATAGTTATTTTGGGCATCTTCAATGATGCCCTCAAGGATCATTAATTTTCCCCGTTTTATTCACATTTTCCTTTATTTCTTCGCCCCTGAAAGTTGCAGCGTAATGTTATATAGCCTAAAGCCTTCCTAGATAAATGGTCTATTCACCACAAAAATAATTTTTCAATTCGAACCAGTAGTTCCTGAGATTAGCGCGTTCAAACAAACAAACAAACTCTTCAGCTTTATAATATTAGTATAGGTAGTTAAACTTAACATGAGTGTGTACAAGATATCACTTGTTTCAAGCGGACCTCAGATTTTAAATCCACCTGAATGCAATCGTTACTATGCTATGGAGAGAAAGAGACAGAAATATAAATACTTACAAATGAAACCAAGCGCTCCTATAGTTGTTTCAATTTATGTCGAACTTGTAAGATGATGTAAGATTACTTTAATCGAATGTTTGAATGCGCTGCGCCCACGCACCCCTGTTGATGTCCAATTGAAAACCGTTCAATGGACGGGCGAATATCTGTAGTTTGCTATCATTTTCTTGTTATTATATTGAAAACTGGATTACGCCTGCTTGAAAAGATAATCCTGCTAATTTGAGTTCCCGTAGGAATATTGGGAAATGCTCTTTTAGTGCTCTTCTAGAACACATAAGACTGAACATGTTAAATTTAGAATCTCTAGACCCAACGATTAATATGAATTTCCGGGAACCTGATTTTTAATTGACGACAAATCTCTTTCATAATCTCCAATGAATGCTTTATTGCAATTGGCCGTTCCTGTACCATTTCATTATATCGATCATTTAATAATAAACTTATTACATTCAATAATCTGTACTAGGAAGCCCTGTTCCCTTCAATTTAATTTTCATCCCTACAGCTACGAGATAAAGTTGTCTTTTACATGTCATTGTTCCGAGTCCCCAGATAATCTAGCTTAACTTGATGGAATCCGTTCACATTCAAATGACAGCATAATAAACTAGCACAAATTAACGTACCTACAGATAAAGCTTTCTTATACATACATAAAAATCACGCCTCTTTCCCGGAGGGGTAGGCAGAGACTACCTCTTTCCACTTGCCACGATCTCTGCATATTTCCTTTGCTTCATCCACATTCATACCTCTCTTCATGCAAGCTCGGCGGTTTCGGGTACTTTTGACCTGACCCTTTACCAGGACGTCCTTAATTTGATCAAGATATGTTCGTCTAGGTCTTCCCACTCCTACCTTTCCCTCTACACTCTCCATGTATATCTGCTTAGTCAACCTGTTTTCATTCATCCTCTCCACATGACCGAACCATCTCAACATACCCTTTTCTATTCCTGTAACTACATCTTCCTTCACATCACAACATTCCCTTATCACGCTGTTCCTTATCCTGTCACTCAATTTCACACCCATCATACTCCTGAACGCTCTCATTTCCACTGCATTTATTCTACTTTCGTGCTTCTTTTGCCATACCCAACTTTCACTCCCATACATTAATGTCGGGACCAACACGCCCCCATGCACAGTCAGTCGAGCCTTTTTGGATAGTTTCTGACTGCTCATAAAGGCATGCAAAGCTCCATTTACCATGTTCCCCGCGTTCACTCTCCTTTCAATATCACTATCACACTTGCTTTAATAATAAAATTAATGTGCTATATGATATTAATTGACAATGATAATGCTGTTTTATTTCTATAGCATCGATGTTTTATGAAACTAGTGAGATGATGCAGCGTTTGATTTAATCGGTAGTTAGGTGATTGGTGATATGCAGTGGTGATAAGAAAAGAGAAATTGAATATATTTATGTAGGCAATAGAAGTGCATAGCTGACCTATGGAATATTCAGCGTTCCAAATACCTACAGTGTTAAAATCAACAAAACATTCTTAAACTCTTATTACACTATTCGATATTCAGACTCGTCGATAGTAAAACTCGTTGAACCCGGCCTTGCAGTCGGAATTCAGAGTCTAATTGTCTCTGATTACACTATTCGCTTTAAGACTACATACATACACACATAAAGTCACGTCTATCCCTTGCGCGGCAGACAGAGCCACCAGTCTTAAAAAGACTGATAGGCCACATCCAGCTGTTTAGCATAATGATATAATTGAGATTCAAATATTGATAGGTTGTTAGCCCATCGCCAAAAAAAGAATCCTTAGTTTATGAACCTATCCCTTAGTCGCCTTTTACGACATTGTACGACAAGACGATTACGACAAAGTATGCTATCTTTGACATATAAAAACTAGGTCCAATGGTTAAGCTGTCTGTTACGCTTGACAGCGTTGGAATGCGAGATCAAAATTAGGCTACTTTTTTTTTGTAAATCTTCACGATAGCGAAGTCCCGGGGAAAAGGTATTAGTGAAAAATGGCTTAATCATAACGACTATTATAAAACAGCATTACCTAACATATAATCACGTCGAATCCCCTGCGGGGTAGACAGAATCAACTGTCATAAAAAAAACTGAAATGCCACGCTTGGCAGCTCGGCCTCATGATAGAATTGAGATTTAAATAGTGACAGGTTGCTTGCTCGTCGTCTTAAAGAGGAATTCCAAGTATATAAGCCTATCCCTAAAAGTAAATACACCTATTTATTAATATTAGTCGTGAATTGCTAATTTGGTTTAAAGTTTATTCTAATTTGTCATTATTTATTGTTATGGTGCTATAATGAGGCACGGTTTTCTATCACTTAAAGTGTTTATACCAGCGAACCTATCACCCCAAGAAGCTTTAAGTTCAGTCGTTCTGCACAGTAAAAGCGAATTAATTTCCATCAAAATGGGATACTACACTTTGGAGGCACGATAGTAGGGTGACCATACTGATCAATAAATATATACCGGACAAATCACCAATTACATATTTTTAGGGATAGGCTTATAAACTTGGGATTCTTCTTTTAGGCGACGGGCTAGCAACCTGTTTATGAATGTATGTGTATATGAATCTCGATGCTAACAGTAAGCCAGACAGCTGCACGTGGCCTATCAGTATTTTCAAGACTGTTGGCTCTGTCTACCCCGCAGGGTATATAGACGTAATTATATGGGTGTATGTAGTGTAGATGTGTCGTAGTATCATATGTAAGATCTACTTTTATAAAGAGAAGTACCTACATAGGTACATTCATTTATCATCACTTTATCCTTTACAGGGCTAACAGTCTCAAAAAAAAAACTACAAAGCCACGTTCAGTTGAATATTAAATTAAAATATTATATATTACCTTATTTGAAATATAAATTTATTTCTTTATCAATAAAGTATTTTTAGGTATTTTATTCATCGGTGTGGTCACCCTACATGTTTATCTCAGCGGGAGGCAAAGCGGTAAAGATATATGATGTGCTCTTGGGTAAATAAGGTGATGTTAGGGCATGCGCACATGGAGACAAGAAATATTTATCAGATAACAGTAGTAGTGATGAAAGGTCAGGTCAAGAGTACTCTAAACCGAGGAGCAGCTCGCATACAGGGAGTAAATAATGTGAATTAAGCGGAATAAGTGTGAAACGATCGTGGTAAGTGTAAAGATATAGTTTCTACTTACTAGAAACTACCCTCCGGGAAAAAGACATGGTTTTTATCACCTTTGTACGCACGCGGCGATGGTGTCCGCACCCCATCACGTCTCGTTCCCGGCGGGAGCGGTATGCGGTCTGCTGAAAGCCGCTTTGCGACGATGAATGTAAGAGGAGGAATGAAGGATAAGATTGAGGAAGTATGCCAGATGATGGATGAAAGACGTTTGGATGTGTTGTGCGTGAATGAAACGAAGCGGAAAGGATGCGACGCGACGCAGCACGGCCCTTACACGGCGTATTGGTCTGGAATTTCCAGTACCAGCCGAGGCTGTCAAGGGGTCGGTCTAATTCTTTCTGCACGAATGGCTGAGTGCGTGAATGAGTATGAGTGTGTCAGCCCTCGTCTTCTATGGATTAGGCTGAAAGTTGGAATCACTCGGATCTTCGTTCTAGGTGTTTATGCACCTTGGGATGTGGGTTCGAGGGGTACAACATCAGCGAAAAGCGAAAACGAGGAGTTCTGGAATAGTGTAAGAGAAGTATTGAAAGTTACCAAGCCAAATGAGAAGATTATTATGTTAGGTGATTTTAATGGATGGGTGGGTGTAAAGCGTGATGGATATGAAAAGGTGCTTGGTGCGTTTGGTGACGAAAAGGTGAATGATAATGGAAGAAGTGTATTAGAAATTTGTCTAGAGTGGGATCTTTTTGTGTCGAACTCAATGTTTCAACATAAAGAGATCCACACCTACACAAGAGTGGAAGGTATTTTAAAAAGTATGATAGACTTTGTGATTGTAGATGAAAGATTGAAGAACAAAGTGCTGGATACCCGTGCATATCGCGGTGCTGGCATTGACTCGGACCATTTACTGGTGATATCCCGGATAAGGGGTATCTTCAATCGCTGGCGGCACAGGGTAAGGGAGCAAACCAGCGCTTTGGAAAGAGTAAAAGTAGAAAATTTGCAAGATATGGATGTAGGTAAGAAGTATATTAATAGACTGAAGGATGAATTTGAAGATTTAGAGGAAATGAGCGATATTGAAGATGGATGGAAGGAATTTAAAGAAAGAATTGTGAAAGTAGCTGTTGAAGTGTGTGGTGTAAGTAGAAGAAGGAAAGGAAAAAATCACAAAAATGCGTGGATGAGTAAAGATGTGCAAGAACTTGTGCGATTAAAGAAGAAAGCATGGCTGGATTTGTTAGCAGCAAAAGCTAACTTAAGAATGCAAGAGGTTATAGATGAAGATGTGAATGAAGCACGTAAGGAATATAAGAAAATGAAAGATTTGGTTAAGAAAGCTGTGATTAGAAAGAAAGAAGAGTATAAAGAGGATTTTGATAAAAGGCTATCAGAAGACTTTCAGTCAAATCTGAAAGTATTCTGGAAATCCGTAAGGTCAGCCCGAGGAAATACTATAACCAGAGAGCTGACTAGGATCAGATGCCAGGATGGTAGCGTTGTGAAAGGAGAAGAATGTGTACTAAAGATATGGAAGGACTATTTTGAAAGTTTATTTGAAAAAAAGGAAGGAAATAAGAAAGATTTCTGCTATAGCGAAGAAAAAGAGAATGAGATGGAAGGCGAAATTGAAATGTTCGAAATTGTGGAAGCACTTAAGAGTATGAAAGCGGGAAAGGCTGCTGGGTGTGATAGAGTGTCGGTCGAGATGCTTAAAGCAGGAAAAGGCGTAGTAGCTAGTCAGTTGTACTGCCTTTTCAATTTGTGTTGGAGAAGCGGCCGAGTACCAAAAGATTGGTGTAAGGCTGTTATCGTGCCACTTTACAAAGGAAAAGGGTCACAGCTGGACTGCAAAAATTATCGTGGTATAAGCCTGCTTAGCGTCGTCGGCAAATTGTATGCTAAGGTATTGATTAATAGAGTCAGGAATGAAACTGATGACAAAATATGGGATGCTCAAGCGGGATTTCGAAAGGGAATGGGATGTACTGATCAGGTCTTTTCCTTGCGGTGCATAGCCGAAAAGTTTTTGGCCAAGAGTCAAAAAGTCTATTGCACATTCGTAGATCTGGAAAAGGCCTATGACAGAGTTGAGAGGAATGAATTGTGGTCAGCACTTTCTATGCATGGGGTGAGCAGTCTCTTAATACGAGCACTGAAATCCTTATATGAGGATTCGAGTGCTTGTGTCAGGATAAACGGAGCGCACACTGAGTGGTTTAAGATTGAGAAAGGCGTTAGGCAAGGATGTGTTGCGTCACCGTGGCTGTTCAACCTATTTATGGATAGCTGTTTGACAGATTTGAAAGAGTCTAAAAGTGGATTAAGGATGAATGAGTTACTCGTCAAATGTCTGCTCTATGCCGACGATCAGGTTATACTGGCGTCATCAGCGGAGGAGTTACAGGAGATGGTAAACTGTATGCATGAAGCTTTAAAAGAGAAAGGAATGAAAGTGAACGTAAGTAAAACTAAAACACTGGTTTTTGAAATGGAGAAAGAAATGACAGCATGTAATATTTTGATTGGAGGAGAAAAAGTGGAGCAAGTGAAAGAGTTTGTATATCTAGGATCAAAGTTTACATCAGATGGCAAGTATGATAGTGATATTGAAAGGAGAGTGAACGCGGGGAACATGGTGAATGGAGCTTTGCATGCCTTTATGAGCAGTCAGAAACTATCCAAAAAGGCTCGACTGGCTGTGCACAGGGGCGTGTTGGTCCCGACATTAATGTATGGGAGTGAAAGTTGGGTATGGCAAAAGAAGCATGAAAGCAGAATAAATGCAGTGGAAATGAGAGCGTTAAGGAGTATGATGGGTGTGAAATTGAGTGACAGGATAAGGAACAGCGTGATAAGGGAATGTTGTGATGTGAAAGAAGATGTAGTTACAGGAATAGAAAAGGGTATGTTAAGATGGTTCGGTCATGTGGAGAGGATGAATGAAAGCAGGTTGACTAAGCAGATATACAAGGAGAGTGTGGAGGGAAAGGTCGGAGTGGGAAGACCTAGACGAACGTATCTTGATCAAATTAAGGACGTCCTGGTAAAGGGTCAGGTCAAAAGTACCCGAAACCGCCGAGCTTGTATGAAGAGAGTTATGAATGTGGACGAAGCGAAAGAAGTATGCAGAGATCGTGGCAAGTGGAAAGAGGTAGTCTCTGCCTACCCCTCCGGGAAAGAGGCGTGATTTTATGTATGTATGTATGTATGTTGTACGCAAATCTCATTTGAGTTTTTAAACAAAAAATTATAGTAGGTACAAGAGTGCAATGCAACTTATTACAATTATACTCTTCTAGGTCACAAAGTATATTGCAGATATTTTAAAAACTGGTCTTAATCTTATAATGTGTAGATGAAAGCCGAGACGAATACGACTTTGACTAAATACGATAAATTAAAGGTCAAGATTATCGAAGAAATTGCGTAAAATATTGACTTAAATTGTCGAAGATGCTAAGTAAAACTATGTTAGTAGTCCCTTCCTACCGCTCCAGCAAAAAGGCAAAAATTTGATGAGTATATCCTACGAATATTATACTTTTGTAGTGGGGATGTGTGTGCGTTTGTAACTCTTTCACTCAAAAACTACTGAAATGATTTTCATGAAACTTTGCAGTGATATACAAAGCTAAAACATTTGAATAACATAATAAATCTATACTAATATTATAAAGCTGAAGAGTTTGTTTGTTTAAACGCGCTAATTTCAGGAACTACTGGTTCGAATTGAATAATTCTTTTTGTGTTGAATAGACTATTTATCGAGGAAGGCTTAAGGCTATATTACATCACGCTGGAACTATTAGAAGCGCAGAAATAATGGAAAATGTGAAAAAAATGGAGAAAATTATTCACCCTTGAGGGCTTCAATGTAACTATGTTCCAAAATAACTATTCCACGCGGATGGAGTCGCTTGCACAGCTAGTTAAAATATATAAAGATTTAAACAAGATGAAGTTACTGACAACAGATTTTGTAACTTACATGTTTGCAAAAAAATATAAATAAATTATGACGAGAGAGAGAAATATAGAGGGGTTTGTTTTTATTTGTTTTGTGCAGATCTGTAGCACGATTTAGAACTCGTGACTTTTCCTTATAGTAATAAAATAGTTAATTACACAGCGCTGATGGAATTTCCATCCTGCTTCACAATTTATTAAATATAAGTATTTTACTTATTACCGGTATTTAATTTACTTTAACTATAAATTTAAGATGACGCGGATTAACTGTTATACAGGGAAAAATAACATGCGTTTTATTGTAGTATTCTACCCGACCGCAACTTCACTCGCGTAAAAGCGGTGCGGTATTTAGGAAATTCTTTTACGCCTCTAGAAAAAATAAGAGACCTGCTTAGCAAATCTTAAATCTAAGACCCAGCGCTTTGAGCTGTGCTATGTCAGTCAATCAGTCAGTCAGTGTATACATACATAATTAAAATCACGTCTATATCCCTTCCAGGTTGGCAGAGCCAACAGTCTTGAAAGGACTGGTTGGCCACGTTCAGCTGTTTGGCTTTATTAAAGAAATGAAATTCCGTGTGAGACACCAATAGAAAAAGAAATAATAGGACTACTTCATCTATTTCCCATGGATGTTGTAGAAGGCAACTAAGGGATACGCTTATAATCATGGAATTATTTTTTAAGGCGATGAGCTAGCAAACTGTCCCTGTTTGAATCTCAATTTCGGCTGAATTGGCTTTCGGTCTTTTAAATGCTGTTGGCTCTGTCTACCCCGCATGGGATATAGACGTGATTAAGTGTATGTGCAATGATTAAATATCAAGTAAAATCTTTTCTAATTTTGGGTTTAGAAAATAAAAAAGTGCCGTGTGGTTCCCGGCGGCACCTATAGAAAAAAAGCATAGGATTAGGTACCTATTTACTAGCTCTATAGCTCACTTTATTTCATCATGAAATCATTGATTATAAGTATTTTATACAACTTTGATATACTTATAACACAAATAGATAATATAAAACTCATAGTAATTGTCATTCCGCCTGGTAAACTAACCGATTTCAGAATCCATATCCATCTCCATTGAGAGCTATCTTTTAAGGTCATATCAATACACGAGGACTCGATTCTAAATCTACGCTGGTGATAACTTTTATAAATAGAATCGTTTATTTTTCGAACACTGGCTAGAATTATTCGAATTCATTCGAAATCAAAATCTCAATGCAACGATGACGTCATATTGATCGAAGTCTGAATGTTTATTTACCGGAATTTTAGGCCAGAATGTAACCTAAAAAAGTGATAAATTTCACAATATAATACTTTTTCAGGTGGACTCACTCATGAAATAAATAATATTAAATTTTTCTTATATTACTCTTGTCGATGAAGGTTTATATAATTTCCATTATTCCCCCCCCCCCTATTTAAATAACGAAATGGTATGTTTTTGTAGAATGAAATAATATAGGTAATATGAAAATTTAAATTGAATATCTAAAAAATTGAACATAATTAAAAAAAAAATGGTATGTATGCAGCAATAAATACGTGTGCACCCTGCATATGTTACAATGAAGTTTTCGTATACGCATTTATGCATTATCGTACGATTCAAGAATCGATTCAGCTAGAATTCCCCACCGTGGACGTGATATGCCTATACCTGCGGTCAAACTCCGTTTAAGGATATGCTTACAGGTGAGTTAGAGCAGCATTATAACCGAATGCGCCTGCGCATTATGGTGATAGCTACGTGGAATGACAATGTTGTTGTAACAAATCTTCTGAGCTTTCAAATTTGGACTTAATATTAGACTTATTAAAGTCATTTTATATCGTACCAGATATAATATTGTTAATATTGTGTAAGAATTTAATATATAAGTTGCTTTGTCTATCGCATTGGTTTTTATGACTGTAATGATAGGAAAAGTTTTGATGAAATAAATAAATAAATAAATAATTCCCGGTAATTTTTACGTGTATAAACACAATACCTGAGGAATTCATGAGCAAATATGTGGCAATTTTTTTTATGTCATAATTCTAAAAAGTCTTTTTAACTGTGCTTCTGCCGCCACCTTAACATAATTGTTTTCGTTTTAAATAATTTCAGTCCATGTATAGAATAAAGAGAAAAGTGTATACAGGATTCTTTGGTAAGGACAAAATAGGTACCTACCCATTTTGTCTTTTTAGACCGCGCTTTTTTCGACATACTTCGGTGACGATCCAAACAAAAATAGCGGCAACAGAAAAGCTATCACATTTGGTATTGTATACCATTTTAGTAATATGACTTTATGCGATAATTGGTTATAATTCTTTTAATTACCTACACGTAAATATTTTACATTAGAAGTGATGCTATCGGAAGAGCAGATGGTATGTCATATTAAGGCTTAAACTTTACTATAATTAGTGCAATTAATCATATTAATTGAAAGGCATCCAGTTTTAATTGCTTCATAGTAGGAACTGTGACTGTTGCTTCCAAAATAGGCGTGAGCTCTGTTTTGTAAAATGGCTTAACAGAATGTTATCAAAGAATCGAACGAAACGATAATTTGTTAATTATAGAAAAAGTTAATTATAAGGGGTTGTATTGACCGCCCACATAGTTACTGGAAGAGTTTACAACGGAATCATTTTATAGTTTTCTGTAGATGTCAAAGGGTTATTACGATTCAAATTCAAAATTTTTATTTAGTTATTATTATGGGCCATTTCGAACATCACTTATTAATTATCATATACTAGCTGTGCCCGCGACTTCGTCCGCGTGGAATAGTTATTTTAGGCACTATTGAAGCCCTCAAGGATGAATAATTTTCCCCGTTTTTTTCACATTTTCCATTATTTCTTCGCTCCTAAAAGTTGCAGCGTGATGTTATGTGGCCGAAAGCCTTCCTCGATAAATGGTCTATTCAACAAAAATATATTTTTTTAATTCGAACCAGTAGTTCCCGAGATTAGCGCGTTCAAACAAACAAACAAACTCTTCTGCTTTATAATATTAGTATAGATTTTGGTTTCAGAACATTGGATGACTTCCAATACATACATATAGTCACGTCTATATCCCTTGCGGGGTGGACATTGCCAACAGTCTCGAAAGACAGAATGGCCACGTACAGCTATATAATTTAAATTGGAATTGAGATTCAAATAGTGACAGGTTGCTTGCCCATCGCCTACAAGAGGACTCTAGTTTATAAGCATAGGTTTATAAAGAGAGAAAAATAGATAGAATAAGATAATAGAATAGCGCCTTTTACGACATCTATGGGAGAGATATGGAGTTCTATTCAAAAGCGCCGGTCACCACACAACAAGCAATATATTGTTTGTTTTCACGTAACTAGTGGACAAAACAAATCTACCATTAACTGACTTCGTTATGTAAAAAGCGCCGCCTATAAGCGGCTTATTTGTAAAAAAAGCAGTCGTCAAGAAATGAAATGTAACTTAGTAATGGAAAGCAATTACTTTCTGTGTTCCAGTAGGTATTTAAAAATACAGTTGAACACTACTAAAACACAATGATTACAGGCCATGATGCTATAAATTCACATGTAAGTAAGTCCTCATAACAGTATGTCATACATATTACGGGTGTATTTTGAAAAATTTCACCACGCCTAATGGGTTCTTTAACGGTTTAAAAAAATGTTCGACATTTGGCTTTGGACCACATATTTCCTGTAATAATTAAGTACAATTAGTATTCTTTATTATTTTCTATTTTTTTTTTCGCCAATTGCTACATATATATATACATATAGGAAAGTGAGGTCTTTTATGCGCATAGTATTTATGCCATGTGGTTATCGGTACTTTGGTAATAGGATCACTCCATCGCTTTCCCAGGAACGTCATCCCAAATGGGATGGGATGGGATGTCAATGTGACTAAGGGATAGGCTAATTTGGGATTTTTCATAAAGGCGGTGAACTAGCAACCTATTCCTATTAGAATCTAAATTCCATTAATAAGCCATACATCTATAAGTGGTCTTTCAATGTTTTCAAGGGACATAAGTAGATGTGACTTTATGTAGGTATGTGTTTATTTATAATTTGTAGAAATCTGTCTGGAATTTTGCATGTTGATTATACTCTCGGTATTTTTTTTAGATCATATTGGCAATAACACATCGATAAAAAAAACCATTTAAGCCTTAAAAGTAGAATGTGCGAACTTAATGCTGAAATAATTATCTTCACTTCTTTCATTTTACGTAAATAGGTATGGGAGAGATATCATGGTACGATATAGATCCGGGATTCGAACCCGAGACCTCCGATATAACAGGCAAGCCACTACCGCTCTTCATATCTTCTAGTCGGGTTAACATTTTGATAAATTTCTTAGATTCAGTATGAAAAAAAAACGCGGTTAATTTGCAACGTGTATTATAACACAAAATAGTACAAATTACTCTCTGGACACAAACGTTTATTCATTGTAGATCTTATACAAATGCTGAACTATAATTTGGCACAAAAAAAATGGAATTAAGCAATTACTTTACTGTCGTGTACGAAAATGATTGAGCATTCAAATTACATAGTGGGCCAGCACAAGCCAATAAACGCTACTTGAATATACGACCCTGTAATGGATAATTACCCACTAATTGGTACGTTAAAATAAATGCCCTACCATCACCTACTAACGTGACTGGGTGTAACAAAAAGGGTATATAAATTTATCCAGAGTGTAGCGGGAGCGATGATTCGGCTCGACCGCCACCAAAGGGAAAATCTTCCGCCAGGCTAGGTGTAATGCCTGGGGAACCGCGGCTCCGTCGGTGTTGTGTCGGAGGTTGTATATATAGCTCCAATCCATGAAATCTTTGAAATCTCGATTTGGGTTCTTCGCTGCTATTGGCTAAGCGCGTCAATTTCTTCGCGATGATTGACAGTTGTTGTGTGATTTGATGTTGTTGACGAGTGGCGTAGAGATGTCGCCACAAGAGCGATGCAATCATCACATCGAAAAGCTTTCCTTATGGAATGGAATATTGGGTTGAAAAATTAAAAATAATCGAGTCAAAGAATCGACATCTCTTTGCCTTAATAGTGATTACAACGTTTCTACTTCTACGGACTGGAGCATATGATTATAAGCTTCGAATTAAAATCAGGCTTAACAACCAGGGTGGCGCAACGTTTTCCCATTAATATCGGCTGAACCCAAAATACCGCTGCATATATCGACTTAACTTAAAAGTATGTAGATCAGATGCGAAAAATGTTTATAGTATAGGTACGTACCATTTTTAAATTATCGCTTATTGCCGAATAGTAACAAATATACAATTTCACTGATAATATATAACAAGTATTTTTTATTAGTAAAAAAACCTGAAAGTTTAAAATCAGTTTCTGACAGAATCGAATATTTGCCTACGCCATGAGCCAAAGAAATGATGGGCAATCTATGGAAGCCAGTTAATCGATAAACGTCCGATTTAATTTTGCACCTTTCTATACACATCTGAACAAGACGGCAATTTTGACGCAATTCCGTCGGCGTAAACGCAAGATAACCTAACGCATTGGGGCATAAACCAGCCACTATTACTGATATAATGGTTTCAAGATAG
This sequence comes from Amyelois transitella, assembly GCF_032362555.1. Taxonomy (NCBI): domain Eukaryota; kingdom Metazoa; phylum Arthropoda; class Insecta; order Lepidoptera; family Pyralidae; genus Amyelois; species Amyelois transitella. The sequence goes on from NC_083515.1 coordinate 9,259,830, forward strand.
CTTTTGTCACAAAATATGGAGAGTACGGAGTTAACGATTCTTTTGAGTGCTTTGAACACTTCCCCTTTTTATTATTTTAAGGCTTTTTTTTATATTATCCAAAAGTTTTCCCCGTGAATCTAAAAATCTCATTCCATTGGGAATTTCGGGAAATGTCAAATTATTTTCTGTGAAAATAAATAATAGTAGTCTGAGCTATCGCGTTTAAAAAAATAGCTTTCCCCAGCATGAAAAAACCTTACATTCTTCTCCGTACTACGTACTACTCCACACCACATGTACCTACCTACCCATGGAGATAATGGTTCAGTTTTTTTTGACGTGAAAGAAAGACCAACAAACGCAGATAATAATAAATAAATAAATATATACGGAACCAATTACACTAATTGAGTTAGCCTCGAAGTAAGTTCGAAACTTGTATTACGAGATAACTCAACTCAACGATACTATATTTTATAATAAACTTCCAAGACCCAGGGCAATCAGAAAAGGTTCTTTCCCTCATCATGCCCTGGCCGGGATTCGAACCCGGGACCTCCGGTGCCACAGACAAGCGTCCTACCGCTGCGCCACAGAGGCCGTCAAAGTATAGTTCTGTACTCATTTTAATTTCAGTTTTACTGCAGCCCAGCCCGAGTGCCCTACAGGCGTAAATGACAGATTTAATGATCACTAATTAAGCGATTCTAGATTGTCCTCTAAATGTCCGTTTATCAGATTTCGGAGTTATTTATGTGCTGAAACAGGGTAAATATGCGATGTAAGAGCCTCGATGTGGCGTTTGATTGCGATGCAAATGGTCAGTTTCTCTTGCCGATGTATTTAGTGTGGTCTTAATTTATTTGTTACCTGATTGCAAAGAAAGGGACTATAATTTTGCAATCTTTATGAGACCGTCGATGGTAGAGTAGTTACGACGCCAGAATTAAAAAAAAGCCTTGTGGTTCTCGGCGCAAATAGAATAAAAGAATAGGACCGCTTCATCTTTTTCCCATGGATGTCGTAAAAGGCTACTAAGGTATGGGCTTTTAAACTTGGGATTATTCTTAGGCGATGGGCTAGCAACCTGTCACTATTTGAATCTCAATTCTATCATTAGACAAACAGCCGAACGAGTAGGTAGGTAGACAGAGCCTACAATCTTGAAATGACTGATGGGCTACATCAGTCTTTTCAAGATTTTAGGCTCTGTCTACCCCGCGAGGGATAAAGACGTGACTATATGTATGTATGTAAAAAAAAAACAGAAGCACTGGTACAAATCCTATCGCGCTCATATATACCAGAACTTTTATGAGTTATGTACTTATATATATATGTGTAAACCGATGCTCTTACGGATCGGTTCCCGTGGGATTTTCTAATACCTACACGCGAACGAAGCCGCCGGCGAAAGCTGGTTACCTAAACTTTAAATGCCAGTCGAGGTGTTGCTCAGATATTACACAAACTCAGAAATGGCAGGCCGGCCAGAACCCGAGTATCACGCCCTTTAACCGCAAACCAATTATTTGATAGTAATTGTATGTATTGCAATCCGCTGTGAAGCTACCTACTATGTTTGAATGTTGTGGATACGCTTGTCTTAAGGATTTCACTCTATGAAAATATTATACTTGTATGTTCAAAGACAGGTTGCGATGGGCTAGCAACCTGTCTTTGAAGTGAACGTGGCTTTTCAGTCTTTTCAACATTGACTCTGTTTACCCCGCAAGGGATACAGACATGATTATATGTATGCATTTGAAATAATATAAGATATTCACTTCACTTCTTACCTAATATATCTTATAGAAATAAAAGATATAGGTACTAACATACATACATCTAGTCACGTCCTGTACGGTGTAGACAGAGCCAACAGTCTTGACAAGGCTGAAAGGCCACGTTCAGCTTTTCGGCTAGATGAAAGAATTGAGATTCAAATAGTCACAGGTTGCTAGCACATCGCCTAAGAGAAAAATCTCAAGTTTATAAGCCTACCCCTTTGTCGCCTATTACAATATCCATGGGAAAAAGAAGGAGTGGTCCTATTCTTCTTTTTATTGATGCCGGAAACCAAACGGCATAGGTATAACTCTGTCAAAATTTCATTATATTAGATGCCCCACTACTCGCTACCTGATTCTCTAAAAATTTCTTCAGAAAATCTTCTCGACCAGCTTAATCCCAGCGCATTGGAAGATTACACTCAGTTATTAAGATCAGCAGATTTGCATGAAGCATTGCAGCACTTACTGTATCGGCTGCGAATCTGGAACAAACGAGCCTCGTTAGCAGACGCCGATTTTAATACTAGATTTTAGGAATTTGTGTTACCGTGATTCTGATCTTTTTAAATTCAATTTGTTGTGGTTTGTTATCTGTGCCGCTGTACTTTGTGATGTATACTTGGTTTTGTACAGCTAGTTTAGCTAAGGTGAAGTGGGATGGAGAGAATATTGGTATTTTTAAAACTTATTAAGTATTATACTATACATTTTAGGTATTAATTGTAAAAGTTCTTCTTCTTTTTAGCTTTGTCTGTGACACCGGAGGTCCTGAGTTCGAATCCCGGTCAGGGCATGATGAGAAATGAACCTTTTCTGATTGGCCTGGGTACTGGATGTTTATCTATATGTATAAGTATTTATTATAATATAGTATCGTTGAGTTAGTATCTCGTAACACAAGTTGAGACTTACTTCGAAGCTAACTCAATCTGTGTAATTTGTCCCGTATATATTTCCCCTCCACTCAGGAGGGGAGCCCGGGGTATGCCTTTGATCATGAACCCTGGATTGGATGAGTCAGGTTTTTACACGAAGCGACCCCCGTCTGACCTCCGCAACCTTTGCAGGGGAACCTAACCCGTATTGGTTCGATCATGGTCACACATTCAGTTGCATGAATGTGCAGATTTTCTCGCGATTTTTTCTCTTACCGTAAGAGCATGGGTTAATTAATATAAAGTATTCAAATTAATGTACATAACTTCGAAAATGGTCATTGGTACATGGCCGGGATTTGATTCGAACCTGTGCCTTTTGCGCCACACGTATTTTAATCAGGCACCTTACTGTATCACCCACCGACGTTCTAACACTAAACTATCTGTAAAAGTTAATGGAATAGTATTCCTACCGTTTAATAGAGAAACTTACGCTTTTTATTACATTACACTTAGTTACCCAAATGAGATGCCTAAAGCACAAAACTTAGGCAGGTAATTACTCTTTTATTTGTTACTAGAAGCCGCCCGCGACTTCGTCCGCCTGGAATCCCGCGTGAACTCTTGGGAATAAAAAGTCTATATGTTATTCTGAGTCTTACAGCTACCTACATACTAAATTTCATCGGTATCGGTTCAAAAGTATTTGTTGGAATGACTAACAAACATCTATCTACATACAAACTTTCGCAAATATAATATTAATAGGATGTATTTGAGTGATGCTGGATAAACTTACAGTGAGGGAAAACATCGTGGAAAACCCTGCATATTCAGGCAACTGGGATGCAAAACGGAAACCTAACACAGGTTTTACAGGCTAGTTCATTCAGTTCTACATTCATTCATGTTTTTTAATGTAGACAATGTGCATTCGTCCATGATTTAGATTTAAGAGATCTATATTTGTAAATTGACGTCCGATGAAAATGCTGCAGTGTAGTTTGTTCCGCCGCTTCTTCTACACATGCGCTTTGGAAGCGATAGTAGTTATAATTAGATTTAAGTTATGTGACGTCAATAAGTGATACCTTGTATCCAATTTTGAAAATAAATCTATTCTATTCTATGGTTGTCTGATCAGTCAGTCAGTCAGGTCAGACGGGAGTGGCTTTGTGAAGAAACCCGACTTACCCAGAATCACAGACAAAGACGCACTACGGTCTCCCATTTCAGTGGCATAAAATTTTGATATGGGTGTATCACTACATAGTATAAACAAAGTCGCCATTTAAGTCTGTTTGTCTGTATGCTTAAATCTTTAAAATTACGCAACGGATTTTGATGCGGTTTTTTGTAACAGGTAGAGTGATTCAAGAGGAAGGTTTTTATGTATAATTTTTTCCGAATTTTGCACCCGTGCGAAGCCGGGGCGGGTCGCTAGTATAGATATATAATACTTAATTCTAATCTAAAATTATAACTAAAGATTATGAATTGAAATTAAATGCCTCATTATGTCACAAAACTAGACAAGCGTAAAATATGTTAATTTTAATAAAGTTTTATAACGGTTGAGTGTTATTTATAATGTGTTAAAACTACTATAAATTATTTTAATGCTGTCGTTAAGTTAGTAGGTGTTGAGGAAGGAAGCAACTTTGTAGTTACAGCTTCTGCAAATAGGTAGTTAAATTATAAGCCCGACCATAGATATAAGAGTAATAAGATAGTCACTTGCGTATATCTGATTTTAAATTAGCTATTGTTCTTCTCATAGATATCGATGCAAAGCCAATATTCATTTGATGAATAAACTTAACAAAATGTGACATTTCTAAACTATAATAATGATAATAATCTACCTAATTAAAATAAAGTAAAATTCCAGAAATACAAATAATGTTCTCACAGTGTTTTTGTCGTGTCAGAATGCAAGTAACATTTTCATACAAGCATACCAACACATCAATTTCCTAGAGGGGTAGACTAAATTTTTTCTTATTCCAAGATATTTCTATTTGCCACTTGTAATCTCGTCAGTTTATGGTACTCTTGCCTTGGCATTGTATGGGGAATTTGTTTTTATAAAATCTTAAAAGTAGTTGAAATCATAATTACATTATAATAAAACGTATAACGTATTCTACGAGCACATATTCACAGCGTTACATTCAAAATTGAACTTTTATACACTAGTAAATTATGGCGTATCTATTAATTAACAGGTCTATGTTCAACAGCTCACGCGAATAGGTAGAATAATAAGTTGGTTGTTGTTGTATAGTAAACGATAATAGTCTTGGATAAATGGGCCGTGAAGGAAATCGCTTGAAAAGAGTTAGTATTAGTATGTTAATATTATTGCGACCACCCTAGATGCGATCCGAGTGGGTATTTCAAAAAGTAACTACACACGACATAGCCATATGAAACTGGGTCTAGATAACGGAGACATTGTAAGGACTGTGAAAGTATATCGTGCCGTGTGGTTCCCGGCACCAATAGAAAAAAGTAAAGGCGGCGACTAGGGGATAGGCTTGTAAACTTGGGATTCTTTTTTTCCGAACGTGGACTATCGGTCGTTTCAAGACTGTTGGCTCTGTTTACCCCGCAAGGGATATAGACATGACCATATGTATGTATGAAGAACTTTGCCCTTTTTCCATCCTGTACAAAGGGTTAAGACTATAAGAGAGTTCTAACCTCTTTTTTTGAAGCTGGTTGAAAAGCACTAAACCATTTAAGTTAATTGTCTTGGGTCTTGGACGACACCTTAAAGACAACATCAGAATTCCGTGCCCCAAAGCAATAAGGCGACAATTATGCCGCAAAAAGGGAATTGCTTTAGCTATCAAGGTATATAATATTCTCGATTAAAAGCTAGTTATACTACTGGCTCAATATGAAGACATTAATACTAAATTACTACTGTACAACTCCAGCAGGCGTTTTGCCTAATCATACTGTATTATGCATAATTTGTGAACATATGATAAAAAAACACTTACAGGATCTTTTAAAAAGCTCTCATTTAGCCTCACCTGTCTCAGATGTTTGTTATCAAATTATATAGAAAACATAATATATATACAGCTGAACGTGGCCTTTCAGTCTTTTCGGGACTCTTGGCTCTGTCTACCCCGTAAGGGATAAAGACGTGATCATATGTATGTATAATATATAAGTAGCTGAAGCCAAAATGAGAGTGTATAATGTAGTCTTAGAACTAATAATTTGTTTTTGTTTTAAGGGAAAAAATTTTTGAATTACAATGTCATGTAAAAAATTTCGAAATGCAAGTGAAATTACTACATATAAAAAAAGTACTAATTTAAAAACTCGCTTGGCAGTTTGCAGTTTAATTCTCAATGACAAAAACAAAGAGAAAGAGACAATAAAAGTAATCTAAATTGAAGCAATTGTTCGGAATGTCTGTGTCACTAGACCAGGTAGCGGATATACAAGAACATAAATTGATACAACGCAACGCACAATGTATGCGTTTAATCAAGGTGCGTGATACGCCTGAAACATCAATCTAGTGTTACATTTTGAGATAACAGCGTAACCTGAATGCACCTGTGTTCGTTAGTTCCAATGGGGGTTTGTCACGAAGATGCCTTAAATTTATGTACACAAAGGCTACAAGATCGTGGATAAGTTGTTTGTAGGGTGAATGGGAGTGCCGTGTGGTTCTCGGCACCAATTCAAAATAGAATAGGACCACTCTATCACTTGGATGTCGTAAAAGGCGACTAAGGGATAGGCTTACAAACTTGGGCTTCTTTTTTAGGCGATGGGCTAGCAACTTGTCACTATTTGAATCTCAATTCTACCATTAAGCCAAATAGCTGAACGTCGCCATTCATTCTTGAAGACTGTTGGCTCTGTCTACCCCGCAAGGGATATAGACGTGACCATATGTATGTTTGTGTGTATGTAAGTTTATATCTTAATTATTATGTACGCAATCCAATGCATTTCTTTACACTTTCCTGTCGTGGGCTTGCTGGAAGAATTTTTTTTAGAAATAAGTAGTGCCCTTGTACTGAATTTCTCTTTATTTTAAATTTTATTCTTATTTTCCTTGATGTACATAAATATAAAAATAAAATAAACAAATATAAATGAAGAACTTAAAACATGATTGAGATTGCACAAGTTTGCTACTTATTTCTGAAGATATTCCAGCAAACTAATGACAGTTATCTGGTAGCTAGTATTGTACAATACAACATTACAATGACTTTATAAGAATTTTAACAAATATGAAAGTTTTACTTCTATACAACTTCAACAATCGACTTGATCTTTAAGCAGAATTTCCCAACTCGAAACACTATAAATCTCTTAGATTGAGCAAAATGTTAACTGATAGTATGCATTTGATGCACAAAATGAGCTATTAATAATGCAAATTGCAACGATTTAGTGCAAGAAATACCAGGGGCCCTGAGGTAGCCAGGAGTGTCAGGGTGAAATATATTGCTCGACTTTCTAGCCTTTAGGTTTAAATGAGGTCTGGGGTTAATTCTGGGGAATCTACCGTGTCCAAACATGTAGTGTATGTTTACGTTCCGTATCACGAAATAAAGGCAGACTCGTAGGCGATTGTTTTACTGTGTGTAGATGACGGATTTTTATGACGATTTTGATAACGTGCATTTTGTAATGTCAGTATACCACGTTAAGTACGTAAAAGAATTTAAAAATTAAATATGTTCATTTGCATTTAGAAAGATGATATAAATATAACAACGAGCTAAATACGAGATTAATTTATCAAAACTAATCGACTAATTAGAATACACCCTCCTCTCAGAAAACGAGGTGAGTAATACAGAATTAAAAAGGGTCGCTGAAGAGATTCTGTAGGGAATCCAGAAAGGGTGCGCTGTTAGAGAGCGAACTCAAGAGAAGCGCACTCCACCCATGATTCGCCTCGTAATACCACAAGGTACAATACAATACAACAACTGATTGTGATGCACACAATAAATTACAGCAAATCGACATCATTATTATTTAAAAACATTTCAGCCAAAGGCGACCTTATCAATTAAAGCGATCTCTTCCAGGTAACCTTTGAATACATACATATGGTCACGTCTATATCCCTTACGGGGTAGACAGAGCCAACAGTCTTGAAAAGACTGAATGGCCACGTTCAGCTATTTTGCTTAATTATAGAATTGAGATTCAAATAGTGACAGGTTGCTAGCCCATCGCCTAAAAAGAATCCAAGTTTGTAAGCCTATCCCTTAGTCGCCTTTTACGATATCCATGGGAAAGAGATGGAGTTGTCCTATTCTTTTTTGTATTGGTGCCGGGAACTACACCCATGACCACACACATTAACCTTTGAATTGTGAATAAAACTTCACCCAGAGAAAAGACAAGCAAGTGGCGCTGAGTTAACCTTTAGTAATAGTTAACTTATAATAAGCTTATAGGATTTTTATGGACTCGGTAAGAAGAATGTTGATAAATCTCATAGAATTGAATGTGAGCCGAGCCATACATCACAATGAAGCGAGGAGAATGATCGCACCAACCATCTGAGTGTACTGTTAGTTCAATTTAACACGATATTGAGAGATCTCAATGCGATCGACTGCAAATTGTTGTGCGCAGCAGGGCTGGCACATAACTAACTATTCTACACTAATATTATAAAGAGGAAAACTTTGTTTGTTTGGTTGTAATGAATAGGCTCAAAAACTCCTGGACCGATTTTAAAAATTCTTTCACCATTCGAAAGCTACATTATCCACGAGTAACATAGACTATATTTTATTTTGGAAAAAAATAGGGTTCCGTAATAATATATAAAAATAATTGGCAAAACAGCGTTTGCCGGGTCAGCTAGTGAAAAATAAAAGAAAAAAAAAATGTTTTATCCTACTAATATTATAAATACGAAAGTTTGTGAGTAGGTATGTCAGTTTGGATGTTTATTACTCTTTCACGCAAATACTACTGAACCGATTACGATTAAATTTGGTACGTAGGTAGCTGAAGACCCAGAATAACATTGAGATTCAAATAGTGACAGGTAAGCAACCATCCCATAGCCCATCGCTTAAAAAAAAGAATCCTATTGTAAGTCTATCCCTTAGTCGTCTTTTACGACATCCACGGGAAAGAGACGGAGTGGTCCTATTATTTTTATATATTGGTGCCGGGAACCACACTGTACAATTTTTTTTATGGTGCAATAGAGAGTCTATATATCTGTTTATTTTATTTGAGCCTTTTTTCAAGTGCATTACCAGCCCTGGCGTGATACCGCGGAATGAAGATGGCGGATAGGGGCGAAATAATTCCATTTTGGCCCACCGCTAATCCAGCGGCGCACGATCCAGTACGTTGTTTGTAAATTGTGAAGATTTTTAAACTAGATTGTGTTTGTATTAGAGTTCGGTGGAATGGAAAAGAAGCACTCTGTGTTGTTTTTTTTAAATCTGCTGGTAATCGGTTGTTAAATATATTAAGTTATTTTTTTTGCGTTTATAAACGTGTGGTTCCCGGCAGCAATACAAAAGAGAATTATAAGAGGAGCACTTCATCTTTTTCCCATGGATGTCGTAAAAGGCGACTAAGGGATAGGCTTACAAACTTGGGATTTTCTTTTTAGGCGATGGGCTTTTCTTTTTAGGCGATGGGCTTGCAACCTGTCACTATTTGAATTTCAATTCTATCATTAAGCCAAACAGCTGAACGTGGCCTATCAGTATTTTCAAGACTGTTGGCTCTGTCTACCCCATAAGAGATAGAGACGTGACCATTATGTATGTATGAAATCGGTTGTAAGCTTTAAAGTGATAATATGTTATGTTCTTTTATATGTTATGTTCTTTTTTTCTTAGTGGCCAGTTTCAGTCATAAATTTTGATAGTTTCCAGGTGTTTGCCTCTGCAACGGATTATTATGTAAGTACTCTGTTTTCCTAGATAATTAAATATAAAATTAACCGTTCGTTGGCCAACAAATAAATCGTTACACCCAAGTTATTAAGATAAAATGGCTACGTAGCTCATCATATCGACTAGGAGTGTCTGGTAGGCGGGTATCGTCACGTCGGTAGTCGGCTGAAGCCCGACCTTACATGGCCTGATCACGGACTTACATACATATAGTCAAGTTTGACGGCCTCTGTGGCGCAGCGGTAGTACGCTTGTCTGTGACACCGGAGGTCCCGGGTTTGAATCCCGGCCAGGACATGATGAGAACTTTTTCTGATTGGCCTGGGTCTTGGATGTTTATCTATATAAGTATTTATTATAAAATATAGTATCGTTGTGTTAGTATCTCGTAACACAAGTCTCGATCTTACTTCGAGGCTGACTAAATCAGTGTAATTTTTCCCGTATATATTTAATTATTTATTTATTATTTGTAAAGACACTACTGTTTCTTCTATAGACAAATATACGAAAAATTAGTGTGAACTCTTTGCCAATGCTTTGAGCAAATATAGTATCTATACTAATATTATAAAGCTGAAGAGTTTGTTTTGTTTGTTTGTTTGTTTGTTTGTTTGTTTAAACGCGCTAATCTCAGAAACTACTGAACCGATTTGAATAATTCTTTCACTGTTAGATAGTCTATTTATCGAGGAAGGCTATAGGCTACATTTTATCCCGGATTTCCTACGGGAAACGTCAACAATGCAGGTGAAAGTTGAATGAGTCGGCCATCTGCGAGCTTTCCGCGCGAACCCTGCGCAAACCAACAAAGATATAGTAAAACAATGTACTAAAGATGTGAAGTACTCATTTTTTGCCACAAAAAAGTCTGCGAGAGCATATATCTATCTCTTAAGGTTTACTTACAATAACCACTTTTATGTTCATTTTTTAAGATTATATTTTCATTATAAACATAAGTTATTTTGAAACCAATTTTCTTTAATTCAGTATTAATCCTTATCCAAATAAATATGTTTATTACTTTCGGCTTTTCATGTAGACTAGCACTATACTGCAGAATATAAATCAGACGAATAGGTTTTGAGATATAGTCGTTATAAGCAATTTGCAGCGAAACATTTAATACGGCGAACCAGCGTTCTTTCTAATACGCGTGACCGTTGATAAAGCCGAGGAGGATGTTTGCAAAAATAAATATGATGCCCAAAATAACTATTCCACGCGGACGAAGTCGCGGGCACAGCTAGTGAACAGATATAATTTTAAGCTCTACTTAACTCTCAGAATAAGTACTAATTTTATCTATAAACCTTTTCAATTTGATTTATATTGATCATTTAAACTTTGTAGAATATAAAATATAAATGTATGTGTTTTTAAATAAATCAATTGTATCAACGCTCAAACCTGTATAGAACCGGCTATACATATTTCACGGATGTCACTATGTTGAGACAATGCCGGCGGGACTAATCGTGGAATTGCATGGGACATTTGCATAATTATAATGATGCTATTGACGTGGAGAATTACCTGACGAATTATTGCAAGGCGCTAGATCAGGATGAGAGAAAGTTTGAATGTAGATCAATCAGTTTTATTTATTAAGACATCCAGTAGTTATGTTATAGGAACGACGCTTAGTTAATTTTTTTTTCGAAGTTGCGTATATTACAATTGGTAAAATTTAGAAGGAATACTTTTATCACTATTTGAATTTCAATTCTATCACTAAGCTACACAGCTGATCGTGGCCTTTCAGTTTTTTCAAGACTGTTGACTCTGTCTTCCCCGCGAAGGATCACGTTTTCCTCGTGGACCAACTAGTTGTGCCATAATTTTTTTTTTATAAATTATTCCCGTACACACAGCCACATTACTTGTCATTAATTTTTATTTTATATTGTATTTAAATAAAAATTAATGACAAGTAATGTGGCTTATAAGTAAGTATATACTTATGTGTGTTAGACAAAACATTTTGTGTATTTTCTGTAACAATAAGACAAAGCATTTCAAAACTTTAATTTCATTTAATTACCACTTTGTTTAATTAGTGAGGATCTTAAACCTAACATACATACATAAAATCACGCCTCTTTCCCGGAGGGGTAGGCAGAGACTACCTCTTTCCACTTGCCACGATCTCTGCATACTTCCTTCGCTTCATCCACATTCGTAACTCTCTTCATGCAAGCTCGGCGGTAACTAAACAGCTGAGAACTAAGCGGACGGTCTCACCACGTCACATTGACGGCGTGACTGGACACGCCCAAGGCTCTATTTGTGACGAAATTTAATTAAGTTTTTTTTTCTATTTTCAGCAGTCTGGTTATTTTCGTTTCAAACTCTTTCACGTGGAGTTCGCAAGAGGCGACTTACCAAATTAATACTTCCATTTAGTGCAATAGTTTATGCTTTAGAGTACTTATCATAAAGGAATAACCTTGTATAACTTATACTCCTTGATCATGACTAAAATCACTGAAAAAAAAATATTAGTGTTTCCCTTGTGTCCTGGGATAAATAACATACATACATTAATACACCTCTTTACCACATAATGTACCATGTCTACCAAATGGCCAACAATCTCGAAAAGACTGGAAGGCCACGTTCAACTGGCCTCTGAAGGAAAAGCTAATAACGTCGTATATAAAAAAATTCTTTGAGTTTAATTTACCTCAAAGAATTGCTTTATTGGTCAAAATTTTACTCGGTAAGGTCACATATTTAAGTAAATATTTCATATGATTAATATATTGATTTATTTCACATTATTGTAGATTCAACTCGATATTTACGCACACGAAGTCGCGGGAACAGCTAGTCTGTTAATAATTTGCAATGAAATACAGTTTAGATCATACATAACTGTTTCTATGTCTATTAAACCTAGGAGGTAACAATGAGCAAAGAAAATCTAACTCATTCGCTTCACAAATAATGGAAGAAAAAAAAACCTCACGAACCTAAAACGGTGTCAACGACCCCTGGTTCTCTGAAAAGTCTTTAACCGACAAATTTCAATCACACGATGAACAGTCGGTTGGAATTTAAAAATCGATAGGCTTTTTGTGTTTGTTGCATGAAAAACGTAATAAAATCACGCTTTTTGTTGTACGGAACAAAAGTGGCGAGGAGTTGATTTTATCACCATTTTATCGTTAAATCGTCGATCGATAATTTAAATGAGTTTTATTGTAAGTGTTTAAAAACACAATAAACATGTTTCAGAGTAATGTAAACCATTTGATGAAGCGTGTTGCTGAAATAGATCTAATGTAAAGTATTTGTAATTAGACATGACTTAAGTAAAAAAATAGGCATTCCTCGTGAGCGTACGCGAAGTACTTATCGATAATGTCCTAATTTTTTGCATTTTTATAAAAAGTTTTAAAACTGACAGATATTGCTGCCTAATAGAATTGTTAATTGTTTGTTTGTTAATATAATAACTTTATTGTACACTAGCTGTGCCCGCAACTTCGTCCGCGTGGAATAGTTATTTTGGGCATCACTGCAGCCCTCAAGGATAAATTGCCCCGTTTTTTTCACATTTTCCATTATTTCTTTGTATTATAGTTGCAGCGTGATGCTATATAGCCTAATGCCTTCCTCGATAAATGGTCTATTCAACGCAAAAATAATTTTTCAATTCAAACCAAAGTAGTTCCTGAGATTAGCGCGTTCAAACAAACAAACAAACTCTTCAGCTTTATTATTAGTATAGATTACAATGAAGTATTTACAAGTTGTATTTACCTTGTCCACTTTATGTCGATAGATTTATCACATCACAATGATTTCGTTCCTTTAATATCCAGATTTTTCCGTCCACATGTGAATTTTGGGAATCTCTTAGTATTCTTTTACAATAAACTCTATTCAATGAACAAACATACCAAATACTTACGATTTTACTTTCTCCATCTGTTAATCACACTCATTATAACTCAGTAACGGGAAAAGTTCGATAATAATACTTGATAAGTTGCTTTCATCTTATAGAGAACTCTTGACTTCTGTTTTGAATTACATATGTCTAATATAGTAAACTATAATTAAAAACAATTTAACTAAAATTTCGGGTTCTTTATTGGTGTTAGTAAGACTACCTACTATTTTTCTAATATTTTTATTCCACAAAATTTACACTCAACAGTTTTCTTACATTGTAACATTGTATGTACGAGTATATTATTGACGTCGTCTCTACTTCACTTTTGTTCGTGCGGTCATCTGTTTTTGTTCCCTCAAAATGTTTTATACGCACCGCGTTACATCTTATAATTAAACTTACTGACTAGGTATAGTTCCAACTCTTGATCTAAGTATATACTTATATAGGTGTACTAGGCTTATGTGTATTGGCGATGTTAATGATATGCCGTGTGGTTCCCGGCACCAATAAAAAAAAGGATGTCGTAAAAGGCGACTAAGGGATAGGCTTACAAACTTGGGATTCTTTTTTGGGCGATGGGTTAGCAACCTGTCACTATTTTAATCTCAGTTCTATCATTTAGCCAAATAGCTGAGCGTGGCCATTCAGTCTTTTCAAGGTTATGGCTCTGTCTACCCCGCAAGGGATATAGACGTGACCATATGTATGTATGTATGTGATGTTAATTAAGGGACAGTCTTGACAAGACTAATCCACGTTCAGCATTTTGGCTTGATGATAGAATTGAGATTCAAATAGTGACAGGCTGCTAGCCCATCGCCTAAAAGAAGAATCCCAAGTTTATAAGCCTATCCCTTAGTCGCTTTTTACTCACGACACATAGTGGAGATGGAGATATGAAATTTGGTAATTTCTTACGTGTTAGTTTGTTCAGATCTTTTTATACTTAACTATCTGAAGATAGTGACAGATTGCTAGCCCATCGCTTTATAGAAGAATCCTAAGTTTACAAGCCTTTCCTTTGAGATAGTCACAATTAAATTGAGTTCCTCAAGACAAGCCTTCCGCATAGCCACCTTTTATTATATCAGCAACAAGTATGAAATAATTTCGCGCGGCACGCTATAATTTCATTTAATTAAGTGAAACACGTCTTGATACTAGCTAATTTTGCGGCCATTATTACCGCCGATGATTTTCTAGAGAAAGCCTTAATATAAGGGAGAGGTTATACTCGTATAATGGTATAAGAGATCTTATTTTACTAAGGCGGAACTGTGAATAGCAAAAATTGGCAAACGTTATCAGGATTAAGTGATATATGTAGAACTCAATAACGGTGAATTACGAATCGTATTTTTTTACTTAGTGCTATTAGGGAACTAATCGTTCATATCAGTTGGTCCACGAGGAAAACGTGTCAACCAGTCAAGTTATCATTCTGACGCTGTAATAGACACGAATTTGCAGTGAATTTGGGTAGGTTGATATGACGTTGTCTGTACAGTGTTAGTTACATAACTCAGAATAAGTCCACCATATTTCAAACTTGGTCAAAGTTTATGAGCATATAAGTTTAGTACATATATACTCAATCACATAATAATCCCTTACGAGGTAGACAAAGATAGTAGTCTCCAAGGTCACGTTCAGCTGTACCGCTAAAAGATGGAATTGAGATTCAAATAGCGACAGGTTGCTAGCCCGTCGTCTCTAAGGAACATTCTATGTTTTCAAGTATTTATTCGTTAAGTTTACTGGTCGGATATCAATAAAACTTACAATTATTATTATAGTTTTTACATAACAATATAAAGGCAACAATTGAAAGACGTGAGTTAACAATTTAATTTTAGGTAATGTTAGGGCACGTCATAACAATCGTTAATAGGTACCTGTATTATGTATAAACTAGACAACGTTAGATAAGGGGTAAATTTAAATACAAACATACGTACATATGGTCACGTCTATATCCCTTACGGGATAGACAGAGCCAACAGTCTTGAAAATACTGAATGCCCACGTTCAGCTATTTGGCTTAATGATAGAATTGAGATTCAAATAGTGACAGGTTGCTAGCCCATCGCCTAAAAGAAGAACCCCAAGTTTGTAAGCCTATCCCTTAGTCGCCTTTTACGACATCCATGGGAAAGAGATGGAGTGGTCCTATTCTTTTTTGTATTCTTGCCGGGAACCACACGGCTCTCGCGAATCGCAATTAAAATTTATGAACACCCATAATTATAGAGTGTCCACATAGTTTCATTTTAAAATTTGCTCATGAATAACAAATGTGACCGGTTGTGATGTTTTAAGGTCTATCCTCACACATCAGGCAAGTCTTATTCGGAGCACAATGGTTAATTTACTTTATCATCTGCTTGGGTTATTTATTTCAATGATTGTGGAGAAAATAAGTTCATTTTTACACAAAGTGAAAACTTAATCATCTCGTTTGAAATGCCAGCAAATCGCATAGCCGAGTTAATTACTGAATTATCTTTGTGTCTAATTGGCCCGTTTTATCCGATCGTTTCATTTCTCAATTGCATCTCAAATTCTCAATCGTATCGTGCAGTATAAATACAGTGGAATTAAGATGTCTTGGTGTAATTCAGGCAGTTTGTAATTGCTTGAATGTTGCGTTCTAGATACCAGTTAAATGTTTGATGGTATGTTGCGATGAATAGTTACTGTGTTTTCTACTACACTGTTATTATTTGGTAGGTTTGTTTGTTTGTACGAGACTACGACAGCTTCACGTGAGCCTGCGTATTATCCTATACAATTTTTTAATTTTTTTTTACTACTTTTTAATTTTTCTGACGTCCACCAAGTACAGCTCGGTCACCCAGGTACCTACTATATAATAAAACCGCGTTAATTTCTGTACCCAAGGAAATTAGGGAAAATTCACTTTTCATTCTATGTCATAGGATGCCAAATTGTCACTTTTCTATACCTCAATTTTATTTATACATACATACACATCATCACGCCTTTACCCCTTACGTCTTAGACAGAGCCACAATCGTGAAAAGACTAAAAGGTCGGTGGCTAGCAACATGTCACTATTTTTAAATTCTAGCCTTTTCTAGATTCTTGTCTCCGTCCCGTGAGGGATAAAGACGTGATTACGGCTGAAGGGGCAAACTGTTGATACTGTTAAATGTATATCCTTCTACACAGTTATGCAATAAATTTTTTGAGTTTGAATTTGAGATTATAATGTTTATAAAATTAAAATGGCGGCCGACAATTTGAGCCCCGTTCTCTGCGGTGCGCCAAACGGATGCGGACTGACGGATTTATAGTAATCTTTCTGACGTTCTTCGGAATAAAGTACTGAGAATAAACTGTAAGCATTGTTTCCATTTCTCTGTAAGTGGCTTATGCTTGTTTGAAGAAGATAAATATTGCTTTATTATTATAAAAAAATTGAATCTTATTATATACAAAATACAATTTTAATCAAGAGAGTTCGGCGGTTTCGGGTCAAGAACTTGCATGAAGAGAGTTATGAATGTGGATGAAGCGAAGGAAGTATGCAGAGATCGTGGCAAGTGGAAAGATGTAGTCTCTGATTGATTAATGTGTGGCGTGATTTTATGTATGTATGTATGTACTATTTTAATGCACTTCTAGTACAGTATGCGGATTTATTAAAAAGTTAACCGTTGAGTCTTTACGGGGTCGTCAAACTAAATAAATATACAATACCTTTATACTCACACAAATATAAAATAATATCATTATTATAAACATACGAGAATGAAAACAATTCAAAGTCTTAATAAATTGCGCTGTTTGTTTTTTGTAAATCGACTTTTATATAAAGACAGAGCCAGCAGTCATCAAAAGACTGAAAGGCCACAAGCTGTTTGGTTTAATGATAGAATTGATGTTCAAATAGTGACAGGTTCCTAGCCCTTCGCTCCATCTCTTTTCCATGGATGTCGTAAAAGGCGACTAAAGGATAGGCTTATATACATAAAAAGAGATATAACAAAATATAAAACAGTCATTGGATTTAGAAGAATATGTACAATGGCGGACTTATCCCAATCGGGATTTCTTCCAGTCAACCAAAAAAAAACGGAAAATGCAGAATCAATGAGGCAGCGCACATTACATTGTTTACACACATTACATTGTTTTTTTTTTAATTCTTCAGCAATTTAAGACTCTGTGCAATATTCGTTGTTAATTGAGCAATTATACCGCCAACTACCGCCGTCAATTTCTGACGCGTTATCGACCGAATCCACATTTATTTTTTATACTGACGAGCCTTTTTTGGCTTCTGTACTTAATTGGTAAAAGCGATTTTTGGATGGTCATCGTGAAATTGACGAATTTTATTACACACTAGCTGTTACCCGCTATTTCATCCGCGTGAATTAAGAAACAAGACTTATGATAATGAACGCGACTTCGACTCCCGCTTATTCTTTTCGGCTATTTTCAGTCATTTTTTAAAACCAAAAATCCATCGGCTAAGGTCTATAAAGTTAGTTCTAGAAGTGAGTTTTAATAAGAATCCAACGAATTTCATTTTAATAACTACATACACTTCAGCTGTAAAAAAATCAAAACCCAGCCAGTCGATGCGATTACAGATAGGAAAACTAACTACCTTTTTAGGTATGTAGCTAATAATCGCAAATACGTTGGTGCGACGCCCGCCCCCCCTTCCACTCAAGTGGGGGATTGGATCCCCCTTCTATTTAATGAGTGGGAGGTGTCGCACATCGATATAATAGGGGGGATGCGTGCGCGCTTGATTTTGGAGTTTGGTGCAAGTGAAAAGCTAAAGGCGATTCAAATTTTTTTGCGAACCTTATTTTAAATAATGTGGCTTCAGAAATCCAGTTATTTGAGTTTTGTGACTGTCAGCTTTGCTTCACCTGTAACACTTAAAAATTATATGTTGTATTTCAATTTTATTTTTTCTTTTCATTAACAGATTTTCATTCAGGCCAAATAGCTAAAAGTTAACATAATGATAACATACATATGATTATTATAATACTTCTAATATTAATTAATTATAAAATAAATTATTGGCAATGTTGTATCTAAATATACTGACTAGTTAGTCACCTGAATGTGTAGGTTTCCCTGCTATGTTTTCCTTTACCGTGACAGCGCCGTATTATCACTTAAACAACTATAATATGGATCTAATAACGCACTCAAACAAATGTATAGTTTTGTATATTAAGTAAGGATTCCTTTTTTTACTGGTTTTCACATCCTTCGACTTGCGCCATACATTAATAATGTAGGTAAACATGAAACGCTAAAGAATACTCTTTAGCGTCGCTATTTAAGCCGCAGATGTAATTATCGATGCAATGCGCCTGTTAATTACAGAAACATTTCTTGTTTTTCCATTCTAGAGAGGAGATTAGGGTGCAACTTTACGATCAAGATTGAGTGAGTCAGATTTTTATACGTAGCGACTTCCATATGACCTCTGCAACCATTGCAACTTAACTCATATTGGATCATGGTTGCACATTCAGTAACCAGAATATGCAGGTTTTCTCACGATGTTTACCCTCATCGTAATGACATCGGTTAGTAGATAGATAGATAGATAGATAGATAGATAATTCATTTATTTGATTTGCTACACACAATTTACAATGAACATACGGAATACAAATTAATTAGGGTGTGAGTTGCAGCAATACAAAAAGGTCACAACTCAACGAATTTATTGCTATAGAGCAATACGCTGATTTTCAGTTATGACCTAGGACCTTAGTATTTAAACTAATGTACGTTACTTTGAAAATAATCATTATGGTACATGGCCGAGGTCGGTGTGTCTTTATACACATAGATACATTACATATTGTCACGTCTATATCCCTTGCGGGGCAGACAGAGCCAACAGTCTTGAAAAGACTGATAGGCCACGTTCGGCTTGATGATAGAATTGGGATTCAAATAGAGACATGTTGCTAGCCCATCGCCTAAAAGAAGAACCCCAAGTTTATAAGCCTATCGCGTAGTCGTCTTTTACGACATCCATGGGAACGAAATGGAGTGGTCCTATTCTTTTTGTATTGGTGCCGGGAACCACACGGCATCACACATTTTAACCGACCGCCGGCACTCAGCTGACATCCTTCACCTTGTACCATACATTAAAATGTGAACATGAGTATTCTTAAGCGACGCCATTTAAGACGCCAATGTAATTTCCGATGCAATGCGCCTGTTAGTTATAGCGCCATTTGTTAGCAAAGAAATTAGATTTAACTTGACTACCTATTTGTACAGCAAAAAGTATGGTGTACTCTCTTTTGATCTTTTTTCGTAAGTTTTAGACAAATTTGATGCATGAATTGAAACTGTTTTGTTTGTGAGTATCGTTAGAAGAAGTTTTTTAATAACGAAATATTGCTTTGGAAGTGATGCATAAAAATCGCTAGGAGAGTATGGTTTATTTGCAACTGGAATTTTATTATCCGAATTGGAAGCAAAAAAGAAAACCTTCTGCCAAATATGAGACTAATTTTTCGCGTCAATGAGCAATGTTTTTTTATCCATATTAATGCAAAAGCCATGAAAGAACATTAAAAATAAATTAAGAGATAGGCTTTTGGCCCTTCTTAATTAAAGTATGTATGTGTTTCAACAATTTTAAAGTCAGTTTTATTATGTATTTTTACATACACACATATGGTCACGTCTATATCCCTTGCGGGGTAGACAGAGCCGCCAGTCTTGAAAAGACTGAATGGCCACGTTCAGCTATTTGTCTTAATGATAGAATTGAGATTCAAAGTGTGACAGGTTGCTAGCCCATCGCCTAAAAAGAATCCCAATTTTGTAAGCCTATTCCTTAGTCGCCTTTTACGACATCCATGGGAAAGAGATGGAGTGGTCCTATTCTTTTTGTATTGGTGCCGGTAACCACATGGTAGTATTTTAAAACTGAAATATTAAAAAGAAACAATGATATTTTAGCAGAACTATTGAGAATATAACTAGAAATTTTATCAATGGTTTGTAAGTGATACCACTATTTTATTGCACGTTGTAAAATTGGATTATTTAATGGACGTCACACTGCAACTGTTTTCAATTAATTGCATTTGCTTGGGCAATGTATATTTTGAATTTATTTATTTGTTAGCTACGAACACTTGTCAAAGCATTACAGTTTTACGTTTTAATAATATAGTAAATTAATATTTAATGGTTATTAGAAAACGCTGAAGGATTAGGAAATATTAGATTAATTTAATATAAGAGCGTTGTAATTGCTACGAAATACATTAATCAATGTTACCTCATATGCTTAACCCTTTCGTTAGTGATTCACTGGTATACAGCCAAAATATCTGTGAATAGGAATCAGAAATATGCCATTAATGTTCTTGAAAAGTTCAAGAGAAGACTCAAAAAAGACCGAAATTTTCACAGAAGCAATGAACATACTAGATTTTTTTTTTACTAAGGCGAATCAAAAAGGAGATTTCATATAATTATACGTAAAATCACACCTCTTTCTCGAAGAGCTAGGTAGAGACTACCTGTTGACTTGTCATAGTTCGATGCATACCACTTTGGTTGGTTGTTGTTGTTCTGATCCAGGATCCCACTTAAAAATAAGTCCGCCTTTGTACTGTACTATTTTATATGTGTAATGTACTCCTTTAGTGAACAATAAAGCATTTACTTACTTACTTTCAGTACAATCGTGCTTAAAAACCTGTGAAAAATTATTAATAATTTTAACTTGCGTATTAATAAATATTAGTGTTGTGACACGCGAATGACACATAACATCGATACGGTGCGCAACGCCTACCTCGAAAGTGGATCGTAGCAGCAATTTATCACAAACGCACTTACAGAACTGGCTCACTATCTTCGTGATTCCCTATAAATCTATCGTGAAATAGTATTCCATTGTTGGACACCTTTAAATCTATCTATTGTCCTAATAAATTACGTGTGTATGCCAAATGAAGTGATAATGTGCAGGGACATTGGCAACGTGTTGAGGTAGTGATGTGATATTTATCGATAATAGACCTTTAGTAGTGCAGGAATTATAGAATATCTTAACTGTGTTGTCCAGATATAATTCGAAATAATAAAAGACTATATAAAAGTCATAAGTATTGGTGAATGTGACTTCGTAACTAATAATTGTGACCCCATAAAATCTCATATTGCATTTCAACTCAATTCTGAGATTCAATAAAACAGACGACACGTATTATTTATTGAAATTATAATTTCTACTTCGTAATAAAGGAGTTTCTGTTGTATTGAATTAATATAATATATCTTTTTTATAATTTTTCTCTGCCTAACTTAAATTATTTTTTGGTTCCTTCTTCTTAAAGCAGTTATAAACTTAATTAACTTCGAATGTTTTATACAAAACAAATTAAAAGTTAATTAATACTTTTTCACTTCGCTTTTATTTACATTATATATATAAAGGCCTAATTCATACTTTTCTAGAAATCTCGTCTGTTGTAGATCTGTGTTTGTCAGATAGCCAATGAATAATTGAAGCCTTTACAGGCGTTATATCGGCTAAAACTTCTATCTTGATCAGTCAGCAGAGCGTTATAATAGGACGTAGGTTTCTTGTCAATTAATGTAAAGATTTATTGGTCGTATTATTTTAAACTAACGTCCATACGAGTATTGCTGTTAGTTTTAGGTTGCAACATAAATTTCAATTGTATGTGTGTTTTCTTATCAATAAGATTTAATTATTATGTAATTGTATATTTTATGGTAAAACTGTAAATCTTTTTTATTTGCAGGTTTCTGAATAGGGTCAGGTCAAAAGTACCCGAAACCGCCGAGCTTGCATGAAGAGAGTTATGAATGTGGATGAAGCGAAGGAAGTATGCAGAGATCGTGGCAAGTGGAAAGAGGTAGTCTCTGCCTACCCCTCCGGGAAAGAGGCGTGATTTTTATGTATGTATGTATTCTGAATAGTTACAAAAGTTGAATTTATTTTGAAAATCATTACTTTGATTATACTCATATATGTTACTTAGTAGCCATGGTACCAATATAAAATCTCCTTTTTCAAGTTGGTTAATTAAAAATATATCAAAAGAACTAAGAGCGAGAGAGAATTTCAGATGGTAAAAAATATTTCAAAATAAACGGATAAATAACTATCATTTTATCAACATAAACTGTAAAATAAAAGTAACAAAAAACAATTATTATTTATAGATAGATTGATAAAACTCTTTATTGCACCATAAGAGTAAAACATACAAAACAGATAGGGATGGTACAAAGGCGGACTTATCGCTAATGCAATCTCTTCCAGTCAACCCTTGGGTGGAAGAAAACCAAATAGGAGATTGGCGTTGGCGCTGAGCAAGATAAAAAATTTATATCCATGGATAATAACCTCTTTTTTGATTAAAGTGGGATAAACACAAATTTAATTGGTATTAAAATGTTGTCCAAATGTCACCACACTCACTACTCTTGTAGTTAATTTATTACTGAAATACTTCGACATTTACGCTTCGAATTTATTAATTATCCTAGTTGAAGCAATTATATTCAAAACATGTCTTAAAATTCAGGAAAGTATAAATTTTCAAGTTTTATTTACAACATTGATAAATTAAATGAAATACGATAGTCTGGAAGAAAACATATTAAATTACTCACTTCGAAATGCAAAGTTATATTTAAGCAATAAATTGTGTGCCGTTTGCGGTAAGACATTCAACCAACTTATAAAAACATCAATTGTAATTTTTCAATAAGTTACTTTGATCAGATAAATGTTTTATTTTTTTGAAGCAATGACTTTATTTTCACAAACTTTAATTATTTTGCCAAAACTTGTTAGATAACAATTAATTTATATTGATATGTGAACACTAAATAAAGTCCCCACTACTTTCAATTGCGATATGTAACAGTTAACCACAGTAAGCTTTCCATTTATTCCACGAATGCACCATCTTTCATGCTTTTCCATGACGCATGGCAGTGGCATGTTTGCAACCGTCTTCGGTAACATCACCGGCGGAGCACCTATCCATTACATCGACATCCCATCCATCATACCGTCCCATCACTAGCCCACAATGACGCGTGGCAGGCTGTTTACGAGGCTATAACTCATCGATATTGTACCAACGGACAGTTACAGCCCTAGTGTAATCATTAATGTATGTCGGATGACTTTAATGGACTAATATTGACATCTCTTTGTATGTTTACGACCGCTTTGGCAATGCCGATTAGAAGTTTATTAATTTATTGCTATAAATACTGTTATATAATTGATATAAATTGCGAGAGGCTATTTTTAGTGTACTATTTCACTATTTTTAATTTAATTGCATTCTTTCCTTTTTATTGACTGTGATACTTCGAGATTGTTTTCATATCGAAGGATATTTAGAGCTAATAGATTATCAGACTTTTTCAGTAGTCCTAGCCTAAAATTTAAAATGAAAAAAAAAATCAAATTTTAAAATTTCCGATGTAAGTTTTGTTGCCAATCAAAATTTTTAATAATGTCCTTTATTATTTTAATACAAGATAATATCCAATGGACATAATACATAAATAATGTTAGCGTAATAAATACTAAGATAATTCAATACCGACAAGTCATGACTAATAGCACGTCTTGTACATGAGTGCCGACAAGACTGTAATTAATATACTATCTATCATACTAGAAATTTACTTGTCAGTTCGTCTCCAACTGCCAACAAGTCTAGAGATTGCAAGAAGGAAGTGCTGTCTTCGCCAACGCAAAGGCCAACTATACTTACACAAGATACAGGTGACACAAATTGTAAGTTATCCCATTTTTCCTCGTAATTTTCGCGTCAAAAACCCGTTGGAAAGCCTGGAGCTACCGTTTCGTCTAGCCCGGACGATAATAGTCGATAAATTACACCCGATGAGTTATGGTGACGTGGGACAATAGTCGATATCGGTATATTAGTATGCGCAGCACTAGAACGCGGTGAATTTTGAGAATTCGTCCGGACACATTTATCAATGCAGAGAGCATTTACATCTCTGTCGAAGTCATTCCAGCTTTTACTAGAAGCTATCCATTATAGGTGTAAAACTGAATGTGTATTATCAGATTATCGATAACGCCCACTGTATGGAATGTTTGTGCGGTATATGCATACCAAATAACTACATTTTGGCACAAATATTTATTATACCTACTAGGCTTTCGGAACCGGCTTTGCTCCAAAAAAATCTTATTAAATTTTAAATAAGTTTGTCTGTCTTTGTGTCAAGTATCTTCAAAATTGCTCCAATGTATTTTTAGTTCATTTCTCACAAATAAAAATACAAATAAGCTTTTATTTTTATAGTACATCCAAGAGTAGGTAAGTACATCTTCTTTTTCCTGGCTATAGTTTCGGTTACATTCTCACCACTCTGGAGAGGAGCTCGGGGTAAGCTCTTGACCATGGATCCTGGATTGGGTGAGTCAGGCTTTTACACGAAGCGACTCCAATCCGACCTCCGCAACATTCGCAGGGGAACCTAACCCGTATTGGATTATATGATTACACATCCAGTTGCCTGAATGTGCAGGTTTCCTCACGATGTTTTCCCTCATCGTAAGAGCATCGGTTCGTTATCAAACTGATATACATAATTTTGACTGATGATCATTTTCATTTGTCATTTCGTCTGTGGCCAAGGTCTCTAAAAACTTTATCCAGTTTTCGGTAAATCTGTATTTACTTTGTTCATAAACGAAAATCATAGACAAACAATTAAGCATTGAACAGTTTGAACGGCTGACGTTTCGTCGTACATCGTCGAACCTTATTACCGTCGTGACTCCACAAGACGGAGTCCTAACTGCTAAGCTACCGTACATTTTGGAACAAATTCGTGAGCGTCTAAGATAACGACCACCATTGTATGGCGCCGCTACAACTCATCTCAGTAAATTTATCGCTGTATTATTACGTCAAACATTAATACCCGACCCACACGTGCTACAAGTCAGTTACATAGCTTAGGACGCCACCTGGTGGCTACAACACACACCATATTGAAAACATACATACATACATACATATATCCCATGCAGGGTAGACAGAGCCAACAGTCTTGAAGACTAAATGGCCACGTTCAGCTATTTGGCTTAATGATAGAATTGAGATTCAAATTGTGACAGGTTGCTAGCCCATCGCCTAAAAGAAGAATCCCAAGTTTATAAGCCTATCCCTTAGTCGCCTTTTACGACATCCATGGGAAAGAGTTGGAGTGGTCCTATTCTTTTTTGTATTGGTGCCGGGAACCACACGGCATATCGAAAACTTTTGTTAGTAACTGATACCAAATAAAAATATTGGTAATTTTTTTTTCTGAGTAGTTGCATCAAATAGCTGTTATTTAGTTTAATAAGCGTGTTATTACATCAAACATTTTTACCCGACCCACACGTCCCAGTTGCTTGAGAACGCCATCTGTTGGTTATAATGCGAAACAAAATTGACAGTTTGGAGGTCTATAATCCCTATAAATCCCTATAACAAAAGGCTTGTCTGGAGCCTGAAAAAATCGGCGTATAAGTACTTTTTATAAGGATATCCTTATAAAAAGTACTTTTTATAAGGATATCCTTATAAAAAGTACTTATCCTTATAAATAGACAAATAACTCACACTAAAACCCCGTTCACGACACGTTTCTGCCACGTACCGAGCATGGCCCTCATGCGTGTTAATAATATTTATTTTTTCTTCATTGTACAAAATACAATATGACCATAGTACAATAGGCGGACTTAATGCTAATAGCATTATCTTACAGTCTACCATTGGTTAAGCAGAGAACCTCTGTCTAGTTATTATGTAGTGTTATTCTACAAAACTAGGTCACACACACACTTATTTCAATAAGTGATTACAGTTTTAATATTTTTTTATAGTACCTTTTTACTATTGAGTGGTTTGTGTGGTTACGCCCTTACGGTCAAATGTTATGTATAACAACTCAAACTGTATTCAATAAATTGCTATAATGGGGACATAGAAGGCTTTGTTTTAACACTTTCACTCGTTATTTGTGTTTTACGACACCTATTTTCTGCAAATTCTTCATGCCGTGTGGTTCCCGGCACCAATACAAAAAAAGAATAGGACCACTCAAGTTCTTTCCCATGTATGTCGTAAAAGGCGACTAAGGAATAGGCTTACAAACTTGGTATTCTTTTTTAGTCGATGGGTTAGCAACCTGTCACTATTTGAATCTCAATTCTATCATTAAGCCAAATAGCTGAACGTGGCCATTCAGTCTTTTCAAGACTGTTGGCTCTGTCTACCCCGCAAGGGATTTAGTTATGACGACATGTATGTATGTATTTTCCGCAATGGACTAGTGTGTAAATGACTGGTAAGTAAACATAATTTGCGTTAATAATTTCTGCAAAATCTCCAACCTCAATATCGCATAAATTACTACATACATAATTAAGGTATATATCCCGGTATATATACAGGTATATATCCCTTAAGGGGTAGACAGTAGAATGATCCAATGCGGGTTAGGCTTTCCTGCGAAGTTTGCGGAGTTCAGATGGGAGTCGCTTAAACCTGACTCACCCAATTTCGGGTCCATGGTCAAAGGTATATCTCGGGCTCCTCTCCAGAGTAATGAGGACGCAACCAGGACTAAAAGCCAGGAGGAAGAGGGGGCAGACAGAGGTAGTACATGCTAGCTGGTCCTCTTCCCGTGCAGTTTGTAAATTCAATCAGAGGAAAGGCTTAAGGTTAAAGAATTTTTCTTTTAGGCGATGGGCTACCGATCTGTCACTATTTGAATCTCAATTCTACCATTCTAGGTATTGCGCTTGTCTATAATGCTTAAAGTCACTGGTTTGAATCTCAGCTAGGGCATGACAAAAAACGATCTTCGATTCGGAAATTTTAGTTCATTACTAAGCCAGCCATATGTCATGAGTTTGGTTCTGCCTACCCCGTAAGTCATAAAAACTGTAAACTAAAAGGTCTTTAAAAATATAAGAGTACTTATGTTGGTATGTGTCTTCTCTTTTTTCTTCACCCAATTAAGATCTTATCGCAACGATTAATTACCCTCTTTTTAAAACTTTAAATAGGTGTTTGATTAAATCGATGCAATTAGTCATAATAATATCTCGATTAAATTAAAATGTAGGTAGTGTAAAATTGCTTTGTATTTTATAGATAGCTGCAGCGCCATCTGTTTTTTTTCCTCAAATCTACGAAGACTTGACCAACTTGCTACTTCATTCAACCAAAGCCCGTTAGATGGCGCTTTTGAGAATGTCCATTTAAATACAAAGACTGAATTGCGATTTTAAAGTTTCGACGGATTGAAGTGTTAGACGTTATTTTCACAGGATTATATTATGTGTCGTGGAAGATGATACGTAACATTACTTATCATCCACCAGGCTAGTTTTTATTATGATTATAAATATTATGATGTTTTTTTGTATCAATCAATATAGTTTAACATACATTCCTACATACATCCTACTACTATTATAAAGGCGAAAGTTTGTATGGATGTATGGATGTTTGTTACTCTTTCACGCAAAAACTACTGAACCGATTACCATGAAATTTGGTATGTAGATAGCTGAAGACCCAGAATAACACATAGGCTACTTTTTATCCCAGAGTTCCCGCGGGATTGATAGGGTTTCCATGCGGACGAAGTCGCGGGCGGCCTCTAGTATATACATATTATCACGTCTGTATCAATATTAGACCAACATAAGTTAGAAATGTGATTTTTTATAATTTATTCCGTCTGTCTGTATGTTTGTACTTGCATTACGCGAAAACTATTGCTCCGATTTGAATGCGGTTGTCTCAGACATGTTAAGCTCAGTCTAACTCAAAAATTGTTATACAAATTTTCTATCAACCCTTTTCCAGTTAAATACGGGGTGTCAGCTTTTTCGGTCAAATTTATGGTCACTATAAAAATTTTATCACAATTCACCATCATCATTTCAGACTTCTTGGCCGCATTGACCATCAGCTCTTCGAGAAATGTGGCTACTATACGTATAAAGTTATTAAAGCGAATGTAACACAAGTTAGCGAACCTCTAGATAATATCGCCATTGTCCTACGGGAATGTAACTCATCCCCGATATTTATGAGACATTATGGCGGGAAAGCTGTTTCGGTTCTACATTGTTATACAAACAAAATTATATTCGGAACAATAGCTGGCGCTATGTACATTGTTTGCCTTCTAAATAATATATTTACCTACTAGTTTTAATAATATCACACTTTTCGCAGTTAGTGGAAATTGTTGGTGCTCAGTTTTTATTACTCAATAGTTATGTGAAAATCTCGTGTCACGGTATTGATAAAATTTCAAAGTACATGTAACATTTAAAGTGATCGTGGCAAGTGGAAAGATGTAGTCTCTGCCTACCCCTCCGGGCAAGAGGCGTGATTTTATGTATGTATGTATTTTACATGTAAAAATTTAAAACATCTTAAACGTCACACGACATCAACCAATCATAGCGAAAGAATGGGTGGCGCTCAGCCAATAGCAGCGAAGAGTTTAAATCGCGCAAGCAAATTGGAACATAAATACAATCTCTGAATCAAAATCGTTGTCAGTTCTTCAGGTGTAACACCTAGCCTTCTTATCTCTTTACTGCGCCATAGTCCTATGTGCAAAAATTATTATTAAAATTTTTAACCCGCGCATCTCTTTCATTATGCATCGCACACTACATCATAACGCACGCATCTATATTTTTTGTATAATTACGTAACTACAAGGAAGATGTTTCAATTAAATTGGCGATGGCCGGCACTTCCCTTGTTCTGCTATTACACGGCTCAATCGCTTGCCGTAATAACAGCTTGGCCGACGATGCGCAAGCGCAATCAGGATAGACGCCATCGAACGGTAATTGAGGATGT
Organism: Amyelois transitella; assembly: GCF_032362555.1. Lineage (NCBI taxonomy): Eukaryota > Metazoa > Arthropoda > Insecta > Lepidoptera > Pyralidae > Amyelois > Amyelois transitella. The sequence goes on from NC_083515.1 coordinate 9,289,287, forward strand.
ATACATATGGACGAAAGGTAGTATGACGAAAAAACATATTTTTGTAGTAACTTCTAAAATCTGGGATTCACTGACACTGGATTGATTAAGCATTATTTTGCTAAGCATTATTAGGCAGATTGACGTCACGTAACACACTCAAAATTATATATCTATAAATATAAATAATACAAATTGGAGATATATAATTTTGAGTGTGACAATTATGTTATCAACGGACTTATAGATTTTTTCAACATACATATAATCATACATATAGTAGACAGAGCCAACAGTCTTGAAAAGACTGGTATGCCTCGTTCAGCTGTTTGGCTTAACAATAGAATTGAGATTCAAATAGTGACAGGTAGCTAGCCCATCGCCTAACAGAAGAATCCCAAGTTTAAAAGCCTATCCCTTAGTCGCCTTTTACGACATCATGGGAATATGGGAACAAGATGGAGTGGTCGTATTCTGACTGACGACTTACTCACCAAGACTTTTTTATTATAAACATTTTATTATAAGGTATTTTATTTTATATAATTCTTTGTCTCTGTAAATAATCATTTGATCTGATAATAATTATTAAGATACGCAGCCTTGATAATATCGAACAATTAGTGTTTTTTTTTCGATAAATTAAAGGAAAATAATGACATTTTATATGCTTTCAGCATTAAGTAGGTATATCCCTTAATCCATGGAGATTGTATTTAATACAATAAAATAATATAGTGATGCGCTTAACTCTGTGTAAAAGAAACCTACGTATCTACGGACTTGAGTATCGTTGCTACTCTATATTACGGGCAAAGTATTAATATCATAACTTTTTCATAGAGAATAGTTGCATCAAAGGAAGTGTAATGTCGCCTTTTCAAAACCAGTTTCAACAATGTAAGGTAAATCATAAGTGCAAACATCCATCCATCATCTCTTGACAACGTGTTACAAAAAATATGTCCACAGTACAGTTTCAAGTTTAAATGATTCAATTATGTTGGTTTCGCGATCGTAAATTGTTTTTGTATGAACTTCAGTTTTACATTAAAATGTTCCGTAAGTGATACTTATTTTAGCTGTGCCCGCGATTTCGTCCCCGTGTAAAAGTTATTGTGGGGCAGCATTGAAGCCCTCAAGGATAAATAATTTTTACTGTTTTTTTTCTTCACCTTTTTTCATTATTTCTTCGCTCCTAAGTAAAAACAAAACCGTATTAGGTTAGTTCCTAATACTCCGCTGTCTGTCACAATACCGTGATAGCTACAAAGTTGGAATTTTCACAAATTATTACCGTGGCCGCTTTAACTAAAAAAGGAAAATATTATTTTTATACCATAAATATTAACCTTTACTTTGCTTTCGTATATTTCTTGTAGAAAAGAGTAGTAGTTCAGTTTATCTTTGCTCATGTCGATCATAGCGTAGCTTTCAATAGTACAGTAGTGGAATTATTGCTTTACAATCATCCAGTGTCAATAGGCTGAGTACTAGTGTTAAAATCATAAAAAGTATTTTCACACTAGGGTTATCAGCCGCACTCATTACTGAAACGCAATGCTTAATGTTATTTTCAACTTGTTATTTACTGTCACGATTCTAGTCAACATTACATAGGTACATACCATCACGCCTGTTTCGGGTACTCTTGACCTGACCCTTTGCCAGGACGCCCTTAATTTGATCAATATACGTTCGTCTAGGCCTTCCCACTCTGACCTTATCTTCTACACTCTCATTTCATTCATCCTCTCTACATGACCAAACCATCTTAACATACCCTTTTCTATTCTAGTAACTACATCTTCTTTCACATCACAACATTCCCTTATCACGCTGTTCCTTATCCGGGTAAATAAATTTGTTAATTTAAAGAAAAAACTTCGAAGTTCTTCCACGAAGCGTCTCTGCTGCCTGACTTCCGCAATCCGTAGAGAGGGACTTAATATTTCATAGTTTACGGGCTTTGTATCAACCCTGTTAAATAAATATTCAGAGGCAAGCATGGTACACATCTCATGATATCCATTATATTGATACGCCATTGAGTAATGTCGGCAATGTACACCGCTGCTAACTTGCAGTAAGTTTTTCTGATTCGGTATTTCTCGTATGAAACAGTCGGTTTTTGTATGATTGATAGTATAAATGGCTTCTATGTGGTGCAGAATGCGACGGACATCCTTTGAGTTTGTCTTTTTTGGGGTAATAAAGAATTTGCCGTATGGTACCCGGCACTAAGGAATAAGACCACTCGCATCTCTTCCCCATGGATGTCGTAAAAGGATAGGGACAGGCTGATAAACTTGGGATTTAAGCAGATGAGCTTGTAACATTTCACTATTAATGTTCTAAAACTATCTGCCCCGATACATACAACTTAGGGATTTTCGAAGCAAGATTGAATAGGCTTATTTGAGCTTTCGTGCACCACCTTAGGCCTCATCTTACCACCAGGCAGATAGAGGTTAAAAGCACTCAAATTGTTATAAAAGAAACCTGTCAATATTTGAACCATTATTGCCCAGCTGAACGTAGTCTTTCAGTCTTTTGAAGACCGTTGGCTCTGTCTGCCGCATAAGGAATGAAAACGTGACTATATGAATATAGGGAATTTATGTTTAAAAGTTATATTGCGTGAAAGGTTTAATTTAAAACCCTTTTAATTCATTTTTATAAGAAATAAACTACAATCATCAGAAATCGTGTGAGCATCATTAATAACTCAAACTCAACAAGACATTCAAACCAAACGATTCACCTGCCATGTCATTGTTCCATGCAAACTCGTATACAACACACTTTATTGATATTTCGTCTCTTTCTTACCACTGCAAACAGATAGAGACATCGCGTCTTTAAATTAAAATTGTTAGGTGCAATTCTGGGTACCAGTAAAGGCGTTATAAGGCACCCCTATTTCGTGGTATTAGTTAGAACAACTACTTTGTCGGGAAAATAGTGTTTTTTGTATCAGTGGCTTGTTTTAAATGGCTTGAAGTTCAAATGGGCTCTGTTTTTATGCTCATTATGTATTATATGTAACATTTTTGAGGCATGCCTGCTGTGAAAGAATGATCGCACTATATTTTTATGAGCGCCGCTCATTCCTGTCATAGCATGTAGAGGCATTCTCAGCTGTTAACTGTAAACCACCGTCAAGATAAATTGTTGGCATAAAAAAACCTCTTGTCTTTTTTTTTCAAAGCTTTGTACTATCATCTAGCAATCTGTCAAACAGTGAAATGTGTTCCAGCATTACGCCATACATCTGAAGGTGGCCTTTCAGTCTTCTTGAGACTCTTGTGTCTGTCTACCCCGTAAGAGGAAAGCCATAAATTATCTAGTACTACTTTCATGTCTTCTTCTTCCTCTTGATGTTAGTCCCGGTTACTTCCTCCCCAAGAGAAGTCCAGGATGCGTCTTTGACCGTAGATCCTGGATTGGGCGAGACAGATTCAAACGAAGTGTCTACCAATATATCTCTTAAACCATTGCAGGGAAACTTAGTATGATAATATTATGTTGATTTGTTATTATTTGGAGAATATAAAAGGAGTGATATGTGTTTCTATTGGTTACAATTTAATTTCAAAAGTTTTGGATAAAAGTAAAATTTTGCCAGTGACACACTAGAAGTAAGTTCTAAACATTATTAAGTAGGTACAAGACGAATGTTTAGAAAGTGTGTAATTTAAATATAAAAAAAAAACGAAATATGTAAGTATTTGCCAAAAAATAGGCAAAACCTGCATGAAAATAAAAGTGAATTTCTAAATGAAAAAACAAGAGAATAAACTCTATAGTTTTAAATTTCAGAGGAAATTAAGAATTAAAGGTTACAAACTAGTCCTCATTCGCACTGCTTCATGGAAACCAAGACTAATTTCTACTGAAGCCATAAAGTCCATCTGTTTTCTACATAATTTAGTTTACTTGGTAAAATGTTAGTTTGTGAAACTGACAGTAGTTTTCTACGTAAACTACCTACTTAGAAAAGTCTTTTCACCTCACATTAAGAAGTTTACAATAACGGCACTATGTTTCCTAGCACTGGTCCGCCGCAACACCGTGCTTCCTAGTATTCAAAAGGTTATAAATTCCTACCAACGAACCCAATAATATATAGTGTCACATATATAGCCTTTATTTTTTTTTTTAATATCTGCACTTTTAAATGACTTAATCCAACTGTTATTGTTGAATTCTTCGCGAGTTAATTGTAATTGTATTTAGGAGTCGGCGGGGAAATAGTGTCTTTTTTTTGTACGTTAGCTAGCAATCCAATTCAGAATAATAAAAATAATTCCAATAAAGAAAGGTTTGAGTTCCCATTCTGTAAATGTTTTGGTTTTCGTCGAACTAACCAAGTGCAATTGTATTTCGCGTTTTTTTAAAACAAGTGTTACCATTGGATGAGGGAAAATTAAAAAATAAATTCTTTGTCTGTTCTTTTTTTAACTTTTGGCATCAGTAAAAATTGAAGAGAGATTCAGTTGTGATTTTTTACCGTAATTGGGATGTTAGAGTATTGGATATGTTCCAGGAGAGTAGGATTTGTAATTCGTTCGAAGGTAATTAATGGGCGCGAAAATTTAAGCATGTAAAACTGAATTATCATTGACTCTGTCTATCCTCTTGATAATTTGTTTTTTTTTTCTGTAGTTTTCCCAACTAATATCATAAATGCGGAAGTAAATTTATTTGTTTGTTTGTTGTCTTTTTACGCTTTAACTACAACATCAAAATTGGTCTGCATAAAAATCGGAACTGGATTACCCGTACACTACCTATAAACTAATACAGTTCCGTTACTAGAAATCCGATTTTTACATAAGGATTTGTGAATAACATGTTTCAATTAAATATAGTCCGACAGTGTATCCTATGCTACAGGTACCGAAGTTTTTTCCGGTATTTTACCGGTAACAAGCTTGGATGTAAATCAAAGCAGGCCTTATCTGCATATAGCCAGTTAGAAGGAACTATTGACTTGGATCTCGCTAGACCTCGATAGGGTAATCATCGCGGTGTAAAATTTTGTTTAATGTTCTTCTACCTAGATACACACATACATACATAATATGGTGCCGGGAACCATTCTCTTATTCCTATTAGTATTTACGAACAGCTTCTCTTCCCTGCAGAGATTGGCTCTGTCTACCCCGTGAGGGATTAAGTTCGTATTATACTTACACTATATTTATACGAAACTGAGTATATCTGTCTGTTACGCTTTCACACTTAAACCTTAGTACCGATTTTGATAAAATTTTTATTACGATTTTTATACGGAAATAGTTCATTACTCGTGGATTTATGATAGAATTGAGATTCAAATAGTAACAGGTTGCTAGCCCATCGCCTAAAAGAAGAGTCCCAAGTTTATAAGCCTATCCCTTAGTCGCCTTTTACGACATCCATGGGAACGAGATGGAGTTGGGACTTTTCTTTTTATTGGTTCCGGGAACCACTCGGCACAATTATAGATATGAAATATAAACGTTGCGTTTAATTAATTTATGACTTTGAATATTATAAATAAGAGCCGATTATTCTTGCTGTATGTATGTATGGTAGGTACGATTCATAAATTGTTTTTATGAATATTTATAGTAAGGCCGGTGGTCTTTGATAGTCAACTTGTAACATTATTTTATGTACAAGGCGTCCGCTCGCGGCTCCGTTCGCGTGTAAATTGTGGCCTCTTGTTCGTTCTAATTACATACATACATATAATAATCACGTCTATATCCCTTGCGGAGTAGACAAGGGCAATAGTCTTGAAAATACTGATAGGCAACGTTCAGCTGTTTTGCTTAATGATAGAATTGAGATTCGAATAGTGACAGGTTGCTAGCCCATCGAATAAAAGAAGAATCCCAATTTTACATATATGCCGGGAACCACACGGCACAAATAAAAATAATAATAGATTGTTCGTTCTAATTTATATTAGGTATGTAACTATTATAACAGATTGAATATCAATTCCTTAGTTGAGCCGTGCAGCTGAACGTGGCCATTCAGTCTTTTCGAAATTGTCTCTGTCTACCCCGTAAAGGATAAACGTGATTATTTGTAAGTGTGTAGTTTATGTGTACTTCAAATTTGATACGGAACCCTAAAATAAGTTATAACACACACTCTTGTATCTTTGTATCAACACGAAATACAATACAACTAACTGTTAATTTTTTCGTAACAAAATGTCTGTTCACTATTAATTAATAGGTTTTTTTTTCAATAGTCCGAGTGGTTAATGACTACTGACACTAAAATTTAATTACTGGTATTCCTGGAAATTCGCGAATGGACTTATTTTTATGGCGCTCCTGGAAAACGAGGGAAGGGTACGAATTGTAAAGGACCCCCGTGTTTTGTTACTAGCTTCCACCCGCAGCTTCGTCCGCGTGAATTTAGCGCCACATACAAAAGTGTAGTAAGTATATATTAGCTTAATTCAGAAGTAAGCAGGAATAATACCAAATATTTTATGTGATTACATTTATATAGGGGATAGGCTTACAAACTTGGGATTCTTTTTTAGGCGATGGGCTAGCAACCTGTCACTATTTGAATCTCAATTCTATCATTAAGCCAAATAGCTGAACATGACCATTCAGTCTTGGTTGGCTCTGTCTACCCCGCAAGGTATATAGACGTCAACATATGTATGTATGTATGTATTACATTTATTTTCTTATCAGTAAACCGACAGAGAATCTCACGAGTCGAAAGTAAGCAGCAAAATAATTCCATTGTCAATTCAAAAAGACCGGCTGTCAAAAACATTATTTTTATTTAATCATCGATATTGGAATAAATTCTTATTAAATCTTTTTACAAACAACATATAATATGTTGAAAAGATTTGTAGAATAAATAACATATAAAACTTAGTAAAATAAATTATTGCTAACATATAGTTACGAAGTTAGTTATTCCTACTGGAGATAGAAGGAGAAAAGTGGAAAGAAATAATCAGTTTAAAATTACTGTATTATTGAACATAAAATTAAGAATATATGACAATGATAAAAAATATTTTGCCATTCTTTGCCTTACAAAATCCATGGCAACCGCTTTGTTATGGCGTACAAGAAAGTAGTCTACAAAAGTATACAGATTTTTCGCAATTTTTCACGGGAACTATAGTTTTGAAAAGTATCCTATGTCCTGCTCCAGACTCTTATTTGTTATATTCTTATTATTATTGTATAATATACTCTTACTTACTTAATTGTATATCAATATTCTCTTTATTATATATTTTTCCCGTATATATTTAGAATAGATATTTAAGAAGAATTTCACAAAGCATGCCGTGTGGTTTCCGGCACATTAGTATAGGACCACTCCATCTCTTTCCCAGGGATGTCGTCGGCGACTAAGGATTAAATTATAAAACTTTGGATTCTTTTTGTAGGCGGTGGTATAGCAACCTGTCACTATTTAAAAACAAACAGCTCAGCGTGGCCTTGCAATCTTTTAAAAAAATTTGGTTTTGACTACCCCGCAAAGGATATAAACGTAACTATATTCACGAATGTATGTGTAGTGTATGTTTACATTAAGGAGGCCGCGTTAATACATACTCATGTGAAAATGGTCTGATATTTCGACCTACGCCTTATTCAATTACAAACAACCCAAATTTTTTTTAAATCTTTATTTAATTAAGGGACTTTTATCTTTAAGTCAGTGCCATTGTAACATATTTTAAATTTCACACAAGGTGCTGATAGAACGTTCAGCTGAACGTGGCCATTCAGTCTTTTCAAGACTGTTGGCTCTGTCTGCGCCGCAAGGGATATAGACGTGACCATATGTGCTAATAGAATCATAAATTACATTACACACAGGATTGATACTTGTGTGTATTATAATCAAAAGTCCAATATCCCACACAAGCACAAGGAAGCATCAGAGCTAGCGATCATTTTGCATCCATATTTAAAACGTTATTGTAAGTATTATTAAATGGTTATTTTTTTTATAGAAAATAATTTTATTTACATCAAGACGCATTTACACTGTTTATGGCAAACCAATGGTTTCTGGTCATATTGTTGGCTCTGCCTACCCCGCAAGGGATATAGACGTGATTATATGTATGTATGTATGTTATGGGCCCACGGTACCCTTTATGTGACCATTTTCAATACACCGTTCCACTTTTAATTACCACAATTGACATAATAAGTGAATTTATAATTAAATTAATTAATGATCGACTTTGTTTGACGGCGAAGTATAAAAAGAAATGCATAAAATTGATTAAAAGTGCATAGGTACTTTGAGGTTATCAGCGGCATCTTGTGAAGAAAATGAATAGGAAAAAAAATGTTTGAACTATAACTTCATTAATTTAAAAATATGCTATGACATTCGTATTAATTTATGAGTTAACTGGATGTTGTCCGCGACTTTGTCCGGTGGAAAAAAGTCAATCCCATAATGTCAATCAAATATAATGACCCTTAAAGTAATGTTCCCTAAAAGGGGTGTGGGGGTGTTTTGAGTTGGGCCAAGCCAACACATTTTAACCACATTCAAATTGGTGCAATAGTTTCTGCTTGATGCTATCACAAACATGCAGACAGACAGATTCTAAAAATCACATTTTAGGCTTATGCCTATCTTATGTAGATCCTCCATATTGATTTTTTGCAAATATCTTTCATATACAGACGTCGGTCAGTTTTTATCGAACTATTTTTAACCGCGTTCAAAAGAAAAGGTTGTGGTATGTATGTATGTATTTTTGTCCGCGATTATTTAGAAAAAACTGATTTTGTTGCTGTTTTCAGGAAACTGTTTGTTACACTTAGGAGAAGATTTTAGAAATATTACCGACTTCCGGAGGTAGTTTCTTTTTACAAAAGTTACAGTTAGGTGCAGAACTGAGTCAGTATCTTATGTTTAAATAAAACAAGGCTTGTAAAACTGGGATTTACTACAAAATAATAAAAAATAATTATATTTGAAAACCTTATTTATTATAACTTTAATTGAAAAACTGTAATAAGTTTTTATAGTAACTTTCATAGATAATCATTTCAATTATAATTGGTTCACTTTTGCACCATTTGGAAAAACATAAAAACATAATCATAAAAACATTTTTTTAATATTTTGTCCAAAGACCTTTTGCTTTTTTAACAGCGTTTAACCTGTTGACCAAACTTTTAACAAGTTTTTCACAATACTGGGGTGGAATTTTGTACCACTGTTCTTGTACACGTTCCCATAGAATATTTAGGTTTGATGGTGGTGCTTGATATTCATTTAATAGCATGCTTTTCAAATATGCCCAAAAATTTTCTATGGGATTGATGTCAGGGCTCTGAGATGGCCACGGAAGGACTTGAAACTCTTGCTTAACAAGCCATTTTTTTACTATATTTGATGTATGTTTGGGGTCGTTGTCCTGTTGAAATAATACTTCACTCACAGGAAATGGCATATTTTCAACAGCTTCCATAAGATGTGTCTTTAGAATGTTAAGATACATTGTTCCATTCATGTTTCCATCGATTTTGTATATTGGTCCCACGCCGTAAGCTGTTACGCAGCCCCAGAGTTTGATATTACCACCACTATGTTTCACTGTCTGAATAAAATCCTTGGCTTGTAAAGGTTTGCCTTCGTTTTTCCAAGCTCATTTTCGCCCGTCTGTGCTGTATCTATTAATTTTAGTCTCATCTGACCAAATAACTCTCATCCAATCACTTTCTGACCAGTCCATATATTGTTTTACGAAGTCTATTCTAGCTTTAATATTTTTTTTTGTAAGGAGAGGTTTCTTTTTCTTCTCTACAGCTTGCATTTTCGCATTGTGTAATGCCCGACGAACAGTCCACTTACTTACTGACGTGCCAGTATCTTGTCTTAAAAGCGCCGCTGCTTCTGATGCTGAAGACGCTTCACTTGATCTTAATTAGTGAATAACTTTCCTTACCTCTCTATCAGATAACTATTTAGTACGACCACCAACATTACTTGGCACGGGAAGTTTACACTTTAGTTTTATTCTCTGTACAGTAGATTGACTCACGTTTAACATATGAGCGATATCCCTTGTCGATTTTCCACTTATGAGTAACTGTTTAGCAGACTCTACAATATTCTTCGGAGTTGGTTTCATGATTATAATGAAAAAAAAAAAGTATAACGTTGAACTGTTCCTCGTGAGATGTAGAAATACACTGAGTATAAACAAAGCGAATTTGCTTTTTCTCCATCAATTCTAACGAGTTTAAACGCGTTTATACGTGTGAGCGCGAGTCGGTTATAAACACGGTGCAAAAGTGAATCAATCAATATCAAATGTTACAACGTTTTGACATATAGTTAAAGGACAAAATCTCATGGTTAATTAAGACAACGATATAAATTCAAATAATAACATAAAATTTTCGGTTATTATTTATTAAATAAGGATTATATTAAATATAATTTAACAATAGCGATACATTGACTCAGTTCTGCACCTAACTGTATATAAGAATAATGGATACTTATTCATCCTTTTTTTTAGCATGGCAAATTAGTTTCTCACTCATCTTTCAGATTACACCCTCAGCTGTTGTCTCTGAAGTCAACGTTTGTTGAAGGTTTTTAGACGTGTTTTGTATATCGGAGACTTGTATATCGGAGAGGTGGACAGACCTGACATCTTTTTAAATAATAATATCCTTATAAACTTCATTGGTATTTGCTATATATATATATATATATGTAAAATACATAAAACCTATAAATACTATAATAGATCTGGTGCCATGTGGTTCTCGGCACTAAAGTATAGGACCACTCCACTGTATTCTCATGGATTACGAAGGGATAGGTTATTAAACTTGATTCTTCTTGTAAACGATGGGCTAGCAATCTGTCACTATTTGAATCTCAATTCCATTATAAAGTCATGCAGCTGGCGAGGCCTTTCAGTCTTTTCAAGGCTGATGGCTTTGTCTACCCCGCAAGGGATATGGGCAGGATAATATGTATGTATGTGCTCTAGATATAAAGACAAAGTTTCATATAACTTCAATATACTTGGAAAATAAAAGACGTTGTATCAAAATATAAGCATTAGATACTTTTTTCATTATATTTTAAAATATTTTGTTTGTTTGTTTGGAATATCTTTAGTGTACATGCAAAAGGACACAAAAATACAGTTTGTAAAACAAACTATACAAAGGCGGACTTATCCCATTTAGGGATCTCTCCCAGTCACCGATTGAATTATAAAGAGGAGAATTACTTGAATATGTTATTTTATAAACTTAATTATATTTATTTATATATATTACGTGTTTTCAAATGTAAGTAAGCGCAATTGGAAAAAGAACAAATGATGCCTTATCTAAAGATATTTATTGGGCTATTAGCCTTTTATATTTATACTATAAATATTTCATGTTTATCATGTAATGTAATGTAATTTATGATGTGTTGAATAACCTATTTGTAAAAGGTTATATATAAATTATTTACACATGTTTTCAACATTGTACGAACGAAATAATTTAGTATCTTTTATTACGATTATTTGTATACATGACTGTACGTTTGTGGTGACTAGGGTGAAAAATATTTTGTTTTGTTTGATAAAACCTGTAAAAATAGTGTTTTTTAAGGTGTAGGAATAATGTAAACATAAGAATAATGCAATTAGTAGTTATAATAAAAAAACTCTTTAACTGGGTCATATGAAGAAGCTGACCACGAATTCTCAGGGTAAGCAAGAGAGGAACAAAATGAACTTTGATTCAAGAGTTAAAAGTGGTTACACATATGTACATATAATCCCTTGCGGGGTAGACAGAGCCAAAAGCCTTGAAAGGACTTGATGGGCAACATACTTACATCTTTTTGGAATAACGATAAAAACCATACGACAGTCAGTAATTTTTTTTTTTTTTTTTTTATATACGGGACAAATTACACTGATTGAGTTAGCCTCGAAGTAAGTTCGAAACTTGTGTTACGAGATACTAACTCAACGATACTATATTTTATAATAAATACTTATATAGATAAACATCCATGACCCAGGCCAATCAGAAAAAGTTCTTTTCTCATCATGCCCTGGCCGAGATTCGAACCCGGGACCTCTGTTGTCACAGACAAGCGTACTACCGCTGAGCCACAGAGGCCGTCCAAATTTATATCTTATTAATTATTTACACAAGCCAATGCATTTCTTTATATTTTCCTGTCGTAGGCCAGCTGGAAGAAATTTCTCTAGAAATAAGTAGTGCCGTTGTACTGAATTTCTCTTTAGTATAAGTTCTATTCTTATTTTATTTTCCTTGATGTACATAAAATATATAAATAAAGTAAATAAGTTGTAGGGGCATGATGTATAAATAAATATTTTTTTAAAAGAATTATAGACTTGGGATTCTTATTTAAGGCGATGGCCTAGCAACCTGTCACTATTTAAATCTCAATTCTATCATAAAGCCAGACAGCTGAACGTGCCTATGAGTCTCTTCGGTACTTTTAGTTCTGTCTACCCCGCAAGGGATATAGACGCGACTATATGTATGTAAAGGGCAATATAAAGATAGGAATGACAGTACAAAGCAGCGAATAAAATATCGAATAAAAGTTTTATCTGTCTATCTAACAGCCAATCAAAAACAACACAAAAACGCCGATTCTAAAGAAATACTTTTGCACACTAAATTACCTACACAAGAGAAAAACAACGTCTTACTATGTAGTATTCATTGCTTTGACAAAGTTAACGTAACTTTTTGTCAAATTTCCCATAAAAATTGCATATTGAATATTTAATAACTCATTTAAGAATTTCTTTTCTTAAACATCACATACTCCCTGGGATCCCGCCAAATGATGATGCAAAATAACCCCTTTAAATTCTTACCAAGACGGTTTACCGACCAAAAGCGCCACATTAAATACACTTACATGACTTTTGATGTTATTAAAATTTATAATTACATCCATTGCGAGTACAAATTGCTGTCATTTGTCATAATAATGATATTGAATGATAGATAATAAAAAGAGCAGCTCTTAAAAGGACACTTTTATACATTTCTAGATGCTTTCAATAGAGCAATTAGCGTTTCGTGGAGCCAAATTATAATAATTTTATGGCTGTCCAATAAGATAAAGTGAACATTTTTAAAGCACACACCGTAAATAAAATTTTATTATAACGCTGAACTTATTAAAAAAAAACTACGTCAATTATTATTGACTTAGTTTTTTTTTAAATGGCTCCCAATTAATGATAATTATTCCTATAAGTAAGAATAAAACCTAACATACAGCATGGAGTCCGTCAAGATAGGGCTTCAAAATACCTGTAAAAATAGCCTTAGAGATGTGGAATCTATGACCTACAAGTCTGGTTTTTAAACGCTTCTTATTTCATTTTAACGGCCTCTGTGGCGCAGCGGTAGTACGCTTGCCTGTGTCACCGGAGGTCCCGGGTTCGAATCCCGGTCAGGGCATGATGAGAAAAGAACTTTCTCTGATTGGCCTGGGTCTTGGATGTTTATCTATATAAGTATTTATTATAAAATAAAGTATCGTTGAGTTAGTATCTCACTTCGAAGCTAACTCAATCTGTGTAATATGTCCTGTATATATTTATTTACTATTTATTGTTATTTTATGTCTATGTTTACATGTTATTCTTTACTAGCCGTCACCCGCACCTTCGCCCGCGTGAATTTAGCGCCATCTACAAAAAGCGATAAATTTAACACCTTCTTCAAAAAAGCGAAGAATTTAGGGTTAGCGCGAGATTGGGCCACCTACAAAGCGAATGCAGGTTTTCCGCAAATCACTCGCAAAATTCTTTTTCCCAAACTCTTAAAAAAAAATAAACGTAATATTTAAAGAAGGTAAATTCAGTAGATAGCCCGGGAAGAGGTAGCAATCAAACAAATAAACTTACTTTCGCATTTATACAAGTAATATTCATATGTTTGGAATAATTGACCTTTTTTAAATGTCTGGAACCTTCTTACATTACAGTGTGCCGTGTGGTGCCCGGCATTAACAGAAAAAGAATACGACCACTCTATCGCTATCCCATGGATGTCGTAAAAGGCGACTGAGGGATAGCTAGGCTTTTAAACTTGGGATTCCTCTTTTATGCGACAGGCTAGCAACCTGTCACTTTATATGAATCTAATTCTATCAGTAAGCCAAACAGCTGTACGTGTCACATCAGTATTTACAAGACTGTTGGCTCTGTTTATCCTGCAAGGGATTTAGACGTGATTATATGAATGTATGTACATATGTATGAAATCTTCATGTTGCATCACAAACTAATCTCACAATGGCGTCGTTTCATTATACCCTATTATACTTTGACCCACCATAACCGTCGGTGACTCCAAAGCCTTACTCGACAAATAAGTAAGTAATGATCGATTAATTCAAATTCCAACTTTCTCGAGCAAGATCTTTATTGCAATCTAAGTATGTACCGATAATTCTGCTCTCAAGAAGGCATGATCACCATATTGTGGTGATGTTACCATGAGATTAGCTGATGGCCGGCGGTGTATTTGTTATGTATCTTGATAGCCTCCGGGTCGTATGACATTTTGTTACAAAATGTCAAACGTCGTTTTTAGTTTACAATATAATTGGTGGTTTGGTTGGCGTATTGTTTAAACTAGATGTTGCCCGCGACTTCGTCCGCGTAAATTTCGAGTTGAATCTACAGTAATGTGAAATAAATCAATATACTAATCATATGAACTTGACTTGACGATAACTTTTTTTTTATGAACCGATTTCGATGAAACAAACTTTAAATGTTTAAGCAATTGGTGAAAGTTTTAAGTAAATCGGTTCAGTACTTTCGGAGATAAGCGTGACGATCCATACAGACAGACAGACAAAAAATAATAAAAAAATAGGTGTGTTTTTGCTTTCTATTATTCATTCAAAGTGACCCTCTATCCATTTCAGTCAAAAATACTAAATGTACAGACAAAATATTTTTACTGATTTATTATATGTAGGTATAGAAGACTTTTTTTTATTAGCTTTTGGTAACACATGATCACGCCTTTTCCTGGCTATCTACTAGTTAACCGACGGAGGATGAATGAGCAGGTTTACTAAGCAAATAAAGAAATGAAGTGTGAATGAGACTGTTGGAGTGGGAAGGCCTAGACGAACGTACCTTGATCAAATCGGAGACGTTCTAGTAAAAGGTCTGGTCAAGAGTACCTGAAACCGACGAGCTTGCATGAAGAGAGTTATGAATGTGGATGAAGCGAAAGAAGTGTGCGGGGATCGCGGCAAGTGGAAAGATGTGGTTTCTGCCTACCCCTCCGGGAAAGAGGCGTGATTTATGTATGTGTGTATGTATCTACTAGTCACATTCTTACTTTATGGACATTCGAAGGTCTTTTCATGGCAACGCTCCGTTTTGCATTCACTCTCCTTTTTGGAGTAGTACGAGTTACAAAGTCTCCTTCTTACTTAACTTTTTCTTTGCCAATCAAAATATCTAATTATTCTTTTTTGTTTCGGTTTTAATCGAGTCTAATTCCACATGGGAAGATTTGGAATAGCAAACCAAATCCGGTTTACTTTATGTGGTTGCGAAATTGACATAACAGCGTTTTTCTTTTGTTTTATATTCTTATATGAATTTGGACGGCATAAATGTTTTTGACAGACATATTAAGATGTCCACCACAGCAATCAAAGGGTTAACTCACTTGTTTATTCAACCATAATTACATATACTTAAGAATAAGAAAAATAAACCGTAAATGGTATTACGAAATACCGCACTATGAGCTTGACATTCAATTCATTATAGCCCAGTATACAAAGTTATCCCTTAGTTTATAGTTCCACACTTTTTTGTGAATATTTGTCAACAATTGAGGAGCGACCCCAACTCGCCTTATTATAAAACATGTCCGCTCGTGTCACGAAAGCCATTTCAAACACAGAAACGGCAATGCCACAGACATGTATGTAGTTAGATACCGCAAGTTTTGAGTTTAAGTTTTAGGGTTCTGTAGCCAGATGGCAAAAACGGAATACGTTTCATCACATCTGTCCATATGACACATCAATTTTATTCAGAGTCTATACGTACTAGAAGGTTAAAATTTGGAAGATCGGTATGTGTATTCAATAAATCTGCAGGATGAAAAAAATATTAAATGCGAAACAGCCTTATACGGTAACGTTGGATAGAATAATTGATGTAGAGGTAATGTGGAGAGGATTAATGAAAGCATGTTGACTAAGCAAATATACAAGGAGAGGGTGGATATAAAAGTGGGAGTGGGAAGGCCTAGACAAACATAACTTAATCAAATTAAAGGCATCCTGGCAAAAGGTCAGGTTTAGAGTACTCGAAACCGCCAAGCTTGCTTGAAGAGAGTTATGAATGTAGATGAAGCGAAAGAACTATGCTGATATTCTGCTGTTACCGTTATGTAGGTATGTATGATATAGAGGTTTTCTAAAGTAGCAAAACTTTTGACAATGGATGATCATAAACGGTGAGACCGTTTTACAACGCTATTTGGCAAATGGAGTGCATCCACCAGCGGTGTCTATTCAGATCTATGTCAGTGGGCGATACAAAAGCAGTCGTCAACATTTTTTTTATATACAGACGGAATTTCTTGTCTTGTATATGCATAGAACTGTCATTAATTAAGGCAGACATTTATACGTAGTCCATGACAATTACTTTTTTTAGCGGTTTTCGAATATGGAACGCAACAATGGTAGATACGTTCCTAGCATTTTTTTAACTTACTTACCTATAGCTTCGCAAATACTAGCATTTCATTTATTTCTGCATTCCTAACAGACAAAAAGACAGTTTCGAATTTTCAAAAGTTGTGAAAGTTTATGCTCATAAGATAATGTCACGGGAAGATATCTTTTAACAAATTTCTCACTTAGCAATGCCCAGAATAAGGTGAGCCAACAGATCTAATATTTAAGCGACCCGTGAATGAAATATAATGCATAAAATGTCGGACTCATATCAATATTTAACATATTTAAGGTGTTTTCCTGCCCTCGTACTCGTAACATGACACGCGCGATGCCGTTTTGATCGCGCGAAATCATAAAATCATAATAAAAAGCTTAACAGTGATAGTAGCTACGGCGGCTGGCATAAAAGCGTGATGAATAAACAAGTCGAGCGATTATGAACTCTCTTTTCTGTTAAGAATATTCGAGGAATAAGATGTGTAACCATGTTTCAATAAGGTTTAAAGTCCCCTGCAAAGGTTGCGGAGGTAGTCTTAGTGTTAAAACCAATAACAACGGTTGACTGGTAGATGCATAATGCTTCTAGCATTAAGTCCGCCAATTGATTTGTATTCTAAAAAATAAAGTTTAAATAAATATAGTAGTTAGGCAATTTCTACTTTTAAAAAAAATGAAAATATTTCAATGTAATTAGGTAGTTTAACTTGCTTTGCATTGCAAACATACATACATATGTATATATAATAACGTCTTTACCCCTTGCGAGGTAGAAAGAGTTATCAGTTGCGATAAGACTGAAACGCCGTATTCAGTGATGGAATTGAGGTTATAGACTACTTCTATTAGGCTTATAAACTTGGGATTCTTCTTTTAGGCGATGGGCTAGCAAAACCTAAAAAGGTAATATAAAAATTAACCCATAAAGGCGATTTTGAACACGTTATTATCTTGATAATAGTAATAGTAAGTACAATGTAAACAATAACTTGTTATGTTGCCTCATTATTGTTTCTGAGAAACGAAACTCGTAAATATTATTATTTCTACAATTCTTAACTGATCTCCATTGAAGAGTCGCACGATGTTCACCTGCATCAGTATTTCATATTTTAATTATTTGCACTTTCATTTCTACACCTTTTCTTTACTATTTTAAAAGCACAGTGTAAATGTATTACCTACATATTATATACGTAATATGTGTGTGTGTAAAACACTGTGCTATATACATGTGGTTTTGTGTAGAGTAAATGCATTAAATAATTGTCTTAAATATTGGATCTAGAGACATTCTTTTTTAAATTGGAATTCCTAAAAAGGTCATTGAAAGTTTGCCTAAAATATTCACCCTCTCCTTTCTCCAGGATATATGTTATTTGATGACACAAAATTGACCTGGCTGGGAAAGGAGAGGTTTACAATATCACGTCGAGGTCACCAATTAAGCGATAAGAGTAAAGCTTACTTGATGGAAGGTAAAGCACAGTCGGAGGAAGAGACGGCGGAAAATAATATTAGCTAAAGAATGTGGAAGAAATAAAAAAGTACAAATAAGTATAGTACTGAAGCGTCTAGGAACGGGCAACTCCTTATACATCTACATCCCTTGCGGGGTAGACAGAGCCAACAGTCTCGCAAAGACTGAATGACCACGTTCAGTTGTAGGTATGACTTACTAGTAAATGAGTTATTCTATTTTGATAAAAGCTTTGATTTGTGTTGAATTTTATACACCCAAAATTCGTGATGTGAGTGCCGGGTATAAAAAATAAATCTCAATTGTTTTTTTTTTTAAAGTTGCCCTGACGCATTCCGCGACAACGCGCCGCGTGATGTTATGGGATTCGTTGTTACATGGCGCTTATACGTATCGTGCGAATGGCGGCCAGTTTTTACGTAAACCTCACGTGTGATGTCGCTTTATAATTACCACGACACGAACACTTACTGGAAATTGATCCTATAAGGGTGTGATTACAGTGATACACTTAAAGGATGACAGTTAGATGATGCTTTTAGCAATTAAGTATATTCTTTGTGTTATATAAATAAAATAAATTAATATTGTAACACGCCATTGACATGTCTTATCTACTCTCTCTCTTTTTCGCTGTTTGGTTAACATTAGAGATGGAAAGAGGGGTATGATAAAACTTATTAGTGAAAATCCCCGCCAATTACTTTCTCAATCACAGTAATTAGTCTTCAAACTTCGGTCACCACTACAATCAGAAAAACGACCAAAGAATTAACGGAAATTTACGATTTCTATTATTTCAAAATATAGAGACTTAAGTAGAATTTAGAATTAGTTAAAATTAATTTGCGCATCTATTTCAATAATAATACACGCAATTCATCAAATCGTCCGGCGCGTTTTAATTAGCTGGTACGGGGAGCATGATCATGTGAAACGGAACGGCGATAGATTTTCACGCGATAAAAACGGCGTCGCGCGCGTCATTCTACGTGGGAAATAAGACGCGACCGCTTCCGCTCCGCTCGTCACTATGCGCGCGCTGATTCTACGTTTTTTTGCTGATCTTCAAAGAAAACCATTAATTTACAAATAATCACTCGTTGTGATAGTACGCACTTAAGATAAACGTGGCCTGTTTGGCAAGAGCCTGATAAATGGCTTTTTGTACTTTACCGAATGCTCGCCGACAGGTTGTGATATTAAATTATTGCGATTAGGGTGAATATTAGAGATATAGCTTTTATTGATGAATTTTGATAAGGCTCCATTATTCATCCTACAAATATTATAAATGCGAAAGTTTGTGAGTATGTCAGGATGTCTTTTTTAAGTAAGTTTTTGCGTGAAAAAGCAACAAACATCTATACTATGTTTGTTGCTCTTTCACGCAAAAACTATTGAACTGATTACGATGAAATTTGGTATGTGGGTAGCTGAAGACCTAGAATAACACAGGCTATTTTTATCCCAGAGTTCCTGCGGGATTGTTTGGGGTTTCATGCGGACGAAGTCGCGGGCGGCCTCTGATACGTACATATAATCACGTCTATATCCCTTGCGGGGTAGACAGAGCCAACAGTCCTGCGAAGACTGTAAGGCCACGATCAGCTGGAATGGCTTAAAAAGGCAACATCAAGACAAAGATATAGAGAAAAACAAAAACAAATTATGCTAAGAAAGAACCTTTCGGGTAAGTTTTTGGGCACATCATTTACTACCGTTTCGTTTTAAATAGCATATTTACAACATTTCGAATAACATAGTTACAACATTTCGAATTTTTAATTATGTGTTTGCTTAAATTTCATCTTATCAGCGAGTCACCATGGTGAAACCGGGAATAAAAACTTTGTCTAAAAACTTAATGTTCATGCATCTTTGCGTGAAAACATCAGTGACACTAGACCAGCATGATAGCAATAATTTCTATCATCAACTAATGGTAGACTAAGGGATAGGCTTATAAAATATCCCTGTTGTAGGCGATGGGTTGAGCAAGGCAAGTATGCAGCTGAAAGTGGCCTTTCAGTCTTTTCAAGATTGTTCGCTCTGTCTACCCCGCAAGGAATAAAGACGTGATTATATGTATTGTATGTATTAACTGATGTAGAAGTTAATTTTAACGACACGCGTACATTATTAAAGAATTCTTAGAAATACAAAAAGTTAACGCTTACTTACTTGTAGAATGTGTTTATTTCTTTTGTTCCTTGTTCATATATTTTTATCCAGTTCACAGTTCCACAGTTAGCGCATTCCATGCTTCATGTTAACAGTTTTTCTGACAGCCATTATAAAAGGAGATTTATTGCTTTATTATTTCCCTGGTGTCTTCTCATTGGCACTGTATTTTGTATCCTTTATTTATTTGAAGACTGCCCTCTGTTCGCTGCTCTGTAAACTTAACTTATATTCCCGTTACCGGGAGAATTTCCAGA
Source organism: Amyelois transitella (assembly GCF_032362555.1). Classification (NCBI taxonomy): domain Eukaryota; kingdom Metazoa; phylum Arthropoda; class Insecta; order Lepidoptera; family Pyralidae; genus Amyelois; species Amyelois transitella. The sequence goes on from NC_083515.1 coordinate 9,309,957, forward strand.
AAAAAGTAGGCTATGTTTGACCTGAGATAAAAAAATTCATAACTTTACTTAATAAAAACACAAAATTTTATCCAAATTGGTAAACCAATTACCTTATTTACCCGCGACGAAAGTGTGTGACCAACAATATTATAACTTATTCGACTTTTATGCATTTTACTATCAGTTATCTGTGACTTCACCTGCACACAATCTATACTAATATTATAAAGCTGAAGAGTTTGTTTGTTTGTTTAAAGCGCTTATCTCAGGAACTACCGGTTCTAATTGAAAAATTATTTTTATGTTGAATAGACCATTTATCGAGGAAGGTTTAGACTATATAACATGACGCTTTAACTATTAGGAGCGAAGAAATAATGGAAAATGTGAAAAAAAAAACGGAAAAAATTATTTATCCTTGAGGGCTTCAATGATGCCCAAAATAACTATTCCGTGCAGAGGGAGGGGCACAGTTAGTTACGTAATAAACGACATTTTAACACGAAATTAGTTTTCCATTATTACATACATACATATGGTTGTGATACATACATATCCCTTATGAGGTAGACAGAGCCAACGCTCTCAAAATGACTGAAAGACCGGCAGTACCTATGTAATAATATAATAAGCTAATTCCATCACGACACCATATAGCTAAACACCGCCTTTCCATTAATAATCTTTCTTATGTCTCGTGTTCCGATTTGATCCTCCTGCCTACGCTTTGAGCCCGGTTTATACTGCCTTTCTTGAATGAATGGTCAAGTCAAGAGCACCTTAATACTGGCGAGTGGGCATGAAACGATTGATGAATGTGAATGAAGCAATAGAAGCATACAAGAATCGTGTCAAGCGGAAAGATGTAATCTCTGTCCACCTAGGAAAGAGATGCTAATAAATATATGTACGTACGTATCATTGGTTTTGACCAAAGGTCAAAATCAATAGATACAAAACGAATAAAACAATATGTGTAGGAATTAACATTTTTCCATTTTCCACTGTTTCTTGTAACTGCCGGCTTATTATACTCAAAAGGTTACAATTAAAATGGTTGGCGACTAAACTATTCTGTAATAAGTTGTCATAGTAATTTTGTTGATTGATTCCTTCTCTCGATAAAAACCTTATAGGGATGGTGTCTTTAATGAATTCTCGCTAAAAAAAAGTAAAATGTCAGAGACAATGAACGGTTTATTGAAAATAAGTAACGTACGGGTTAAATAGTAAAATGAGACGAGTTTCTTTATCTATGATAGACGACTTATGTCAACAAGCTGTTAAAACGTAAAAAAAATACATATTAGAATGTTTAACTAGTTTGTTTTTTTTAATATTTCTTTTTCAGTTTCTTTAATTTGTTTATGGCAAAACGTCACCTTTTGACAAAAAAATAAAAGCATTAATATTTAATATCAAAGAATATATGAATCACTACGTTTAGTTAACAGGTTTACACGGATATTTTACATTATACAATTCTTTTTTCGAATAACATAACAAGTTAAATTAATTGCAATTTTGTTAGTTTACATAAGTCTCTACTAAGTACAATCTTTAAACATACAACCTGCAGAATATTCATGTATTACAACTTATAAATTTTTTCTGTGCTTATAAAACATCCAAATGTGAAATAATAATTGCAAATGTAAAACAATTAATGCATTACTTTTACTCGAATAATATCGAATATGCAAATCGAATCGGATCCATATAATTTATCGATGTCTGAAGCCGGGAGAGACATAGACAATTCAATTACTATGAAGCCCACGGAACCCACGTTTGATCTGACAGCGTACGCGCACCCCAGCATTATACTAAAGTTGAATACACAATAACACTTTTGTGAAGCAATATGAAAATTCACTAAATTTTTCGTCTGAAAGAAAAAGAAAAAATATATAGTGTGTACTAGCCCCCGCAGTATCGCACGCGCGAAAACCTATCGCTGTTTCGCTTTTTATAGCGGCGTGAAACGGGACAGCGACAGTTTTTCGCTCACTTTCGTGCTTTTCTGTGAGACGACGTCTTTGGAAGCTAGAAGAGAGAAATTTGATAGGGCTGCTTCTCTTTCAGCGTAGTCTTCATTTATTTATTGGCACATAATAAAGTTTTACAACATGAAATGTCTTAATACAATAGCAAAGGTTCACGACTGGTTGAAAACCAACAAATAAGTGCGCACAGCATGCTTAATATTAGTGACAAGTAAATGAAGTGATACAATAGATATTAATTAAATATATATAATATATATTTTAAATTCTCCGCAGTTAGGGAATGAGCCGAAAATTTCATACTAGGTTACATACATTTGTACATTTGAATGATTCTATCACCTAGCTAAACATGGCTAATCCAATTTTTAAATTATTTGTGGCTCTATCTACCCAGTTATGAGTAAAGTTTTTGTTAAAATTTTCCACATTATTTTCTTTTACTACCCAAATGCCTGAAAGACATTGCTTTAAATATTAACATACATACATATAGTCACGTCTATATCCTTTACAGAAAAAAACTAATAGGCCACGTTCAGCTTTTTGGCTTGATGATAGAATTGAGATTTAAATAGTGACAGGTTTTTAAGCCTCCCTTAAATATTTAAGTCAGCCATTACTCAATAATATTAGTACTATTAAAAATAATGCCTAAGCTATTTAGTTCCCTACTATCAAAATACCGGAAAATATACATCACTACAGTAATCATTCACAGAAAGAAACAATACCTATTATATTTCAACCTTTGCCCGTGTGAATGCCGCTTAAGTTATTACTACCTACACAATAATTGGTATCTATAAATCAGGCTGAAGGACGGTGCGTAATGAACACATCACTGAATGGACCAACAATGATAAATGACAATTAAAAGTTGAAATGCACAGACTGGCATTAGGTAGCTCAGATAGTATGTAGAACGTTGTAGTTACACTGTTGCAAAACGATCCATTTTTGAATACCTCAAACAATCTATAAGTACCTAAAGTCAGGTCAAGAGTACCCGAAACCGCCGAGCTTGCATGAAGAGAGTTGAAGTTGAGAGCTGAGAGGAAAGATGGCATCGTGGCAAGTGGAAAGATGTAGTCTCTTTTTTTTTTTTTTTTTTCTCTCCGAAGGGGAAATCCTTTTGACGGACTGCCTCCCGGGTCTTCACCCGGGAGAGTGTGGAACTCCTGGCATCTAATGTGTCAGCCTACCCACTAAAACCCCTCCGGTGCGCCCTTTTCGCCATTTGAGGACATCATGGGATCGCATGGCATTTCACCACAATGCCCTCCAAGATGTAGTCTCTGCCTACCCCTCCGGGAAAGAGGCGTGATGTTATATATATGTATGTATGGCCCATGAGTCTTTTCAAGACTGTTGGCTCTGTCTACACCGCAAGGGATAAAGACGTGATTATATGTATGTATAATATAATTAATACCTTAAAGCCGATGCCTTAAGCTAGAGTTAATATTAAGTTAAAGATATAATCAATTTACCGTCATGTATTTTAGACAAGCATCTATTGGAGGCAGTGTTGAAACATCTGTTGCCTTGTTTACTTAAGATGTGGTCTAAAGATATTACTAGATTATTAGGGTGACCATACTTCTGGACATTGGCTCAAGCTTCGTACGGATAGCATTTATATATATATATATATTTCCAACATTTCAAACAAAAACATAATCCGTCTACAACTTTGAGAGAGAAAAAGCCACGATATAATTATAAATATTTTTTTTTATAATAATTATAAGAGAATGAATTTCTAGGTAACCAATTATTAGTAGTAAGTTTTGTTTCATATTTGTAATTTATTGTTCAAAAAATTGTAAATTACTTGCAGGTTACAAAAAGTTGATTTTGTAATAAAACAAAAAAAAAAATTATGTGAATCTATGGTAGATATTCTTAAACTAAATCTAGTTATATAATCGTATCACTAAACTAAATTCAAAATTAAAATTGACTTAAAAAAATATTCATCATTGTCCCATACATTTCAACCTCACATAATAATTGTCACATCTTTTGGTTATTCACAATATTGGTTGACGTCAAATAAAACTCGAAACTAATTTTACTTCCGCTCCCACAACTTCAGCGCAGAAGAAGCGGTAACAAACAGCATTGTAGCATTTCTCTCTCCAGTCAAAAGGTAAAAATCAATCAAAATATAAAATGATATTAAAGAATTATGTCCACCCTACTCTGAAAGTAGTCTACACTTCTGCACTAAAATTAACGGTTCGTAATTTAATCTCCTGCCATAATCTCTTTGTTTCATAGCTATTTAATTGCTAGTTTCAACTATTATTTTGATTTACTGCTTTGTTATATTTATATTTGCGTAACTTTAGAGCTCGATATAGTTATGATAGGAGCGTTTTCCCGGGGCGTTGCTCATGTGGGCATTTGCGAAAATCTTTCTTACGTACACAAACAATAAAAAAAAATCGTTTATTGTTTATTTTTATTTTATCGTTTATTTATTTATTTCAATATCTATACTAATATTATAAAGCTGAGGAGTTTGTTTGTTTGAATGCGCTAATCTCAGGAACTAATGGTACGAATTGAATTTTTTTTTTGTTGATTAGACGGAGGAAGGCTTTAGGCTATATAACATCACGCTGCAACTTTTAAGAGCGAAGAAATAATGGTAAATGTGAAAAAAACGGGGTAAATTATTCATCCTTGAGGGCTTTAATGATGCCCAAAATAACTAGTCTACGGGAACGGAATCGCGGGCACAACTAGCCTTACATAAATTTATCCAAACCCATCACGTCTTTAAAGAGTAAACAGGCCCCAAGATTAACTTAATGGTAAAAGTGAGATTCAGAGTTAGTGGCAGGTTGCTGGCTCATCGCCTCAAAGAAAAATCATCATCATCATATCAACCGTAGGACGTCCACTGCTGGACATAGGCCTCCCCCTCGCTGTTTTGTAGGCGACCTACATGACGTTCTGCATGCCAAATTCCAGCTCAATCGGTCCAGTAGTTTGGGCTGTGCGTTAATAGATCAGTCAGTCACCTTTACCTTATCTTAATGTTCATTGGCTATTCAAGATTAGATACAGTTGATCAGTTCCCAAGCACTTTGTTTACGCATAAGTCTACTCTATTAAAAACAGCTAAAACATTTATTAGACTACATCCTAGCTTCAAGAACCTCGATCAACCGCTATTTCATAAACATGCCTAGTTAATTTGTATCTAATTTAAAATGTAATGAGGACTTTTTATAGCCACGACATAAATTAAAAATAGAATAGATAGGATCTTGATTACTAATGTTATTTACGGCGTACAAGTTCGTCATAATTTATTATAATTTCCTTTTTACTGTCAACATTGTTTGTTATAGGTAATAATGGCTGAGTTATAGCTGTATTAAAAAGAGTAAGACCTTAAAAAATTGATTATAATTATCAAACTACAGACTGTATTTGGATTCTAGATCCCCTCCCTTTCGCTCAAATGATTGCCTCAAACATAAAAGAAATACTAGAAAAATATTTAATTTTATTAACATTTCCTTTGCATGTTCTAAAATACATTTTTTTAAAACAATTTATATACCAAATAAGGTTGAGTATGTTTGTAAAATAACATATTATGCAGGTCCATAACCTATCTGAATTCACAGCAAAGTAATTTAATGTAGGAAGTGTTGTGGAAAGTTCAGTAACTGTATACACCAAAGGAGAAAGAAGGAAAACTGAAGAGGAGAGAAATAATTCAACGCAATTTATTTAAGGAAAACACTTAAATCATGTTTTATGAAGGTTTTATCCTTTACAGAGTAGGAAGAGCTAAAAGTAAGCCAGCCGAATATATATTTTTTTAAATATAATGCATGGTTTTTTTATTTTTTATTCTTAAGCACAAGCGAAGAAGATGCTCATTAATTTATTTCTATTTACAAAGAAGACCTTCACTTAAAAATCACGCTTAATCAGTTATGCTTTCCAAGCTACATACCTATCTGCACTCTCATTAATCCGTGTCAGCGAGGCTCCCAGCAAACACGAAAAAAGGCGAAATAGTCGGTGTGATTGGTCGCATTCTTGAATGACTTGTGGTTTAGTTGGTGGAATGGAATAAAGAAGACACGTGTAAGACGTAGGTTCGATGGCTGGGAACGTGTACCGTTTTGAGACATGTCTCGTGTTTCTCTTAATGGTTAATCAATCAATTAGTTACGCTTGCATGCCTAATTTTAAGGCTGTGCACAAATTATTAATTATATTTTTTTTTAATTTGGTATTAATTTAAAGTATTGAGTTCTTTTTTTTATAAAAAAAATATTGAGTGTGATTAAAATTATTTATTTAGAGTATCGATGGTACAGTGGTTAAAATACTTGTATCAAGATTATTTCCATATTTATTTTCAAAGTAACGGTTAAATCGTCATCAAACAATAAAACTCACTGACATATTGCCGTAGTAAGATTCGAATCTTGGAACATCTAGGTGAAAATAAGCCTTTATTTTGACAATAAACTTTAACAATACGGGTTAAAAAAATTTGATAGTTTTAGTGTTAAAAAAAATAATTAATAATTAAAATTACCTACAACAAAAAAAATGGCCACACTTTTTATTACACATACAAGTTTTTACGACATTCGTATTTAATTTAAAGACAATAGCGGTTGCTATGTGTGAAAATATTTTTAAATTACATATATTCATATACATAATATTAAGTAGCTATTTCTTCACTTTACTATAGCTTGTGTCCACCCACCGGCAAAAGCTTAGTCCGTTCTTAGGTACACAGGTTCGATTCTATCGCGGCCATACCAATGACGCTTTTTGTATAACCTATATTAGTTTTATCGCTAACCAATGATCTAGCATAAGGGAAAACATCCTTTCTCCTCGATCCTTATCATCGTTCCTCTGAAAAGGTGGAATAGGTCTGATGAGAGAGGTAGTCGCTTTGTGTTACATACATACATACATACATATAATTACGTCTATATCCCTTGCGGGGTAGACAGAGCTAACAGTCTTGTAAAGACCGATAAGCCACGTTCAGCTATTTGGCTTTAAGATACAATTGAGATTCTAATAGTGACGGGTTGCTAGCCCATCGCCTAAACGAAGAATCCTAAGTTTATATACCAATCCCTTAGTATCCTTTTACGACATCCGTGGGGAAGAGATGGAGTAGCCCTATTCTTTTTTCTATTGGGGTCTAACATCCAGTTGCCTGAATTTGCAGGTTTCCTCACGATCTTTGCCCTCACCTTTGTATTTGTATGTTTGTAACGACTTAACTCAAAAACAACGAGACCGTAATTGATTGATTGAAGATATAAATTATTTCATATACATATGTATAATCTGTTATACGGTTTCTCAAAGCTGATTTGAATAAAAATATAAACAATCGTGTCATGAATGAACAGACGTTGACCTCAAACCGGTCGCAGGTTCGATACCTTTTTATTTTATTTTGATCAACACGTGTATAGGTGATATGGTGTCATTGGGCAAGGATGTTTTTTTTTAATTTGACGGCCTCTGTGGCGCAGCGGTAATACGCTTGTCTGTGACACCGGAGGTCCCGGGTTCGAATCTCGGTCAGGGCATGATGAGAAACGCACTTTCTCTAATTGGTCTGGGTCTTGGATGTTTATCTATCTAAGTATTTATTAATAAATATAGTATCGTTGAGTTGGTATCTCGTAACACAAGTCTCGAACTTACTTCGAGGCTGACTCAATATGTGTAATTTGTCCCGTATATATTTATTTATTTTAATGAAAGCTTATTATTATTCAGCATGCATACATATAGTCACGTCTATATCCCTTGCGGGGTAGACAGAGCCAACAAATTGTTTTAGCATTTAGGCTTGATTAAAGAATTGAGATTCAAAATATGCAAAAAACCTTATTAAATATAAAAAAATTAATGCAGTGTCCCTGCTGATTTAGTAGCGGAGAAAAAATCATAGTGTGTGCCGGCTGCTTTGCCCTCACAGATTGTAAGCTGATCAAAGGAAAAGCTTACACTTGAGAGGTGTTTTTATGCGATAAGCTTGTATCTTGTTACTATATACCTAAATACTAAATAAATATATACGGGACAAATTACACTGATTGAGTTAGCCTCGAAGTGAGTTAGAGACTTGTGTTACGAGATACTAACTCAACGATACTATATTTTATAATAAACACTTATATAGATAAACATCCAGGAACCAGGCCAATCAGAAAAATTCTTTTCTCATCATGCCCTGGCCGGGATTTGAACCCGGGAACCTCCGATGTCACAGACAACCATACTACCGCTGCGCCAGAGGCCGTCATATAAGACACAATAAAAAAGAAACAGTACAAAATATATAAATAGGTTGTGCACTAAAATAGTTCACAAGAAACTGTTTATCACTATTTGATCATTAAACTGTACATTATCAGTATTTACGAGACTGTCAACCCCGTGAGGAATAAAGACGTATACTCGTATGTAAAGCGATAGTCACGAAAAGGCCAGACATCATAGAAGCGTAGCGTTAACCCCACTATCGCATAATGTGAACTTACCTTCAAAAGCATTGGACGGTAACGTGTGTAAGCATGGCTTCTGTCTAGCCTAATGTGAGTTTATGGCTAACGAAAGTGAATGCGAGGCGGCGCTTGGGCGCGTGGGGACGCGGTGGGAGGGCCCGGTAATTAGACACAGTTACTGGCAGGTTATATGAAATAGTGAAAAGTAAAACCTCCGAATAAAACGTACTGGCAGGCGAGAGAGTGGTAAATTTCTAGTCTATGATTCTGTCAATAAAATAATTTGGTGCGGAATCTCTTTTTATATCACTGGCTGGCTATATAAAAAAAAAAACGTAACTACTGCCAAGTTTAATCTTGTAACTTTATCAAATAATTTGAAATCAGAATAAATAAAATTACTAGATGTTGAGAGACAAAAATAAAACAATTTTCTATAATGATGCAATAATTAAGATTTGACCGTGATTAAAATTAAAAATGATTTTATAACCATATTTTTATCCATTATTTAGCGTCAAAATACTGGCAAGTGATGATGAATGAATTAAGCGAGGTACGACTATGATAAAACAATGCTTTTTTAATTTGAAATTTTCGTGTTTGGAAAAAAATTGACTCGCAATCAACTGGCTGATACTCGTATTGGTACCTAGACTTATGAAGTGATTAATGCTCAATCTTTTACGCCATTTTGCATGGTATCTCCATAATTATTTAATCATAAATATGGATGCCAAGATATGATTAATTGCGGTAAGCATTGTTAAATGCTGTTAGTTTTTTGCTATGCCTTAGGGTTGCCATAACCAAAGAATTTTTTGCAACCAGTGGATGTTTTTCTAATGCAAAAAATTATCTTCTTACCGGTATGTAGTTTCAAAAGGGGGAAATAAATCATATGTTTGTATTGTAATACAATTATCTAATCAATCAATCGTTCATTTGATTAAATAAATACCTTCATAGATTATTTTTTAATTTGATATAACATTGAAAATTTAAAAGCTATTATATATTATAATTTAAATTAAATCAATTTATCGTAATTCATAAGCCGAAAATATAGTTTCAGTCTTTTCAAGACTCTGTCTACACCGCACGGGATATAGACGTGATTAGGTATATGTATGTATGAAATTTATTATAACAATGTGTTCTCTCGTCTACATTCTGTCGTCTATTCTAATTCTAAGTTTGGTTAATTGTGAAATGGACGATCTTGAAGGAAATGCTGCAGTGCAGTTTGTTGCTGCTTCTTCTGCACTATTTTGGTTGCCAATAGAATAATATAGTACAATCCATACAAACATACATATAGTCACGTCTATATCCCTTTCGGAGTAGACAGAGCGAACAGTCCTGCAGAGACTGACAGGCCACGTTCAGCTATTTGGCTAACAAGTACAACCCATGTTATAAATAGTAATTTTTTTAAGGTTATGATAAAATATAAAGTACTTACTCGTATGATGATGGTAAAAAAGATTGATACAATTTTCTTTTGAAAAGAAAAATAATTGATTTTAGTCATGAATTGAATATGAATTAACATAATGTCATAATGAACTACTTTATTTTATTTAAGAAATGAATTTTTCAACGCAAAAGACGTTTAAAGACTGTTCACCTTTATTTCAGTACCTAAAGCAATAGCCTTTTAGTCTTTCCAACACTCTGTCTACCTCGCAGGGAAAATAGACGTGGCTATAACTATTAATGTTAATACCTAAAGAATGAACTATCACTCGGAGAATTTTTTAAGAGTTAATAGATAAAAACTTAGTGACGACCCTACGATATAAAATCGTCACGCCTGAGAAGTTCCTCGTTTACCGAACGCTATGTAAAGTGTACATAAATCCTATGTTTTTGTCCCTGACCTGACGCAGTTGCATTTCTAATACATCTTGTGAAATTCATACCATTAAAAGTTAAGTTTGAAGAACATTTATGTATTAAAAAGACATGACGTAATTTATGTGAGAAAAATTAATCTTTATGAGACTTTTTCATAAATATTAATTATTTCTTTAATTAATTTTTCGAAACTAATTAATTTAAATAATTGCCAACAGAGGTTGATGTTTCTTTCACTAACGATGTTTTCCCTCGCCGTAAGAGCATCGATTATTATTCAAACTAATGAAGGTACATAACTTCGAAAATAGTCATTGGTACATGGCCGAGGTAGGATTTGAACCTGTGCCTTCCTGCGCATCACGCATTTTAACCGGGCACCTTGTCGATTCGACCAACAACGCTCTTAGGATGGGATATTGCTCATTCGAAAGTAGTAACAGGATGCAGGATAAGTAAAAATATAAATATATACGGGACAAATTACACATATTGAGTTAGCCTCGAAGTAAGTTCGAGACTTGTGTAACGAGATACTAACTCAACGATACTATCACTACATAGTATAAAACACAGTCGCTATTTTAGTCCGTTTGTCTGTATGCTTAAATCTTTAAAATCACGCAACGGATTTTGATGCGGTTTAGGTAGAGTGATTCAAGAGGAAGGTTTTTATGTATAATTTTTTCCGAATTTTGCACCCGTGCGAAGCCGGGGCGGGTCGCTAGTATTTTATAATACATACTTATATAGATAAACATCCAAGACCCAGGCCAATCACAAAATGTTCTTTTCTCATCATGCCCTTGCCGGGATTCGAACCCGGGACCTCCGGTGTCACAGACAAGCGTACTACCGCTGCGCCACAGAGGCCGTCTAAATTTGATATTAGTTTAAAAACTTAACTCAAAGTCCCTGACTGTCTCGTCCAGCAGCTGTGACGTTATCAGCGATAGGTTTCTAACCACATCAAGCTAACTGCACAGTAATTAAATTAATTACGTATTAATTATGCGTCAACTTTATCTCGTAGATTATAAATGATCTAAAATCACGATAAAATGTAAGTATCAGATTGACAGACATAACTTAGATTGCAAAAGTTAACGCATCCCAAGGGGGATAGGTAGAATTTGTTTATCTTGTTTGGTTAGATTCAGATATTGTAACAGGTTGCTAGCTCATCCATAGACACCGATTCGTCCACAGTTCAGATTCAAGATATTTACTTGTAATAAACTGTTGCCCGCGACTTCGTTTGCTATAAAACAAAATCTGAGAAACCCAAGTATACAAATCGGAACAATGGTTTTCGCGTGATGTGAGTACAAACATATAATCAGACAGAAGTTCTAAATATCACCTTTTTGGCTTCTATTGGTCATTATATGGATTCATTCATTTATATAATCCCGTATATTATTCTTGCGGGGCAGACAGAGCCAGCAGACTTGAAAGACTTACAGGCCACGTTCAGCTGTTAGGCTTTATGATAGAATTGAGATTCAAATAGCAACAGGTTGCCCATTGCCTAAATGTTTTTTAATTATTATACATATATATGGATTCGAATGAACGATTTACGGCTCAACTTGGCCTTTCAGACTTTTCAAGACTGTTGGCTCTGTCTATCAGTAAGGGATATAGACGTGAGGTGACATATAAGTACTTAAGTACTATGCTACTGATGCTTTCATATTACCATAGATACATACAGGGGCGTATTTTAAGATTGCGCGCTCCGGGCTCCTGCAGCTTTCCGCCCCATCAAGGAATGAAAGAAAACAAAAAAAAAAGTTATCGATTTTATATTTTACATTTTTTTTCTGTGGACAAAATTTTTGACAAATTCGTTTATTACATCGTCATAATCAATTTTATTTGTTAAATCGGCTTCGATGTTCAAAATTGCCAAATTATTAAGCCGTTCTTCGATAAGACGCGATCTTAAATAGTTTTTTAACCGTTTGAGTACCGAAAATGAGCGTTCTGCACTACAATTCGTTACTGCAGTACAAAGAAATATGCGCAACGCAATTCCAATGTAAGGAAACGCCACTTTCAGATCCTTTTTATTAATTAATAAGTTTAGTTCGCGTAAACTTGTTTCAGTTTCTTGTCCCTGAGACGGCAAAAAATTATTTAATAGTATGCATTCATCCTTTAAATCATCCGCAAGATCAGTAGGATAAGACTTTTGGAGTGATAATGCGTTCAATTTAATTTCCGCCTCAGATAGTGTACTTAAATTGGATAGAAATGCAAATTTTGCGGTTACAGCGTCATAGGATGTTTTACGCCTCCTTAACTCGCCCAACAATTGGTCGCATATTGGCAAAAAAGTATTCACTTTGAAATAGTCCCGTCCTTGTAAAATTACTTCTCCTTCGCGTTGCTCATCGTCTCGTTTTTTTCTTTTTGTTATCCTTTTCCGGCTATCTTTGTAATCTTCAGTACACTTTTCTTTTCCAGCTTTTTCAAATGCATCGAATAATTCGCGTTGATTTTTCACAAAAGTAATCAGGGAATCGTAAAGGTTGGAGACTACCTCAACGTTTGTGTCCACACCTTGCAAAACTTTAGAAACGGTATTAAATTGTTTTAGAACTGATCCCCAGAATTCCGATAATATCGCTGTTTCTAAGGAATTCAGTTGAGCCAATAAACCTGTAGCTTCATTTTTGATTAAGGCTTTTTGTTGCGAAGAGTTACTTTTTATTGCTTCCAGAGCTTTAATTATTTGTTCCCAATTTTTATTCAGGCTCGAGCAAGCATCATCTCTTGCCGACCACCGCGTATGTGACAAACTTTTAACGGTTACATTTTCAGGTTCCGTTAAAAATGTTTGCAATATTTTTGTACGTTCCGTTGATCCTGTAAAAAATACGTACAGATTTTGCAGTACTCCAAAAAACTTTGTAGCTTCTGGGCAACACTCAGCTGCTGAGGATCCGATCAAATTTAAGGAATGTGCGGCGCAAGGTATATATGTTGCATACTGGCATTTTTCTTTAATCTTTGCCTGCAGGCCGTTATACTGCCCCGACCTTGCGCAAGGCGACTTAGGCTAAATACTAAAATTATTTTTTTTGCTTCAGACCTGCTTCAGACATAAAATAAAAAAACCGAGGCGAAAAAAAATAGACGGTTCAACCGGTTCAGGAAAGAACAAGGGGCGGCTTGCATACTTCAATTAATTTCGAATTTCTCCAGACATGATATCCACGCACAAGACAAGGGGCGGCTTTCATACTTTAATTGAATTTCAAATTTCTTCAGACATTAAATCAACATGTGGAAAGGTGGCTCAGGGGCGTTCTAGGCTTAAGTCTGAAAATATTTTTTTTATTTTTTCAAACTTCCAAACCAAAGCCCTAGCCCTGGGCCGCCCCTCGCGGCCTGCCGCCCCGGGCTATAGCCCTTCTGGCCCTAGGGTAAATACACCCCTGGATACATACATGTAATCACTTCTATATCCCTTGTTTGTTTGTAATATCTTTACATACATACATACATACATAAAATCACGCCTCTTTCCCGGAGGGGTAGGCAGAGACTACCTCTTTCCACTTGCCACGATCTCTGCATACTTCTTTCGCTTCGTCCACATTCATAACTCTCTTCATACAAGCTCGGCGGTTTCGGGTACTTTTGACCTGACCCTTTACCAGGACGTCCTTAATTTGATCAAGATACGTTCGTCTAGGTCTTCCCACTCCGACCTTTCCCTCCACACTCTCCTTGTATATCTGCTTAGTCAACCTGCTTTCATTCATCCTCTCCACATGACCGAACCATCTTAACATACCCTTTTCTATTCCTGTAACTACATCTTCTTTCACATCACAACATTCCCTTATCACGCTGTTCCTTATCCTGTCACTCAATTTCACACCCATCATACTCCTTAACGCTCTCATTTCCACTGCATTTATTCTGCTTTCATGCTTCTTTTGCCATACCCAACTTTCACTCCCATACATTAATGTCGGGACCAACACGCCCCTGTGCACAGCCAGTCGAGCCTTTTTGGATAGTTTCTGACTGCTCATAAAGGCATGCAAAGCTCCATTCACCATGTTCCCCGCGTTCACTCTCCTTTCAATATCACTATCATACTTGCCATCTGATGTAAACTTTGATCCTAGATATACAAACTCTTTCACTTGCTCCACTTTTTCTCCTCCAATCAAAATATTACATGCTGTCATTTCTTTCTCCATTTCAAAAACCAGTGTTTTAGTTTTACTTACGTTCACTTTCATTCCTTTCTCTTTTAAAGCTTCATGCATACAGTTTACCATCTCCTGTAACTCCTCCGCTGATGACGCCAGTATAACCTGATCGTCGGCATAGAGCAGACATTTGACGAGTAACTCATTCATCCTTAATCCACCTTTAGACTCTTTCAAATCTGTCAAGCAGCTATCCATAAATAGGTTGAACAGCCACGGTGACGCAACACATCCTTGCCTAACGCCTTTCTCAATCTTAAACCACTCAGTGTGCGCTCCGTTTATCCTGACACAAGCACTCGAATCCTCATATAAGGATTTCAGTGCTCGTATTAAGAGACTGCTCACCCCATGCATAGAAAGTGCTGACCACAATTCATTCCTCTCAACTCTGTCATAGGCCTTTTCCAGATCTACGAATGTGCAATAGACTTTTTGACTCTTGGCCAAAAACTTTTCGGCTATGCACCGCAAGGAAAAGACCTGATCAGTACATCCCATTCCCTTTCGAAATCCCGCTTGAGCATCCCATATTTTGTCATCAGTTTCATTCCTGACTCTATTAATCAATACCTTAGCATACAATTTGCCGACGACGCTAAGCAGGCTTATACCACGATAATTTTTGCAGTCCAGCTGTGACCCTTTTCCTTTGTAAAGTGGCACGATAACAGCCTTACACCAATCTTTTGGTACTCGGCCGCTTCTCCAACACAAATTGAAAAGGCAGTACAACTGACTAGCTACTACGCCTTTTCCTGCTTTAAGCATCTCGACCGACACTCTATCACACCCAGCAGCCTTTCCCGCTTTCATACTCTTAAGTGCTTCCACAATTTCGAACATTTCAATTTCGCCTTCCATCTCATTCTCTTTTTCTTCGCTATAGCAGAAATCTTTCTTATTTCCTTCCTTTTTTTCAAATAAACTTTCAAAATAGTCCTTCCATATCTTTAGTACACATTCTTCTCCTTTCACAACGCTACCATCCTGGCATCTGATCCTAGTCAGCTCTCTGGTTATAGTATTTCCTCGGGCTGACCTTACGGATTTCCAGAATACTTTCAGATTTGACTGAAAGTCTTCTGATAACCTTTTATCAAAATCCTCTTTATACTCTTCTTTCTTTCTAATCACAGCTTTCTTAACCAGATCTTTCATTTTCTTATATTCCTTACGTGCTTCATTCACATCTTCATCTATAACCTCTTGCATTCTTAAGTTAGCTTTTGCTGCTAACAAATCCAGCCATGCTTTCTTCTTTAATCGCGCAAGTTCTTGCACATCTTTACTCATCCACGCATTTTTGTGATTTTTTCCTTTCCTTCTTCTACTTACACCACACACTTCAACAGCTACTTTCACAATTCTTTCTTTAAATTCCTTCCATCCATCTTCAATATCGCTCATTTCCTCTAAATCTTCAAATTCATCCTTCAGTCTATTAATATACTTCTTACCTACATCCATATCTTGCAAATTTTCTACTTTTACTCTTTCCAAAGCGCTGGTTTGCTCCCTTACCCTGTGCCGCCAGCGATTGAAGATACCCCTTATCCGGGATATCACCAGTAAATGGTCCGAGTCAATGCCAGCACCGCGATATGCACGGGTATCCAGCACTTTGTTCTTCAATCTTTCATCTACAATCACAAAGTCTATCATACTTTTTAAAATACCTTCCACTCTTGTGTAGGTGTGGATCTCTTTATGTTGAAACATTGAGTTCGACACAAAAAGATCCCACTCTAGACAAATTTCTAATACACTTCTTCCATTATCATTCACCTTTTCGTCACCAAACGCACCAAGCACCTTCTCATATCCATCACGCTTTACACCCACCCATCCATTAAAATCACCTAACATAATAATCTTCTCATTTGGCTTGGTAACTTTCAATACCTCTCTTACACTATTCCAGAACTCCTCGTTTTCGCTTTTTGCTGATGTTGTACCCCTCGAACCCACATCCCAAGGTGCATAAACACCTAGAACGAAGATCCGAGTGATTCCAACTTTCAGCCTAATCCATAGAAGACGAGGGCTGACACACTCATACTCATTCACGCACTCAGCCATTCGTGCAGAAAGAATTAGACCGACCCCTTGACAGCCTCGGCTGGTACTGGAAATTCCAGACCAATACGCCGTGTAAGGGCCGTGCTGCGTCGCGTCGCATCCTTTCCGCTTCGTTTCATTCACGCACAACACATCCAAACGTCTTTCATCCATCATCTGGCATACTTCCTCAATCTTATCCTTCATTCCTCCTCTTACATTCATCGTCGCAAAGCGGCTTTCAGCAGACCGCATACCGCTCCCGCCGGGAACGAGACGTGATGGGGTGCGGACACCATCGCCGCCATTTAGGTGCTCTTTTAAAAAATTTGCATCCATGCGATTCCCACGAGACGCAAGGGAACAATTTTGTCCGCCCCAGCAGAGCCCCGCATGCCAGGGTAAGGCTAGCCATTACCTGGGGGGCGCCCAACCCCATGGCGGAAGTGGCACGCTCGAGACTAGGCTCGCCCCTAGCCATGCATCCATCGGCGCGGCAGACCTTAGATTGGCAGGGATTTACATTAAAGAGGAATCCCAAGTCTATCCCTTAGTCGGCTCTTACGACATCCGTGGGAAAGAGATGGAGTGGTCCTATTCTTTTGTAATGGTGCCGGGAACCACACGGCATTATCTTTATTGCATAGAAATTTACACAGTAACAAGAAAATAGTACATAGTTATAAAAGAAACAAATCACTTGCAATGGCGGACTTATCCCATGTAGGGATCTCTTGTGGGGTAGACAGAGCCAACAATCTTGAAAAGTTTGAAAAGCCACGCTAAGCTGCTTGGCTCAATGATACAGTCGCCTAAAATAAGAATCCCAAGTTCATAATTTTTCATGGATGTCGTTAAAGACGGTTTATTCCACTTTGGCGACCTGGAGGATAGTAATCGTCTTATACGATATCCATGAAAAAGGTATGATATGGGGTTCCATCTTTGTATGGTTACACGGCACTACAAATGTTGCCAGTAAGATTTAATTATAAATGAGGTGGTGAATTACATTAAAACTGATCGGACCAGCCATCCAATAAGAAAGAATCAGCCTGGTAGTCACGCACGAAACGACTATAAAAAAACTAGATATTTTTTTAGAATAGAATAGAATTGATTTATTTTCAAAATTTGATACAAGGTATCACTTATTGACGTCACATCACTAAAATCTAATCATATCTACAACCGCTTCCAAAGCGCATGTGTAGAAGAAGCGGCGGAACAAATTGCGCTGCAGCATTTTCACCGGACGTCGATTTACAAATATGTATATATCTCTTAAATCTAAATCGTGGACGAATGCGCATTGTCTAGATAAAAAAATGTGAATGAGTTAAAAATTAATAATGAAATCACGTCAAATATATAAAGATAAAATAAGATACATATAAATTATGTCAATACCATGTCAAAAATGCACATGCATTTAAGAGGCCATTATGTCAAGCTCGGGCCACACATGTTTATCCTACTACTATTATAAAGGCGAAAGTTTGTATGGATGTTTGTTACTCTTTCACGCAAAAACTACTGAACCGATTACCATGAAATTTGGTATGTAGGTAGCTGAAGACCCAGAATAACACATAGGTTACTTTTTATCCCAGAGTTCCCGCGGGATTGATAGGGTTTCCATGCGGACGAAGTCGCGGGCGGCCTCTAGTCATTAATATGATCCTCCGTGCTGTAATGGGCTTTCCTACGAAGATCATCTTTAATGTACTTTTTGAATTTTCTTTCACTAATTTCAAGAAAACCTTTTTGGTAATTTATTATAAAATCTTATACAATCAATCAGAAATGATTTCCCTACCTTAGCCAGCCGATGTGCTGACCAACAACTTAAAATTGTTCCATCATAAAGCCATACAGCTGAACGTGTTTTTTCAGTCATTTCAAGACTGCTGGTTTTGTGTACCCCGCAAATGCTTTAGATGTGACTATATGTAGGTATGTACAATGCGAGTTTGTATGATTGACAGACGCCCCACTATGCCGAGTTCCTGGTAAACTTGTTGGCTCTGTCTACCTCGCAAGGGATAAAGACGTGATTATGTTATAAATTAAGTCCGGTGGAAGAGTCAGTACAATCCAGTTCACAGCAGTTCAAAGACGCTCGACTCGATTAAAAATCGAATACCAAGAATAGAATAATCGAGTAGATGCAGAAAAAAAAATACCGTCTAGTCACGCACGAGAAATCTCGGATCAGACCGCGTTTAGACTAACTGATTTGTCTTTTTTTTAAGCGAAATAGTATGACTCAACGAATTGACTCGGGCCAATAAGCGTTTGAAAATTCAGTAGGTATCCATAATAAATATTAACGAATGATTTTCGCAAATCAAAATATACTACTGACATGTTAGTTAAACTGGTAGCGAATAAAACAGTTTGCGCTTGTTGCTTCTCTTCTCGTTCAGGTAGTAAAAGTCGATTAAGGGAAAGGCTATAATAAGCTTGGGATTTTGCGTATACCTAAACATGACTTGCTCTACCTGTATCAAATAGCAGGTGCCCATCGGTGCGACTTGTGTTTACAATAAATCTTGAAAACCCAATCTTGTAAAAATATTGCCAACATAATGCTTAGGTAGGTATATTTTAAAAAAAAAACATGTCTTCTCAATCCAAAATCGTGGTCATGGGCGGACCCCGGGCTCCTCTCATGCAGTTCATGAGAACACAAAAGTGACTGACGCAAAGACAATGACGATATTTTGTCACTCAAGGATCACTGACACCAAATGTACGTCCTACATAGATTATTTAAACTAAAAGTTCCAGACAAATGCCAAACTATTAAAGCAAAACTGTTTAACCTGAAGACCAAAGATGGAAAAGTATACACAGAGACACAAAAAATATCTACGTTAAAATCTACAAAGTAATGTATATTTATTGAAATATCACGCATATTCAACGATTACGATTTACTCCTAACATCTCCCTTTTTCAAGGCATTAGAAATTTGGTCCTTGAAAGTGGAATTCCATAGTCTCCTCTGCCTACCCCAATGGGAAACGGGCGTGATGGTATGTATGTATGTATTGAAATATCTACTAAACTGATACGCTTTTATCAGATAATCCCCCTTTAATATCCATTTAAAAACATCCAATAACGTTAAGAAATAAAGTTGGGCTGGCCTTCACACATGACAGCGCATTACATACCACAACTATCTTAGCCAATTACAACTTAGCGGAAACATGGTGTAAGTATAAATAATTTAACACACATATGTATGTAGTGCAAAGGCCAAGTCAACTGGCGTGACGGACGGCTAGAAATAGACTGGCCACTCAGAGAAATAGTGACTTTTTTTTTATTTTAAACTAGCTGTGCCTGCGACTTCGTCCGCGTGGAATAGTTATTTTGGGCATCATTGAAGCCCTCAAAGATGCTCCTTCCCCGTTTTTTTCGCACCTAGACGTTTTATAGCCTAAAGCCTTCCTCGATAAATGGTCTATTCAACACAATAATCTTTCAAATCGAACCAGTAGTTCTTGAGATTAGCACATTCAAACAAACAAACAAACTCTTCAGTTTTATAATATTAGTACCTATAGATAAATCTAAGTGCCTATTTAAACTAAAAAAAAATATTCTAATAGAATTATAACCAGAAATATGTACCTACAACTTACAAAAGAAAAAGAAATGAAAATAAAGTTAAAACGCCTGTGCAATACTATCTTGCCGTCGTCGGGTCTTCCCATACTTTTACCCTTAGGGAGTCGGAGTAGATTGGTCAGGGCTTTTGGCCCTCTTCAATGGCATCATCGCTGCTTAGACTGTAGGCAGGTCGATGGGGCGGCCGTGACGGCCTGGGTCTTCACGTCTTCATACACTGGGAGTTGCCATCGGCGGCGGCGTCGTCACTGGTCGACGACGTCTGCCGCAAGGCAGCGAGGGGAGAGTTTCAACCGACGGCCCGGAGGGCGGGCGTGGAGCGGCGCAATGCCGCGCAGGTGGCTGTGTGATGACGCGTCCGCCCTCTCGGATATCTGCGTTCTCCCACTTCAGGTCCCTGAGGATCGTCGAGTTCCTCACGTAGCGCGGGGCTCCGACGACTGCTCTGAGACTTTGTTTCGCTTGGGCTCTGAGTCTTCTCCTGTTGGTCTCAGAGCAGAATGCGTACCACGCCGGGGCCGCGTACGTGTGGCGGGATCTGACGTATGTTCCGTAGATCCCGAGCTACGTCCTCAGGGGGAGGCTGGAGGAGAGAACTTCGTGAAGTCTCCCCCTGGCTGCCTTGGTCATGAAGCTTGCGCTCGCCTCCTGCCCCTTTTATACCCTGCCGCCGCGAGCCGCGT
The DNA here is from genome assembly GCF_032362555.1 of Amyelois transitella. Taxonomy (NCBI): domain Eukaryota; kingdom Metazoa; phylum Arthropoda; class Insecta; order Lepidoptera; family Pyralidae; genus Amyelois; species Amyelois transitella. Next base: position 9,330,956 of record NC_083515.1, read on the forward strand.
CGAGCGCGGTAACCGTTACGCAAAAATAATCCTTATAGCATGATTCAGTATTTACGCGCGATGGCTTGTTAGGGTATTATTTTATTTCATGTATAAATTTGGTGTTTCTATACCGATTTCGATGATTCTTTTTTTATTGAAAAGGTACTTATATAAATTTTTAAAAATTACGAATGAGTGTGAGTTTTATTGGTATTATAAACATCAGAGTAAAGAAATATGATCAGAAATCTCAGAACTGCTAAGCTATTAGGAATTACACGTGTTATTGTGAGTCAACCATAAAAGATAGACTTATGCTGTCTTGGGATATTTTTTTTATTATTTTATGTAGTATTTTTCCGTTATACATGGTTTCGCTGTAGCTTTAACCATTACGGCTGCACACGCGACGGAAGCTAAAAAAATCAAGTAACTTCTCCCGTTTTTTCAACATTTCCTTTCACTGCTCTGCTCCTAGTGATTGTAGCGTAATGAAAAGTATACTATAACCTGCTCAGGAGTATGAAGAATAACTGTACCAAGTTTCGTTAATATCCGTCAAGTAGTTTTTGTTTCTATAAAGAACATACAGACAGACAGACAGACAGACAGACAGACAGACAGACAGACAGACAGACAAAAATTTTACTGATTGCATTTTTGGCTTCAGTATCGATCACTTATCACCCCCTGATAGTTATTTTGAAAATATATTCCATGTACAGAATTGACCTCTCTACAGATTTATTATAAGTATAGATTATGTAAGTACTGGTAAAAAAAAGTAATTTAAATTTGGAATTGAAATGGTGGCTTACGGTTTACGGTTTAGACGAATAAATTCAAAATATGATATTCTAATTTAGTTAATTATTTTTTTTTTTTTTGGTTAAGTAGAAAAAAAAATTGTTAAAATTTCAACATTAATTAAGTAATTATAAATGGGTTATGCCCAATTGTGAACGCATTTTAAACATAAATAAGAATGCCAACTGTAGCTTCATTAAATAAAATAACTACGTATGTATTTGTCATTTTAATTTATAAAAAAAAAAAACAAAAATTAAATCCCTCTTGGTTGAAATAAACTATATGTACGTTATTTATAGGTACACTTCTGAAAGAATACAATCTCATAAAATAAAAACAATCAAAACTGTTGTTTTTACAATAATAAGAATTGACGGAAGAATATCATTAAGCTTTCTTAGATTATTTATGTTAATTTCATCTAACACGAAGAATTATCCTCACCGGTTATCTTCTTACGTGGCCTATCAGTCTTTTCAAGACTGTTGGCTGTGTCTACCCCGCAAGGGATAAAGACGCGATTATATGTATATGAATGCATGTATCCTCCTATAAAATGTGTAAAAACATAGTAAAAACGCACACGAATGTGTGAAACGAAACGAGACAAGTGCACCACTTATGATAATCAATTTCATGAATTTAAACAACACTTTTTTACTATCAACATTTATGCGCAAGAGTCAGCTTCCATGCTGGGCTGGTAATGGAGAAAAAAATATAGTGTGCACCAGCTGTTTCTTACCCCGCGCAGATTGTATAAGGCAACGAGGAGACAGTCTGTGATGACACTGCGCCACGGGTCACAATAAACCAAACGCGACGCTATCAGTCGAAAAGTCTAAATCGCGCAAGCAAAGATTTCACGGATTAGAGCATTTATATACTACCTCCGACACAATATCGTCGGAGCTGTGGTTACCCAGGTAGTACACCTAGCCTGGCGGAAGATCTTCCCTTTGGTGGCGGTCGAGCCGAATCATCGCTCGCGCTACACAGATTGACAGAAATCGACAAAAAACAAAAGCAAAGTATTGTGGTTACTGGATGTTGTAGGGTGACTAAATAATAAATGCAACAACTATGTAATAATAGAAATTGAATTGAATTTTAAATTGAAATTTAATATTAGAAAAAGCAACCCCGACTCTACTTTTAAAAAGTAAGAAATAACAAAAGAAACTCAATCTTATGGTACCTAATATGTATTTAATAATTTTTAGGCAATACATCTAGTTAAGAAAATCTTACATATAAAATTCTCGTGTAACAATGTTCGTTCCCGTACTCCTCCGAAACAGCTTGACCGATTCTCATGAAATGTGAGTATATTGAGTAGGTCTGAGAATCGGCCAACATCTATTTTTTATATCCCTTACTGAAAAGGGTTGTTCACCCTTAATTTTTTTTTTTAACTAGCAATTACTTAAAAATTATTTATATGGCAAAACAACATTTGCCGGGACAGCTAGTATAGACAACAAAACATAGATTACGTTTAATATTTTGACATTTTTATTACCAGAACACCTTCACAAGTTTATTAACGCCTCTTTTTCACTCGTCAAGAGAAATGGACAAGAACCTCCCCCAATTTGAAGTAGGTTAACAAAAATAATTGTGTTCCAGCCCTTCATTACGAGTAATTATCCTATACATATTTCATTTTAAAAATGTAGGAACTAAAAATGGTAGCAATACTTATTCTCAAGCTTATAGGTTTAAGGAAATCTAGATCTGACCTATCGCCGTGACGTCCCTGGATTTGACAATAAAATTTGGAAAGTCCGTGTCTATATTATTATATTATTCCCATTATTACAAAAAAATCACACCATATATTTAGAAAATAATGGTAAAACATTATCAGAAATAACAATTAATCTTAATTAAATAGACCACCGTGCCGTGTGGTTCTTGGCATTTAATAATAGGACCACTCCATATCTTTTCCCATGGATGTCGTAAAAGGCGACTAAGGTAAAGGCTAATAAACTTAGGATTCTTCAAAGGATATGAAAAGATATAGACAGACATATATATATGATGGTATGTATGTATTTCTCTGTCTATATGTAGGTGCTAATCTCAGAAACTTGTGGACGGATTTCATTTCTGTTTGAAATGTTAGATATAGAGATTTTTGAGGAAGTTTTATATCTATAAATGCTACGAGTGCAAAGCCGGGGCGGCTCGCTAGTTTAATTAATAAAGTTAGTAGACTTTAAGTAAACACATATATGTACATGCGAAGAACCCATTCACAATATTAATTTGCATACATTTATTTCACTTACTTACTATATTTAGAATGATCCTAATAAGGTACAGTCATTGCAGTTTTACAATTATTTATTAATTAAATGCATACATAAAATCAATCCCTTACATGATAGACGTAGCCAAAAGTCTCGGACAGATTTTAAGACAATGACTCGTGCATATCTAGCTGATACGCTATCCACGAGAAAAACAAGGCTAAGAGTGGTTTGGATTGAATGGAGGTTAAGATATTGACAGGTTGAATTAAGAATTCCAGGTTCTAAGAAGACATACATACATACATATGGTCATGTCCCATATCCCTTGCGGGGTAGACAGAGCCAACAGTCTTGAAAAGACTGAATGGCCACATTCAGCTATTTGGCCTAATGATAGAATTGACATTCAAATTGTGACAGGTTGCTAGCCCATCGCCTAAAAAAGAATCCCAAGTTTGTAAGCCTATCCCTTAGTCGCCTTTTACGACATCCACGGGAAAGAGATGGAGTGGTTCTATTCTTTTTTGTATTGGTGCCGGGAACCACACGGCACTCCTAGAAGACTCTTATCAAAAAAGGCCTATAACCTATTTTGATAAGAGTCTTCTTCCTCCTTGGGTAAGTCCCGGTTATATTTTCACCGCACCGGGGATGAGCCAGGGGTGCACTATTGAAAATGATCGAGGATTGGACGAGTCAGATTTCTACACGAATCGACTTTCAATACTATTTGACTGAAACAACCCATCACTTTTCATTAAATAGACATTTGGCCCACTCATACAATTGGTGCGGGCGAATACATAATGTTGGATTATTTATTTATTCTTTATTCTAACAATTACAATTTGTAAAGTACAATAGGCGGACTTAATGCGTAATAATATAATAAGTATACGTGATAAGTGATGTTATATGAATTTACGGCTCCCAAATTTTTCGTTGGCGATATGTCTCTTAATTTCGCTCATCTGACCTCCAAAACAGTGCAAGTGCCATGTGGTTCCCGGCACCAATATAATATGGAATAGGACCACTCCATCTCTTTCCCATGAATGTCGTAAAAGGCGACTAAGGGATAGGCTTATAAACTTGGGATTCTTCTTTTAAGCGATGGGCTAGTAACTTTTCACTATCTGAATCTCAATTATATCATTAAGCTAAACAGCTGAACGTGGCAAGACTGCTAACTCTGTCTATCCCGCAAGGGATATAGATGTGATTATTGAATGAATGAATGAATGACCTCCAAAACTTTTTCAGAGGAACTTCACACAGATTGGACTATGATAATATACATAACACACTGGTTTGTTTAACACAAAAATACCACGTACAGTCCAATACCAACTACATATATTTACAACAAAATCTGTATAACACACTTTATACGCTGTTAACTGTACAAAAAAAGGAAACTGGTTCGATTCCCGGTCTGATTATGTTTAGCAATTTACATGTTTGTGGCAGAGCGGCATCAACTTCCCACTCCATGATAGAATGCTTGCCCACGGGTTTCCTTGCGATTTCTAAGTGATAAATTTATGGGTGTCACTTATTATTAAGTAGCCAACGTGTGTTAGTATGTATTAAATTCTCGAATAACACGATAGGTAGGTAAGAATACTTCTTACTTACTTTTGTAAAAAAGTACTTAAAACTTTTACTACATACGAGTATATACCAAATTTTATTTACTTAAACATTTTCGCACGGAGATAAAGATGACAATTTTGCACCAATTTCTTAATTATCGTCCCGTGAAAATGCTGCAGTGTAGTTTGTCCCGCCGCTTCTTTTATACTTGCGCTTTGAAAGCGGTAGTAGATTTAATTATATATCTATACATATACGTCTATATCCCATACAGCATAGACAGAGCCAACAGTCTTGAAAAGACTGAAAGGCCACATTTAGCTGTACGGCTTAATGATGGAATTGAGATTCAAATAGTGACAGGTTGCTATCCCATCGCCTACAATAAGAATCTATAATTCATTTATTTGCCTTTCCCTAAGTCACTTTTTACGACATCCATAAGAAAGATATGGAGTGGTCCTGTCCTAAAATTCAATACACAGCAGCAAAACCACACGGCACTTTGTTCATGTGGTTCCCAAACGGCACTTTGTTACTATTTGAATCGCAATTTCATCATTAAGCCATTGAGCTGCGCGTGACTTTTCAGTCTTTGGAAGACTGTTGGCTCCGTTTGTAGTCCGAGAATGAGGTATTATTTTTATGTAGGTATGTTTTTTTATCGCGGAAACTAAGATCAAACGAACTTTATACGAAAATCATAAATTTTACGCTCGTGAAGACTAAGAAAAGCTATATCGGCATGCAAAGCTAAAATGCTATTGACCTTTAACTAATTAATGGTCACATAACACTTCATTGCAATGGCTGGACAAGCTTTTGACCGGTTCAATTTAGGATTATGGCTCAGGCCCGCGTCAGAGGATGTTATTTTCGTTTTCGGACAAAGAGCAACATTTACGTAGATACCGAAACTTAATAAAGCTAAAAAATTATAGAAATACTTTTTTTTAAGTTATAGAACTCTGAGTCAAAAAGTATATATCCTTCTAATATTATAAATGCGAAAGTTTGTGAGTATGTCAGGATGTCAGTATGGATGTTTGTTACTCTTTCACGCAAAAACTAATGAACCGATTACGATGAATTTTGGTATGTAAGTAGCTGAAGACCCAGAATAACATACGAGTATAGGCTACTTTTTATTCCGGAGTTCCCGCGGCATTGATAGGTTTTCCATGTGGACGAAGTCGCGGGCGGCCTCTAGTATTTAATATTTTGATATAATAAAATATTGTATATTTAGCATACACTAGTTAGTAGTATACTTTGTTGATGTGAGATAGGTAAATTCACAGAATTGATCATGTTTTTTCAAACGATCTATATTTGATGTTTTAAGAAATCCGATTATTGTTTTATACGATGTCTAAAAAGAGAAAGACAAAGCCTTTTAGGTCCTTAGTAGGGACATTTGGTCTTTCTGATTTATATATGCACCATTTAGAAATTATTTTATTTTACCAATTTGCAAAACACAGCACGTATTTTAATTTGTAAACTTGACCAAATATTTTACAATTCACGTGTAAAAGCATTTTTATATTCTTTGTAAAGTATTCTGATATTATATATTTTTTTATTTCTCAGTTACCCTGCTCAAAAAGAATGATGTGAAAAATGTGTCGTATCTATATCGATATTGATCTTTGCTTACGACCTTTTCGAATGAAGCGAGAATATTGAAATAATTAACGGTAGATCTTACGCTCGAACACCTCGTTGACAGATCACAGGAACATGTCCACAGAGCAAAGAGCAAATAGGTCCGAGGCGGGCATCTTTGCCCTGTGTACAACACAACAGACCGAAGACATAGATCTAGCTAGATAGTTTTTTTTCTTGTAAATATTCTACCAAATCGCCATTGCACTGTGGAAAATCAAGCATGTTAAACAATACATCTGGTTGTTCTTTTGCAGTTACAATTTAACAGAATATTAATTCTTTCTTCTTCTTGCTTTCATCAACATAATCAAATAACACAGTTTTAATGAGGTCTTTTGTGCTCCACGTGAATTAGCCTTATATGTTTTAATTCGCGCGGTCTAGCCTGATCTATGTCTATGCATGCAGACTGTTGTTTTGCGAATTACTCGCGTAATTAGCGTATTAAGACGAGGGCTGCACCTGTTCTTGTGCATGACGATGACATAAACACAAAAGATAAAGTTTTGATGCTGATGAAACTAGCTGTTAAAAATCGATTTGGTTGTAATTTTGAGATATCTAGGACAAACATATATATAGACTGCATATTTAGAGAAATGATATTTTTCAGACATGAAAACAATTCATTTATCGTAGGATGCGAATATTAAAATTAATAAACAATGATTTTAATTTGACCAAGGCGGTAATTTAGCTTTTTTCCTCACTCCGCCCGCGTCAAAAGTACCGATTACTAAAACCAGTAAAAGCTAACTACATACTTACTAATAGTACAAAAAATATTTATTTATGTATTTATTACGTGTTTTGTTGGAGATCAGGCTTTATGATCGAAGAAATATTTAAATAATTTTATTACTTAATTGTTTAGTAAGAACTATTGTTTATTGCCGATGTAAGGGACGATTTGCCTATAAAAACCTGATAATAATATCGTATTTACAATCAAATTACTGTTAAACGTCATTGTTAACAATAACTCTTGAGTTTTTCAACGCTCCAGTTGTTGAGTAAAGGGAAATAAATAAACATAATATGCAAACGGAAAATTCTTTTGAGAACGCCAGTTGTATCGTCAGCAAAATATTTCTTGAAAATTAGCGTATATATAAATTAAGTGTCTGGAGAGGGACATTAGATACTTTTCATCCCGGGAAAGAATAAAGTTACAGTAAGGTTTGCGAAAAATCTGTATTCTTGTATAGGTGGCGCTATAATCGCACCAGTGAAGCTGTAGTTAAAAGGTATATAAGATGAGAACAGTGAATACGATAAAAATATACCATCATTTGTAATCCCTCAAATTAAGAGTGTATACCTACAGTCTCAGTCTCAAAAAGACTGACAGGAAAGCAGGTTTTAAAAATAAATTTGTATAAGCGACCACCTATGATGATTTTATAATGATATGTTGCTGTCCGTACATTTACCTATGTATTTTTTCAATTGTCAATTAAAATATGCAGCTGAATTCCAATAGAAGTCGTTAGGCGCATGCGTGGAATTCGATATATTGTTTTTGTTTATTGTTTCGCCTATTTATGCGTAGCAAACATGTTAGAATCTAAAAAAATATTAATTAACAAGGTATTTAGTGGACAAATAAAAAATATGTTATTTAAATACGAATTATTTACATAATTAGAACTAAATTCAAGTAGGTTCAAGACTATGTTATTTAAATACGAATAATTTACATATATACTCGTAGAACTAATTTTAAGTAGGTTCAAGACTTGTGTTGTGCTAACTCAATTATTCTATTTCCTTCTTATATGTATAATAAATGCAAAATTTTGTAAGGATATATGTATGTGTGAAAATTGTTTGCTTATCACTCTTTCATGAAACTTTGCAGTTGTATGGCAAAGGTTAGCATAATATGTAGTACGTCTGTGGTAGAATCAGTAAGCTGCCCGGTTAAAATGCGTGATGCGCATAAAGGCACAGGTTTAAATCCCAACTCTGCAATGTACCAATGACTATCTTCGAAGTTATGTACATTAGTTTGAATACTAACCGATGTTTTAACGGCGAGGGAAAAAATCTTGCGGAAACATGATAATAGAAGCAACTGGCTATGTTTTTTCTTTATTACCATACCAGCATCGAAGCTAGCTTAATTTCCAGTGTATATTTATTATTTAACTATCAATTCCTGCCGTATGGTTCACGGCATCAATAGAAAAAAGAATAGGACCTCTTCATCTCGGTCCCGTGGATGTCGTAAAAGGCGACTAGAGGATAGGCTTATAATCTTGAGATTCTTCTTTTAGGCGACAGGCTAGCAACCTGTAACTATTTGAATCTCAATTCTATCATTAAGACAAACAGCTGAACGTGGCCTATCAGTCTTTTTAAGAATGTTGGTCTACCCTGCAAGGGATATAGACATGATTATATATATGTATGTATGTATGTATCAACTCCTCAGAATACCATCGATCTTGGTAATAACAAACATAACACATTTTTAACGGCCACTTTGCAAACATTAAGAAATAATTGAAACCGACAATTGTATGCGGCTCGTCCTTTAATTTTAGAATAATTCCCCATCATCAATACTCGCTGGCTAACTCATTGAATAGATGCATTAAAGTGAATTAATTACATCACAAGTACATTTTGAAAGGTCACAAGACAATGTGCGCAAGCGGCATGTCACCAAATTATATAATAAACATTCTTGACAGTCCCCCCAACTCATAAAAAAGCGAGTTGGACTCATATAAGAAGAGTTCCGTGCCATTAAATCAATTTAACTTACAGTGACTAGATGTTAACTTAGTCCAGTGAGTTAAGGTTAGTGAGCTATTAAATTATTAATAAATACATAGTTACTGTTGAATGTTTAGAGATTGATGTTAATTTTGGCCTGACCCTTTGCCAGGACGTCCTTAATTTGATCAAGATACGTTCGTCTAGGCCTTCCCACTCCTACCTTTCCCTCCACACAATTATCATCAGTTATTATTATTAGTCCTGTTAATAGGTACCTAGTCATGTTTACGTCTTATCCCTGGAGTAGGATAGTTATCACAGACAGAGCGGAATTTCCAGGGTGTAATTTTGTACATACATACATACATATGGTCACTAAGCAGATATACATGGAGAAGCAGATATACATGGAGAGTGTGGAGGGAAAGGTCGGGGTGGGAAGACCTAGACGAACATATCTTGATCAAATTAAGGATGTCCTGGTAAAGGGTCAGGTCAAAAGTACCCGAAACCGCCGAGCTTGCATGAAGAGAGTTATGAATGTGGATGAAGCAAAGGAAGTATGCAAGGACCGTGGCAAGTGAAAAGAGGTAGTCTCTGCCTACCCCTCCGGGAAAGAGGCGTGATTTTATGTATGTATGTATATGGTCACGTATATATCCCTTGCGGGGTTGACAGAGCCAATAGGCTTGAAAAGACTGAATGGCCACGTTCAGCTATTTGGCTTAATGATAGAATTGAGATTCAAATAGTGACAGGTTGCTAGCCCATCGCCTAAAAAAGAATACCAAGTTTGTAAGCCTATCTCTTAGTTGCCTTTTACGACATCCAAGGGAAAAAGATGGAGTGGTCCTTTTCTTTTTTGTATTGGTGCCGGGAACAACACGGCAAATTATGAAAGGGAAAAAAACGCGTTTTGCATAGTCGTCGGCAGTTTATGTCAGCCGCTTCTCTTTCCGAGATTAGTGAACCCTTGTTGAACTAAGGAGCTTTCTTTTAGGCTAAAGATTAGTAACCGGTCTCTGTGTTTAATTCTTCCATTCATTTGACACAGGAGTCATAAAAAACAGTTATTTTTCAATTGCACATTTTTATTAATTCACAATTTACTAACACTATTAATTCTTATCTTTTACCAATAAAAGTTCCTTAAACGGTTCACTCCTAGCCTAGTATATTAAATAAGGTTCTAATTACCTATTTTTATGAGATAAAAAATGGAGTTTTATTAAAATTGCTTGGCATGATCCTTATAAGGAGGTGTGAGGTCTTATAGCTTCTAAATGTCATTGATAAGGCGCTAATTTTCACTTTGAGTATATAATCGTAACTGTATTCTATAGGTTTACTAACTGACATACCAGTAATTATTGGCGATATCCATACTAATAGTCCAAAAAAATGCAACATTTTAAGTGAGATAAATTATTGAAAAATTAGAAATTTCATTAAAATCGGCTCAGTAAAGGAAAACATTTTTCAAGTGATGACATTGACAAGTGAGCACAATAAATAACTCAAAAGAAAAAAACTCCTGTTTTAATTATTTGCATTAATTAGAATAATAAGCGCGAGATGTTAGAACCCAATTTCTTATGTAAACATGGCAGGATTAACAGTAAAATAAAATCGACCTTGTTACATTCATCTCATTTTTTAGTTTTTTATTACCTTTCCCACGGCTCTTTTTCCTGGCCCACTCAATCCATGGTTATTCGCACAACCAGGGCTCCTCCCCAGAATGGTGAGAATACAACCGGGACTAAAGCCAGGAGAAAGAAGAGGTCAGAACGGCGCATCCGGCCTTCCTTCCAGAACGGTGTACGGATTTAACAGGGCCTTGCGCCAGGAGGAAGAAGATACGTAATAAAATAATGGATCTTTTAGCCGCACGATATAACACTCTTTATATACATAACTATGTAGCAGTTTGTTACCGCTTCTTCTGCACTGACGCCTTGGAAGCGGCAGTAAACTTAGTTTTAAATAATTTACTTGACGTCAACCAATAAATAATAATAAATAAATATATACGGGACAAATTACACTGATTGAGTTAGCCTCGAAGTAAGTTCGAAACTTGTGTTACGAGATACTAACTCAACGATACTATATTTTATAATAAATACTTATATAGATAAATATCCAAGACCCAGGCCAATCAGAAAAAGTTCTTTTCTCATCATGCCCTGGCCAGGATTCGAACCCGGGACCTCCGGTGTCACAGACAAGCGTACTACCGCTGAGCCACAGAGGCCGTCAATGTTGTGAAACCAAACGTTTTGACAATTATAAAGTGATATGGGGTATCTTATAATTATGAATAAAAATTTAGAATTTTGAATTTGACGGATTGGAGCATAAATACAACGTTCGACTAAACATTGTCGGAGTCGCGGTTCCCCAGGCATAACATCCAGCTCTAAAATTCATCTTTCCTCTCATGGTAGACCCATGGAAGAGCTTTCATTTGAAATAAGTAGCACCTTTGTACTAGAATTACTGTAATAAATGCACCAACGATAATATTTAATCTTATCGGCACTTTAATTAATTTGATATTGTTTAATATTATGAAACCAAAAGATTTGACAATTATTAACCGATATACTTATAACTATCTTATAATAATGAATAAAAAAATTATAAAAAAGCACTCCTGCTGAGAATTATAGCTTGCATTTTGCATAAGTTCATATTATGGCGGTTAAGTAAGAAGTAAGCATTGACAGATGTCAATCAATCAATCAATTATGTATACATTTGCAAAACGACATAATATATTGCTTTATTTGAATAGCTGACAAACACGTAAGTACATTTTTATGCACACGTATCGCTCTCTCTTTTTCACATATCGTAATTATGAATTGCACTTTTAAAACAGCATTTCAGGATTTATTTAAATAATTCATTGAAGAAGAAGAATTTCTTCTTTCATTGAGGAAGAATTTCTTCTTTTAGGCAATGGGCTAGCAACCTGTCACTATTTGAATCTCAATTCTATCATTAAGCCAAATAGCTGAACGTGGCCATTTAGTCTTCAAGACTGTTGGCTCTGTCTACCCCGCATGGGATATAGACGTGACCATATGTATGTATGTATTCATTGAACAATGTTGTCATAGTGGGCGTACTTAATGCTAAATTCTTAATATTATCTAACATTAATACGTTTTTGTGCCGTGTGGTTGCCGGCAACAATAGAAAAAAGAATAGGACTACTCCATCTCTTTCCCATGGATGTCGTTAAAGGCGACTAGGGGCTATATACTTGGGATTCCTCTTTTAAGCGATGGGCTAGTAACCTGTCGCTATTTGAATCTGAATTCTATCACTAAGCCAAACAGCTGAACGTGGCCTATCAGTCTTTTCAAGGCTGTTGGCTCTACCCCGCAAGGAATATAAACGTGGTTATATGTATGTATGTATGTATTAATATACGATGTATGTATGCATGCATGTATGTATGTATGTATGAAAAAATAAATAATTCAACGAGATCAGAGTTGAAGTTGATTATAATAAAAAAGGCTCCATTTTAAAATGACAGTGGTCACGTTTTTGTTGACAACAGCTGTGCGTATCCATTAAGTTTGCAAAACAGACCTCCAGGGGGCTGAGTACGAGAAACGATAGCCAATGATATAGCAATAAATTAATAATAATTTAATGAGATATCACATTTTTTATTTTCATGTGCAATTTTGATGAATTTTATTTTTTTTTATTTATTTCAAAATAATCAAAAAAATGTTATCGTGCCGTGTATTTCTCAGCACCAATAGAAAAATAATAGGACTCCATCTCTTTCTCATGGATGTCGAAGAATTCGACTAAGGGATAGGCTTATAAAGATGGGATTCTTCTTTTAGGCGACGTGCTTGCAACCTGTCACTTTATATAAATCTCAATTCTATCAGTAAGGCAATTAGCTGATCGACTATCCTATCAGTATTTTCAAGAGTGTTGGCTCTGTCTACCCTGCAAAGGATATTGGTGCCACGCAGGCACGGCAAACGGGCAAAAAAGAATAGGACCACTAGAAACATAAATAATATTAATAGCCAATGAGCAGCGAATGACCATCTGCCTAATCAAAATTACGTGAGAGATTTTCGAGGCAGATGTTCGTATCTCACTCCACAGCCCAGTAATCCAAATCCACTAGCATCCCATCCGCATGACCCAGACCAAGTAAATCCCTCCCTGGCAATAGTTTGGCAGCTGAGGAGGGCTGTCCGTTGGTGAATCCCAATGGTTCACCAAGGGACAGATCTCCATAGCTGCAGCCATCTCACTTTAGAACAAAAGGTTCCAAAGGGCCTCTTCATGTTGGTTTCGGCCCCATGAACGCCTCCCAAATGACCCGACCCCTATTGGCCCGTGCACATTTTATATGTACCAACAAAAATAATGTTGTTTATTTTATTTATGTACACAAAATTATATACAGGAGCATTTATTACAGTAATTCTAGTATAAAGGTTGTTAATAGTTAAGAACACAAATTTAGCTTTACCAGAATTTAGATAGCTTTTACCTTTACAGACCGTTTAATTATCATTAAAATAATATAGTGTTACCCACACAAAGATTTTAATGTCGACTGTTTGACTTACAAAACCCGATTTGAAAAAAGATCAGACACTATTTTTAGGGCTTTACATTGTCCTTTAGTCACCTTCAATAACATTCACAGGAAGAAAGAGAGTAGTTCAATTATTCAATGCCAGAATGTGGACATCAATTCTTATATATGTTGAAGTCTTAAATAAATAAATATGCCAAATAATGTGTCGATAAGGTTTGAGTACCTATAGCTTTTGTAAAATATAATATTTTGTCGATTTATTTTTTACCAGAGACCCGCCACGGTTTCACATGGGTATTAGCTTGGAAAATGCTATTTCTAACAATTCAATTTTAGAACAAAATCCGTCTACAAGTTTTCTAGATACGCTCATACGTACACACAGAGGAAATTGGTAGACTTTATAAAATGTAGTGATGATTATACTGGGATCTATTGACTGCTACTGTCCACCTGTCCTTATATTGACAATATATGTATATGTGGGAGGAATCAGTTAGATTTATAGTAAACCTAATATTTTCTTTCAGTTTCTATAATAGGCTTTTTAATCTTTACAAACTTCTGTCAATTCATCCTTCTTGACATTTTACATAATTTTTCTTCTAAAATAAAAGTTGCCAGTGCTTACAATAATTAAAAATAACGAAAACAACATAAATAAAAAAAGATCACAACCCACATATATGTATATGCATATTATCTTATGTACCTATCTAACTCTAAATTCTTGTGATGTTATAGGTTAAACACGTATATACGATACCGTCACTTGTCAAATTCCATCTTGTATTTTTCAACCTCAACATTTACAAAATCATCGTTTTGTTGAACATTGAAAAGTGAAGTGAAGTGAATCTATTGACACTATAACGACATACTTACTATTGGCACATTTATTGTTTACAGATTTACTTACTACGATTTTATTTACCCTTCAGATAACTTAGAATTTGGCCGTCTAGGCCAAAGTGCCGATCATACGGATATGAGGTAATACTTAAATTGTATTTTTTAGGGCATTATTCTTGTTATTTTTCATAAATGATTTTTTTAAGTATATGTACCGCAAGCTATGTGGGTCTATACAGCCAAAATCTAAAGAAATCAATGGACATCAAACCCTATTTATATTTTACTTAGTACGTGACTAATCTTTGAGGTTAGGAAATCATGTAAATCTTTGATTAAAAGATATCAATAAACTATTTATTGCACCTAATTAAGTTAAGGTAATATGTAGAAAATAATAGTCGTCTAACTATGATATTAAAAAACAAAAAAATTGCATGATATAAGAGACACAATTGGTACAATTTTCTTATCACCCGTCGCGTCGGAAAACTGAATGTAGGTCCATCTTTAGTTTCCAAAATTAAAGTTTAATAGAACGAAGATCATAATAATATTTAATTATTATATGCGATCGGCGATAAACATTTTAAAATATTTATTTCTACTGAATGTTTTTTTTGTAATGTTTTTGTAATGTACATTTTTATATTCTATAGGTTATAATTAAACGTCAAAAATAACGCAGCAGATGAAGAAAATATAACGGGATATACCTAAACACAAATCATAACAAAAACTAAAATAAGTCAAAAATAATTCGAGAAACGTTTGACCTAAATATCTTAACCACAAAAAAAAACTATCAAAAAGGCGCGTGAAAATTTAAAAAATGTACTCACCTTACAACCTGCCAGTTTGAAAAGCACGCACAAAAATAAAAAAAAAAACACAAAACACACCAAACACTTCAAAATTTCGAACACCACACCACACATGTGATTTTCGTCAGCTGTTCGCGAAAAAATTCGGGGTCATTGGACGATCACTACGCGTTCGCGCGGCGGCGAATGCGCGCGCGCACGCCGCCTTCTCACTACCGAGTGAGGTACGGTAGAACTATTTCAATCTTTTCTCTTCTAATCCTTTTCTATTCCTGTGGTTGTGTGCGTCTATGTCTAACGCTATTTCTATTGGTGTATTCGTGTTGCTTTAAACGAGATCGATTTTGTGAAAATAATGAGTTGGAATGAAATTACAGAAGAAAATGTGCTTACAAAGCAAAGCAAGCAAGCAAGCTTTGAAAAGAATGTGGGACTTGAAAAAGAATTGCATTCATAAATTTCACTTAAAATGGATGTTTAAAAATGTATGTAATTATTAGATATTTTTTTACAAATATAAAATACGTCCTGCTGAAAGGTGAGGTGAAGAGTTATTTACTCCGAGTCGACCTTAATAAGTATGTGAGAATCGAGGCAAGCAGCTGGATAACTCTGTCTACCCCTGCGGGTAATGTATGTAAGTTTTATAGTACAATGAAAATTCTAACAAGAAAGTATTACGAAACTAAACGAAATAAATTGACAACAAAACTAATAGAAGTCTGAAAAGATATGAAGTATATTAATTTAGATACAAATACCAATTGATTATATTTCACGACTGTATTAGTTATCGTGTTCAGTGAAAAATAATTCAATACTTCTTCAAAATCTAGAATAATGGACGCGTTCAAGTCTTCTCCATAGACATTTGGACTTCCTTGTAAAAGACATCAACGCGCCATGTTAAACTTTTGTAATTTTTTAATTATATTTAGGTAAAATCCTACTACTATTATAAAAGCGAAAGTTTGAATGGATGTATGGATGTTTGTTACTCTTTCACGCAAAAACTACTGAACCGATTACCATGAAATTTGGTATGTAGGTAGCTGAAGACCCAGAATAACACATAGGCTACTTTTTATCCCAGAGTTCCCGCGGGATTGATAGGGTTTCCATGCGGACGAAGTCGCGGGCGGCCTCTAGTATATTATATTTATAATAGCCTTTTGTCTTAAGATATGTTTATATTATATTATAAATTACTTTTTCAGGTAAGTGTTTAGTAAAATTAATAATTAATGTTGGCGTGTGGTTCCAGGCATCAATAAAAAAAAAAAATTGTACCACTCCGTCTTGTTCCCATGGGTGTCGTAAAAGGCGACTTAGGGATAGGCTTATACCCTTGGGATCACTCCATCTTTCTCTTTACTTTTACATACATAAATAATACTTAGTTAACTCTGGAATGAAAATCGCAAGTTACAAGCGTTTCTGTCAAATTAAAAAAATAACACAATTGCGTATCAAAATGTGTGTTTGTTTAACACACCATAACACCTGTAGGATGCCTACGCGATCATTATAGGAGGGTCTTGAATGTGCAAATTCAGTTAGGCACATGTCTTTAACATTCCGACGGCTATTAACCGGTTTCCAAAAAGGGAGGTTCGTATTTGACAAGTTTATGGTGTTGTCTTTTCGAGACTGTAGGCTATGTCTACTCCGCAAGGGGTATAGACGAGATTACATGTATGTATAGGGATTACTAGATTTACTTGTTTCCATCTCTTTCCCGTGGATGACGTATAAGGCGACTAGGGGATAGGATAATAAACTTGATTATACTTTAAGGCAATAGCAACATATCACAATTTGAATCTAAAAACCTTCATCAAGCTATACAGCTTAACTTGGCCTTCAGTATTTGCGAGACTGTTTACCCCGTAAGGAATATTGACGTGATTATATGTATGTATGTATAAACTCTTCTCGTTAATTGCAGTATTAAGCTACCCTCTTATCACGGACGGCAGCTGTCTGGCGGCATCTTAACAAGATATTACTCATTTAAAAATTAATCTCCATTTGATTGTTTTTTTGTATTTTAAAACTGACCGTTGGAATTAAGAGTATGTCAATATTTTTTTTTACAAACTTTACTTATATTTTTTTTTTGTTTTTTTTTTTTACTTACTTAACACCAGGTTTTACTTGCAACGTTACAATGGCTTTAAATTTGTAGCGGGAGCGACGGTTGGGACTGGATCGCCACCAAAGGGGAGATCTTCCGCCAGGTAGTGTTGTGCAAAATAAAAATAAATCAAAAATTTTCATTAATTATTATAGGATACTTCATATCGCTTAATAATTTTCAAATCTTTTGGTTCCACAACATTGGTTGACGTCAAATAAATTACTTAAACCAAAGTTTACTGCTGCTTCCAAGGCGTCAGTGCAGAAGAAGCGGTAACAAACTACACTGCAGCATTTGTGTTGTGTTGTTCAGCATTGTGCCTTGGGAATCATGGATGAAGAGAAATCAGATCGAAGAGTGTATTTATGCTCCAATCCGTAAAATCTTTGCTTGCGAGATTTAGACCCCTCGCTGCTATTGGCTGAGAGCTTTACATTCTTCACTGTGATTAACAGATGGTGTGAGACGTGAGTGATGTCGCCACAAATTATCAAAACTTTTGCAGGCCAAATAATCGTCACATCACTGACCTTTTAAAACTGACAATTTACATGTAAGTGAAGCCGCCGGTAGATGCTAGCTACATCAAAGCTTTTACACATTAATCAATATAGATATCTTTACTATCACATTAACCTTCACATAATTCCTGGTAAGTGCTTAACTTTTTAAATAATTCATTACACTCACTTACCGAGTTATAAATCCTTAAAATTGCAAACACCTTTCATTGTCCACGCAGGACAATGTTACTGCTGTCTTCCAAAGAAAAAAAATGTAGTCAAACATTAACCTGTTTTGGACAAAAAAAAGAAAGTATTCACATTTAAGCTCCTTTAATTAACGTCGTGGAACGAAACAGGTGTTGCCGATTCAAAAAACGAGAAAATAATTTCGTATTATCCGCAATTATAAAATAAAATTTGATTAAAAGAAGTAACTTGAATGAAGGTGAATAATTTCGAATTTTGTTTGAGCATGAATGTATGAAATATACAAACTTCTGAATGCACTAAAGGTTGATTGTTAGAGAATGCTTATTAGAAGTATTTTTAACTATTGTATCAATAAAGTTCAATATAGTTTTAAAGCCGTCCCATGATGATAACTTGATTCTGAAAAAATACTTGAAAATTATTAGGTATTATTTGTACCGTGTGGTTCCCGGCACCAATACAAAAAAGAATAGGACCACTCCATCTCTTTCCCATGGATGTCGTAAAAGGCGACCTAGGGATAGGCTTACAAACTTGGGATTCTATTTTAGGCGATGGGCTAGCAACCTGTCACTATTTGGATCTCAATTCCATCATTAAGCCGAGCAGCTGAATGTGGCCATTCAGTCTTTTCGGGACTATTGGCTCTATCTACCCCGTAAGGGATATAGACGTGACTGCATGTATGTATGTATGTATGTAAATGTGCCCTTAACAAAAGTCGTTTAGCCTGGGTAATTTTTGTTGACGTATAAATTCACGCCTACGAATCCCGAAATAAATAAATAAATAACCACTCAGAGGAACGCCACTGACCTTAGAATTCAATTTAATATGCTGGACCCATCTTCAACTGTATATAATCTAATAGTGATTAATCGGACATAACAAGCAAAAACTACAATCATACTCAAATTGTTCAATAGCAATGATACAATTAACCATTGAGTATGGATATCATTGTAGAGTGCTCATATCACTAGCGGGAGCGATGATTATGACTCGACCGCCACCATAGGTAAGATCTTCTGCAAGGCTAGGCATTATGCCTGGGGAACCGTGGCTCGTGGTCGGAGGTTTTTTTGTTTGTAAACTCTTTATTGCGCATAAAAATAAATATAACATATTACAAAACAGTTATTGGATTAAGAAGAATACATATGTACAATGGCGGAGTGATAAGTCCGATATTAAAACCTATAGTTCCCGTGGGTTTTACGAAAGAAGAAGCCGGTAGAAGTTAGTATTATTATAATGAGATTAATAAGACAAACAAAATATTTTAAGGTCAACAGCGTTATAATAAAATTCTTTATTTATTACTTGTACCAAGCTGCCACGCCTAGTGATATCTAACTATATACTCACATCACAAAAAAAAAATTATTGACTCATTTCAACAACATATTATGTACATACACACATCTTGCACTGGCAGTGCGCACTCTTACAAAAGAAAAGACATCACAACTCTATGGTTAATACCAATGATACAATTAAGTACGCAGACTGTGTTATTATTATATGTATAAGGTTAAATTTTATTGTACACTTGTCACTTCACGTTCGTGTCACTGCTATAAGATTAGTGTAATTGTGTGGCATTTCCAGCGACAATTTTGTAAAATTGCATAATTTCAGATAATGTGAAGATGATGTGATGTTTATATTGAAACGTAAGACGTTTGACAGTTAAAAGTTAAACACGCCGCTAATTTGTCGTGAATGGTGGTTCGTGAAATACTTATAAAATTATTATTTATGTTCATAGCAGTATTTTTATATACAGCACTAGAGTTCGCCCCCAGCTCAGTCCGTCAGTCCTTTAACTAAAAGCCTTACTGCGTAGAACACAGAGGTAACTTACTTACAACATAAGTAACCTACATGATAGTCATTCAGTTTATAAACTCTTTATTACATACTAGAGGCCGCCCGCGACTTCGTCCGCATGGAAACCCTATCAATCCCGCGGGAACTCTGGGATAAAAAGTAGCCTATGTGTTATTCTGGGTCTTCAGCTACCTACATACCAAATTTCATGGTAATCGGTTCAGTAGTTTTTGCGTGAAAGAGTAACAAACATCCATACAAACTTTCGCCTTTATAATAGTAGTACTAGAGGCCGCCCGCGCGTAGAACCCTTATCATAACATAACTATCAATCCCGCGGTAACTCCGGGACAAAAGTAGCCTATATGTTATTCTGGGTCTTCAGCTACCTACATACCAAATTTCATCGTAATCGGTTCAGTAGTTTTTGCGTGAAAGAGTAACAAACATCCATACTGACATCCTGTCATGCTATATATAAAAAAACTAGAGGCCGCCCGCGACTTCGTCCGCATGGAAACCCTATCAATCCCGCGGGAACTCTGGGATAAAAAGTAGCCTATGTGTTATTCTGGGTCTTCAGCTACCTACATACCAAATTTCATGGTAATCGGTTCAGTAGTTTTTGCGTGAAAGAGTAACAAACATCCATACATCCATACAAACTTTCGCCTTTATAATAGTACCTAGTAGGATTCGCATTTATAATATTAGTAGGATTGTTTGTAAACTATTTATTAGGTACATATAAATATAACAAATTACAAAACAGATATTGGATTTAGAAGAATATGTACAATGGCGGACTTATCCAATTAGAGTTTAATCCAGCAACCTAAATATAAAGGATCCATAATCAAAAAGGCATCGCACATAAAAAGCATTAGGGAGGGGTAAAATAATCAATTAATTTCTAAATAATTAATGGTAAACATACATAAATAAAATATATTTAAACTATATTATATGTAAGTGCATTAAGTAATCTATTATTCATATTTTTATTATTATTTCTTTTACAGTCATTGCACCACCCGTAAGTACATCAATCTCAGTTCGGTCCAAAGGTTCGACTGGCAGAGAATGCCTTGTGGCATTAAGTCCACCTGTTGTACATTTTACGTGCATAAAGTTTAAATAAATAAATATAATAAAAAATATCGATATTTTTCCTCATCATATACCTACCTCACTAAATTATTTCCTTCATACTAACGTCTTATAAACGCGAACTGAGTCACAATTGACAGTTAGTAGCAAATAAAGACATATAATATAGCCGAACCTGCGATCGCGTGCCAGCCGAGGTTAAATCAAAATGAGTTACGCCGATATCATATCAGAGATCTGATCATTGATATACCTATAATTTTGCACTCGGTGGCTCCATCATTCAAATACGTTTTGCATTTGTTTTTTTTAGACTAGTTAAGCTACCCGGCCGGATTCCTTTTCGACGCTTTTCATAAAACTCACCCAATGCAGGGTCCATGGTCAGAGATATTGTTTATTATTAATATATGTAATTATCTATGGTTCTTGTGGGATAATAAAAGTCAGTCTGCCGCTAGCTACTGTTTTTTTTTTATTAGGTTGTGGGCCCAGTTTTAATTAAAAGGCATACCCTGAGCTTCTCTCTAGAGCTGTGACAATGCAACCGGAACTAAAAGCCAGGAGGAAGAAGAAGCTTTTAATAAAAATAGATATAAGTTCAAACTAGAATACAAGTTATCTTTTGATGACATTAACACTCCTTAAGTTTACTATTGTATCTGAAGCGCTAGAAGCGGCAGAACAAACTACACTGTACCGGACGACAATTTAAAAATATCCTTTTCTCTTTCTTTTAAAAAACATCTGTAAAAAATAAGTGTACAATATAAAGTACCTATAAAAGATTTAAAAAAAAAACAAAATTTTGTTTTATTTCATTATTTAGGTAGGTACAGGATATTTTGAAATAAGATATATAGACGTAACTTACGCAAGCTTACATATACATATAACCATAACCTTACCTTTATCCCGGAGGGGTAGGCAGAAACATCATTCCACTTACCGTGACCACTTTTTTCGGTTCATCCATAATCATAACTCTCATCATTCAAACCTAATCTAGACATTAAAAAAACATTGCTCAACACTAGCGTCACGTGCAAAAACAAGACGTTTGTTCACGCGATCCATCTCCCCACTCTTTCACGTCCTCTATAAATTGACCTCTGAGAGCTATGGCAGCTTCTTGCATAGACAGATCAAGCGGTGACTGGTTACCACAACGGTGCCTTTCACGCCTTGAATCCACCTCTTTTACGGCCACTGCCTAGAGGCGTCACACATCTATTATTGTATAATGTCTATGGCCGCATGGCTGTATGATATCTAATGTCTTTGCCTTTTTTGTGAATTAATTGCAGTAGGTACTGTATCTGACAAAGACTGTTTGGTGGAATTCCATTTTTTTTTTGGTATTTGGATTCACATTCTTAAACGTAAGTTTTTATCCCTTACGGGATTGACAGAGCCGCCAGAATAGACTGAAAGGCTACGTTCAGCTGAGAGAAACAAAAATACAAATATTTATATAATAGTTTAAACTTCACCCCTCACACTTTTCGAATAGCAAAAATTTAATATATGCCTTACTTTTTTCTTTTTTAGGTCGTGTTCTTTAAACGTTAAAACGACACGATAAATAAACAATATTTTTCGGCTACATTTTACCAGTTACCTTTTCCCCTCTTCTTCCTCCTGGCTTCAGTCCCGATTATATCCTCACCACTCTGGAGAGGATGTTGAGGAGGGAGTTCTCCCTTGACCAAGAACCCAGGATAGGGTGATTCGGGTGTTTACAAAAAGCGGCTCCCCGCTAGCCTCCGCAACTATTGCAGAGAAACCTAACTCATATTAAATCATGGTTACACATTTTTTTTTCCTCATCGTGAGAGCATCGGTTAACACTCACACTTATTACATAACTCAGAAAAAATACATTTGTACATGGCAAAGATAGGATTTAAAACTTGTTATCCCCACACGCTTTGCTTGTTACTACATACATGTGTACATATAATCACGATTATATCCCTCGCGGTGTAGACAGAGCCAACAGTCTTTAAAAGACTGATAAGCCACGTTCAGCTATTTAGCTTAATAATAGAATTGAGATTCAAATAGTAAACGGAAGCTAGCCCATCGCCTAAAAGTAGAATCCCAAATTTATAAGCCTATCACTCAGTCGCCTTTTGCGACATCCATGGGAACGAGATGGAGTGGTCTTATTCTTTTTTTATTCGTGCCGGGAACCACACGGCACTTGTTACTACATTTTATCATTATAGCCTGGGCACCTTAACCTAGCTATTCAACCACCTATCAATAATAAAAATATATATAAATCTACTAGAGGCCGCCCGCGACTTTGTCCGCATGGAAACCATATCAATCCCGCGGGAACTCCTGGATAAAAAGTAGCCTACATGTTATTCTGGATCTTCAGCTACCTACATACCAAATTTCATCGTAATCGGTTCAGTAGTTTTTGCGTGAAAGAGTAACAAACATCCATACTGTCATACTCACAAACTTTCGCATTTATAATATTAGTGGGATAGATGGTAGTTATCCTCAATAACTTAACCGACGGTACTTTTAAAATACACTGACAGAATGCATTGTATTTATACGTTATTGTTTGACATGATTAAAATTGTATTAGTTAAATTTGTTTAAGTGAATCACTCTTTAAATATGCAAAGAAAAACGTTTGGCAAGAAAACAGTGAGTTTACTTGACATATAGTACATATTATAATTATATCT
Organism: Amyelois transitella; assembly: GCF_032362555.1. NCBI lineage: Eukaryota > Metazoa > Arthropoda > Insecta > Lepidoptera > Pyralidae > Amyelois > Amyelois transitella. Next base: position 9,354,783 of record NC_083515.1, read on the forward strand.
TATCTTTGAAAACATTTTGAGCTCTTATAAGCCTGAATCTCATACCACAGTTAAATCTATAAAGGGTGTTAGCACAACAAACTTTTATTAACACATACTGAATAAATGGTATTTGTATTTGTTCTCGATGTACCGTGTGGTTCCCGGCACCAATAAAAAAAATTGGACCACTCGCATCTCGTTACCATGGATGTCGTAAAAGGTGACTAACGTAAAGTCGGCACAGTACATACATACATATAATCACGTCTATATCCCTTGCGGGGAAGACAGGGCCAACAGTCTTGAAAAGACTGATAAGCCACGTTCAGCTATCTGGCTTTTAAGATAGAATTGAGATTCAAATAGTGACAGGTTGCCTGCCCATCGCCTAAAAGAAGAATCCCAAGTTTGTTAGCCTACCTCTAAGTCGCCTTTTACGACATCCACGGGAAGAAATGGAGTGGGCCAATATTTTTTCTGTTGGTGCCGGGAACCGCCCGGCACAGGAATTGGAAGATGTGATAATAATACTATCACCGACTTTAATCATTTGCCGGCAACAAAAATGTCCCGCAAATCTCGGGGACCAGTGTTTATAGGAAACTATTATATTTTTCGTACTATGTGTGCGTGGCGTATATGAATCACTAGCTGTGGCAGTGACTTCGTCCGCGTGTTATAGTTATTTTGGGCATCATTGAAGCTCTCAAGGATGAATAATTTTCCCCGTCTTTTTTCACATATTTCATTATTTGTTTGCTTCTTATAGTTGCATCGTGATGTTATATAGTCTAAAGCCTTCCTCGATAAATGGTCTACTCAACGCAAATTTTTCATTTCGAACCAGTAGTTTCTGAGAATAGCGCGTTCAAACAAACAAACAAACTCTTCAGCTTTATAATATTAGTATAAATAATGTCTCTTTAATAAATGCAGTGGAAATGAGAGCGTTAAGGAGTATGATGAGTGTGAAATTGAGTGACCGGATAAGGAACAGCGTGATAAGGGAATGTTGTGATGTGAAAGAAGATGTAGTTACAGGAATAGAAAAGGGTATGTTGAGATGGTTCGGTCATGTGGAGAGGATGAATGAAAACAGGTTGACTAAGCAGATATACAAGGAGAGTGTGGAGGGAAAGGTCGGAGTGGGAAGACCTAGACGAACGTATCTTGATCAAATTAAGGACGTCCTTGTAAAGGGACAGGTCAAAAGTACCCGAAACCGCCGAGTTTGCATGAAGAGAGTTATGAATGTGGGTGAAGCGAAGGAAGTATGCAGAGATCGTGGCAAGTGGAAAGAGGTAGTCTCTGCCTACCCCTCCGGGAAAGAGGCGTGATTTTATGTATGTATGTATGTAATGTCTTTAGTTCGATGATCTGTCAAGTTAAAAGGAACTTTTTGTCTGGCCATAGCGTTGAAGGTTAAGCCGTATTTAACATGAAAATTTCAAGAATATTGTATGAATGATTTGCGATTTTACAAACCATTCAATTTGAGATTGGTTGTAGATATAAACAAATAAATTACGTATAATATATCCATCACGTCTGTATCCCTTACGGTGTAGACTGACACAGAAGCCAGTAGACTCGAAGGCATGAGCCGGAATTTAGGTAATTCTTATATAAGTAATGACGTAATACGTAATTACTAGTTTTATTTATTCTTATATATATTTATTCTTATATAACTAGTCATTACTTCCTGCAGCTTCTTTTTAGTTTTTTTTCCTTTATACTTTTAAACAAAAACTTGTTTATGTGATTATGAAAATAATATTAACTGCTACTCCAGTTTTCAGTAAGTATAAGTCACTACCTTTATCAGAAATTAGCCATGTATTTCAAACCTGTATTTTTTTTGACTAGAAATAAAAATGTTAATAAAAAGAATTGAGAACGAATTAAACATAAGCATACAGGAATACATTTTAAAAGTATTAATGCTTTTTAAAAAGCACATCAGTAAATGTTTACTTAATTAAGCATTTTTTGCTATTTAAACTAAGATGTACAGTCAACAGTATTAATAAGTGTACAGAGCCTAAAATTTGTTTGGAAATTTAAATCGGTATATTAACAATTAAACAAAAAAGAAATTAAAAATGTTTAGTAATATTATCTTTCAAACGTTTAGTACTTTTTTATGTAATTCTTCTTGGTTTTGTGCAAAAAAATGATACGACCTCAACTCTGTATTTTTAATTATGTTAATGACTGTACGCGAACTTGATATTTTAAATAAATATGGTTAATTACTATGCGTATGTTGATAACTTTTTTTTCGCTATTGAAACCTATAAGATATCTCGTATCTTAAGTAAATGTTGTTAAGGCTACGTTGTCCCTTACATAATTGTTTGTACCTACTTAATTGGCATTTTTTCTCGCATGACCTGTCGCTGGCGCACTGACGGACATCGCTTATCGGATTGCCACTTCATTGAGCAATTTCTCGGAAACTCACCTTCCTATTTTTCCAAGAAACGGGGTAGGACTTTTTAGAACCCCTATCTACTGAGCAGGTTCTTTTAAAAAACCGGACGGTTTCTTAGAATTTTGAGCGTCGTTACGTGGAATTATGTGACTTTTTCTGATGATGTACTACATTAACATTTGACATGGCGAGTGGAAGTGTAATTTGAATTATTTCTAAGAAAACTGTGCGATGTTACGATGAAAGGTTGCGCTTTTTCGTTTTAACGGACGTCATTAGTGGCTCAATTTGTTGGAAAAAAAAGTGGAAACAGTTTGGTTTGTTTGCAGTCTCGCGGACAAAGGCCGAGGGTAGATAGGTTCGTGGCACCGAGGGACTCTTTCGAGGAATTGCGCATGCGCAGTTCTTGGAACGTCGACGACCGACCGACCCTTGATATCTGGGTGAGTCGACTTTGTTCTATTATAAGACTAGACTTACAATGTTAATAGTTTGTAAAGGACATTAATAATTATTCAGGACCTATAAAGTATTTCACTTTTACGACTAATGTTACATACATGCTTCAATATCGCACATTAGGCGTCGCGATGAAATTATAATAGAATAAATGAATAGCTTGCTATGTTTTGATTTACCTTTTGTTCCTTTCCGGCACAAAAGGACAAATACTATTATAAGCCCGTCTTTACCTTTTAAGTGGTAGGCAATAGTTGACTCAAAAACAACGTGTATAGCAGTATGACCTAATGATGGAATTGAGAATCGAATATAGTGACAGATTATCAGCTCTTCGCCTAAAACTAAAAAAATAATTCCAAGTAAACCTTTCCTTTGCTTCTTCTTCCTCCTGGCTTTAGTCCCGGTTGCATCCTCACCACTCTGGAGAGGAGCCCGGGGTATGCCTGATCATGGATCCTGGATTGGGTGAGCCAGGTTTCCCACGAAGCGACTCCCGGCTGACCTCCGCAACCTTTATAGGAGAACCCAACTCGTATTGGATTGATCATGGTTAAACGTCCAGTTGCCTGAATGTGCAGGTTTCCTTACGATTTCCCTCACCGTAAGAGCATCGGTTAGTATTCAAACTAATGTACATAACTGCGAAAATAGTCATTTGGCCGAAGTGGGATTCGAACCTGTGTCTTTTAGCGCCACACGCATTTTAACCGGGCACCTTACCCATTCGTTCTCAAAACCTTTCCTTTGATTAACATTGTTTCATGAGGAGGAATAAATATGCATTCTTAGTGGTAGTTTTTGATATAATTTAACATTCAGTATTAATAACTTCTAGTGGAATAGAAAATAGCCTTAAAAATATATTATTTATTTATTCAAACTTCATTGCACAAAATACAAATGTATAGCACAATTGGCGGACTTAACGCTAGAAGCATTATCTACCAGTCAACCATTGGGTCTTACAGAGAACTTAATGTGGGGTTAAACTAAATAAATATATTTATACCTACACACAATTTAAAATAAAATAATTATAATATACATACATAAAAACTACAAAAGTAAAAAATACAAAAAAAAAATATACATATTTTAAGTATTTTTCAGTTTTCCAAATACTTACAAAAGAAAAAATATGTGAGTTACTTAGACGAGGCGTTCGGCCTGGAAACTCTGCCGAAACAGAACTCACCTGATAATGGAAAAAAACAATATTTCGTACAACCTTGGCCCTGTGTTCCGAGGAAGAAGAGATATCTGTCATCAGCTGACAGCATTTTGGACCTACCTTCTTATGGCGTTGCCCCTTGTAAGTAGCGTAAAATTTATCAATATAACTTTAGTGCCGTGTGATTCACGGCACCAATATAAAAAAACGGTGGTCCCAACACCATCTCTTTTAAATGGATGTCGGAAATGGCGACTAAGGGATAACATTAACTTGGGACTCTTCGTTTAGGCGATGGGCCTGGCAACCTGTCACTATTTAAATCTCAATTCTGTCATTAAGCCTGACAGCTGAACTTGGCCTATCAGTCTTTCAAGACTGCTGGCTCTGTCTACCCCGCAAAAGAAGACTATTGTATGAATGAATAAAGTTTAGAATAGATATGTAGTTTATTATAATAAATACTTATCTATCTCCAGAAATTCTGACCACGCGCGACGCCGTTTTTATCGCGCGAGAAACTGTCACTGTTTCGCTTTTTTTTATATCAAAAAACGGGACAGCTATAGTTTTTCGCGACAGGTCCCGAAGTATAGTGCCGAAGGTTTAAGAGGGAAGAAGGAAATTAAGACAGAACCTTTTGCAACCAGCGATGACGTGTATAATAAATTTTTCACAGAGTAGAACATATAGTCTAAAGGGAATCCAAATTTATATACAAAATAATATGACCCAAGTCAATTTGAAGAAACCATTTGTGACTTGCTTTCAGAGCTTTCGACGTCCGATGAAAATGCTGCAGTGTAGTTTGTTCCGCCGCTTCTTCTACACATGCGCTTTGAAAGCGGTAGTAGTTATAATTAGATTTAAGTGATGTGACGTCAATAAGTGATACCTTGTATTCAATTTTGAAAATAAATCTATTCTATTCTTTCAGTTTCTGCAAGGTAAACAGAAATAAAGAATAAAGAGAATTATTTATGAGGTTTGTTTGTTTGTAAACTCTTTATTGCACATAAAAATAAATAAAACAAATTACAAAACGTTTAGTGGATTTAGAAGAATATGTACAATGGCGTACTTATCTATTAATGGTATTTCTTCCATTGAGGTTTAACTAATTGTTGTTCCAGTCCCTGACCTCCTAGACTGGAGTAACGACAACATCCTGGTGGCAGCCCTGGGCCGCAGCTACCACAAGTGGAGCTGGCGAACTCAGAGCCTGGTCAACTCTGGCTTCACCGCGCAGGAGATCCACTGCTGCAAGTTTGACCCTCGCGGGGAATTATTGCTGGTGGGTACCACACCCGAACACATACATACATATGGTCACGTCTATATCCCTTGCAGGGTAGACAGAGCCAACAGTCCTGAATATAATAACATTGAAAGGCAACGTCTGTATGGCTCAATTATGGAATCGAGTATAACTTAAATATTGACAGGTTGCTAGCCCACAGCCTACAAGAAGAATCCCAAGTTTAGCCAATCCCTTAATCGCCTTTTACAACATGCATACTGCTGCCGTTGAACTAATTAAATCATATCTTAGTGATAGATTACAGACGGTAGATTTAAATAATACAAAATCGAAAGGAGCGACGGTAAAAATTGGGGTACCGCAAGGTTCCATTTTGGGACCTTTTCTCTTTCTGATATATATCAACGACCTGCCTTGCATGATTGAGAAACAGACTGGCATCGTGTTGTTTGCAGATGATACGTCACTAATTTTTAAAATGAACCGCCGTAGCGAAATCTGTGATGATGTGAATAGCACTTTAGCCGCCATCTCTAACTGGTTTACAATCAACAACTTACTGTTAAATGCAAATAAGACCCAATGCATTAAGTTTACACTTCCCAATGTGCGGCAGGCAAATGTGGATATTAGTATAAGTAGTAAAAGATTAGATTTTGTTGATAGTACTACTTTCTTAGGAATAACATTAGATTCAAATTTGAGATGGCATGCTCACATTTTAAAACTTTCTAAAAGGCTTAGTTCTGCAGCATACGCTATTCGTCGTATTAGGCATTTGACGGATGTGGCAAACTGCTAAGCTAGTATATTTTAGTTATTTTCATAGTTTAATGTCATATGGTCTACTGCTTTGGGGATCAGCAGCAGACATACAAACTATTTTCATTTTACAAAAAAGGGCAATTCGATATATCTACGGTCTTAAACAAAGAGATTCCCTTAGAGATTTTTTCAAAAACCTAAATATTTTAACTTTGCCCTCCCAATACATATTCGATAACATCATGCATGTTAGGAAAAACTTAGACTCTTTCAAAAAAGTAGGTGAATGTACTAGTAGATCACTGCGGAACAATTACAAGTTGTCGATCCCAGCACATCGGCTGGCTAAGGTAGGGAAATCATTTCTGATTAATTGTATAAGATTTTATAATAAATTACCAAAAAGTGTTCTTGAAATGAATGATAGAAAATTCAAACAGTATATTAAAGTTGAGCTTTGTAGGAAAGCCTATTACAGCACGGATGATTATATTAATGATAAACATGTGTGGCCCGAGCTGGACATAATGGCCTCTTAAATGCTTGTGTATTTTTGACATGATCTTGACATAATTTGTACAGTATGTACATATTTTATTTTATATTTATTTTATTTGACGAAATATTCGTATTGACATAATCAGTTCTACATTCATACATGTTTTTTAATGTAGACAATGTGCATTCGTCCACGATTTAGATTTAAGAGATCTATATTTGTGTGTTAGTTTGTTCCGCCGCTTCTTCTACACATGCGCTTTGGAAGCGGTAGTAGTTATAATTAGATTTAAGTTATGTGACGTCAATAAGTGATACCTTGTATCCAATTTTGAAAATAAATCTATTCTATTCTATTCTATTCATACGAAAGAGATGGTGGTAATATTGTAAGTGCCTATCAAAGCTACTCTCTCGACACAAACATATAGTATACCCAATTTTACAAATTTGTTCTTAACAGATAAATTTTAGTAAATAAAAAAAAAAAATATTGTAAGGGCCAGGAACCACACGGCACTTTTGCATAGGAATATATTTCTCATATCTTCCGTCAGCTCGGCACCAGCCCCAGGATGGTGGAAGTCCACAACAACGTCAACAGCAAGGTCTCCTACTTCGCCGTATGCAGCTGTTCTCACCTCATCAATCCATCTTGCGACATCACCGCCCTGGACTGGAGTCCCACGGGAAACTCCTTCGTCGCGTGAGAGAGATATTTATTTACTACATACATACATATGGTCACGTCTATATCCCTTGCGGGGTAGACAGAGCCAACAGTCTTCAAAAGACTGAATGGCCACGTTCAGCTATTTGGCTTAACGATAGAATTGAGACTCAAATAGTGACAGGTTGCTAGCCCATCGCCTAGAAAAAGAATCCCAATTTTGTAAGCCTACTGCTTAGTCACTTTTTACGACATACATGGGAAAGAGATGGAGTGGCCCTATCCTTTTTCCTATTGGTGCCAGCAACCACACGGCTATTTGAAAGTAATAATTTTATGATCACCACAGCGGCTGTTCCTTCGGTATGATATCTTCGTTCACGCGGGACGCTCGGCCGATCAGTTCTGTCAGTTATGTTCATAAAACAGTCCTCATGGTGAGGGTGTCCCCCAACGCGAGGCAGCTGGCTGCATCAGTCATCGATCACACCACAATCTTCATATACTCCTGGCCTGAACTAGCTCTGTTGTCGAGTATAAATTCACCAGAATGGACTACTAAGGTTAGTGGCTTACATTAACAAATATCTTATAGATTTGCTAGCGGCATCGCGTCACTCTCTTTTTGTATCTACGTGCTGTGTGGCTCCAAGTAGAATTGAACACTTCATCTATTTCTCTAGCATACATACATATAGTCACGTCTATATCCTTTGTCAGGAAGACAGTGCCAACAAAATCGAAACGACTAACAGGCCACGCGCAACCATATGGCTAAATAATGGAATTGAGAATCAAAAAGTGCCGAGAACCACACGTCATCTCTTTCTCGCTAATGAAAAATGCACTTTCATCTAGTCACTAGATTCTAGTGAATCCAATCGAGAGAACAATGGGGAGATGCGAGAGAGAGAATCACCTTTATCATCATCTTCCAGGCATTTGTCGCGGTTATGTCCTGACTGTGGGGAAGCCCTGGATTTTGACCGTGTCACAAGTACCTAGTGATTCTCCTTCTGACCTCCGTTATCCCATGAAAAAAATTCTTACTCAGATCGTATTATGGTCGCACACTCATTTACCTAAATGAAGTGCAGGTTTTCTCACGATTTTCTTTCTAAGCGAACGAAATAGAATCTTCATTTGCTTTTGATCGAAAGAGCATCGATGTACATTTGAGGTTCAGCTAAAGGACTATAGAATCCTATTTGACAACTCAAAATAATGTGGTGTCACCTTATAGGTGTGGAATAGGACCACTCCATTTCTTTCCCATGGATGTCGTAAAAGGCGACTAAGGGATAGGCATATTACAAACTTGGGATTCTTCTTTAGGCGTTGGGTTAGCAACCTGTCACTATTTGAATCTCAATTCTCTCATTAAGCCAAATAGCTGAACGTGGCCATTCAGTCTTTTCAAGACTGTTGGATCTCTCTACCCCGCAAGGGATATAGACGTGACCATATGTATGTATGTCACCTTATAACCGCCAGGTATTCGCGTGGCACCCATGGCGCACCTCGTTCCTGGGTATCGCCGCGATGCAAGGCGACGTTTCCAGGCTGGCCACGTGGGACATCAACACGGACACTATGAGCAGCGTGACGCTAAGCCACAGTCAGTACGTCGTGGACACACTGCTGTTCAGCCACCGGACTGGGGAGATGGTGCTTAGTCTGTGGCATCCAGGTATAACCTCAAACTGGATTAAGGCACATATATCCCATCTTTGACCCTCACCATAAGCCATGTGACGCCGAGCCACAGTCAGTACGTCGTGGACACACTGCTGTTCAGCCATCGGACTGGGGAGATGGTGCTTAGTCTGTGGCATCCAGGTATAACCTCTTCGCTATGGTTCTAGGTAAACTAGATAAAGGCACACATATCCCGTCTTTGACCCTCACCATAAGCCATGTGACGCCGAGCCACAGTCAGTACGTCGTAGACACACTGCTGTTCAGCCATCGGACTGGGGAGATGGTGCTTAGTCTGTGGCATCCAGGTATAGCCTCTTCGCTATGTGTCTAGGTAAACTAGATAAAGGCACACATATCCCGTCTTTGACCCTCACCATAAACCATGTCACGCTAATCCACAACAAGTGCGTCGTAAATACACTGTCGGTTAGTCATCGGACTGGAGAGATGGTTCTTATTCTGTGACATCCAGGTATTACCGTTTTCATTGATTTCTAGACAAAGACACACAAATCCCGTCTTTACCCCTCACATAAGCCATGTGACGCTAACCCACATCCAGTGCGTCATGGATACACTGTCATTTAGGCATCAGACTGGGGAGATGGTGTTTAGTCTGTGGCATCCAAGTAAATCTTCTTTGACTAAAATCTAGATGGTCTAGAGAAATGAGCAGCTAAAAGCAGATTAAACAAGGGCGTGGGAATGGAAACGTTGAAATAGGAAGGAGAAAGGTCAGGCTAAAAGTACACGAATCCAATGAAATAATAAAACCGATACACGAAAGTAAAAAAACCAACCAAGGCCGAAAGCTTGCATGAAGAGTTATGAAGAGTGACAAAGCGAATAAAAAAAGCAAAGATCTTAACATGCAGAAAAATCTTCGTTCCCCTGGTGAAAAGAGGCATGATTTTATTGCAAAATAATTTGATCAAAAGTGAGACAAACAATAAAATTCTTTCATTTTCAGATGCATCGCTTAGTTACCCAAAAAACAACTCGCATCTTCTTGTGCTGAGTGACCCAGAAACGGTGGTGGACCAATGGGGAGAAGGCCGCGGTGGGCTGGACCGTGTGAGGACCATGGTCTTCAGCCCTGATGGGACTAAACTTGGTAAAAATGAGCTGATTTAACATAGTACTACTCTGAGTGGAAATTAGACTGGAACCAATCAATCCATCTTAAGGATCTTGGAAAATCTATAAATATACCTACCTACCTTACACTTAGAAAATGAATAAATATGAATATAGTAAAAGGATACTGATAAACATAACATAAAATCATGTCTATATCTCTTGCGGGGTAGACAGAAACAACAGTCTTGAAAATATTCAGAGGCCACGTTCAGCTGTTCGGCTTAAAGATAAAATTGAGATTCAAATAGTTACAGTTTGCTAGCCCATTGCGGAAAGAGGAATCCCAAGTATATAGTATTTAAGCCTATCCATAAGTCACCTTTTACGATATCTTTTTTCACAGGATACTGATAGACTGACACATAGACCCACAACCCGAACCGCATGATCTTCATTACATAAAAGTTTCTTATATGGTTCTCAATCTTGGCATGATTGCGCTCATATTGTTTCTGTCTCATTTTTTTATTGAATTATCCAGCGACAGCAACAGCGGACGAAGACCTCATCATCTGGAACTTCCTTCCAGAAGACACGCAGAAGATTAATACAAATTCGAGGAGACTTTCTGCTATGCCGGTATTCCTGGATGAAACCACATATGGCTTGTCTATCCGATAATACATCCTATGTCATAACATGTAGACTTGGACAAAATATTATGATAAAGCATCTGTGTTCGGACGGTTATGGCACCTGAATTAAAAAAAAATAACAAATATAGCGCAGTGATGTAACAGTAACTCTTTTCTGTACTGTAACTTACGTACATTAGTTTGCAAACCAAAGCTCTTACGATACGAAAAACATCGTACAGGATCCTGATCTGAAATATAAAAAAAATACTCTGTAATGTTTACACTAAGTGATAAAAATTATAATGATTTCATAAATTGATATGATTAATTCCATGCTGGTCATTAAATTCAGCGCCCGCGGATTTTTCGGAGCATCTTCAAAGTCAATCAATAGTCAGTACTCAATTGCTAAAAATAAAATTTCTATGGCGTTCATTGATTACATGGAGAAAACTAAATTCAGTTTTAATGACAAAGTCTTATATCTGTGGCGCAGCGGTAGTACGCTTGTCTGTGACACTGGAGGTCCCGGGTTTGAATCCCGGCCAGGGCATGATGAGAAAAGAACTTTTTCTGATTGGCCTGGGTCTTGGATGTTTATCTATATAATGTATTTACTATAAAATATAGTATCGTTGAGTTAGTATCTCGTAACACAAGTCTCGAACTTACTTCAAGGCTAACTCAATATGTGTAATTTGTCCCGTATATATTTATATTTATCTAAATAGAACAAGACCTCAGATATCATATACCTAGCTTTTACTGGTTGAAAACTAGATTTATTCTTAAGAGTCATGAGTCCAACGTACAATAAAAGATTTGATATGCTCTGATTTAATCATAGTCAGTAGCAAAAGTTACTCAATTACATGATTTAAGAAGTGACAATGTTAATCTGCATCTTAATCTTTTTGTATTATGCCTTTGTATAATGCTTTAGTATATTATAACGAAGTTGTTAAACTGGTCTCGTTTAGTTGTTTTAATATGGTTATTATTGATTGTAAATAATTGATGAATAATTGTGTTTTTATTTAAATAAATCGTGATTTAATATTTAGTTTTTTTTGTTTATTCTTTTCTATAAGTTTTTTTCTCAGCCTAAAGATACTAAGCCCACTGAAGATACAAAAATTCTTCAATAGGCTATTTTACACCATGTAAAAAAAAATATAAAAATGCACGTATCTTATAGATTTTGTAAAAAATAAAAGAAAAACATCGATCATTATTCATAAAAGTGCAATATGGATTTTATAATTCAATTTAAAAAATCCTCTTTTTTAATCTGTTCTTCAAAAGTCGAAAACGCTATCCGCCATGTTGGGTACTGACGTGACGTCATACTTTTAGTAAACAAATATCGAATCGAAAACATATTGATGATGTCAGGCTCTGTTTATTTTGAAATTTTAAAATTTCTATCACGTTTTTGGGTTTTTACTCTTTAATAATTTAATAGAATCATGGAAGACGGTTTTGTGAAAGCAGACAATATAAATCTACCGAGGATTAATACGTTGATGGTGGCGAAATTTTTTGCGTCCAATCCCGATTTCTGTTCTGCTGAGTTAAGAAATGTTAAAACAGCGATGTAAGTATTTATTGTATTAAACATTCTCTTACAATCCACAATTTTTCTGGTGTTTTTATACTTGTATTCTTGCATTCAGGAACAAGACACCAACAATATGTATTGTAATTCATTATTACAAAAATCTTTTTACTTTAGTCTTACGTAGAGCCGTATTGTTTACTAAAAGTATGACGTCACGAGTCAAAACAGCATGGCGGATGGCGTTTTCGCGCGAAAATACAAAATCATAAATAATAAATCGTTTTTAGAGCACTTTTCGGCTTTAAAAAATTTTAATAAAAATTCTATAGGTATAACACAGTCTCAGGATTGATTTAAAATAGTTTTCAAAAAAGAGTGTAATAGCCTATTAAGACTAGTCATATCCCACACATGCGAAACCCCTGTCAATTTATGTTACTCCTGGTAATTAAAATATTTCCGTCAAAGTTTATTTATTACGTATAACCTTAAAGAAATGATATTCATAAGTATGTATTTCATTCATTCAGTATAAACGCCAAGAAATTTTTTGGGTTATTAAGGTTTAAACAGAAAATAAAAGTAGCGTGGGTTCGTCGTATGTACGATTTATTATAAAGTTAGTTCTACAATTTTGGAATTCATATGATCATCTTCTGACAATAATTAATTTTCAGAAGATTATCTCAATACATTCTACTTAAGCAAATAAAACTCACGTAGGTACTTAAATAAACTTTGATCAAAATCAAGTAATAAATTTAAATACAGCATAACAAATCGTGGTGTGAACGTTGAATATAGTCGTAACACACACTTTCTCACGCTGTGCACACAAATCTTTAACTTATCACCAACACACACCATCAAAAACATTAAAGAGGTGAACATTTCTAAGACCCTTGCGCGTCTTATATTAAACAAATGTTAACTTATATACCGACAAGAAGCTTAAATACAAATGGAGTTTGGACCAAAATTTAACGGCCTCTGTGGTGCAGAGGCGATCGCGAGATACAAATAATGAAAGGTTGCTAGTCAATCACCTATAATAAGAAGAATTTTAGTCCAATTGCATACATACCTACAAAAATACAAAAAATAAACGTTTTCAGCATTATGGCACCAAAGAAGAGCGGTTATTACTTGAATATCAGTTAAAAACTTAAAATTTGAAAGTCTTATACTAAGTCTTATACAATCTCTTACCTGTTACATACATACATAAAATCACGCCTTTTCCTGGAGGGGTAGGCAGAGACCACATCTTTCCACTTGCCACGTTCCACATTCACAACTCTCTTCATGCAAGCTCTTAAGTTTCGGGTACTCTTGACCTGACCTTTTGCTAGAACGCGTCCTCAATGACTCATATTTTGGTTGACTGGATGAACTCCCATTTGGGATAAGTCCGCCATTGTACATATTCTTCTAAATCCAATAACTGTTTTGTAATTTGTTATATTTATTTTTATGTGCAATAAAGAGTTTACAAACAAACAAACGAACATACGTCTCCGATTTGATCAAGATTATGTATGTTCGTCTAGGCCTTCCCACTCCAACTTAGCGGGAAGAGTAATAGCTGACACATACCTATGTGTTTTTTTTCTTTGCCACCAGACATGTGGGCTCACTCCATTTCTTGCCCACGGAAGTCGTAAAAGGCGATTAAGGGATTGGTTTATGAACTCGTGATTCTACTTTTAGGCGATGTGCTAGCAACCTGTCACTATTTGAATCTCAATTCTATCATTAAGCCAAACAGCTGAACGTGGCCTTTCAGTCTTTTCAAGACTGTTGGCTCTGTCTACCCCGCAAGTGATATAGACGTGATGATATGTATGTGTAATTTTGTAATCAAAATAGATATCCATTTGGTTATCAACTCCAAAGTACGAACGCATGAATGGCGCCCTCGTTGCCTGTGTCTACAATGAAATAATAAATTAGGAATCCTTATTGGAATGTCCGTGGCTTGCGCATGCGCATGCGACGACTCAATGAAGGCTGCGTGCTCACGCAAAAAGTTATGGGAATACTATTGATTGAGAATCAACTGGTGGCATTTTGTTGCTTGTGATTTAATGGAATAAAGTAAAATGGATGTTTCTATGGGGCTTACCTAGATTTGATGTCGTAAATATGCTTGTAGGTACATTTTTTTTGTAACCTCTTTATTTATACGCGATTGATTTTAGCATCAACCTCGCTAGGCTTTAAAAAAATTATATGCATTCGTCCACGATTTAGATTTAAGAGATCTATATTTGTAAATTGACGTCCGATGAAAATGCTGCAGTGTAGTTTGTTCCGCCGCTTCTTCTACACATGCGCTTTGGAAGCGGTAGTAGTTATAATTAGATTTAAGTTATTTGACGTCAATAAGTGATACCTCGTATCCAATTTTGAAAATAAATCTATTTTATTCTATTCTATTCTATAAATATAATTATTTAATCCTTTATTTACCAATTAAAAACTCTATATTTATTTATTACATACATACATACATATAATCACGTATATATCCCTTGCGGGGTAGACAGAGCCAACAGTCTTAAAAAGACTGATAAGCCTCGTTCAGCTGTTAAGAAATATAAAATTTAATAAAATAACGAAACACATTTCGAAGGGTAATGTGTTGCAGCAGTACAAAAGTTCATAACTCAACGATACTATTGATGAATCGCTGAGGGGAATCCGCCGGCAATACCTAGCAATGAAACAGATTTATCAGGTCAAATTAAATTGCCAATAATAATATCTCGGTACGTCTTTGTTATATTTTCTGCTAACCTTGCGTTTATAGCCTTAAATTATTGGTTGGATTTCAAAATACAATCACTAGACGTTAACTGTTATGAGCTCAGGTAAAATTGCTATAACAACAACTAATAGATAGAAGGATTACATACTTTCACTTGCCACGATCAATTATATGAACAGTATCGTGTGGTTTTTAGCACTTTAGAATAGATGTATGTATATGCTTTGTAACACCTATAATTGTACCGCATTTATAGCAAATAAAGTATTTGTATTGTATTGTAAACCACTCCATATCCATCCCATGGTTGTGTAAAATGGGACTAAGAGATAGGCTTATAAACTTGGGATTCTTCTTATACGTGATAGGCTAGCAGCCTGTCACTATTTTAATCTCAATTCTATCAATAAGCCAAACAGCTGGACGTGGCCTTTCAGTCTTTTCAAGACTGTTGGTTCTGTCTACCCCGCAATGGATATAGACGTAAATTTTGATCAAACAAAGAAAAAAGAAAAGCTTACAACAGGCCAACAAATTTTAAAAAATTTGAGAAAATAGATAATAAGAGGACGCGCCACTTAACGATACTGAGTTATTTATTAAACTAGCTGTTCCTTCGTCCCGACCGCTACTTCGTCCGCGTAGAATAGTTATTTTAGGCATCATTGAAGCTCTCAAGGATGAATAATGTTGTCGGTTTTTTTTACATTTTCCATTATTTCTTCGCTCCTAATAGTTGCAGCATGATGTTATATAGCCTAAAGCCTTCCTCGATAAACGGTCTATTCAACACAAAAAGAATTTTTAAATGAGAACCAGTAGTTTCTGAGATAAGCGCGTTTAAACAAACAAACAAACAAACTCATCAGCTTTATAATATTAGTATAGATTTAAGAAGAAGAAGTAGGCGGAGTAGCTGATAAACATAGTATATATAATACATAATGAGATCGAGGTATACTTTACACTTAACTTTTTGTTTTCAAATTTATATTAACAGGCATCTAATTTAGATGTGCTTCGATACCGAAGTTCAATTTTGTGTAAAGATATTGCAGATAGGATAGTCGTTCATATAACGTTGATACTCATTTCTCGTCTTTAGATTATTAGTGATTAAAACGATTAAAACGTTGAAAGGGAAAGACGAGACGAATGTACCTTGACAAAATCAGGAACGTCCTGAAGAAAGGTCAGGTCAGGTCATCTTTGTCAGGTCCGTGATCCGACGAACTTTCATGAGGGGAATCATGAATGTGGATAGATTTATGCTCTATCTAGAGATATCAAAATTATCTCCTCATGAAATGTCCATGCGTAATGTAAACACATACGTAAATACAAATAATCACGTCTTTATCCTTTACGGGGTAGACAAAGTCATTAATCTTAAAAAGGCTACAATGCAACGTTCAGCTGTTGTATACATACATATGTATATATAATCACGTCTGTACACCTTATGCGGTAAGCAGAGCCGACAGTCTTAAAAAAAACTGAAAGGCCACGTTCAGCTGTTTGGCTTAATTATAGAATTGAGATTCAAATAGCGACAGGTTGCTAGACTATCCGCCTAAAAAATATGTACATATGTATAAAGGTTGGTTGGAAGAGAGCTTAGCGGTAAGTCTGCCTTTGCTCAACATATTCTTAATATATGTTTCTGCAACAAATGTCAGTTTGTCATAAATTGGGCTTCTTTTAGGCGACGGGCTAGCAACCTGTCACTATATAAAAATCTCCGTTCTATCATTAATCTTAACAGCTGAACGTGGCTTATCAGTATTTCAAGACTGGCTCTGCTTACCCCACAAGGGATATACACGTTATTATATGTATAATATTATACATGATTGTATTGTATGTTGCAAATTCACTAAATATTTTTAGTACACGACGCTCTTTACACAGAAGCTACTTAATTAGCCTATCGCTTAAGAACATATTAATCCCGGACCAATTTAATGAATATGCCCTTAAGAAGTACTGAACCTTGATTATACATGAGACGGTAAGTCTTCAATTTTAATTGAGTGTGGTTCCCGGCACCAATACAAAAAAGAATAGGACCATTCCATCTCGTTCCCATGGATGTCGTAAAAGGCGACTTAGGAATAGGCTTATAAACTTGGGATTCTTTTAGGCGACAGGCTAGCAACCTGCCACTATTTACTGCTGAACGTGGCCTATTAAAAGGTGACTAAGGGATAGGCTACTTAGGTAACTGTAGGTCACTTAAGTGAAGATCTTATTAAAAGCTAGTTAAAAGATAAATCAGCCGTTAAGCCACGTTAAATGTTACCACAAAATTATGTTGTTTGTTTAAGTTAACATTTATAGTACATATTTAAATTAAAATTAAGATCTCATCAAGTGATTATATTAATGGTTATTTTTCTCTCTACTGACGTAAATATCTGAACCAAAATATACAAAGAAAAATGAGGTAATAATGTAAGTTAATTAAATAATTTCAAGATGACTATCAACAAACAATATTAATTAATTGCATTATTAATATCAGTTTAATTTTATGTGCCGTGTGGTTCCCGGCACCAATAGAAAAAAGAATGGGACCAAAAGGCGTGCCGTAAAAGGCGACTAAGGGATAGCCTTTTAAACTTGGATTCTCCTTTTAGGCGATGGGCTAGTAACCTGTTACTATTTGAATCTCAATTTTATCATTGAGCTAAGCAGCTAAACGTGGCCTATCAGTCTTTTAAAGACTACGGCTCTCTCTACCCCGCAAGTGATATAGACGTGATCATATATATGTATGTATGAAGTACTAAATTAGATCCTCCTTTATGTAACGCGATCTTAATGCCTGTTCGGTATTTTGTACCAAGTGCAATCTTCAATCGAGCCTGCGGCCATCTTAAAATTTTATTGCTGTTCAATCGTTTTGTGCATCTTGCACATTGTGCATCACTGAGAATGCATTTATTGATGAAACTTAGTATTTTGCTGTCTATTAGGTATATACTTACAACTTATTTTGTAATGTTTTAGCGACGGTTGACTGGAATATTCTGCTAATACACCTTAATTTTGTTTAATGAAGTTTGAAACAAAAAAATATAGTATTTATGAATAGAGAATGATTATGACAAAAATACCAGTTTTTATCATAATCAGAGTTAAAAAATAGTTTGATGATGAACTAATGAATCGGTTTGTCTCTTAACAAACTGGGGAAAAGAGTTGGGATAAATAAACTTTAGATACTTTCTTGACATGAAGAAAATAAAAAAAAGGGAAAAAGATTTAACAATATTATATTGGCAAGGGATTGAACAATATTTGTACTTATGTATTATTAAATATGTTAACATGCACTCGTAAAATATTGCGTAGTAATATATATATTTTTTAAATTATTTTCATAAGATTCCATAATGAAAACAAACATATAATTTTTTTGCAACTGGCCAGTAACATATAAGGAGGTTTGCACAAAATTTTACGAACACTCTGGACACAGAATTGAGACCTTCCGAAATGAAATATGTATTTCATTAAATCGGTACCAGAAATACTAAAATACCATAACTTAGATCTAAAATCGTGACAGTCTAAATTGTAGGCTTTTATCGAAACAAATTTCGAGATAAGAAATATTATTCTTTTACCGAAACCAATTTTGAAGAAAGAAAAATATTCTTGTTTCGTAACTACCTACCTAGTTCCAAAATTTGGTTTCGAAAGTGTCTGAACCGTGTTAAATATTACCGTATGTAGAAGTTACTCCTGTTCGTTACAATACTAGAATTTTCCTGTTTTCAACAACACTTCAATAAATTCATTGAAGTCAAAGGTCTGGTCCTACCTACTCGACTAATAATGATAATAAATTTATCTTAACTAGAATGATACGTATTGCTTATCCAATCGTATAATTTACACGCTACCGAGTCGTTTGTTTCTTTGACCAAGTTATATTGTGCTAGGTACAGTCAAAAAGGGGAAAGGTTAACTCCGCCTATTACTTTTTGCTGTTGACCTTACTTTAATTGAGATTTGCATTTTTCAACAAAAAGACGTATCCTTATTTTATTTACCTAACGAAATGGACTGTACCAAATTCGTCTCAAAGGTGAGACTAGACATCGTCCCTGGCTTCGCCCGCGTTGAACGAAAAACGCAATATTCCGTGCCCGCGGCAAATTCGGAAAATCCTCACTCAGTACACCACAGATAGACGTTTAAATCATCAAATTTCATAAATATTTTTCTTACAATTTACCTAAGAGAACAAACATCACAAATGAACCAAGTTTTTTTTTTTCGCAATAACATTTAATAAGTTCAGGAGATGCCGTGCGAACAGACAGCGGACAGTAACACATCGACACATAACGATAACGTCTTAATAAACATGCAATTATATCACCGAGCCAGGAAATGTGGGGAACATTGTGGAATATTAAAAAGGTGAGACCGTAAATCATATTTCTGTGAGCGTATAAGGAATCGTCTACACTTTTGTATTGAGATATAATAATATGAGGTTCCCGGCACCAATTGAAAAAAGAATGCGACCGCTTCGTTCCCTATGGATGTCGTAAAAGGCGACTAAGGGATACGCTTATATACTTGGGATTCGTTCTTTCAGGCGATGGGCTAGCAGCCTGTCTCTATTTGAATCTCAAATCTATCATTAAGCCAAAAAGCTGAACGTGGCCTGTCAGTCTTTTGGAGACTGTTGGCTCCGTGTGAACGGGCCGAGGCTCTGATAGGTCGGTCAGAATTAAACCAGATTTTTGGCTGTTCAAGGCGTCTTGTGTTATTTTCTTTGTAGTCAAATTTTGATTGACCTATTTTTTCATCAATATGTGTCTGCCTGTCCATAGAGGCTGAACGGCCGCTACAATGTGTGATATATATAGTGGCTTAACAACCAAGTGAGTATCCCAAAATATTTGATAATTTGAGTAACCCGTGACACGCTCCGGCATGTATGTACGTGTGTTGTTATCAATGCTTTGCCTAATGTGTACGGGCCTTTAGCCACGGCTGTATGTACATTTAACAATTGGTACTGAAATTAAAACATAAAAATAAGTTATGCGGAGGTGTGAGAAACTAACCAGCTGCTCCTTTGTTTAGAAAAACAAAAATAAAATATGCAGTTTAAACGTAAAAGGAGTCTCAGCGGGTAGGCAATCAAGGGTTGAAAAAAAAAACAAGTTTTATTTTCCAAGCTAGAATGAATTTACTTGCCTGTTCAACTTTAGACCTAGACCTTTCATATCATCAGGGAGTTTTGGTTCAAATCCCGACCTTCGAGGGTTTTTCTTCCACGCTAGCCAACTGCTTCTCTTTGCGAGCTGACTGTAAAATTTCATCAAGGGCAACGCTAGTAATCTTTACTTAATGAACCTTAAAATAATCAATATTAAAATCTAAAGACATACAACTGAACGTGACCTTTCAGTCTTTTCGGGATCGTTGGCTCTGTCTACCACTTGAGGGATAAAGAACTTGATCATATGTACGTGTACGTGTAGGAAAAAAAGTCATATCAACGCGAATTGAAATCCCCCAGGGAGATTAAGTTTAAATGTACAAAATTTTTACTACCTTTGACTTTTAACCGTAATCTGACCGAGTATCAACTTAATCTACTGATGTCTTTGAAAAGAAACTGGCCGCTCATGAAAGCTAATAAAAAGAAAAAAAGAACAAATTCCTTGCAACGTATTTAAAAACATAGAAAAAAAATAACACGAAGCAACCATGAAATCAAGCTGTAAATTAGCGTACCTACATTTGTATGCATTAATATTGTTATTTGCATACCTTACGCCTCATTACCCGCCTAAGTGATCAACTAAAAAACTGCAAGGAACAACAATAAATTACTATTGTTGTTGTTATACAACTCTTATCCGACACGCACTAGGTATTTAAATTATAGGTAGCAATAGCAAATAATATTGAGACAACGTATTTTAAAGAAATCGTTTATTTTCATCTACGTGCAAATAGTTAAAATTTGAAATTTCTACCCCGCGTTTCTGTTCCGCCATACCTAAAAATTACAAGTGAAATAGATTCTTTTTAGCTTGCATCTTGCACCTTACTCCTATTTTCGTCAGACAGAATGAGGTCAAATGCACTCAAATTTCCAATTAAAACAAAATATATGTATATCCTACTAATATTATAAATGCGAAAGTTTGTGAGTGAGGATGTTTGTTACTCTTTCACGCAAATACTATCTACTGAACCTACTAAAGCTGAAGACCCAGAATAACATAAGGCATTTTATCCCGGAGTTTCTGCGGGATGTATAGGGATTCCATGCGGACGAAGTCGCGGGCGGCCTCTAGTTACAAATTTTACCACCCACCCGGTTTTTTACCTTTCACTACCCAAAGGTCGGCTGGAAGAGATTGTTTAGTGATTTTGCTCAACCTATTCATAACGTATGTTTCACTACAACACTACTACATATGTATTTTTATGGGCAATAAAGATAATTTGTATTGTATTGTAACTTCCTACTTGGCACGACCCCTGCGATAAAGACATTTTCACTATAAACACAATTATCACTACCTTCGTTTAAGCTGGTCGGTTAAGGTAACTCTTGACCTGACCTTTCCCTAAGAAGATCGGATTTGATCCAAACCGACCTTTCCCATCCACACTCTCCCTGAATATTTGTTTAGTCAACCCTTTTTCATTCAACCTCGCCATACTGTGAAACTCTCTATGAATTTCCTTTTCTATTCCCTTTTTTCTATTTCATTACATACATACATATAGTCATGTCTGTATCCCTTGCGGCATAGACAGTCCCAACAGTCTTGGAAATGAAATTGAGATTCAAGTAGTGACCATAGCCCATCGACTACCAGAGGAATCACAAGTTGGTAAGCCTATCCCTTAATCGTTTTTTACGACATCCATGGGATAAATATGGAGTAGTTCTATTCTTAAGTGCCGCAATCACACAGCACATACTCGTATGTTCTTTATATAAGTATATGACGGCCTCTGTGGTTCAGCGGTAGTACGCTTGTCTGTGACACCGGAGGTCCCGGGTTCGAATCCCGGTCAAGGCATGATGAGAAAAGAACTTTTTCTGATTGTCCTGGGTCTTGGATGTTTATCTATATAAGTATTTATTATAAAATATAGTATCGTTGAGTTGGTATCTCGTAACACAAGTTTCGAACTTACTTCGAGGCTAACTCAATCAGTGTAATTTGTCCCGTATATATATTTATTTATAAAAATAAGTCAAGTCCAAACAGCTGAACGTGGCCAATTAGTCTTTTCAAGACAGTTAGCTCTGTCTACCCCGCAAGGGATATAGACGTGAATATATGTATGTATTTACATTGGCTTGACTTACGTCAAGACTGTGATACTTAGCCTTATAAGTATACTTACATACATAATAAGAATCGTTAAGTTAAATCATTAATTGAATGAAAGATGTACATGAACCTCCTTGTAGAAACCTCGGCGGTACACAACAATAATTTCATACAACACTAAAACCACCCAACTTTCTCTGGTCCAATTAATGTCGAATTACGATCATTAATCGATGCAAAGTCTTACATTACATCAAGGGTACAATAATGTGCACTGATAGATGACACAGTGTGCCGAAGTGGGACGGGTAAGACTCGCTTTGTAGTGCCGACTAAGGTGACCAATTTAAGTACAAAAAAAAAACAATTATTTATTTTTAGTTAATGAAACTCAAATTAAAAACTTTTATTCATTATCATGGGACACTTCATATCACTTAATAATTGTCCTATCTTTTGGTTTCACAAAATTGGTTTACGTCAAATAAATAAGTTTACTGCCGCTTCCAATAAAATTAAACTTGTTTGATGGGAATAAACTGTGGATGTTCTGAAACAGCACTTTGATTTTAACCTAAAATAAGCACATGTTAAACAAACTTATTGACAAAATAAAAAAAAAATTGTTTGAACTCAATACGAGCTTAAAATTTACTTTTTATTACTGGCCACTTATAACCTATTCTGCTAAATAAGAGAAAAGAGGTCGAAAGTTAATATACTAGTTGAGTAGTTGAGTTAGTAGACATTCATACATACATTTAAACACATTAAATCACGCTTGTTTCCTAGAGGGGTAGACAGAGACTACATATTTCCACTTGCCGCAATTCTTACATCATAGCTAGCTCTGTAGCTTAAATTATGTATTTTGTCTCGTAAGTATCTAATTACATATTTTTGTAACCTGTAACTTTTTTGAATCTCAACCTTAAAATTAGGCCTTAGAACTAAAAGTGCACTTATTTTTCTCTCCCTACCCCGCAACGGATAAAGTTAGTACGATCCGAAAGCTTCGTTTAAACAGTAGGTAGAATTATAACAACTACTGAACTTGTACACCTGCAAAGATGACTAGCTGACATCCTGAATTCTTGACATTATAACAACACCACGCGTGTTGCGCAGTGTCACTTTCCCGCATAATTTGCTTACAACAGACATTTTGAGGTTATAATTAAACGCGAACAAGCTTCACGCGTCTTACAACTGTCAATCTAATTGTGTTTTATGTCTTCGACGCTAAATAACGTTAATTGAAATTAATGCCAGTTAGTAACTGTATTAAAATTACGCATTGGAAGCTGCTCTTGTATTTTTTACTTACGCCTATTTTTTATTACTTCCAATGTAAATGTTAGCTAATTTTTGCATAATTTCATCGTTTTTGAACACGGTCTGGTTAACTAAGCATTGAAATTTATTAATTAACCAGCCGCGAATAGATTTGGCAGACATTCAAATATCACTTGTCATAAATTCACGTCTCTATCCCTTACGGGGTAAGACGCGCAATTTGTTTAATAAGAATAATTGCGCGCAATTGTGTAATTACAATGATATAGTAAATAGAATTGAGACTCAATAATTGTGTCAGGTTACTAACCCAGGTAAAAGACCCTCGTCTTGACACCCAACCATAGAATTCCGGAAGGTTATGCGAGACTCGAGCCCATTAAAACCACACGGTGACAACGTCAACTGTCAAATGTCGGGAGAGCCACTAAAAGACCCATCCCAAAATAACTGAACACAAGGCCACCCTACAAAAGGACATGATCAGTAATATTGCACTCGCAACAGTTTGTACGCACAACAATTAAATTATCATAGAGAAGTCGCCGCACGCCGCGAGGCGGAGTTATAGATGCGGTTATAGAGTGGACGGTGTGGACTGAAAGGGGTTAACTACAGTTTTATATATTATCGCTTTTCCCAAGTTCAGTTCTCCTCTATGCATTTCTTGAAATAATTCTCTTTATTACAATATTTTCAAGGTTTTTCCTGAGGAAAGTTTAACGAAATGCTTCCGTAGCTTGACTTACTCACTAATTATTTTAATTTCCAGGTTACCACACGTGACGCAGATAATCGTAAGCTTCAAAGAGAAGGATGTTTTCTTCATTTTGATAACATTTACTAAAAATCATGTAAAAATGTGCAAGTTTTTGTAGGTTTGAATAATTTCACGAAGTTTTTAGACAAATTTGTGTCCATCTAAGACAATGAAATTGTCTTATTACAAAAAGTTTTCAGTGTTAATCAGGGTGTCTGCAAATCGCTACCAAAGAATTCAGGCAAATAATAGGTTTCTAAATGAATTTGATACGGTCTCACTATTAATTTTATACAAACTCTGACGTTCAACAATCAGATACAATATGGTTGTTAATAACTAAAACTGTAATTTCATACTTACCCCACTTCGTCCCAAGATTCCAGTCTGGGTGGCTTACGTCAATTATCAGAGTTACTACGACAGATCGTGAGTCGCGGAATGTATGTAGATATCCATGCGATTCTTCAAGACGCGATGATCTTCGAACTTAAGAATTCCATAAGAAAGTGGCTTCTTTTAAATTTGCCTTTGTCTAGTGTATTCGCGATTGCATTCTCAGTTCATCATTTATTCCAATCATCATCGCGTTTGAATTGGATCATCAAAGCGTACTATTTGCCAAATTTTTACTTGTATTTGAGTTCAACAAGGCCTTAAACTTATTACAGATCTTCAAACTTAACCCTTTCGGATATTGCATTTTTTTTTTGTCTTTGCGAGATTTTTAGCTCTGTCTACCCAGATAGGGATAAAGACGTGATGATATCTATGTTACTTCTCTATCTTATTTCGGGAATCATGCAAACAAAATCACCGAACTTCCACCGACAAGTTAAATGCTGTATTTTCAACTTTTAACTTATTATTCTGACAGGTCATTTGTGTAACATCTGCTCTCAACTTTCTGTCATATTATGATGACAAATAAAACAAGTAAAGTGACACAATTTAAAATGAATGTCTGCTCAAACTTTAATTAAATGATCAAAAACATATGTATGTTTGCAATACTGACGTTCATTCATTTATCCAAAAAGGTATTTATGACATCATCCGTTTTTGCGAGAGTGCGCAATTCGTGTATTAGGTATTTATAACTTTATAGTTATTAAACATACATTCACACGTGTATTAAACATACATTCACACATAATCACGTATAACCTAACAGGGTAGACAGAGCCCACAATTTTGAAAAGACTAAAAGTTTAGGTGTTTGTGCCGTGTGGTTTCCGGCACTTTAGAATAGGACCACTATGTCTACCCCGTAAGGGATTAAAGAATTGCTAGACTTCCTGGATTAAGTAGATATTCTTATTTTATTTAAACTACTGGGGGTTATTTTTTTTTTAATACATTCTCATCTTTTGCCTAGACAACACTGTACTATCTCTGTAATTTATTTTTCTTCTACAGGAGAAGATATATTTTCAATGTTGTTGTAAATAAAATATTCTAAATCAAAGTCAATATTAGAAAGTTCGTTTTCCTCGGCTTGATTGGCACTTTGTATAGTGGTAATATCTAAGGTTTTTGGCTGATAATCTATATGCTGATATCCAGCGTTACACTTAGTCTTGTGTGAATGGCATTCACATCGAACATTCATAGTCGTATTTAGAAAAAAAAGTTTTATTTTATATGCAACTAACCTGGTACATACTTAATTTATATTAAGTTATAACTAAAAATATTTTTTCCCCTATTTTGTTTTCTTCATTCAAAACTCCTTTTTTTCATATATACATACATATGGTTACGTATATATCTCTTGTGGGGTAGACAAAGCCAACAGTCTCGTAAAAACTGATAGGCCACGTTCAGCCGTTTGGCTTAATAATAGAATTAAGATTCAAATAGTGACAGGTTGCCAGCCCGTCGCTTAAAAATAGAATCCCAAGTTTGTAAGCCTAACACTTAGTTTTTTTTTTTTGTTTTAATTTTTTATTGTTTAATATCTGATCGACGTTCCACAGTGCGCACTCTACAGAAACCAAAAACACAATTCGAACATCTCATTATGTTTGCGTGCCGTCTCCTAGAATCATTGAAATGACAATTTTTTAATTTATGTCCATTTAAAAAACAAGCGGATCCGTCAAGCGACCGTTGCAAAGAAGAATAAAACGATCGATGAAAATTAAATAAGATAAAGTTACTCGCAGTCATGTTAAGTTAATGTGAAAAAGGTTGAATGAAAGCTGGTTTACTTAGTAAAGATACAGGAGTGTGTGAATGGAACTTTGGAAGGACAAGACTTACCTACATAATTTGTACAATAACATAACTTGATCAAATCGAGGATCGATCGATGAAAAGAGGTATGATTTAAAAGAAACCTTCCCGTAAGTTTATCAATGTGTTTTCTGGTATATAGATAATATTCCCTGACTTGGTAAACGAAACCGAAAGAACCCGGTATCTAGTGACAAAAACATATATATTACGTCATCGAGGCTAAAATTAAAAATTTACAAATAATTATACAACATAAAATTATATCGTCAACATATATATTTTATATAATCATAAAAACTGGTCTCGTTTTTTTGAAGCTCCAATCGTCCTTATCGCCAAATCATAATAGTCCATTCATATTATAATACATGCCTCGTTCACATTTCATATATTAAAAACTTAACGCCGTCCGCATTTAATGCTTACGCCTCATTAAATCGATATATCCTGCGGTAAACCTGTACCAAGCTTCCTTTTAACAAGGATATCCCAGTACCGCATAATACAGTAATAACATCCTATAAGGCAGAGAAGTACCGGAACACAGGGAATTATAAAAATCGCTCTACAATCAACAGGCACAAATGGTCGCAAATCGTCAGGTGGTGCTACCATGCGAACGCTATAATAGGGATGCTGAATGCCCCCAACGCACTACTAATAAAATTTACACTGTGGTCATAAGCAATAAGCGGAGCGGGCTACC
Organism: Amyelois transitella; assembly: GCF_032362555.1. Classification (NCBI taxonomy): domain Eukaryota; kingdom Metazoa; phylum Arthropoda; class Insecta; order Lepidoptera; family Pyralidae; genus Amyelois; species Amyelois transitella. The sequence goes on from NC_083515.1 coordinate 9,382,113, forward strand.
GCTATCGAGGCGAACGTGTGAGCGAGAGAGCAGAATAGTTTGTTCCGCTCTCCGCTTTTACGTGCAATGAACTAGTTACGCGACGCACGCAGTATGGAAGCTTTGCTCAAAATATTCTAAAGATATATGATACTTAGTTGTGCTACTAATAGAGTGTCGTATTTTAATGAATAATTGATGACGACTCGCTAGTTCAACGAGCTGCTCCACTGACATGAAAGACGACTAAGATAGAATCTATTTCCATTATTTAAATAATAAAAAAGCTATCAGTATTTAAAGCAATTTATTAAAATTCCCATATTGACAGCAAAATTGCTTGACCTAAAAGCGGTTGGATACAAAATTTAATTGCTCAATAAATTGAGTGAAAATGTGCTTTAAAGCTACAAATGTTACCCTTCTTATAAAGTGGTATGACAAGGCGTTTTAATTGGTTTAAAAGTCAGAGGAGGAATATTGTTAACATTTTCACTAAGTCATCTTGTATATTGTCCGTTTTATGATGAGACGGAGGATTAACTCGTTTCAAATGACAGAAGCATTTATTAAGAATATTATGATAGTTGACCATCTATTTATTATATTTTGTATACATTAACCGATGCTTGAGAGAAAAGAGGATGCAACCGGGGCTAATGCCAAGATATGTCGTATAACTGAAACGATCAAAATTATACGTAAGGTCAGAATTAATAATCAAAGTTTTCTATAATATTGTTCAAGTTAACTTGCTGCAACTGTTACCTTCACCATGACAACAGGTGAATATTTAAATTTACTTATCAAGATCTGCCATGGCACCCGCTAGTCTTACGTACTACACAATTATCCTAATCGATACGCTAATGTTTATGCCTTTTAAAAATGTTTACACTTATAAAGCGGTGTTTAATAACGGTTAATTTTTTTATCACTTTATCAACGTGCCAGCGTTCATTATGTTTATTACACGGAGACGCGACATCATATTATTAATGACTAGAATGACTTTTTAATATGATTCACCTTATATTTTTTTATGGTCAGGCTAACGAGCAAGCATACCACCTGATGGTTATTGGTCATCGTCCTCGGTGACATCTGCAAAGTCGCTGCCGACCTTTTTATGAGAAGCTAACCTGTCCTTTCAAGGATTATAGGTCATAACAATGTGATGCACCTCACTAAATACAACGTCAACAAACGTCAGACAGGCATAATGTAAATTAGTAGTCAATAGGGCGTGGACAGAGTTCTCCGTAGAGTGGTATGTGCCAATTATTTTATTACTGGAAGCAAAGTTAAATGTCTCGTAGGAATTTACTCCAGATGGGATAAAAACCCTTGAGCCATAATGAATGTCGTCGCTAATGACCATCAAACGCTAAGCACTTTACTTCTCCGAAATCTTCAACGATGTTTTGAAGTGTCAATTAAAAAGCATCAAAACAAATGATGGAAAGAAAGAACACAGTTTTTATACCTTTATATACGTGGATGTAATGTTCAATCAACGGGCCACTCGAAATAATAAGCAAACAGTTATAAAGTTACATAAAGCAAGAGTTCCATGTGTAAAGAAGTTGCATTATGTATTCAATTATGATGTTAAGATACAGCCTTAGTCACTGAATAAAAATACACATCGAAACTGTGAACCTGCGCAAAAATTAATCTGAAAGTGAGAGTAGTAAGTAACAATATTTGGTACATCACAGAGGTTTTTTCAGTAAAATTTCAACATTACTCCTGACTCCAAATCTATCGAGTTGTGGTCTAAGACTTACATCTATTTCACAAAAAAATCTCAAAGAAGAACATGTTTTATTGTGAGCGTAGCCCATTTTATTACTTATTATTATTTATTAATTATAAACTCTAGGCAAGAGAGGCTAAAGTATCAATATTCAACGGCAATGGGTATATTGGAATTTTATTTTATTTCATTGGAGTCATAAGTGGTACTGTGCAATGTTCGGTTGGTTCAGTCGGTAGCTGTGCCACATCGCCTTGATTGTTGTATATTTGGTCTAAATATCTTGTGAGCCGTGTGAACCTACTATTTATAACCTATTATTGCCAAATAGAAACGTCAAAAGTACCCGAAACCGCCGAGCATGCATGAAGAGAGTTATGAATGTGGATGAAGCGAAGGAAGTATGCAGAGATCGTGTGAAGTGGAAAGAGTGTCTACCCCTCCGGGAAAGAGGCGTGATTTTATGTATGTATATATGTACAAAAGGTCTCATACACGTTCCTAGTAAACTACTACTTTCAGGTTCAACCACTAAGCTTATGTGTTAAGAGGGAAAAAGACGGATATAGTGAAATATAAAATTACTCTTTTAAAAAAGACTAGTGGCCCGCCACGGTAATGTCCATGGTATCTATCATGGCTATATATTTATATAGCCAATAAAGCCCGCAGATAATATATTTTCTGAACGGTTCAATATTTCCGAAAATAAGCCCTTAAAATTTTTATTAAGAATTAAAAAAAATCTTTTGATATTTTTAGTACAGATATGTTGTTATGCATGTCAATCTGCTTCTTTAATATGAATTATTAATATAATTTATATACAATAACAAGGCTTTATAAAAATAAATCATTATTAACGCAAATTGGTAAAAAGTAAATCTTTTCTTTGATTCATGTCTTTTTACGACGAATAACGAACTTATTTGAATTGTTAATTTAATATAAATTAGTCTCATAAGAATTTTATATTACATTAAAAAATAAAAAAAAATGCTCTTTTGCTTATATGGATTGGGGGATAATACGCGTACGCGTAGGTACTATAGCCTCTCCCTTAGCTTTAAGGTCACACCCGGCGGCTAGGTCTCCTATCAGAAGGCAGGGTCTGGCGTTATATTATTTTCTACAAAATGCTTTTACAAGATCAATGTTCTTTAATTTTGCTTTTGAAATTGAATTTGAACAATTTTTTTTTTAATATTTACTTAATTTTTTTTTTGTATTAATTCCGACAACTCCTGACAAATACATATCACCCTGTAAAGTGTATGAAAAAAAATACTGAGTTAAAAAATACTTTCTGAATAAAGCCATCCAAGTCATAAAGTAATAGATACGGTATCTGTTATGACGGTTATGAGAAAAAGACAATAAAATGATAACTGAATATACAATGTAGAATTAAACAGGTTAAAAATTAATGGATAAACGTTTAAAATACTTCATGGTACCCATGAGGATAACGATTAATTAAAATGATCTGAACACAGCAAATTATAGGATCTTAAAATATAATTGCCCTATTACGCCGGTAATGAGGTCGACCGGACCGATACGCGCCATCTTTAGTTAAAATCGATAAAAAAAACATCAAGATCAATTTATCCGTATCGCATCTACAAATGATAGCAGATATCAAAATTCAACCCTTAAAAAAATATATTTAAATTTTTTTTACAAAAAGTTTTTAAAACGACACATACCCTTTTTTAATTCAACGTATTTTGTCAAATAGTTCTTATGGAATTTACATTGCTTTATATGTAACTATTATTTTTTTAGACATTACGCTTTAAAACACATAGTCCAATACTCATCTTCTATCACCATTCAATCGCAACCCATTTTAATTTATACTAAATAGAAATTTATACTAAATAGTATTCTCTGAATGTGCAAACCCCCTACAGTCTGGAACTGTTGGATCGCGTGAATGAAATGCTTTGTATAATACGGGATCGCCTATGCCCTTGAGTAATGCAGGCACTTTCTGCAGATGAGTTAAATCGCGCAACTTGCTTAGTTACTCTTGTCGGAGGCTTTAAATTGCAGCTAGTGTGTGGTCTAAGTCTAAGATTATATACTTAAATTATTTTTAAAAAAATTGACGAAACATATTGCAGATACTCTTAATCAGCCAATAAATGACGAATTATGTCTCAATTCATTAAATTTTCGAAACGATATATAAGACACAATACTTATCTTTTTTTACCTTGGGTCTTTAAAAAGCTTCAAGCTTTCATATTAAATAACCAAACTGCAGAAGCTAAACCATTTCATTGCATAAACATTGAAATTCTGCCAGGCGGATTGATATCAGACAGTCAGTAGTAAATCTTGTAGGTATTATATATTTTAAGTAAGGTGTTAATAACTTACGAACTCCCAGCCTTAAGGGCAACAGCCGAGAGCACAAATAGACTTGCAGACTTGCTTTAGTGAGGTTAACCCTAGCTTCGTATTTAATTTTATTTGTATCGGACCGTTCTATTCGTCCGTCGTCCAACCGTTTATTTAAAGAACTTGCCAACATTTAACAAACATAAAAATAAAAACAAAAAATACTTTTTCTTTATTTAATTTTTTCACAATAATCGCTCCGCTTATGCGTTTAGACCCACCATCTTTAGATCCGAAAAGGAACCTACCCGTAGGGTCAATAGAAATCACAGCCGAGATTTAAACAGCTGCTTACAGTAACGTAATTGTAGAACGCCTGCTGTTTTCCAGCTGGTAAATGTTAGCTGCATTTACTCTAAGCTTAGTTACACTATGTCATCTACCAGTCTACATAGTAAGAGTCTGATTAAATGGACTGATATTGTGTTAGTACATGTTTTGGTCGGCTTGGATGTTCAACCTGATTAATATTAGGTAAGGGCATTGTAGTTATTATTTCTGTTTGGCTTTTTAATTTACTATCTGCGGTGGTACTAAAATTACAGTACAAAGATGATTTATTCATAAAATCTTTTTTTAACTAGCCTTAATTCAAAACTAAGATGGAATAGCGAAAGAACGCTAGGAGTTAAAAGATCCGACATTATCATACAAGCTTGTCGATTGAGGTACTCCTTTTTTTAACCTGTGGAAAGAAGTTGGACGGGTTATGTGGGGCTTGAACCTACTTAAACCACACGGTGCCATCGCATCGCTTACCGCTTTGATGCCGGGAGCATGACCCTCACTCATATTCCCAGCGCGGCGGCCGCTACCACGGCGGCATCGGCTCGGTCGCGCTCCATGGAGCGGCTAGCAGGGAGACCCGTCGGCCTTCAAATCTTGTGCCAGGCGCGACTTCAACCCAGGGCCATTTCGCCAGGCAACAGATTTAGGGTACTCTTAACCTGACGTGACCTATCAAAAAAACGCCTCCAATATGATTAAGGCAACCTTCCCCTGCTAACGTTACTATATACACTCGCTTGGTATATTATGCTTTGTTAGTCCGCTTTTTAGTCTGATGAGAAATGACCGCGCCTTCCCCCGCGTGCTCATCGATAAACAGAGTTTGCAAAGAAACGTGAATCGAGAAATACGATCGTACGTGATCGCATTTGTTGAACCATTGTCATCGTCCCGATGCTATCCGAAGAAACCCGAATAAATCCGAATAATTCCGATACGCATCTCTGCGCGCGCGCATGACACAGATAATCTAAACCTCCTGCCGGGCTACCTTAGGACATAGCGATATAACGTCATTTAATAAATTAAATATAGATGGAGTATCTGTGATTTAAATGTGGAGTGTACAATAAGTTAATTTATGTTACGATAAGAAATCTGTATGAAATAAATAGTAACGGTGAAACATTTATTAGATTGACATATAAATGAGATAGTTAGTTGTATAGTCTTTTACATTCAGACTTTAACCTAACTTAAGCGAAATCGCCGTCTAAGATAACATGCACAGTTTCTCAATCTTTGAACTTTTATCAATGTTTGTAATTAGAATATGTAGTTAATTTCCGATCAACACTTAGGATATTTGTGTTATGCCGTATATTCTACATACATACATACATATGGTCACGTCTATATCCCTTGCGGGGTAGATAGAGCCAACAGTCTTGAAAAGACTGAATGGCCACGTTCAGCTATTTGGCTTAATGATAGAATAGAATTGAGATTCAAATAGTAACAGGTTGCTAGCCCATCGCCTAAAAAAGAAACTTAAGTTTGTAAGCCTTTCCCTTAGTCGCCTTTTACGACATCCATGGGAAAGAGGTGGAGTGGTTCTATTCTTTATTGTATCGGTGCCAGGAACCACACGGCACCGTATATTCTATATGTTTTATATCTATGTCACAGACTACAGAGCAAACTTAATAAATGCCCATTAAAATAAATTGTTCCCCATTGTTGGCTCCCGAATCGCGTGTGTTTCGTTTGATTGCATAACTTATATTAATGATTAAACTATAAATTGTCCACAGTTATTCATGCCCTGCACAATGACCGTAAAGTATTGTAATAGCCCAAGGATGCATTTATAGGAATTTGCAATTACAAAGCAAATAAACTTGGAATCCCTCGCTGTGAATATACTAGTTATCAAAGCTCTTTGTCATCGTTCTAGAAATTAGAAACTGAACCGAACTGATAAATGGACTAGGACATCGCCGCATTGGTTATTACAAATATTACGGTGTGCAAGCATTTAAATACACACACACACATAATCATGCCTATATCCCTTGCGGGATAGCCAGAGCCAGAAAAAAAAAACTGATAGGCCACGTTTAGCTGTTTGGCTTAATGATAGAATTGAGATTCAAATAGTGACAGGTTGCTAGCCTGTCGTCGCAAAGAAGAATCCCAAGTTTATAAGCCTATCCCTTAGTCGCCTTTTACGATATCCATGAGAAAGAGATGGAGTGGTTCTATTCTTTTTTCTGATGGTGCCAGGAACTACAAGGCACTTAAATATAAAGAACTTAAGCATTTAAATATAAGTAATGTACCTATCTAGAGGATAACCAAAGACTAGAAGTCTAGGAATCTATCTAGAGGAGTCAACTAAAATAACATGTGTCCCATTTAAATTCCTTTTTTTAAATATGATTTGAAACTTACAACAATATCTTTGGTCTTGGTAGGCAAGATAATGTAAATGTTTTGTTGAATGAACAAAAAATATTCATTCATATAATAACGTCTATATCCCTTGCGAGGTAAACAGGGCCAAAGTCTTGAAAAGGCCACGTTCAGATGTAAGGCTTTATGATAGAATTAAGATTTAAAATAGTGATATTATGCAAATAAAAGTTTGAATTTGAATTTGACAGGTTGCTAGCCATATAGCATATCCCTACGTCACCTTTTACGACATCCATGGGAAAGAGATGATGTGGTCCTGTTTTTTTTTATTAGTGCCGGGAACCACACGGCCCAAGAAAAAATATACTTAACCCACCAACTTAACCTTTTTTTGCTGAGGCAGATAATTAGCAAATATATGTACATTTTTAATATTTACTAGTTTAACGTCATATCAACATTGTCGAACACGCCCATCGCCTAAAGCGACGAAAATTAAGTCGAATGGAATTCTCAGAAACGCGTAATAAATCGAATTTTAAAGGTAGAGCCGCGGGCTGATAGTATACTTATTCGATGGCTTTATTAATAAGGTACACAAGGTGTCGAATGATTGTCCCCCATTTATAGAGAATAATTGCCGCGGGGCTAAATGTTTTAAAAATGATTATAGTACTGAAATTTTCATAAGTTGTATTTACTAAGTATTTATGTGCACTGTTAACGACTGATACTGTAAAAAATGTAATCATTAATGAATACAGTTAATATAATGTTTAAAAATTTTAATATCATAAGGGTAATTTTTTTCTGAAATTTTAATGTAATTAAATAAAATTTAATTTAATTAAAAACTTATATATTATGGTCATGTTACTCGTATGAGAATAAATGAAAACGGATTTCACGATGTATTGACATGAGACATTGAATCACACAAGTAAACGAAAACGTTGGAAGGAGAATCCAAAGAAGTACATATTACATACATACATACCTACATAAAGACCCGTCTATATCCCATGCGGAGTAGACAGAGCTAACAGTCATGAAAAGACTAAAAGCCAAGTTCAGCTGTTTGTCTTTATAAAGGAATCGAGTTTAAAATAGTAACAGGTCGGTAGCCTACAAGAAAAATCCAAAGCTTATAAGCCTGTCCCTTAGTCGCCTTTTACTTCATCCATGGGAAAGATATGGAGTGGTTCTATTCAAAAGCGCCGGTAACCACACGGTAAAAAAAACATATTAGTAGGAGATTTTGTATGCAAAGATGGTAAAAATGAATGGAGCCAAACGATGCATACTTGCAGATATCGCGTATAGTGTAGACTCCGCCTTATCCACCAACACGTGATCAAATGTTTATATATATATATATATATATTAACGACAAGAAATCAGAATTATACGACTTTTTCTTCATGTTAAAAAGTACGTTATCTTAGCATTCAGTACCTTATCTCACCACCCAGAATGGTCACTCAATCCCCTTCCATTCTATACCTAAACCAATTAAATGTTATACCTACATGAATAGAGTTTCAATTTCATGCACGTAGAGTGCGCATTTCAATCGAATATACGACAACTAAGACAATATGTACAATATATATAGCTTTGAGTTTAAATATGAATACATATATACATACATAAAATCACGGATCTTTCCCGGAGGGGTGGGCAGAGACTACATCTTTCCACTTGCCACGATCTCTACATACTTACTTCGCTTCATCCACATTCATAAAGCTCTTCATGCAAGCTCGGCGGTTTCAGGTATTCTTGACCTGACCCTTTACCAGGACGTCCTTAATTTGATCTAGATACGTTCTTAAACTTATATATAAATATGTATAAGTTTAAGAATTTGCCATTACACGAAATAATAGGGATTTTGACATGCATAAAATCACTTCTATACCTATTGCGGGGTAGACAGAGCCAACAGTCTTGAAAAGACTGATACGCACGTTCAGCTGTTTTGATTTTATTGAGATTCAAATAGTGAAAGATTGCAAGCCCATCGCCTTAAAAAAAAACAAGAATCCCAAGTTCATAAGCCTATCCCTTAGTCGCCTTTTATAACATCCATGGGAAAGAGAAGGAGTGGCCGATTTGTTTTATTATTGGTGCCGGGAACCACACGGCACTGCCGGAAACCACACGGGGTTAAGATATACAATAACCTTGTATATCTTTATCCTTATTCCCTATATATTTATTCCTTCTTTCCATTTTTCTTTTATTATTCGAGAAATGCGCACTCTTATTGAAATAAAACTGTGCCTCTTGGGAATAAAACTACCGATCCGTCGGCCCAGCTTCTAATAAACAAGTCAAGATAAGCTAAACTCAGGACTCCACTTACTGACTGAATAAGATGAGACCACACATCTCGTTGACTACGCCAATGGGGTAATATTGAAAAGCACATACAAACATAAGTAACATACAAACACAAGTGCCGTGTGGTTCCCGGCATCAATAAAAAACGAATAGGTCTCATTCCCGTGGATGTCGTAAAAGGCGACTAAGGGATAGGCTTATAAACTAGGGATTCTTCTTTTAGGCGATGGGCTAGTAACCTGTCACTATTTGAATGTCAATTCTATTATTAAGCCAAACAGTGACTATATGTATGTGTGTAATGCTAGTGACAATAGTTGATGAGTACAAAACATCACTTAACATTTCTAATTGACACGCAAACGAAGTTGTGGACACAGTATAAGTTTGCACTAACTTTATATCAAGACAACATAGTGCCAGAACCTTGTTGAACTTTTAACATTTCCCTAAATAATTCGGTTAATGCACCTACATTTGCACATAAACGGCGGTAGATTAACGCTAATGCTCTTTGGTAAATACCACAGAGTAACTTAAGTCTCCTAGAGTTCGGAGGATCTTCGGGTAATAGGCTCTGTGTCAGTGAAATACATACGTATTATTTGACAGCCGTGTGGTAATCATTAGATGATATTTGTCACTGTCGGAAAGTATTTTATTCTTTAATAAATATTAAATATAATATACGGAACAAATTACACAGATTGAGTTAGCCTCGAAAAGGCGTGATTTTATGTATGTATGTTTGTATGAGTTATCCTCGAAGTAAGTTCGAGACTTGTGTTACGAGATACTAATATTAACTGAACGATACTATTTTTTATAATAAATACTTATATAGATAAACATCCAAGACCCAGGCCAATCAGAAAAATGATTTTCTCATCATGCCATGGCCGGGATTCGAACCCGGGACCTCCGATGTCACAGACAAGCGTACTACCGCTGCACCACTGGGGCCGTCAATAGAGACGTACACTACCTTGTGCGCACTCTACAACAGACACAAGATACTCTATTCCGTTAATACGTTAAGCTACATTGTTGTTCGGTAGAAAAGATACAATCCGAATTACACAATCGAATACAAAATCAATACTTCTAAAAAAAAAGAAAAACGGTCATATTTTGTACATCAATTTTAATTTTCGAATGATGTGTCAGTCGAAATCGATCTTAGTACACAGATATGTAAGAAGTTGTAGACAAAATATAGGTAGGTACTTAAAAATATAATACTATTCCTCCTGGCTTTTAGTCCCGGTTGCACACTTACCACTCTGGAGAGGAGCCCGGGGTATGCATTTGACTATGAACCCTGGGTTGGGTGAGACAGACTCCCATCTGACCTCCGCGACCTTTGCAGGTGAAACTAACCCGTATTGGATCGATCATGGTTACGCATCCAGTTTCCTGAATGTGTAGATTTTCCCTCACTACCGTAAGGTCATCGGTTGCTATTCAAACTAATGTACACAACTTTCGAAAATAGTCATTGGTAATGGCCGAGGTGGAATTCAAACCTTTGCCTTTCTGCGCATCACGCATTTTAAGCGGGAATCTTACCCATTCGACCACTGATGCTCTTAACAATACAATATTATTATCTACTACCCTATTTATTACCTTTTGGAACTAAAGAACATAAAATAAAAATAAACATAACCTAAAAATCTTATTCGCACTTTTAAGCTACCAAAAAGTGGAACCTCAGCTTAATGTATGTCATGTCATTATGTCATGACACTGGTTTTCAAAAATTAATTTAGGCAAAAATTGTGTGAGTATAACGTTGGTGTGAAATAACTTAGCTTGGTATAATTTAAGTTAAAAAAAACCATACACAATTTAACTAGTTGTCTATGCAATAAAATCACAACTTGAGCCTGTTAATTGTGTAATTCGATCAGAAAATTATGTGTCAAAATTACACGCTTGTTACATTAAATGCGAGCTTTGAGCGCAAATAATACGTTGCGTCTCAATTCTATACTACACTCAATATAGATAGTTTAGAAGGATAACTTCATAATAATACATTTAAAATTTTTCAAAATTCGAATATGTCAAAAAAGGTTAGTATTTGACTTTTTTGTTTATGTTTTTGCTAGGTTGGTTGTTATTGTTCCTTTAATCTAAGTAATTAATTTAATCGCCAATTTGGAGACTGATCTACTCTGTCGGTAACCACACGGCAACCAACCAAGGAATAAAAATTACCAAGTAATCATGCATCACTAGTATTTTAGTATTTAGTTAAATTTAAATTAATAATTTGCAGTGTGTAAAATAGTAGTGTGTAATTATAATTCCGTGTGGTTCCCGGCACAAATAAAAAAATGAATAGGACCACCCCATCCCGTTCCCACGGATGTCGTTAAAGGCATCTTAGGGATAGGCTTATAAACTTGGGATTCTTCTTTTAGGCGATGGGCTAACAACCTGTCACTATTTGAATACCAATTCTGTCGTTTGGCCAAACAGCTGAACGTGGCCTATCAGTCTTTTCAAGACTGTTGGCTCTGTCTGCCCCGCAAAGGATATAGACGTGACTATACGTACGTACGTACGTACGTACGTTAAATATTCGTACTTACTTTAATTTCTGATTAGAATGGAATGCGTTTAATGTCAAAAGGTGGTAAATGGTTAACTTACCAAGTATGATTGGAGTTCGGTTAACTAACTAACTAACCAGTTATCGCAATTTTGCCTTGATTTCAATTCTACGCCGATGCCGATGCCAATACATACACAGCTATAATGACGTCTTCATATCTTACGGCGTAAACATAGCCAACAATCTCGAAAAGACTAAAAAGCCACGTACTGAGAGATTCAAACAGTGACAGGTTGCAAACTCATCACCCAAAAGAAGAATTAAGTTGTTTACATTACTTTGAGTGCTAACCAATGCTCTAATATTGAGAAAAAAAATCGTGAGGAAACCTTCACATACAAGCAACTAGATAAGCTACCATGATCCAATATGCGTAAATAAAAACCGAGGCCGCCGCCGAGCTTGCATTAAGAGAGTTATGAATGTGGATGAAGCGAAGGAAGTATGCAGAGATCGTGGCAAGTGGAAAGAGGTAGTCTCTGCCTACCCCTCCAGGAAAGAGGCGTGATTTTATGTATGTATCCAATATACGTTAGATTCCTCTTCAAAGGTTTCCGAGATCAGATGGGAGACGCTTCATGTTAAAATCTGACTTACCCAATCCAGGATCGGTGACAAAAGGCACCCGGGCTCTCTCCAGAGAGATTGAGGATGTAACCCGGTCTAACGCCAGGAGGAAGAAGAAGTGCCGTGTGGTTCCCGGCACTAATACAAAAGTAAATAGGACCACTCCATCTCTTTCCCATGGATGTCGTAAAAGGCGACTAAGGAATAGGCTTACAAACTTGGGATTCTTTTTTAGGCGATGGGCTAACAACCTGTGTTATCATATGTATGTATGTAGGAAGGAGAACACAGAAATCACAGTCGTATTGGGATTTGTCCCGGCCCTTCCTAGGGTAAAGTCAAGGGCCGCTTCGACCGCAATCAAGAAGTGTTTAAATTCAGAACGATTTCTTTCAATATTCCTCGTAATATTGATGAAGAACATCAATACCTGTATGCGGGACAAGCAATTTCCTCATTCAGTCATGAAATAAATGACGCCATTTTGCATCAAGAGTTTCAATCAATACATTTCTAATAGCTATTGATAGATTAATTGTCTGGATTGCTCCATTAAATTAATAACAATCATTCACAGACTCTTCTCATGAGTTAGTTTTATCAACGTCACTACCGTACTAATTATATTATCAGAGGTAATGAACGGGTAATGTCCTAGACTTCATGTCGTTCGGTGCAAGTCATCAGCGATTGGGCGATACCAATTCTAATTATGCCTTCCTTTGAACCATCGTTTCTATTGGAATTTGTTGAAAAAATATTCATTCATTCATATAATCACGTCTATATCCCTTGCGGGGTAGGTCTTGAAAAGACTGATACGCACGTTCAGCTTTTTGATTTTATTGAGATTCAAATAGTGACAGGTTGCTAGCCCTTTGCCTAAACAAAGAATACCAAGTTTGTAAGCCTATCCCTTAGTCACCTTTTACGACATCCATGGGAATGAGGTGGTGCTATTCTTTTTTGTATTGGTGCCGGGAACCACACGGCATTGCCGGAAACCACACGGGGTTAAGATATATAATAACTTTGTATATCTTTATCCTTATTCCTATCTTAATATTTTTATTCCTTGTTCCCTTTTTTCTTTTATTAATCGAGAAATGCGCACTCTTATTGAAATAAAACTTTGCATCTAAGGAATAAAACTACCGATCCGTCGGCCCAGCTTCTAATAAACAAGTCAAGATAAGCTAAACTCAGGACTCCGCTTACTGACGCGAGAATCAATCAGGGAATAAGATGAGACCACACATCTCGTTGACTACGCCAATGGGGTAATATTGAAAAGCACATACAAACATAAGTAACATACAAACACAAGTGCCGTGTGGTTCCCGGCACCAATAAAAAAAGGACCACTCCGTCTCATTCCCGTGGATGTCGTAAAAGGCGACTAAGGGATAGGCTTATAAACTAGGGATTCTTCTTTTAGGCGATGGGCTAGTAACCTGTCACTATTTGAATGTCAATTCTATCATTAAGCCAAACAGTGACTATATGTATGTATGTAATGCTAGTGACAATAGTTGATGAGTACAAAACATCACTTAACATTTCTAATTGACACGCCAATGAAGTTGTGGACATAGTATAAGTTTGCACTAACTTTATATCAAGACAACATAGTGCCAGAACTCTGTTGAACTTTTAACATTTCCCTAAATAATTCGGTTAATGCACCTACATTTGCACATAAACGGCGGTAGATTAACGCTAATGCTCTTTGGTAAATACCACAGAGTAACTTAAGTCTCCTAGAGTTCGGAGGATCTTCGGGTAATAGGCTCTGTGTCAGGGAAAAACAAACGAATTATTTGACAGCCGTGTAGTAATCACTAGATGATAACGGTCAATGTCACTGTCGGAAAGTATTTTCTTTTTTAAATATTAAATATGTATATACGGAACAAATTACACAGATTGAGTTAGCCTCGAAAAGGCGTGATTTTATGTATGTATGTTTGTAGAGTTATCCTCGAAGTAAGTTCGAGACTTGTGTTACGAGATACTAATATTAACTCTATTAATAATAACTCAACGATACTATAATTCATAATAAATACTTATATAGATAAACATCCAAGACCCAGGCCAATCAGAAAAATTATTTTCTCATCATGCCATGGCCGGGATTCGAACCTGGAACTCCGGTGCCACAGACAAGCGTACTACCGCTGCACCACTGGGGCCGTCAATAGAGACGTACACTGCCTTGCGCGCACTCTACAACAGACACAAGATACTCTATTCCTTTAATACTGAGCTACATTGTTGTTCGGTAGAAAAGATACAATCTGAATTGCACAATCGAATACAAAATCAATACTTCTAAAAAAAAGAAAAACGGTCATATTTTGTACATCAATTTTAATTTTCGAATGATGTGTCAGTCGAAATCGATCTTAGTACACAGATAAGAAGTTGTAGACAAAATATATGTAGGTACTTAACAATATAATATTATTCCTCCTGGCTTTTAGTCTCAGTTGTATCCTTATCACTCTGGAGAGGAGCCCGGGGTATGCCTTTGACCATGGACCCTGGATTGGGTGAGACAGACTCCCATCTGACCTTTTCAGGTAACCCAACCCGTATTGGATCGATCATGATTTCGCATGCAGTTTCCTGAATGTGTAGATTTTCCCTTACCGTAAGGTCATCGATTGGTATTCAAACTAATGTACACAACTTTCGAAAATAGTCATTGATAATGGCCGAGGTGGAATTCAAACCTTTGCCTTTCTGCGCATCACGCATTTTAAGCGGGAACCTTACCCATTCGACCACTGATGCTCTTAACTACCATATTATTATCTACTACCCTATTTATTACCTTTTGGAACTAAAGAACATTAAATTAAAATAAACATAACCTAAAAATCTTATTCGCACTTTTAAGCTACCAAAAAGTGGAACCTCAGCTTAATGTATGTCATGTCATATGTCATGACACTGGTTTTCAAAAATTAATTTCGGCAAAAATTGTGTGAGTATAACGTTGGTGTGAAATAACTTAGCTTGGTTTAATTTAAGTTAAAAAAAACCATACACAATTTAACTAGTTGTCTATGCAATAAAATCACAACTTGAGCCTGTTAATTGTGTAATTCGATCAGAAAATTATGTGTCAAAATTACACGCTTGTTAGATTGAATGCGAGCTTTGAGCGCAAATAATACGTTGCGTCTCAATTCTATACTACACTCAATAAAGATAGTTTAGAAGGATAACTTCATCATAATACATTTAAAATTTTTCAAAATTCGATAAGATCGAAAAAAGGTTAGTAAGTATTTGACTTTTTTGTTTATGTTTTTGCTAGGTTGGTTGTTATTGTTCCTTTAATCTAAGTAATTAATTTAATCGCCAATTTGGAGACTGATCTACTCCGTCGGTAACCACACGACAACCAATCAAGGAATACAAATGACCAAGTAACCATGCATCACTAGTATTTTAGTATTTAGTTAAATTTAAATTAATAATTCGCAGTGTGTAAAATAGTAGTGTGTAATTATAATTCCGTGTGGTTGCCGGCAAAAAAAAAAAAAAAATAGGACCACTCCATCTCGTTCCCAAGAATGTCGTAAAAGGCGACTAAGTGATAGGCTTATAAACTTGGGATTCTTCTTTTAGGCGATGGGCTAACAACCTGTTACTATTTGAATCCCAATTCTATCGTTTGGCCAAACAGCTGAACGTGGCCTATCACGACCTATAGACTGTTGGCTCTGTCTACCCCGCAAAGGATATAGACGTGACTATACGTACGTCCATGCTTTAGATTTAAGAGATCTATATTTGTACATTGACGTCCGATGAAAATGCTGCAGTGTAGTTTGTTCCGCCGCTTCTTCTACACATGCGCTTTGGAAGCGGTAGTAGTTATAATTAGATTTAAGTGATGTGACGTCAATAAGTGATACCTTGTATCCAAATTTGAAAATAAATCTATTCTACGTACCTACGTTAATAATTCGTACTTACTTTAATTTCTGACTTGAATGGAATGCGTTTAATGTCAAAAGGTGGTAAATGGTTAACTTACCAAGAAAGATTGGAGTTCGGTTAACTAACTAACTAACCAGTTATCGCAATTTTGCCTTGATTTCAATTGTACGTATAGAAAAAATGCCGATACATACACAGCTATAATGACGTCTTCATATCTTACGGCGTAAACATAGCCAACAATCTCGAAAAGACTAAAAAGCCACGTACTGAGAGATTCAAACAGTGACAGATTGCAAACCTATCACCCAAAAGAGGAATTAAGTTGTTTACATTAGTTTGAGTGCTAACCAATGCTCTAACATTAAAGTAAAAAATCGTGAGGAAACCTTCACATAAAAGCAACTTTATAAGCTACCATGATCCAATATGCGTAAATAAAAACCGAAGCCGCCGAGCTTGCATGAAGAGAGTTATGAATGTGAATGAAGCGAAGGAAGTATGCAGAGATCGTGGCAAGTGGAAAGAGGTAGTCTCTGACTACCCCTCCGGGAAAGAGGCGTGATTTTATGTATGTATCCAATATACGTTAGATTCCTCTGCAAAGGTTTCCGAGATCAGATGGGAGACGCTTCATGTTAAAATCTGACTTACGCAATCCAGGATCATTTACAAAAGGCACCCGGGCTCTCTCTCCAGAGAGGTTGAGGATGTAACCCGGTCTAACGCCAGGAGGAAGAAGAAGTGGCGTGTGGTTCCCGGCACCAATACAAAAATGAATAGGACCACTCCATCTCTTTCCCATGGATGTCGTAAAAGGCGACTAAGGAATAGGCTTACAAACTTGGGATTCTTTTTTAGACGATGGGCTAACAACCTGTGTTACCATATTGTATGTATGTAGGAAGAAGAACACAGATATCAAAGTCCAATTGGGATATGTCCCGGCCAATCAAGAAGTGTTTAAATTCAGAACGATTTCTTTCAATATTCCTCGTAATATTGATGAAGAACATCAATACCTGTATGCGGGACAAGCAATTTCCTCATTCAGGCATGAAATAAATGACGCCATTTTGCATCAAGAGTTTCAATCAATACATTTCTAATAGCTATTGATAGATTAATTGACTGTATTGCTCCATTAAATTAATAACAATCATTCACAGACTCTTCTCATGAGTTAGTTTTATCAACGTCACTACCGTACTAATTATATTATCAGAGGTAATGAACGGGTAATGTCCTAGACTTCATGTCGTTCGGTGCAAGTCATCAGCGATTGAGAGATACCAATTCTAACCATACCTTCCTTTGAACCATCGTTTCTATTGGAATTTTTTGAAAAAATATTCATTCATTCATATAATCACGTCTATATCCCTTGCGGGGTAGACAGAGCCAGCTATTTGGCTTAATGATAGAATTGAGATTCAGATAGTGACAGGTTGCTAGGCCATCGCCTTAAAAAAGAATCCCAAGATGAAGTGGTCCTATTCCTTAATATTGGTGCCGGGAACAACACGGCACAAGAATAGAATAGTTTTATTTTCAAAATTGGATACAAGGGATTCCTTGTATCCAATTTTGAATGAATGAATTGAATAAGTGATTACTTATTGACGTCACATCACTTAAATCTAACTAAAACTACTACCGCTTCCAAAGCGCATGTGTAGAAGAAGCGGCGGAACAAACTAAATTGCACCGAAAAACTACAGCCCATGTTTGTTTTTAGGGATATGTTTATCAATATTGATCGATAGATACTTAATGATTTTTGCATTCATCATATTAGGTATAGATATTGTTCGGTCTCCGTTCTACTACGAGCCATCATTGTTAGATACTGATACTTTAGAATTGACGTTTTTCCCTGACGTTTCGATCGTGTGGCACTGACCGTGGTCACAGAATGACTCTTGGTTGGATACCGATCTGAATATGACTTAAGTAATGTGTCATCTTTTGCAAAGCGCTTGAAGACATCCATTTACCGTGCTATTGTTTGCTTTGATGCTTTTGACCTTTTCCGGAACGTATACAATTTACTCAAATCAAGTACATCTAGGCCTACCTTTCCTATTATATTATAAAAGAATAGACTGGTAGATAATGCTTCTAGCATTAAGTCCGCCAATTGTATTAAACATTTGTATTTTGTGCAATGAAGTTTAAATAAATAAACTTCCATGCTTGTCTAGAAACGAAGAAAACACCAACTGCTTCATTTCCCACGCAAATCGTCGCAAAGAAAGCCGCAGATCGCTTTAAATTTAGACCCAACGAATAATCGATAAAATGATCGAGTTCCACCTATGATCGATCGAACAGGCCGCGGCTGTTGTCCGGCACATTAACCGGAGTTAACATTATATAATCTGTGGTTACGGCCTGTCAGGCGCAGGATAAAGTTACGTTAGTTCTTTCTAGGCAGATCCTACCGAGATTCTATCTTTTTAACTATTCAGCAAAATCTATACTTACATATATTATAAAGCTGAAGAGTTTGTTTATTTGTTTGTTTGAACGCGCTAATCTCAGTAACTACTTGGTTCGAATTGAAAAATTCTTTTTACGTTGAATAGACCATTTATCGAGGAAAGCTTTAGGCTATACGACATCAAGAAATAATGGAAAATGTGGCAAAAACGGGGAAAATTATTCATCCTTGTGGGGCATGATGCCCAAAATAACTATTCCACGCGGACGAAGTTGCGGGCTCAGCTTGTTAATTATACTTGTGTTTGCTCGGAACATAGCTATGTAGATGTTAAAGTCGACTATGGTATTCAATAGGTATGTAATGACGACGCGATATTGCGCTTGTCTGTGACACTGGAGGTTCCAGGTTCTAATCCCGGTCAGGGCATGATGGGTAACGAACTCTTCTTATTGGCTTAGATTTCGGATGTTTATCTATATAAGAATTTATTATGAAATTGTTGATTAGTATCTCGTAACACAAGTTTCGAACTTACTTCGAGCCTAACTCAATCTGTCCCGAATATACCTTTACCGGAATAGCAAGCAAAGACTTCATCGATAATGATGTGGTCTTTGCTTTGCTTTGCAGGGGTATATTTCGTTTTGCTTCATTAATATTTATCAATCTTTCATATTAGCTCGTCAGTTAATGTAATAATTAAATAATATTTGGTTACTTCATTACCCTGCTATGATTATTTCTTTCTTCATGACCAATCCACCGAAACATTTTCTTTCATCTAATATTCCCATAACAGAAATGAAATCTCTATTTTATTACTATGATGATAAATTATGAATTTTGCTGAAAATTATTTTACATCCTCACATTAAATCTTAGCAAAATAGCCTATGACTCAAAAGTTTAATCTATCTCTTTGTTAAAAATCATAAAAATTGTTCTTATTTTCCAGTAGGTATATCTATTCATTTCGAACAAACATACAAACCTTTTCTCTTCATAATATGGAAGTGTAGATTTATCTTGCATACCATCAGACCTTCTATTTAATAGCATGTTCTATCAATAAACTTGACAGTATAGAAAATGTATAGAATGGTTAACAGAAGCCTAGTATTTTCATCAGGGCATAAACGAACATACATCGTGCCACAATGACCATTGTTGGATTCAATTTCAATTGTGTTAAATAGATCTTATACACTGCTATACTAGGAAATTTCCAGGGTTTACTTGATATGATTATAAATTTAATAGTTTTTTACAAACTTTACGACTGGATATTAAAATACATAGGTACATACATATAGTACCGTATATACATACAAATGGTCACGTCTATACCATGCGGGGCAAACAGAGCCAACAGCCTTGAAAAGACTGAATGGCCACGTTCAGCTTTTTGGCTTAATGATAGAATTGAGATTCAAATAGAGACAGGTTGCTAGCCCATCGCCTAAAAAATAATCCCAAGTTGGTAAGCCTATTCCTTAGTCGCCTTTTACGACATACATGGGAAACAGATGGAGTGGTCCTATTCTTTTTTGTATTGGTGCCGGGAACCACAAGGCCGTATTACCGTATATAACCCTTAGATACTTACCATAGACAGCGCCAACAGTATTGAAGGCGGTTATCAAATTCAAATTCAAAAATCAAATTCATTAATAAGGGACATTTTTAAACATAAACATCATTTAATAATTGTCGTATCTTTTGTTTCCACAACATTCATTGAACGCGAATGAATTACTTAAAGACTGAGTTTACCTCCGCTTCCAAAGCATCATTGCAGAAGAAGAACGAATCATTCGTCGTATGTAAAATCATCAGCTTACAATCAAACTAATGACATAACTCAAAAATGAGTCAGAAAGTGTGAAAAATTATTTTTAAACACCTTACGTTTGACTACCGATCCTTTTTGTAATCACTACAAATCATAAGCAAATTACTGTTACTAACATAAAAATAACACGGAATAACTAAAGCGAATTTATTGCCACGAACAGACACACGCAAAGTCCACTATCACTATAAAGAACGGCGTAGCTGGCAGATCGCAGATAAGTTTTCTTTACAGCTTTGGCATACAATTAAACAATACTATTAGAAATAATGCGCAGACGCACCTAAATACAAAATGGTGTAATGGAAATTGAAGTGACAGAAGAAAAGCGTCTATTATTTGGTGCTTTCTAAAGATTAACTTGACTTGTTTTGTGGTAAACGTGAAGTTTTAATATTTCTATTGTGATCGAGTAACTTTAGTCTTGTTCTTTTAATTTAAACGAAATTCATTTTTGTTGTAGGCAACCTTCTCGGTATACGCCATAGCAACGGTTGCCATGATGTTGTTTGTTAGAGATATGTCAAGAATAATTTTTATTGTTAAAGATTTTAAATTTAATCTACATCTACACTTATATTATAAAGAGGAAAACTTTGTTTGTTTGTTTGTTTGGTTGTAATGAATAGGCTCAAAAACTACTGGACCGATTTAAAAAATCTTTCACCATTCGAAAGCTACATTATCCACGAGTAACATAGACTATATTTTATTTTGGAAAAAAAATAGGGTTCCGTAATGTTTGGATTTTTCGGACACAAACTGAAAAAAATCAACCAAAAAGTTTCTTATTTTGCGTACGCTGCCTAAACTACAAAAGATAGAACCATAAAATGTTTTAATTAATTGTAGATCTTATAAATATCTACAAAAAAGTCCGCGACACACTATACCTATCTATGTCGAGTGAGGCACAACAACCACATTTTTATTTAAAAACTAGCTTCCCCCCGCGACTCCGTCCGCGCGGATGTCGGTCATCGCGTGGATGGTTTATTTCTCCATTTTGAGTAACTCTGACAATGACATCTTATAAATATATATTGGACCCAATTACGGCTAGGCCTATAATAATTAAGGAGATCCCTCTATTGAGCTACTGCTGTTGAGTTCGCGTTCTGTAGTAAGTAGTCCGCTCCATTCCACGCGGACGAAGTCGCGGGCACAGCTAGTAGGTAATAAACGATTGTTTTTTAAATTACACACATTGCGTAGAAATAAACAAAAGAGGACACTGACTGACTTATTTGTATAAATCTTAGATTTACAACGGGTGGTGCGCACGAGTTTAATAAATCCGTCCCTGTCGCTATACTGTGTTGCCAGCGGAAATTCATTTTTATCCCGTTTTTACAATATCAGCTCGTCTGTCAATTAGTAGACCATAGACTATGAATACTCAATTATAGAACACCATAAAGGGATTTTGCGTGAAGACACCAATTACCCACAATGGGGCCAACAATAGGCATCTGTAGCCCTATTTTGGAGTTACAGTACTTATTTTAAACATTAGCTGTTGTATATTTGAGTCATTTTTCAGATTGGACGCAATTGGGTAGTATTAAGTTTTATTGATCTATAAACTTCCATAATTGGATAAGATAGATTTTTTTTCTATGAAACCTTTACATAAATTCAAATTATCACAATTCTTTTCACTTTTGCTTCCACCATATTCATAAAACATTCCAAGACATTTTTTTAACTTCTAAGGCACTTTGACTAAAAAATTTTCGTCTAAAGAAAAAAATATTTCAGAAAAAATGTTTCAGTCTTTTTAAGATTGTTGGCTCTGTCTACCCCACATGGGATGAAGACGTGACTTTATATATTTATAAAAAGTGTTTTCTGAAATATTTTTCCTTACAGAAGACATCATCTCATTAAATCATTTCAATTTTGCTCAAAGAAGTATCGTGGACACATACATATGTATTTTTGGAATTTCCATTATTTATTTATTTTTTTTGGGAAAAAAAAGTTGAGCTATACATAAATATATAGCTCAATATCTCTATATCTCAAAACCTATTCGTCTGATTTATATACTGTAAATGGCAATTTTAGTCTACATGAAAAGCCGAAAGTAATAAACATATTTATTTGGATAAGGATTAATACTGAATTTAAGAAAAATGGTTTCAAAATAACTTATGTTTATAATGAAAAAATAATCTTAAAAAATGAACATAAAAGTGGTTATTGTAAGTAAACCTTAAGAGATATATGCTCTCGCGGACTTTATTGTGGCAAAAAATGAGTACTTCACATCTTTAGTACATTGTTTTACTATATCTTTGTTGGTTTGCGCAGCGTTCGCTTGGAAAGCTTGCAGATGGCCGACTCATTCAACTTTCACCTGCATTGTTGACGTTTCCCGTAGGAAATCCGGCATAAAATGTAGCCTATAGCCTTCCTCGATAAATAGACTATCTAACAGTGAAAGAATTATTCAAATCGGTTCAGTAGTTTCTGAGATTAGCGCGTTTAAACAAACAAACAAAACAAACTCTTCAGCTTTATAATATTAGTATTGATTGCCATAGACATTTTGAGATATCTGTTCTTTTATAGTGAACTGAATTTCTCTTTACTTTTATTGGTTTCATTTGGATGCTTTCAACCGTTCTACAAACTTCGCCGTGTGGTTCCCAGCACCAATGGAAAAAAGAACAGGACCACTCCATCTCTTTCCCATGGATGTCGTAAAAGGCGACCAAGGGATAAACTTATATACTTGTGATTTTTCTTTTAGGCAACGGGCTAGCAACCTGATACTGTTTGAGTCTCAATTTTATCATTGGGCCAAGCAGCTGAGCGTGGCCTTTCAGTTTTTTGATGACTGCTGGCTCTGTCTACCCCACAGGGGATATGGACGTGATTATATGTTATGTTATGCTACAAACTTTGCTCTTTATTTCCCCCTAACCGTATCAATCCGTCATTTAATAAATACAAGTACTTTTAGGTCTAGAATACCTTCTATTATAGCATAATCTTATTACATACTTAAATTGTAGTATAATTAGTCTTATTCCTTTGGAATAGATTCTATTATAGTATAATCCGTAGTTACCGTCGCCCCCAGCTACTGCAAATTTCAATTTATATGTTCCCTACCGTTTTTCCAAAAACATTTCCTGTCATCCATGGCAGGTTACCGCTGAGTTATCGGTGGCGTCCATCGCTATAAATCCTGTTAATTGCTTAGCACAGAGCTTGAACGCCACATGGTAAAATGCGGCGATGCAACGTTCCTGCTCTGGGTTGAACACCTATTGGAGCTGGTTTACATATGCACAAATAGGTTCATTTATTTCACACACATTCATAGATAGACAGCAGTATTTATAAAGCAAAGTATTTTGTAGTGGGTGATAGGGTCCTTAATTGCAAATTATCAATGCTTTTTATTTACTGTTATCTAATCTGTAATCGTTGAAATAATGAAATACTTTTTATATTTAAAGAATTTACACTATTATTTACAGAATTTCTTAACAGATCCTTCAGGTCAATTCGTCAACTTTTATAATGCATATGTTTTATTAGGTCTCTTATCGGAAACATATCGAAAGCTAAGAGATACAGAGATAGAACATAAGTCTTATCACTGAAAGTCAAAAAAGACTACTCCAATATCTTAGCCTTAAGCTGAGAATGCAATCAGAAATACTTTTTAGGTGAGAAAATTCCAGAAATGTTGCTAAAATAAATCACAAATAAAGCCCGTTAGCGGCAAAATGTCCATCAATCGCCGTCAGGAATAACAGGGCGGCATGCCATCAAGAAGTATTACAAGTGTTGCCACATGTACTTGAAAATCTACCGAAATTCGAGTGAATGGATAACCATACTTCCTCAATCTATATATCTTTCTGTTACGCTTTTACGACTAAACCGCGGGAGTGCCTCGTCATCGTCCTGGGCGACCATATAAGGGCGCGCTTCTGACTTTTTCCTTTGGTCTACTCCGGCGCTCACCAAGTTTAGGAGCTCGCTGTACCACCCTAGGTAAGATGTCGCAGGTAAAGGTGATACTACCTAAACCTATTGGTAGTATCACCCTTATCTACGACATTTTACATAAACACGGCTACTTGCTGGATCTCATGTCTTAAGCTAAACCCACGCTCTCTTAAAAATAGTGCAATAAATATTGTCTTTGTCCTATGAATCTTAAAATTGTCTCTCAACCCCTTACATATTTTCATTCACACGAGACGGCAACACCAACGACCACCAGCTAAATGAATAATAATTGTGATAGATGCAGATCACAGCAACATCACTTGATTCTAATTCATGGCTCGGCCGATGATTAACCGGCCACGAATAAATACAGGCTGTTGCTCGTAAATTGTTAAGGAATCGTAAACAACTGGGCCTGATGCCCCGCATTCGTATTGTGTCGGGTTATACTGGTCTTTAGTGTTTTACGCTTCATAATTATAACGATTATGGAACAGCGTGTTAAGAGAATGGTGTTATGTGAAAAGAGATATAATGACAGGAAAAGAGTTTGGAGCGAAGAAAGATCATAATATGTGTCTGATGTCTCCCTTTCCATGCAAGCTGTAAAATTCAATGAATTGAAAGGCTTATAAACTTGGGATTCTTCTTATCGGCGATGGGCTAACAACCTGTCAATATTTGAATCTCAATTCCAACAATTAGCCAGATGAACTTCACATTTCTGTCTTTATGAGACTGTTGAAGACTGTTGAACCACGTAAGGGTAAGAAACGGGATACCTATATTAAAGTTTGAAAAAAAAGACGCAGATGATTTCGGCATATTAAGAAGATGATCGATTCGATCGATGATCGAAGTTCTAACTGCTTTGTTATTTAGAACTTCTAAACGGGAAAGCCAAGACGAATATTACCTTAATCAAAGAAAGTTCTGGTAATAAGTCAGAGTAAAAATAATTGATCATAACAATATTTTTATTTACTACCTAACTACGCGACAAATCTACCAAAGAACTTCGGTTAATGGTAGTAGCTTTTGCGCGTGGCGATGGCGACACCATCGTTATTTTTTGTTTAAAACGAGTCCCGCGTAAGCAGTAGCATTTATTCTGATGACGGAGACAAATAAACACTTTCACATTTATAATATATGTAAGTATGGATAGGTACCTATGTATAAAATATATATATTAAAAGTTAACTTTAATACCCTTTACACTTGCCCTTAGGTGGGTGATTTGAGGTAATCTACTCGTAACAAGATATATGTCTTGGACCTAGTCAAGTAGGTGCAAGTTTGACGAATACTTTATGACATAATTTAGCACCCCGGGCCATGTAAATGCTTGTGTTTGCGCACCCCCTGACATTATTCAAATTGCAAAATATGATGTTTACGACTTAATTTGACTTGTGACCACGGTGTGGTTCCCGGCACCAATAAAAAAAAAGAAAACCACTCCATCTCGTTCCCATGGATGTCGTTAAAGGCGACTAAGGGAAAGGCTCATAAACTTGGGAATCTTCTTGTAGGCGATGGTCTAGCAACCTGTCACTATTTGAATATCAATTCTATCACTAAACCAAACAGCTGAACGTGGCCTATCGGTCTTTTGAAGACTGTTGGCTCTGTCTACTCCGGGAGGGATATAGACGTGATTATAAGTATGTATGTGACCGCGGTCGTGTTTTTACGTGAAGCACCTTCCATCTGACCTGAACCACTTTGCAGGTAAAACTATTCCACATTGGATCATTATATAGTTAGGTATAGACATGCAGCTACCTGTGTTGTTTTCCCTCATGATTTTATTTTCATCGCAAGCTGTTAGCTATCAAATTAATGTAGGTACTATGTAATGTAATGTGAATATTTTATTCGGGCCCCATAACCGTTTAATCACCAAACTTTAAAATATCTATGAATGCGCATTTAACTAGATCTTGTTTTGATCAATGGTCTTACGGTGAGGGAAAACATCGTTTCAACCTAACCTAATTTCGTATTGGAACCATGTTTCAATACGAGTTTAGGTTCCCCTTCTTCCCCCCTTCTTTAAAGATTGTGGATGTCAGATGGGAGTCGCTTTGTGGAAAAACCTATTAAAAATCCATTCTGGAGAGGATGTGCCCGGGACTAAAGCTAAGAGGAAGAAATAGATATCTCCAGGTCTCCCCTAGCGTCCGCATTAAAATTAAGATCTAGACCATCCACATATTCTATTTCATATAGATCCCGAGCGAGTACTTAACTACACAATTTAATGGTTCCCGTCCATTTTAAATGTATCGTTGCGGTGTGGCGATTGCTTCCGACTCGCAAATAAATAGGCGAGAGAAGCAGAGCGTAATTATTAGTTTTAATTATCCAGCTCTAAACGCTGGGATGTCCTTGAATTGATATAGTCATGGAACAGACAAGTAAGTATTTGAACGCGATTTAAAAATGGAAATATGTATACAAAAGAACAGTGACTAACAAACTGACTGACCTATCAACGCAGTCCCAAATTGCTGGGTTTAGAGATTTTATTTGTCATCAAGGTTTTTAGGTGGTCTAGGGGAGTTCTGAGGGTGGTTCCGCGGGAATAACTAGCTGTTACGGTCGATTTCATCCCCGGAACAAAAATGCAGGATTATTTACCGACTTACTTGACAGTTAAAGTTGTGTGTGTGTGTGATTTGAAACTATATTACTGCAAATTTTCATGAAAAACAGTTCAGTAGATTTTGCGTAAAAGAGTAATATACACACACACACGTGCTCCTGTATAACTATATATATATAGCTTTATAATACCAAAGGTTTGTTATTCCATCTTCGTGACTCCATTTCCGATACGTATAACTTAGGGTGTCGTGTGGTTCCCGATACCAATAAAAAAAGAAAAGGATTACTCCATCTCTCTCTCATGTATGTCGTAAAAGGCAACTAAGGGATAGGCTTATAAACTTGACATTCCTCTTTTAGGCAATGGGCTAGCAACCTGTCAATAATTTAATCTCAATTCTATCATTAAGCCAAACAGCTGAACGTGACCTCTCAGTCTTTTGATAACCGCTGGCTCTGTCTACCCCGCAAGGGATATAGACGTGGATATATGTTATGTTATAACTTGAGGTTTTTCAATTCAAGAGTGAATAGGTATTGTTTGTAGAATAGTTTTTATTATAAGTTTGGACTATTCTAAAAATTACACTCAGTGTTCAACATCGACAAGGATTTTCCATTAAATGCTGTGAGCTGATTACTCTATATATGTAATGAAGTGACTTGGCTACTAAGTAATATTTCGTAAGTCAATAGGAAAAACAAGGGTTACCACT